>NC_080400.1:30443571-31047142 GCF_030265065.1 Corythoichthys intestinalis
TTCAATTAAACCCACCTGGAAGCTAAAATCTGTGTGTAAAAAAATTTTAAAAGTCTGAGCATTTAAGACTGGGAAGTCTGGGATATATATGTTTTTCTATTCTTAGAGTCTGGACAGAAGCGATCAGTATTTGCTCATTTACCCAAAAAAACAGCTGAAGTGGGCTAATATCTGAATGCCGTTTCGCCAACTGGCTCTATTCAAGACTTATTGACCAGAAAAGCCAAGTGGCTCTGCCTTAGACTATTTTGATTTCCAAAAAAAAGGACACTCGGCCTGGCCTCAAGATACTTAAATTTTACTCTAAGTTCACTCAAAGATGCCTCATCATTTTAATAGATTTAAAGTGTACCTAGAAAATTTAGTTTTATGACAAAATAATAGCTATATAACTAAAGGCTCAAATTCTCAGAGGTTACTCAACATGTTTTATTATCCCTAAAATAATAGAACAATAATAACGTTAAAAAAAACTGATAAATGATTAAAAAATAATAACGCCTCTTCTGTATTAGCAAATCATCCTTGAACAAAATAATAACTGACTTTTCAATTCTTACAGTATAAATAAATAGTCTGAAATAATGTTCTAAATAATACCTCTTCTGGAGAAAACCCAGGTTTAACAAAGAGCTCTTTTCTCTTTCCAGTGAACCGTAGCCTCATAACAATATTAGTTTAACTAAATAAAAAGAGCAAAAATAGTCTTAAGTTTTTTTTTGTTTTTTTTTTTTTTCGGTTTTAGCACTTTGGGGGACGATGGAAAACTGCTCCGGTGTCTGTTTTCTCTGTTACTGAGCACAGCAGAACCAACCAATGGGCAGGCTCTCTGGAAACACGTCACAGGCAGCACAGTATGTACCATAGTATTCTGTGCAAAGCGTCAGTCAATTTCAACACATGCTAATTGGTGCCGTGAAAAATAATAAAAAACGTACATTTACCGTATTTTTTGGATGATAAGTCGCACCTGAGTATAAGTCGCACCAGCCATAAAATGCCCAACGAAGAGGAAAAAAACATATTAGTCGCACCGGAGTGTAAGTCGCATTTTGGGGGGAAATTTACTTGATAAAATCTAACACATAGAACAGATATGTCATCTTGAAGGCAATTTTAAAATAAAAATACAATAGTGAACAACATGCTGAATGAATAAGTGTACAGTATGATAAAGTTACATGATGCATGAACAACGAAATGCGAATGTAGCCGGTATGTTAACGTAACATAGCTATTAAGAGTTATTCAGACAACTAAAGCATAAAGAACATGCTAACAAGTTTACCAAACCATCAGTGCCACTCCAAAATAACATGTGAAATGATATAATAATGTGTTAATAATTTCACACATAAGTCGCGCCAGAGTACAAGTCACACCCCCAGCCAAACTATGAAAAAAAAATGCGACTTAAACGCCGAAAAATACGGCACATGAATTTATTGAACCCCGCCGGCCACCCCAGAAAGGATGCAAAAAGTAGAGATGTCCAGGCAAAAGAAAACGTTTGGTCACCCTAACTTAGCATCTGATAATCACCCATCACAGACCTTTATAGGCTGAATCAGCATTGCATATCCTCTCTTGCCAAGGTAAGAAAACAAATCTTACTCTGTTTCCAAACAAGCAAGATGGAGCGCGGCCTAGTTTTAAACACATCCTAAACTCTCCGGTGAGGAGAGTAAGTGAGAGGCGCAGCACTTCTCATATGAATGACATGACCCAAACACTGCTACCATGCAAGCTGACCAACTCCAATATGAAAATGTCACGCATTTTGGACATATGACAGATAATATTTTGCATTTACGTCTTGTTGTTGTCGTCTCATCAGACGAAAACTGGCATGTGTCTTGTAATGTTCTAGTCGCCCAAGCCACGTCATCATAACGTCATTGCTGACAAAAACAAACATACAGTGTATCACAAAAGTGAGTACACCCCTCGCATTTCTGCAGATATTTAAGTATATCTTTTCATGGGACAACACTGACAAAATGACACTTTGACACAATGAAATGTAGTCTGTGTAGAGCTTTTATAATAAAGTTTATTTTCTCCCAAAAATAACTCAAAATATAGCCATTAATATCTAAACCCCTGGCAACAAAAGTGAGTACACCGCATAGAAACTACGTACATCCAAAAATGTCCAAATTGAGTACTGCTTGTCATTTTCCCTCCAAAATGTCATGTGGCTCGTTACAGGAGTGCTGTCAGCATTGCTGCAGGGTTTGAAGAGGTGGGGGGGTCAGCATGTTAATGAGCAGACCATACGCCGCACTCTACATCAAATTGGTGTGCATGGCTGTCACCCAAGGAGGAAACCTCTTCTTAAGACGGCACACAAGAAGCCCGGAAACAGTTTGCTGAAGACATGTCAACAAAGCACATTAATCGTAATTATTCGCAATTAATCGCAATTCAAAACATCTCTAAAATATGCCTTATTTTTCTGTAAATTATTGTTGGAATGGAAAGATAAGACACACGACGGATATATACTGTACATACAACATACTGTACATAAGTACTATATTTGTTTATTGTAACAATAAATCCACAAATGGCATTATTAACATTCTTTCTGTTAAAGTGATCCACGGATAGAAAGACTTGTAGTTCTTAAAAGATAATTGTTATAGTTACAAGTTATAGTAATTTTATATTAAAACCCCTTTTCTTGTTTTCGTTTTAATAAAATTTGTAAAATTTTCAATCAAACATAGAGTTAATATAATAATAAGAAGAATAAAAATACCAATAATAAAAATAGAGTGACCAAAGTCTAAGTTTTACATGTATTTTGCATAGCTATTTTGATATGGAATGCCAGTTCATTTTGCATTGTTGTTTAACTGTGTGTCAGAATAGGGCCTCATTACTATAGACAAAAGTGCTTTTCTTTTTGTGAACATTATTTTTTTTTTTTTTTGGAGAGATAGGAATATTGTTTTTGTTGTGCTTTCACTAAACGATACTTATGTTTGTTGTGAAGGAGTTGTCGAAGCTTATGCCAATAAACGGCACGGTCCAAAGAACGCCTGTGTCCACTCGCCTTTACTGTATAACATATATCTGTACATATCTTACCCAAAATACAACAAGAGACACATAATTGCCACTAAAAGAAAGAAGACTTACCGAAATATGTGTGGAGCACAAATAGCAATTTGCATTGATTTGTGAATACAGCATGAATGTCTCACAACTACTAATTCTCCCACGTTTAGAAGAAATAACATGAGTATGGAACAGCGCTGCCCCCAAGCGGCCGGTGGCATTCTCTTCACTCTTAATGTCCATAAACGGCCTCATTGTAATCTGTTTGAGGCAATATATATATATATATATATATATATATATATATATATATATATATATATATATATATATATCTACAACTTTGATTTTTCTCCAATAGAGTGATTGGAACAGATACTTCTTTGTCACAAAAAACATTCATGAAGTTTGGTTCTTTTATGACTTTATTATGGGTTAACAGAAAAAGTGATCAAATCTGCTGGGTCAAAAATATACATACAGCAACACGAATTAGCAATTTCTTGTGAGTGATTATTGACTTGAACAATCATTGACTTGAACAGGTCAGGAAAGTCACTTGGAGCCATTTCAAAGCAGCTGCAGGTCCCAAGAGCAACTGTGCAAACAATTGTTTGTAAGTATAAAGTGCATGGCACTGTTTTGTCACTGCCACGATCAGGAAGAAAACGCAAGCTATCACCTGCTGCTGAGAGAAAATTGGTCAGCAAGGTGAAGATTCAACCGAGAATCACCAAAAAGCAGATCTGCCAAGAATTAGAAGCTGCTGGAACACAGGTGTCAGTGTCCACAGTCAAGCGTGTTTTGCATCTCCATGGACTGAGAGGCTGCCGTGCAAGAAGGAAGCCCTTGCTCCAAAAGCGGCACCTTAAGGCTCGACTGAAGTTTGCTGCTGATCACACGGACAAAGATAAGACCTTCTGGAGGAAAGTTCTGTGGTCAGAGAAAACAAAAATCGAGCTGTTTGGCCACAATGCCCAGCAATATGTTTGGAGGAGAAAAGGTGAGGCCTTTAACCCCAAGTACACCATGCCTACCGTCAAGCACGGTGGTGGTAGTATTATGCTGTGGGGCTGTTTTGCTGCCAATGAAACTGGTGCTTTACAGAGAGTAAATGGGATCATGAAGAAGGAGGATTACCTTCAAATTCTTCAAGATAACCTAAAGTCATCAGCCCGAAGATTGGGTCTTGGGCACAGTTGGGTGTTCCAACAGGACAATGACCCCAAACACACATCAAAAGTGGTAATGGAATGGCTAAATCAGGCTAGATTTAAGGTTTCGAATGGCCATCCCAAAGTCCTGACTTAAACCCCATTGAGAACTTGTGGACAATGCTGAAGGAACAAGTCCATGTCAGAAAGCCATCAAATTGAACTGAACTGCACCAATTCTGTCAAGAGAAGTGGTCAAAGATTCAACCAGAAGCTTGCCAGAAGCTTGTGGATGGCTACCAAAAGCGCCTAATTGAAATGAAAATGGCCAAGGGACATGTTACCAAATATTAGCGCTGCTGTATGTATATTTTTTGACCCAGCAGATTTGATCACTTTTTTCTGTTCACCCATAATAAAGTCATAAAAGAACCAAACGTCATGAAAGTTTTTTGAGACAAAGAAGTATCTGTTCCAGTCACTCTATCAGAGAAAAATCAAAGTTGTAGAAATAACTGGAAACTCAAGAGAGCCATGACATTATGTTCTTCACAAGTGTATGTAAACTTTTGACCACAACGGTGTGTGTGTATATATATATATATACATACATACATACATAAATACATATATATAACATATATATACAGTGCCTTGCAAAAGTATTCGGCCCCCTTGAATCTTGCAACCTTTCGCCACATTTCAGGCTTCAAACATAAAGATATGAAATTTAATTTTTTTGTCAAGAATCAACAACAAGTGGGACACAATCGTGAAGTGGAACAACATTTATTGGATCATTTAAACTTTTTTAACAAGTAAAAAACTGAAAAGTGGGGCGTGCAATATTATTCGGCCCCCTTACGTTACTACTTTGTAGCACCACCTTTTGCTCCAATTACAGCTGCAAGTCGCTTGGGGTATGTTTCTATCAGTTTTGCACATCGAGAGACTGACATTCTTGCCCATTCTTCCCTGCAAAACAGCTCGAGCTCAGTGAGGTTGGATGGAGAGTGTTTGTGAACAGCAGTCTTCAGCTCTTTCCACAGATTCTCGATTGGATTCAGGTCTGGACTTTGACTTGGCCATTCTAACACCTGGATACGTTTATTTTTTAACCATTCCATTGTAGATTTGGCTTTATGTTTTGGATCATTGTCCTGTTGGAAGATAAATCTCCGTCCCAGTCTCAGGTCTTGTGCAGATACCAACAGGTTTTCTTCCAGAATGTTCCTGTATTTGGCTGCATCCATCTTCCCATCAATTTTAACCATCTTCCCTGTCCCTGCTGAAGAAAAGCAGGCCCAAACCATGATGCTGCCACCACCATGTTTGACAGTGGGGATGGTGTGTTCAGGGTGATGAGCTGTGTTGCTTTTACGCCAAACATATCGTTTTGCATTGTGGCCAAAAAGTTCAATTTTGGTTTCATCTGACCAGAGCACCTTCTTCCACATGTTTGGTGTGTCTCCCAGGTGGCTTGTGGCAAACTTGAAACGAGACTTTTTATGGATATCTTTGAGAAATGGCTTTCTTCTTGCCACTCTTCCATAAAGGCCAGATTTGTGCAGTGTACGACTGATTGTTGTCCTATCGACAGACTTTCCCACCTCCGCTGTAGATCTCTGCAGTTCATCCAGAGTGATCATGGGCCTCTTGGCTGCATCTCTGATCAGTTTTCTCCTTGTTTGAGAAGAAAGTTTGGAAGGACGGCCGGGTCTTGGTAGATTTGCAGTGGTCTGATGCTCCTTCCATTTCAATATGATGGCTTGCACAGTGCTCCTTGAGATGTTTAAAGCTTGGGAAATCTTTTTGTATCCAAGTCCGGCTTTAAACTTCTCCACAACAGTATCTCGGACCTGCCTGGTATGTTCCTTGGTTTTCATAATCCTCTCTGCACTTTAAACAGAACCCTGAGACTATCACAGAGCAGGTGCATTTATACGGAGACTTGATTACACACATTTGGATTCTATTTATCATCATCGGTCATTTAGGACAACATTGGATCATTCAGAGATCCTCACTGAACTTCTGGAGTGAGTTTGCTGCACTGAAAGTAAAGGGGCCGAATAATATTGCACGCCCCACTTTTCAGTTTTTTATTTGTTAAAAAAGTTTAAATGATCCAATAAATGTTTTTCCACTTCACGATTGTGTCCCACTTGTTGTTGATTCTTGACAAAAAAATTAAATTTCACATCTTTATGTTTGAAGCCTGAAATGTGGCGAAAGGTTGCAAGATTCAAGGGGGCCGAATACTTTTGCAAGGCACTGTATGTATATATATATATATATATATATATATATATATATATATATATATATATATATACATATATATTAGGGCTGTCAAAATTATCGCGTTAACGCGCGGTAGTTAATTTTTTCAATTAATCACGTTAAAATATTTAACGCAATTAACGCACATGTCCCGCTCAGAAAGTATTCTGCCTTTTGGTAAGTTTTACAGCAAGGCTTTTTGTGCTGTCCAACAGCGAACTCTTGTGGTCGCTTTGCAACATGGTTTATTGTTTTCTTGCCAGTTCAATATGGCTGCACGACGTCTCGGGCTGATAATGTTGCGCTTATATGATCCTTGGACAAGATTTGTCCGTAAGTATGGTTGTTGTAAAGAATGTACATATTATGTTTGTAAGCGAAATGTTATATTTTTTGTATGAGACGCTTTTTGTTTATGTTTAGTGAACCTGTATAGCGTGCTAAGCTAACGGTGTTGCTAATGCAATGCTTGTGTACTTTTTTTTGTAGTTTTACGACGGTCTAAAGAGGACAATGGTTTGAGGCCATTTTATTAATAAATCAGATGAAAAAGGCAGAAGTCTAATTATTAAGGCGTCGTTCACTAGCTGTCTAGCTTTGGAAAAAAAAGACGCTTCGGAGTGAGGACAGCATAGACAGATTTAAATGACAGTAGAGTGAAATGCCCAATACAGTCCTTATGTACCGTATGTTGAATGTATATATCCATCTTGTGTCTCATCTTTCCATTCCAACAATTTATTTTACAGAATATATATATATATATATATAATTTACAGAAAAATATGGCATATTTTATAGATGGTTTGAATTGCGATTAACTGCGATTAATTACGATTAATTAATTTTTAAGCTGTAATTAACTCGATTAAAAATTTTAATCGTTTGATAGCCCTAATATATATATATATATATATATATATATATATATATATATATATATAGATAGATAGATAGATAGATAGATAGATAGATAGATAGATAGATAGATAGATAGATAGATAGATAGATAGATAGATAGATAGATAGATAGATAGATAGATAGATATAGATATATATATATATATTTTCCAGGCTCACTCCAGCTCCTTCTTGAGAAACTTGAGAAATACTAAGGGCTCAAGAAAGAGCTGGAGAGAGCCTAGAACGTGAACGCAACAGTGGTGTCCGTGGTCATGGGAGCACTGGAGGCAGTGTCCCCCACACTGGAGAAGTGTCCGTCCAGAACAGTGCAGTCCTAGGAACAGCAAAGATACTTCGAAGGACCCTCAAGCCTCCAGGCCTGAAAACCTAAGCCTGAGATAAACGACCACCCACACTCCCAGTGGGGAGATGGGGACATCACTGTGTACAGTATTGTGGCGAGCGAAATTGAGAAGAATGAGAGTCAGTTTTTATGTCTCACTCTTGCTGCTACTGTGCCCCATACACCAAACGACCCCAAGAGACAGCACCTTTATTGAACAGAAAACACCCGAACATAACAACGGCACTCTCAGTCATAGTAGCCACGACTACCGATGAACCAATGCGGGCGTCGCTACAGTATGAATGTCCAGCAGAAACGAATCCCTTCGTAATATTCCAGAAAATTGTATGTTTTAAAGCCACAACATATCATCACAGCACATTTAAATTTGTACATGAAAACGTAAAATTTGAAAACCAACAGTGTCATTGCAATTGCAATATTGCCCAAAATACAGCGCTGTCACCGCTACACATTTAGGGAGGAAAACAGTAAATCCATGAATCAGCTCCTCATTAGCACTAGCATGAACAATTTCACATTTCAATTCTCAGCACAGACTGCAAGTATTTACGCCAGCCGCCTCTTCTTATTCGCCCACTACTTTTATACATATACAGTACATTAAAAAAAAAGTCCATTAGAATGTCCTTGATGCATTCTTATTTTTCTTTTTATTCATACAAAATACCTTTAAAACAGCATGAATAGAGAAAAAACCCAATTAAAAGCATTTACAAGATACCTGATGATTCACTAAAGGCTGACATAAAAGAGCAGGCAAACAGGAGACTTCTCTTGTTACTAACATTGGCCGTCAACGCCACAGACATATTTGTTTTCCAGACTTTGCTGTCTGTCCTGTGACGGCAGATAAATCTTACTTTATGGTGTGTGACAGGATGCCGGCGACAAATAGACAAACGTGGACGTAAGATTTATACTGTCGTCAGTCTTTTATGTGTGTGCAAAAAGGGGGGGGGGGGGTTTGGGGGAAGAAAGAAATATATTTCATGTCTTAGCTTTAATGTGCTACGCGTTGTCACCCTTTAAAAATGTAGAGTGGGAAAAATGGCATTTAAGGCCATGTGGCAGACGTATATGGTGTATATAAATGTATGTAAATATTTCCAAGCACTTTAGTTTATTAGTTGTTTTTTTTACAATTGGTATGAGGACAGCACACTCACTCAGAAAGTACATGTTTTAGTATTTTCTATGTCAACCAGAAATTGGAGAAATTACTCTGTGTCTCTGCTGTGTGGAGATACAGATCTTAGCCCCGCCCAGGTTGGTTTGGGAACATTTCAGGGACCAACAGAATAGACGAACATTATCATCAATGGCATTAAACAAGGTAAATGCAAATGAAAATGAATAGGAAATTTGGACGTCCATGGCCGTCAATGGCATCGACATCCATATGCATCAATGGAATCCAAGTATTTTGGCATCAATAGAATCGACAAACGTGGCCGTCAATGGCATTAAACAAAGTAAATGCCGTTAAAAATTAATGGAAAATTTGGACGTCCATGGCCTTCAATGGCATCTTTCTAAATTGGTCTCAATGCAACGTTAATGCCATTGGAAATGAATGGGAAATTTGGACGTCCATGGCCGTCAATGGCATCGACTTCCATATGTGTCAGTGGAATCTGGGACATTTGGGGACACGTTTTATTGATATCTGGTCATTTCCTGTTGATTTGGGGACATTATGTTTTTTTCCCATTGGAAATGAATGGGAAATTTGGACGTGTTTTTCCAATCTTCTATTGTCCAATTTCGATGAGCTTGTGCAAATTGTAGCCTCAGTTTCCTGTTCTTAGCTGAAAGGAGTGGCACCCGGCGTGGTCTTCTGCTGCTGTAGCCCATCTGCCTCAAAATTCGACGTACTGTGCGTTCAGAGATGCTCTTCTGCCTACCTTGGTTGTAACGGGTGGCTATTTGAGTCACCGTTGCCTTTCTATCAGCTCGAACCAGTCTGGCCATTCTCCTCTGACCTCTGGCATCAACAAAGCATTTCCGCCCACAGAACTGCCGCTCAATGGATATTTTTTCTTTTTCGGACCATTCTCTGTAAACCCTAGAGGTGGTTGTGCGTGAAAATCCCAGTAGATCAGCGGTTTCTGAAATAGTCAGACCAGCCCTTCTGGCACCAACAACCATGCCACGTTCAAAGTCACTCAAATCATCTTTCTTCCCCATACTGATGCTCGGTTTGAACTGCAGGAGATTGTCTTAAACCATGTCTACATGCTTAAATGCACTGAGGTGCCGCCATGTGATTGGCTGATTAGAAATTAAGTGTTAACGAGCAGTTGGATATATATATATACACACAATTAATCAATGCCTTTGTTCATCCGCTATTGCAGCGTCATCTCAGATGAGCTTGATACAATTCTACATGGCTCCATGTGTGAAGGCTGTCGGCACTGACTGGGCGTCACAGAGTGTTGCACTGGGACTTGGATGGTTGGTTTGATGCACTTCGGGCCACAATGTGATGCACTGAGCGACGGAGCAAAGAGCACATCCAAAGTGCTCTGCAACTGCGTCATACCTTTCTCCATTTGGTCATTCAGTACGCTTCATTTAGTTTAGTTCTAGGAAAAGAGAAAAAATACATTAGATATGTTTATTATATTTCTGTGCTTTGCAGAGGTGTGCCTCTGCAATACATCATACAGACGGATGCTTCCAAAAAGCATGATCATCCTTGTAGAAGCAATAAAGTGTGATGTAGCGTCTGTGTTCCATATTTTGCTATGGGCAAAACGGTCCACGAATCGACTGCTCTTGTCAACTTTCATGTAGAATATTGTTGACGACGCCCACTTGTCACCCTCAGGGGCCGCAAACAGTGTCGAGGTGGACGACAGATGTAGATAGATGTATGATGCGCCGCCGTTACAGTGTCTCATCTTCACGCGTGCTGCAGGCCATGTTGTCAGGCGGCACAACACGCCCCCACGACCGACACTTACAAAAGAGAATACAAAGCAGTCGGATATAAAAAAAAAAAAAGGAAGCTCGATGTATCCATTGTGACTGAGGGCTGACATGGACAATGTGGATCATAACAGATTTTCCTCTTTAATCCATTTCCTAAAAGCAGGGGGCATGATTTGCAAGCAGAGGCTTATCCTGGCCTGCATCAAGCAAAAAGGCTTATGGAGATAGGCAAGGGTCTTGATTCACTAAAACCACTCCAACTGTTCTTTTCAGGCTTCACAGACACTACTGGTAATGCTATGTCATTCTCCTGCCTTGAAAAAGGTAGGCAGGAACATGAAAACCTGGTAGGAAGTGAAAGCTTCATTGATCAGGTTACATGAAAGAACACCAAAACACACACAAACAACTCGCTATGTTGAGCCTGTCAGTGTATCGTGAGTGCGGCTTCTTTTCAGAGGATGAAAAAAATCTTTTCTGATCAACAGAGTGACATTGGCAAATCGAAACCTACAGCGATGAATAACACAGTTTTCCCAAGGTACTGTAAATGGTTGGATATGCTATCCAAAATATGTTCCAAAATAGCCCTTTGTGTGGGACAAATTGACTTGCGCTAGTCACAGAAATTGGGCCTCTGTAGTTTGTTTGGCAATACATCCTTTAAAAAAGGTTGTCCAGTAAAAATCAAAGTTGACTTTGAATCATTATCATTTTGTTTTGATGAAATCTTCAAATCAAATCTAAATGAATAACAATGTAATATAGATTTTTTTTTTTTCCATGACGTCTGTAAACAACAGAGGTGGGTAGTAACACGTTTTATTTACTCCGTCATATTTAGACAGTGGGCCGAATGCAATTAACTTGAACTTGATCGGCAATTCTGCATCGAAGGAGTACACCATTCTTTGTGTGTAATTTGTAGTTATCATATTAAGTCCCCAAAAATTGTTGGGAGCTAAATTTTGGTCATAGTTTTTCACAATCTTACATTTAAATGAAATGTTCGTGCAGGCATATCTAGCTGATAGACCAATAAGAATTCACATAAAGGATTTTTTTAAAATGAATTATCTTAATTAGTGTATTACAAAATTAAAATAAATTACCTTAATTGTCTCTACCTAAAATGTCAACAGACGGTGTGACTGGAATGCTATCTGGCTAAAGCAATGGAAGCAATACAATTTTAATAAAACTTTCAAGACTATGATCCAATTTGTGTTGGGTTTTTATTAGGGCTGTCAAACGATTAAAATTTTTAATCGAATTAATTACAGCTTAAAAATTAATTAATCGTAATTAATCGCAATTAATCGCAATTCAAACCATCTATAAAATATGCCATATTTTTCCGTAAATTATATATATATTCTGTAAAATAAATTGTTGGAATGGAAAGATAAGACACAAGATGGATATATACATTCAACATACGGTACATAAGGACTGTAGTGGGCATTTCACTCTACTGTCATTTAAATCTGTTTATGCTGTCCTCACTCCGAAGCGTCTACTTTTTCCAAAGCTAGACAGCTAGCTAACGACGCCTTAATAATCAGACTTCTTCCTTTTTCATCTGATTTATTAATAAAATGGCCTCAAAACATTGTCCTCTTTAGACCGTAGTAAAACAACAACAAAAAAGTACACAAGCATTGCATTAGCAACAACGTTAGCTTAGCACGCTATACAGGTTCACTAAACATAAACAAAAAGCGTCTCATACAAAAAATATAACATTTTGCTTACTAACATAATATGTAGATTCTTTACAACAACCATACTTACGGACAAATCTTGTCCAAGGATCATATAAGCACAACATTACAACGTAGGCGTCAGCCCGAGACGTCATGCAGCCATATTGAACTGGCAAGAAAGCAATAAACCATGTCGCAAAGCGACCACAAGAGTTCGCTGTTAGACGGCACAAAAAACCTTGCTGTAAAACATACCAAAAGGCAGAATACTGTCTGAGCGGGACATGTGCGTTAATTGCGTCAAATATTTTAACGTGATTAATTAAAAAAATTAATTACCGCGCGTTAACGCGATAATTTTGACAGCCCTAGTTTTTATTTAATTTTACTAATTAACTTGATTAACTTTTTGAAGAAAAATGTACTTCTAGGAGTAGTTTTACCACACCACACTTTTTACTTTTACACTTTCACTTTCAGTAGATTTGTGAAGATGCTACTTTGGGCCACACTAGAGTTGTTATTTTTTTCTCTTTATTCTACATACTAGGGTCATACAAAAAAATATCGTGAATTTTTCGGTATAAGGACTAATACAGATCGAACCTTACTTTTATTTTTTCTCAACATAGTCTCCCAGCAATGTCAAACGCTTCCCCCATCTCTGCACAAGCCTCTGTATTCCCTCAAAATTCTTTCAACTGAAATTTTGGTCAGTCGCTCCCAACACACTTTTGACTTTATCGTCACTTTCAAACTTTGGGCTATTTTTTAAGATGTTTTTTCAGCTGAAACATGTGGCATCATACACAGTTGACAATCTCCTATGAATTTCAACTGGTTTGCACCCTTCAGAAACCAAAATCTCGATAACTAACCACTGTTAAATCCTGGAGCATGCTTTTTAGTCGGTCATCTTTGTTAACCACCAAAATTCACATTTTTTTTTTTTTTTTTTTTTTAATCTGCAAATTAAATTAAATAAATGTGAAAAAGAAGTAAAACAAAAAATCAAAAAGTAAGCTTCTATCTGTATTAGAAGTCCTTATACTGAAAAATGGTGTTATTTATTGAATGACCCTCGTATTATATAACTTCATCTATATGAATTATTATGATACTGTATTTTAACACTTTACTTGGCTATATTATAAAAACATACACAAAAATCATTGAATTCAGACTACATCACCTGTCCAAAGAGCATAAGTGCCCTCTAGTTTACAACCATGAAATTAAAACCATCATATCTCCGGTTTTTTGTGGTCTTTCGGGGCCCAAAAAAACTAGGAGGGAGGTTAAACCCTTTTTACGGCGCTTTAAAGACCCCACGTGATTGAACAGGCCGGCATGACCACAGGATGTCCGACTGCAAGCTTGTGTGTGCTCATTTGACCATGTTGTTACGTCAGATTAGTATCATGGAGATGTGAGTATTGTTCAAACATTTCATCGGTGAAACTGAAAGAGCCATTGTAGGCATCTCTGGCAAAAATAAAGTAAAATCTAATATGTATAATTAGCTCATTCACTCCCAGCCATTTTCACCGGTGCAACCCCCTTTGCTCCCGGCCGTTTTACTGGATTTTGACTGATTTTGCAAGGCCCACAGAAAATTAATTTTTATTGCTATATAAACATGGAACCCACCAAAAGAAAGATTACACTCTCTTCTTTCAGCAGGAAAAAAAAGTTAGTTCATATCTTTTTCCATTCTATAGAAATCACCATTTCTGATTTCTGAATTTCTGATTAAAAAAAAACAGAAATTGAGCTTTTTGTAAAAGCATACATTTCAAACATAACTTTGACATTAACACAGCTATTTTTTGCTTTGTGACATCCCAAACATCTGAATAATATTTTCCTTCTACAAAATAACATAAACAACAAGACAAATAGAGCTTTTGATAGCAAAGTAACAATTTTTTTACACATAACTAAACTATTGAACTGAGAGATGACGCTGTTGTGGCCGTGACAGCTGGGGTAAACCTTTCCCTCATCGCCACCAATCTCATCAAGATGGATTTTTTTAAAGTCTTTCTTTTGTGATGACCACTCCCTCATGGCGGAGTTCGCCTAAGGAACTTGTGCTCCTGAGGGGGGAACTGGTTTGGCGAGTGGCCGAGTACGGCGGCGCGGGCTCTGCTCGGCGAGCAGCACGGACTCAACAGCACCGTCCGCTGCTCTGTCGTCAAGTGCCTGGCATCCCGGGCGTCCTCCCGGTTGTTCTGCTCGGTCGTCCGCTGCCTGGCATCCTGGACGTCCATTCAGTTGTCTTCCGCTGCCTCCCCGGCCGTGCAGCCCGGCCGTTCGTTCCATTGAATCGGGTTGCGGGTCTTACCAAATGCACTACTGCCCTCCAGTGCCCAGTTTTATTGCTTTAAAATGGATTTTCAGCACTGTGCTTTGGAGCAAAATTGCATCAGAACCTAGAGATGTCTTTTGTGAAAAAAAACATGTAAAAGACATATAAATACGTCTTTGGGACACTGAAACAATTAAAAATAGAATGTATTTATATGTTTTTGGGAGCAAATGAGTTAAGAGGAAAAATGTAACGACTGTACTGTAGCACAAAGTAGCGGAGTAGCGTTTATTTTTCACAAATCTACTCACGTAAAAGTAAAAAATATGACGTGCTAAGCCTACTCTTGGAAGTACATTTTTCTCGGAAGGTTAATCAAGTAAATTTAAAGGAATAAATGCAATGCATTTCTACCCACCTCTGACTGTTGGAATATTCATGACATCCTTGGCAGATATAACTGCTAAATATGCTTTTCACATAAAATATAAATCAAAACAGCCCACTGGAGTTTAATACTGTAAATTTAACGTTGAGGGAAAAAAATGTAAAGTTGGCCCTTGATTTGGAAGATTTTTCCCTACTTATAAAAGTTGGATGCCCCATGTGTACAAACCTATTAAACAGTAAAGACTACAAGTATATAATAATTTATTAGTCAAGTGTACTTGTGCGCTTTGTAAAAGCAAAACTCTTTGTACTGGGTCTCATTAAAATGTTCTGGTGTCGTAATAAATTGAGTGCACAATTCTGCGACCTTCCTTGGCCCCACTGTATTTTGCAATGCAGTGAATAATGAATGCAATTATTCAATTAACTATACCCTACATGGAAAAATAATTAAAAGATAGAGTTCCTAACATTAACATTATCTACCTTGTAAGACCAGCTTTGCACAAAGGATCACCATAATCATGTGTGAACGGTAAATGGATATTCCTAGTTTTATTTGTTGACATTCACAACTGCAAACAATTCAGTACCAATTAACGTGAAATGGATGCTCATGCCAAAATAAAAATAAAAAATGTTCTATTGACATCCACCACAATGTGCCTGCTGCCTTTGTGGGGAACAACTGATAACGTGTTCTCAAAAAAAAAAAGAAATTACAGCCGGAAAGGGAACAAGTGACATTTTATGAGATAATGGCGCAGCGGCGTCATTTAAATGATGAACTAGCGTGTTTGAATAATGGCAATGACCGTAAGAAAGCAAACGCTACTCTTTACCATAAATTTACAAGCAAAGAGTCTACTGAGAGGAAAATTCAGCAGATAACTGAAGTTAATAAAAGGTGACTCAGCACTACACAATCCATCTCTTACACATGTTGAATTCCAATTTATTGTAATTTGAAAACAATTTTTACCCACATAGGAAGTGATGAATTCCACTTTGAAGCAATATCAACATGTGTCATAAAGGATTATTTTGATAGTCGACTAATGACCGATTAATCGGCGAATACTGTATGTAAATCACTTGTTACACTACACTGGGCTATTGTTCAGTGAAAAAAAATGTATGCACTAAGAAAAGTTGGACTGATAATTTTCTCCAGGGTATTTTACCGACTATTTTTATACCTGTCCGCACTTTGTTTAAGGTGCGTTTGAGGCCCCACTCCTTCTCCAAGGTACGCCTGCATTTGCGCAAACTACGCATGCGTAGAAAGGAGAAGCCTCGTGTGTTACGTCATCGCCCGTGCGGTTTACTTCTGAACCGAAAACGGGAAATTTCAAAATTATTACACCTTCTAAACCAGGGGTCGGGAACTCTGTTTTATGATCACAGTTTTTTCGTGATCGCAATTGAACGCATCACACGGGAGCGAGAGTGAGGGGACTGATGGCCAGTGTTGTTAATTTTACTTTAAAAAAGTAATTAATTACAGTTACAAATTACTTCTCCCAAAAAGTAATTGCGTTAGTAACTCAGTTACCTGAATGTAAGAGTAATTAGTTACTTGGCAAAGTAACTAGTGATAATTTTCTTTTCTTTTTTTTTCTCTAAAAAAAAAAAAAAAAAAAGGTCACGCAATGTGAAGTGTTTTAATTAAAGGGTTTGGGTGACAATTGGCCCTAGCCCAATTCTTTACCCTCCACTTAACTAGACACAAGGGTATTGCGATAACTAGATAGTAACCTTTGCTATGTGTGGAAGTCATTTAAAGTTGTGAATCAACCGTTAAAGTTGTTAAAATTGCTCCCGTTATTGCATTAGTTCCCTTCTGTCTACTTTAAACATGTGTAAGTTTTAAAACTGTTTCATCATTTAAAGATAGATTTAAGTTAAGATTTTGCTGATTTAGAAGCATTTTATATATTTTAAAAAAAAAAGTTACTTAGGTTCGCTAGGAAGGATCTCTACATCAGAGCCTTCCTGAGAGGACTACTGCTTTAAGATGGCGGCCGTTTACTAACGCATGTAGTCCTTAAAACATGTTGCCAATGCAGCTGTCTGTCTTTTGCATCTTGTTCTATAATATGATATCTACCGTGTCATGTGGGCGTAGTTTGTCGGCTATGGCTACATTCAGATATTATTGGAGCCACCTAGCATCGCGGTTGCAACGGCGTCTTCCCCACTCCTGCTCTGCTCTCTCATCTCCGTGAGTCCGTTTCTCTCAGACTTTTTTTTATTCAACCAACTTAGTAACGCATAGTAACGCACGTCTTTCCCGCCTCAGTAACAGTAACGGCGTTGCCAAGATGAGAAAAGTAATTAGATTACTCATTACTGAAAAAAATAACGCCGTTAGTAACGCCGTTATATTCTAACGCCGTTATTAACAACACTGCTGATGGCACAATCGGCTTTTACTAGCAGTCGCTAGTAGTTGTGATTGAAATAAATCTTTAGAAAAGAACAAAAACGAAAGCCGGACATTGTTACTTGGGATGTTACAATCGATGCTCAGTTACACATTCACCACTTGGAAAATAATACATAGAAACATATGGTGTGGCACTGCGTATATTTCCTGGAAGTAGAAACCGCAGCCAGGAGGGTTTGTGCATAACAGTGGTGCTCCTGGAAGTGGCGACAGTTTTGACAGGCAGAAATGTCATCAAAATGAAACTGATCTAGCGCCTCGGTGACTTGGGGTACCACGCAGTTCACTTTTCGGGGTTTAATCTACCTCTACACATTTTTATATACTCCAGTTTGACCGGCATTGTGTTAAGAGGGGCCAGTCTCGCTGCTAGCTGATCGGAGACTTATCGACAATGTTGTCAGTAACGCGTTAGTTAGTAATGCGTTACTGTAATCTGATTACTTTTTTCAGTAACGAGTAATCAAATGCGTTCATTTTTCTACACCAGTAATCTGATTAAAGTTAGTTTCCTTAGTGTCTCTGCGTTACTATTTTTTCATTGCCTCATAACGTATGAAGAATGAAGAATATTGTAGTCATGTATGAAGAGCATTTTGAATAGAAAATGCTAAAATAAAAGGTTCCCGGTACGTGTTTTCATGACAACCTCTTAGCTATTTCCTGTTTTGGTCTCGCGTCACGTGTTGTGGGACTGAGGCGGGTGGACATTCACGCCAAGTGTTGAGACGTTGCGAGAGAATGTTGATCTGTGGATATCCATGAATGAAGGTGAATATTTTCCTTCATTCTGGAGGGTATCAGCAAAAGGTTGGACCCCCTACATGTGCGGCCGTTTCGTAGCTTTGCCGTAGCAACGACGGGCAGTCATTGCTCCAAGTTGGCAAGCTCTGTTTACATCATATGCGTGTTTCACATTTATTCCGTGAGGTGATGTGTTCGTTTAGCAACTGTGGAATGTGTTGTAAGTCCGATTGAGTGTAAAGTGCTTAGTTGCCGCCACGTTTTGTGGCCAAATTGACCATGTGTGTGTTGAGAGGAGTACTTCCGGGTTGTTAATGTGCACGGCTGCACGTGCATTCACACTCGCCACCACCTTTGTGTTTATTGCACTTTACAATCCACTTGTGTGTTGTTGATTATTGTGCCGTCAGTTTGCATTGTTTTACATTGGCACTGATATGCTGTTAACCATAACCCGAAATTCAGAAGTTTTGACATTAAGCTTAATCTTAGAGTTAGCGGGGTTTAATTGGTCGCTGGAGTTGATTTCAACAAATTCCAAGCAGTTTCTCAGATATTTGTTAGTTTTAGGGCTCCGGAGTGGCTAAGCTAGCGCGAAATTCTGATATTCCCCTTTAAATTCAATCATCGGAAAGTCAATTACATGTGATGACATTTTTCTGTTGTCATTCTTATGTTTAGGCGGCAAAGGGAGAAAAATGGGTAAAAAGTAACTGATAGATTACTTTTAAAGTAACTTAGTTACTTTGATAATGAAGTAATCAGTAAAGTAACTAGATTACTTTTTTGAGACGTAATCAGTAATCAGTAATTAAATTACTTTTTCAAGTAATCTGTGACAACACTGCTTATCGATGAACTAATCCGTGATGGGAGGACCACAAATGGGCACTGAATTGAAGCATATTATTGCGACGTACGTTCGAGAAAAATGTGTGAATACATGATCAGCTCATCACAGTTCGTTCAAGTCGAGCGATCCCACCTGTGGAAAAGAAGAGCAGGAATGCCAAGTCTTGATCGTCCGCCTTTACAATGCCATCATGCCACACTAAATGTCAATTTCTTAGTATCCGATAGTTGTACGGAAACAGCAGTCCATATTAAGCGGTGGGTAATATTACCCGCCTAAATTATCCGTGTAAAAACTAATCCGGACAAGTGGTATACTAGTGTGACCAACGTGCCGTATAGTCTAACTAATTACACGTTTAAGGCCATTATCCGTTCTAGTGTAGACGTAGCCTAATAGTTGGACTATGAATATTATGTAACTATTTCATTGTTTCCCAAAGCAAAAGCCGTTATGTGCAAATATCTTATTTCATTACAAGGATAATCTGCTTTTATCACCTCAACAGGAATCACAGAACACAGCTTTTTTTCTTTTTGTTATTTATTCACAAAAATATTTTTTTAAATTAATATTTACTATTGTATCAATAAATGTCAAAATAAATGAATAAAAAGAGAAAATAAATTCTTCCTATTCTTTAAATAATGAGAGTTGAAGGTCACATCTTGATGACGCCAATAGCACTGCATCATTTGAAAAAGCAGAGATGCAATACTGAGGTCACCAAACCAGAACCCCTCAATGCTTCGGCTGCGCCTAGAAATTCAGTCCATTAAAATTATGAACAGAATCGGTGACAAAGGGCAGCCTTGGCGGAGTCCAACCCTCACTGGGAGAGAATCCGACTTACTACCGGCAATGCGGACTAAACTCTGACACCGGTCGTACAGGGACTGAACAGACCTTACCAAGGGGCTCGGTACCCAGTACTCCCGGAGCACCCCCTACAGGACTCCCTGAGGCACACGGTCGAACGCCTTCTCCAGATCCACAAAACACATGTAGGTCGGTTGAGCGAACTCCCATGTACCCCTGAGGACCCTGCCAAGGGTGTAGAGCTGGTCCACTCCCGGAACGAAAACCACACTGCTCCTCCTGAATCCGAGATTCAGCTTCCCGACGGACCCTCCTCTCCAGCACCCCTGAATAGACTTTACCGTAGAGGCTGAGGAGTGTGATCCCTCTATAATTGAAACCTGAAGTGGCAGGGAAATGACAAAAGCCTGACTAACTTTGGTAGCATAAAATATCGTTCGAGAGGTGCGACAGTAAAAGTGAAGTCGACAGTTTTGACTATTATGGAGTAATTTTGCCATGTCGTACTGAATAAAGGCATTTTTATTATTTCATATTCCATTCAGCACAAGACTGTTATTTGTCATGTTTTTGGACCCTTATTGTAAAGTGGACCACATGTATCCTTTGGGTAGCAGATAAGCTGAATGATTAATAGTTCAAATGAATGAAGTTGAAGCAATCACAACCAAAGACTTGTGCATATAAAAAAAAAAAAGAAGAAAAAAAACAATAAAACATTACTCAAGGTGACATCTTAACTTTAACAGTTACATGCAAAAATTACACTTTGGCACCTAATGCATTGTAACTAATGTTAATTTATATATGAATTAATGTTAGATAAGGGATTATATAAGTTATTATAATGTTACTTAACCATTAGTTATTGTCTAAAAATGCATTAACTAATGTTAATTAAGGGACCCTTATTGTCGCGTGTTACCGAGGAAGTTTTAGGTCAACAAACTCTCTCAACGAGAAATCAAAATAGATTCAATTTGCTAACTGATTAATCGATGAAGGGAATAGGTACCGTTTTCGCACACACCATATAATTGTTTGCATTAGTCGCATCTAACTATAGTTTAGGCAGACTTCACTCCATGCCCTGGAACACAGTACAGTGAATCACCTTATCGGGGCTCCTGAGGGGGAAATGGAAAAATGTTACAGTTTCTCGTAGGCACCGTCTAACTGTTTGCATTACTCGAACACACGTGATATAATTATTCAGGGAATAGTATAATTTCTCATATTTACTGTAGGACTGAACTACTCTAAACACACCTAATATGAAATAAATACCACACCATAGTTTAATGAAAAGAAGCAAAATGGATACACAACGCCATTTTATCACAGAAGCCCAACGTGTGCGTCACGAGCAAGATTGACACACCAACTATCGCAATCAGTTCTCCTGCCCACAACAAGGACAAAGAGTAGCGCGCTTTGTCCTAAAACAAGTAGAGCCAGCCCGGATAACAAAGTTGATAGCGGGCGCTTGGGACGTCAAGACCAGCGTCGGTCACTGTGGCAACCACGTCCCATCCACGGACAACCAAACCGCCTAAAACCGGCCACAGAGGGATGGTCCCGAAATAACACTCAGCTACACCTTCGGCCCGGCCTACTCCACCACGGATTTAAAAAACACTGGACACTGAGATAACACAGATTTGCTGCTCGGAAACATTTTCTATGTAGCTCTGTTTTGGATCCAGACTTGTTCCTCCGGTGTCTGTTTTTTGCCTTGTTTTTTACCATTGTTAACGGATAAATTGTCAACCTGTTTTCGGTGAGCCTTCTTCAAACTTTTGGAACATGGAGTCAGTACAAAGGGTTAACACAAGAGGTGAACGAGGGGAATTTCCGCCTTCCCGGTTGGCGCACGGGCTGTTGCTGTTTCCGTGCGGCTTGGCCAGGGAGGCGAATTCCAACATCGATTAATCGAGGCAACTTTCCATGTGGCAAATGGGATATTTGATTTTAAATAACATTAACACATTTGGATTCCTCTTCACACCATACAGAGTTTCACAACTTACCAATTCCACTGGTCCTAGCTCAGAGCGCAGTATTTGACCCTTTGGTCGTGATGGCATGCCCTGTAAAAACTTAAATCCCAAGATGTTTTGCATTTTAAGAGTCAGTCGAAGGCAGATTCGGTTTATTCAGGATACATCTTCATTATACTGAAAGTTAACTTGACCCCGTCAAGTTCCTCAAGGCAAGAACACTGAAATTTCATCATGCATCAAGCAGCCAACATTGTTCGAAAGGGACCCCTTGTGCATTAATTTTAATGAAAATATTAAATGGGAATGACGTGAATGTCTGGGCCCGTAGGCACTGGTGACTCTGACTCACCAAGCCTTGACTCCCTGCAGCTGTTTGGGCTCTTGGAGAGGATGGACACCCCCTCTCCGTTTTACTTATTTTTGGCTCGATGACAGCATATTTGCTTGTTTATAGCTAAACTTGAACATTTGAGAAATCTGTGCAATTTATACAATTTCACCAGCTAGAGTGTTGCAGAAATCTGAAGCAACCAAGTGTAGATTAGTGAGAGTGATGCATTATCATGTTTTAGTGTTTAGATAATTAACTACCTAACAGGAGACCTTATACGTGTATATAGGGGGCCGTTTACATGGTGACGCTCCAAGAATGCGACAATTTTCATGTTTGCATTTATATGGTTCTGTCATGATTCCGTCTCCATTCGAACAATGTCGCAATTCCGCGTGAAAACGACGTAGTATTACCGTTTTACAAGGCGACAGCCAATGATTCACTTCCTTGACATCAAGGAACAACTCCTCAACCCAGAAGAATTTTTGTTGTTGTTGTTGTTTGTATTTCTTTTTCCCCTGTTTTATTTTGCAGTTTTACAGGTTTTTCCTGTGCATTTTTTTTTTTTATATGTCTTGTACGTTTGCTGTTCTTTACAAGTTTAAATGATTGTATGACATTGCTTGTCAAATAAAAAAAAAATTAAAAAATAAAAAATAAAAAACTAATAGCGTGCGTGTTTTTTTTTTCTCTTGCTTTAAAATATTTGAATTAAAAATATTATAAAGACAAATTAAAGTTGCCGATCCTCCATATTAGCTGTTTTGAATGTTTGAATGCTGTCTGTTCTGGTTGCGTTATTGTCTATCCCAATGTCTATTTCTGTGTCCAAGCCTTCGTGTTCTTGTTCCTCTGCCTAGTAAATTTTTGATACCTAGTCTTTTGTTAGTACCCTGGGTTTTATTTGCCTCTATGTTTTTGGATCCCTTGGTCTTTTCTTAGAACTTTGTTTTTGCTACAATCATTAAAACATCTTTGAGTTGTCTGCCACATTGCCTCGCCTCCCTGTGTTTTCCCTGCATTTGGGTCCAACTCGTCCCTGCATTGTGACATATATAAATATTCAGAATAAAATTTTCTAAAAAGTAATTCAGTCTTCTCAATCTTTATGAATAACTGTTGAGAACATGGTTCATCAGAGCATGAAGATTGTTGACTCACTCTCATCTCTTTGCTGTTTTACATATTGCACAGCCGGTTTAGTTGAGTGATGATGTCTTTTACTTCAGTTCTTGAGCATTACAATTTTCCCCGTGCAGTATTACACATTTGGGTCAGGGTCTGTGCTCAATTTAAAAAGATAAATTGTCTCCCACTTTTCCTGAAATTGGCAACTTTGGTCATCAAGCTTTGTCTTCACTGCAAGAATGACAAAACACATTTTGCTCTCACGTGGTGTCACTTTGGAATTAGGTTTAAATCAATACGCATATTCACTTTGGCTAATCGCTGGAAAGTGTCATGAGCATGATCTATACTAGCTTTAACTGTAAAGTTAACTTATAACTAACTTATAGGTCATGTAAGGAGCCGCAAAGTTTTAATACCGTGGGCTGGAATTGGCCCCCAGGAAAAATAATTAAGCACTATCGCTATTTCAGGCTGGATTTATTTCATTTTATTATTTCTGGGATATTATTATTTCTAAGTATGCATTAAAATTAGGGTTGTTCCGATCATATCTTTTTTGCCCCCGATCCGATCCCGATCGTTTTAGTTTGAGTATCTGCCGATCCTGATATTTCCCGATCCAATTGCTTTTTTTTTTTGCTCCCGATTCACTTCCAATCATTCCCGATAATTTTTCCCGATAATATACATTTTGGCAATGCATTAAGAAAAAAAATGAATAAAACTCAGACGAATATATACATTCAACATACAGTACATAAGTACTGTATTTGTTTATTATGACAATAAATCCTCAAGATGGCATTTACATTATTAACATTCTTTCTGTGAGAGGGATCCACGGATAGAAAGACTTGTAACTTTGTATATTGTGACTAAATATTGCCCTCTAGTGTTTTTGTTGAGCTTTCAGTAAATGATACTGTAGCCATGGCCAAATGCATGATGGGAAGTGGAACCATGACTGTGCGTAGTGCTACCAATTGATATACTGTATCTTCTCTGCGTTGGGAAATAACATAAGGTTTTAAGAAAAAGATCAATTGCTACCTTGCTTCCCCACATTGCTTCCCATGATATTTCTAATCATAGGGAGAGGGATTGTAAGGCTTTAGCCAATAAAAAAAGGCTCCAAAGGCTGCCAAAATCCACTCTACTGATTTTACGCTGCCTTTTATCTCTCTATATAGGTAAAACGGCGCCATTACAGATTGAGCGCGACAATGCGTGAGTGGGTCATGCAGCGCATGCATTAATTGCGTTAAATATTTTAACGTGATACATTTTTTAAAAAACTAATTACCGCCGATATCGGGATAAATTTGATAACCCTACCTTAAGCCTAAAATAAATACTCTGGAAGAGTGTAACATATTATGTTTGTAACGTTAAATACAATTAGAAAACTATATAAATAAAATATATATATATACAGTATATTAAAAAAGGCATGGCCGATATTTTTTTACCGATTCCGATACTTTGAAAATGACGTGATCGACATCTCTAATTAAAATTACTGCATCTCTGACATTTATAACAAACCAAGCTGTTGGAAAATTAAGCAATCTATAGTTATTTCAAAGTACATGCTCTATTGACTTTAACGTCATGTTGATCGAATCGAATAGTCCTGTTATAAGATGTTCGACAAGTGAGGATATCAGTGCCCACTGCTTCACAGTGGGCTTAAAAGGAACCTCGGACTTAATGAATTGTATGCTCTAATAAGCCATAATTG
Organism: Corythoichthys intestinalis; assembly: GCF_030265065.1. NCBI lineage: Eukaryota > Metazoa > Chordata > Actinopteri > Syngnathiformes > Syngnathidae > Corythoichthys > Corythoichthys intestinalis. The sequence continues at coordinate 30,468,766 of NC_080400.1, forward strand.
TTCTCTTTCACTAAAATATGTTGTTAGAAATACATAAAATATTGCCATTGGTTTAAAATGCTATAATATTTAGTACGTTTTGACCTACGGAGGGCGCCATGTTTTATGGACGCTCAGGGTGATGACGTAGATTGTCACTGTCACTCGACGAATACTACCGGGTTACTGCAATTCCTTTTACGCGGTGAGAAGTCCAACACATGTGCTCATCGGTTAAAAGCTGCAAGTACTTACTATTTGTGTTTTTATTGAGTCTTTTATTACCTTTTCATTGCCTCAAAATACTTTTTGCATGTGTTTCCCTCTCATACTTCTAAGCATTGTATTGCATTGTAAGCAGTGTATTCTTGTGGTAGCTTTGACCGCTCGGAGGGTCGCCCGTGCGTTGAGGCATCGTTCGTTCGGTACGTGCGTTGAGGGGGATGCGGTCGTGAGGGGAGAGGATCTTTCACTGACCCACCGGGACAGCCCCAGCTGCGGGCCGGGCGTGCAATCGCAGGTGGATTCCTGGACCCAAAGCAGATTATTGATCTGTTAACCAATACCATATTTAAACCACTCTTACTTGATATTACTACGTTTAAGTATTTTCTTAAGGCATCGTTAGGATGTTATTTCTGTATGCTATCTAAACAAAACAAGCTGAAAGGACACGGTAGTACTTTGTGTGTCAAATTCGCCTCTTCGCCTCACATTTTGGTAGAACACCTTTTTTTTTCCTACTCTCGTCATATAAACAACGAAAAGCCCTTCAATCCTAGGCTATCCTCTTACCTCTTCTTCACTCACCGCGGTCACCGGGCCAAGAAACACTCATGTCGCTCCTTACGTTAGTTCTTTAATCCAACAAAAATTAATCCACGGCTTGACATCAAATACATACAAAAGAGCAACTGAGTGATCAATGGAAAAAGAGATAGAAATGAAGAGAATGTAGGTCAGTTATCTGAGGTCTATACCTAATACTTACTGCCGTCACGCCGACTTATTACTCCTCAACAAAAAACAGCCCGCGCTGCCCACTTATATCGTACAACATGACGTCACAAACCCGTCCCACTAAATCCAAATAAACAAATAGCAATCCTGTCTTATTTAACCAAATCACAATTTACAACTCATTTTATAGAACCAAATAAATTATTTACAAATGACATAAATAATTATCCAAACGTTATTTAGGCACTTGCTTTTGCTGCTCGTTTTGTGAAATATCGACAGTGCTGTCATGCTCAATAATGTTCCTTTCGGGTTCAAATTGAAACGGTTGAACAGACGACATGTTTATATCGGCACTCATACTCTGGAGGCCCGGCAGCGTAACCATGTGACGTCACCGGCATTCAACAGCAACAACGCTGGCGACCTACTCATTAAAATAATTTTACAAATTCTCATATTAAGATTTATCATTTAAGAACTATAAGTCTTTCTATCCGTGGATCCCTTTAAGACATATAGCCATATATACTGTATGAGATCACTGAGAGAGGGTGAAATTATTCATCACAATGGACAAGAAACTGTGAAATACAAATAAAACTTAACAAAACCTAAATTTAAGAGACGCAGTACTTTTAATGCATACTTAAGAATGAAATCCAGATCCCAACATAAAAGACAAACATTTTTAATCTATTGATTGTGTGCTCAGTTAAGTTGTGCACAGAAACAAGAACTTATTTCAGTGCTATACCCAATTGAGGAATTAAGATTGTGTGTGAGTTCCTGCAAAGATCTCCTGAGTCTGTGCTGATTTGTATGGTGTTAAGTTGTAATAGGTCTGAAAGAGAAAACTGGGTCAGGCTTATGAAACAGGAAGAGACACAAGCTCCCTTCATTTCCTCTCACATTGATTATCTATTACAGTATAATGTTTAATCTTGTGCAGTTATTTTTAATATCTATAGATGCTCATGACCTTTTTCTGTCTCTCTCTCTCTTGCAGTCATTCTCTTTTTGCAATGCCATTTTTCCTACCACTCATGCTTCCTGTAAATGCTGCTGCACCAGCTGAACTTCCCCCAGTGGATCAATAAGGCACAATTGAGATTTTTTACATCACTGCAAAGCAGCAGCAGCGCATTTGTTGTGCTCCAAGTCATTTGCTTTCCACCCAGGAGGACCTGCTGCTGAATTTAGAAGCCGGCATTACGCCCTGTGACTGACTGTAATGTCGGTTGTTTTGAAACGGGAGAATTATAGTGTTGTCAGGTGTGTCATTTTTACTTTTGGGAAATTATTGTGAAACTCATTCATCGCCACTGATGCCGAATGACATTCAATCCATAACCAGGAGGACTGGCAGTTGATGATCACATTTCTGTGCCATTGACCGAGATAGACGAACAATCCATTTGAACTATGAAAGGCTGTCAGCGACCATTCGCCCATCAATGGCAGCCAATAACATTGTTCCTCCAAGAAGCTACTTTATTCACAGAAAACAAATAATTTGCAAACCAATTGCAGTACATAAAATTGCATGATTTCCACATCACATCTATTAGATTACCAATACTGACCTCAGCTAGATCCGTTCCTGATTAAGTGAGGTTCAAATTCAGTGTGTGCACATCCAGCAGTGCAAAGAAGAGGACAGCAAAGCTCTCAAGAACCCGATCAATACAAAGAGGCCATGAGGTTGGACTATATTACCGCCAGGAAGAAGGCAAGCGCAATTCCGTTAGTGTTGTGTGATATTAAAATACACACTTGGTTATAAAAACTGAATACAACATACACACACAGCTCACAAATCCATCACTACAACTGTCAATGTTTAGTACAGGAAAGCAGAAAACCTTATTCAACAACTAGGACTAACACATTAATTGCGTGGTGAAACAATTTTAATAGACATAGAAATTTGGTAATAAAATGTTTCTTATTGCAGCAACAGATGCCTAATTTTTACTTACATGCCATTTCCCTTCTATACAGCTTAGCGAAATTATTTCCACTCAAAACATTTGCATTTTAACTGTCCTTTACTTTTTGCCAATTTAATTTTGTTGCCCTATCAGCTTTCCTTTTCTATTTAAATGTTCAATTAATTTGCTAGACTGGACCATTTGATTTGGATTAGAAAAATGTGTTTGGAAACTGCACAAAACAGAAAAACATTCTAATGCCTTTGTAGTTGCTTCTACAAAGTAGTTGATGAGTTGTAGTTGTCTACAGCAGGGATCCCCAACCAGCGGGCCGGGGACCGGTACCGATCCATAGCGCATTTACTACCCGGCCGCAGAGAAACAATAAATAATTTGTTAACGACCGCAATTCTGCCTGTGCCTCTTGACCCCTGACTAATCAGAGTAGAGATTTGTGTACGTCGTCCTCTAGTAGTTTGCCGCCTAGCTGCTGTTAGCTGCGGACAGCACACATCAGCAATGGCGGATGGGGTTCTTCTGGTGGTTTTGCTCGGATTTGTCAATGTTTATATTAATAAAACTGGATAGGAAATCGTCATTGAAATCCACTGGAGCTAGCATGTAGCATCACTTTTTTATATCTATGTGCTCTTGTCCTCGAAAATGACGTAGGCGCATCAGAGTTGTTCCCGGAAATAATAAGCCCACACGTTAACAAAGATGAGTGAAAAACAGATGTATTTGGACAGCTTTTTTACGGGCAAACAGCCACCTGCTGAGCGAGAAGACGAGCCTACAACCAAGTCCATTCTGCGTAATATGCGGGTAAAAGCTAGCAAAGGAGGTAACAAAAGCAAATGTACTGAGAGCATCATACCTCATGGTGGACTGTATAGCTAAAGCCAAGAAACCTTTCACAATTGGAGAAGAACTCATTATGCCTGTGATCAACAATATTTCCCGTCAAGTTTTAGGAGAGGCTGCTGTTACAAACAGTTGATTCAGCGTATGGTGAGTTAAATTTTCCCTGCACTTAATGTTCGTTTTTAGCCCAATCATGTTAGTCATGTTATTTTATATTAACTGTAATTTTATGCCACGCATAGCCGGTCTGTGATAAAAAGGCCCACATTACACCGGTCCGTAATGCAAAAAAGGTTGGGGACCACTGGTCAACAGAGCAGAATATTGTTAGTAATATTTAAGAAAAATACTATAACCTGACAAATTTAAGACAAAAGTCAAACAAAGTCAAATGCATGCTGTTCCATGGCTGACTTCCAAGTTGTTCATCTTTGGAAAAATCAATTCCAGGAACAAACAGGGGCCATTGTCATACATTTTAAAAAACTTAAATGTCACAAGGATGAAGCAAAGTGTAGTCAGAGCAAATAACTTAGATAAAAATCAAAGTAACAGAATATTAATTTTCTAGATTTATGGTTTTCAAGACTTGAAATGTACGAAATATTGCACTGAAAAAAAAAAGAAAGGAAAAAAGACATTATTATTCTCCTGAATCAGGTCTCCAAACTGCTCCTAAATGGGGGCATTGTACCCCTAAAATTTGACGCAGGTAAATTTTCATATACTTGTACCTATGGGTGTGACAAAATATTGAAATGGTGATATATCGTGATACTTAGTATCCCAAAAGGTTATCGATATGCTCCTGCCAAGAATCGAGATATCGTTTTAAAAAGGTGTCAGTGTTTTTAAAAAAAAAAAAAAGGGACCAACAAGTTGCTACCAAAATCTTCCACCATAATAGTGTCCCAGGTAACTCTAAGGCTGCCAATGACGGTGCTCAACGCCCAATCCATTTAGACTGGGAACGTTCGTTCATTTGAAATAGGGCTGCAGCTATTGATTATTTTAGTAGCCGATGAATCAATGAACTATTTATTTCGAATAATCGGATAAGGAACATAAAAAAATTAAAATACCTGAGCTGAGCCTCACACGGTATATTTATTAAAAAAAGAGGATCTACGTACACCAAAAGAACAATTGGCAAACTTACATAGCAAAAGACCGCTAGCTTAAATGATATAAAATGCTAAAACGTTTTTACAATGCTCTTAACAAATGGCTCAGACACATATTCCCACAAAAAATGGCTAAATATAACTTTGAACTAAAGTACGAATGCATTTAAAAAAAAAAACGGAGCAGATGGATTCAGCCATCCACCCAAATCAATGAAAATAACTGCAAACACTTTCAAACAAACCATTACAACGCCACTTTAATTAAACGAATACTCGAAGCAGCAAAATTTATTTTGAATCTTTTTTTCTAATCGAATACTCGAGTTAATCGATTAATCGTTGCAGCACTAATTCGACACCAGAGCATTCGCAGTCATTTTGTCCGATTTTTGAGGCATTTACAGGTCACTTGCTGTTCATTTACAGGTCATTTCCTGCTGAGTTTGAGTCACTGCCAATTCATTTGGGTGATTCCCAGGTCACTTCCTGTTCTGTAACTCAAAATAAACAGGAAGTGACCCATAAAATCAACAGGAAGTAAGTGAAAATCAACAGGTAAATGACCTTAAATGGCCCAAAATTACCTCATTGCCTGGCATTGGCTGCCAATGATGGCCATAGACGTTCAATCTATTTGAACTGGGAAGTTGGCAGCGAATTCGCTGCCAACCTCCCAGTTCAAATAGATTGGACGTCTACTAGTGATAAACTCATTCCAAATCACTTCAGAAGCTTGTTTTCCTGTTTATTAGTTGTTTGTAGAATATCCTAGTATGATTTCCTGACCAATGTATCGATAATCGTTGTATCGCCATATCGTCAGATCGTTATCGTGAGCTTTGTATCGCAAATCATATCGTATCGTGTGGTAACAAGAGGTTCTCCTACTCCTACTTGTACCTGTGCAAGTAGGCCTTTTGCATTTTTTAAAAGATTATTATTCTTGAAATTGTTTGTGACTCGCAAACTTCTACTCCACACTTAAGCTTAATTGTTTGCGGCAATGCGCAAATATGTTGCTCAAGCATTGCATTTATCAGAAATATGGTAAAAATGAGTTCCTCCAGCTCATGGAAAGTTAAATTCAAGACTTATTAATGTTGTTTGAGACGGGGCCGGGCACAAAAGGACGTCAAGTAGTGTGATCTAGTCTTTGCTAAAAGTCACACCCATTCAATCGTATGACATCAAACACGTGGAGCCACATAAACAACAGAGTATCGGGAAGTGATATCACTTGATTTATTTGTTTATCTGTTATTCTTACCACAAAATATTTTTGTTTCTTTGCAAAAGACCTGCAAAGTCAAGATTCTTTAATGAATTCCATCATTTTGACAACGCCATTGTTTAGTTACGCTTGCGTGAAATCTCTCAAAAACCTACGAGATCGGTGCCTTATCGCTCAGCAGGGCTCCAGACCGCGACCAAATGGTCGTATTTTGCAACTAAAATTAGAGCCAGTACAAGTATTTATTTTTCATCTACTCGCACATGCACGACCAGTAACATTGCAGTTTTTTTTGTTGTTGTTGTTGCTGACAAACTCCTTCACGGTTAAATCCATTAGTTGACCGTAATGTAACGAGCTGGTTTCCCAAGGGAATGTAAAACAAGAAAAATAAGGTGGAGGTGGGCAATGTGTGAAGCGGGTAAGGGTTAGGGTTAGGCTCGGTGATAAGCGATGACGAAATGCAAAAGTTATTGCCATTGAGCTGAAAGGCAACACACGGTGCACGCTGCGACTGCAGCAGGAAGCGACACGCTCCGCCCTCTGTCTTTGCATCATCGCTCGTCCCTGATTAGTGTAGATATACAGTACCTCATTTTATCCACATAAACATATTTCTGTTTATTTTTCATTATCACACATAATCATTTCTTGTCCCATAGCACTGTGTTTGTCTACTTGGTGAATACTGGAGACGCGTACTGTTTTTATTACAAGGAACTGTCGTGTCCAAGGTAACTGATTTGTCCACATTTTCTTCACTCTAGTGTTTTTAAACTGTTTTTCATAAAGAGGCTGGTTCTAGCCTGCCACCTGCTATAACGGCAAATATAAAGAAAGACAAATAAAACCAGGAACTACAGTATATCAGCTCATCCTAGCTGTTGCCCAAAATTTTAGAATCCCATTCAATTCCGCTTTTTGTAAAGCAACGGCTGCATCGTCATTTATTAATGTGCATCCTTGGCAGTGTTGGGAATAACACGCCGTTACATAACGGCGTTATTTTTTCAGTAACGGAGTAATCTATTTTTTCCGCCGTTACAACATCGTTACCGTTACTGATGGTCAAAAGCGGTGCGTTACTTACTTTGAATAAATTGAAGAAACTAACAGCCGTAGCGAGTCTGCTCTGTTTATTTGTCACCCAGGACTTGGGGTGCGTTCAGATTCATGGCAATGAAAATAGTAAATACCTATAGCCTACCTTTGCAAGAACGATGGAGTTGCCGTTTGATACAGTCATAATGTGTAGGTCCTGCACCCATCCGCAGCAAAACTGTTCGTAGTTTTGTAGCGATTTGTAATTTCGGAATCGCAGATGAGTTTAGTAACATACACCAAACAATAAATACAGCAGAGTGTCAGTTTCGCGTAATTGTGGAAGCCCGTACTCCATTTGTCTTCCGCTTGCTCGTAAGGGTCAACATTGTTCACATTCTTAAGTTTGATCACATATCTGTTCTTCGCCTTAGTAACGAGTTTGTCTCGTTATTGAACTGGCAAGTTAAAAGTTTAATGTCCCATGAGCCAGACCTGCTTCCAATATGGCTGCGTTGTTGTCAAATCTGACGTGATCCCCCATTCTGTGACGTAAACGCTCGAGCCTATAGCGCACGTACGTCAGCGCCGGTGTTTTCACACACAAACCGGAACAGCGCGTGCGGCAAACACACACACGCAAAACAGATGCAGAGGGATATGGTGGCAGAGCATTCAGAGGAAAATTTGTCCTTTACGAGGTGGCGATATAAACACTATTTCAAGTTGGTCGAAATTAAAGGAAAGAACGTGCATGTAATGTGTAATTTATGTCCCGGGGCAAAGCTTTTGTCAACATCTGTGGTAAGCAATTCAAATCTGTTTATTTTTGTTGCACTTCAAATGTAGGATAAATCTGTTGCTGGTAAGGTGCAATAAATATTACAAGGTTCTATAACACAACTGCCTGTCTGTTCTTCTCTATTCAACTGACTCGAATACTGCTCAGAAAATTTCAAATTCTTTGACATACAACAACTTATTTTTAAAGTAACGGAAATAGTTACTTTCCCTGGTAACTAGTTACTGTTACTATAGAGTAATTCAGTTACTAACTCAGTTACTTTTTGGAAGAAGTAGTGAGTAACTATAACTAATTACTTTTTTAAAGCAACGTGCCCAACACAGATCCTTGGTCATGAATATTGATGTATATTCAGAGCCAAGTTTGTTAGCCTGGAAAAAGAAAACTGGCTTGCTGTTCATCTGCATTGAACACTTCTGGGAAATAAACACATACAGTCAGGGATACAATTTTTTCTGCCTAGGGTGTGTTTAAATATTACGATGGTGGTGTTCGGGGGGTTGGGCGGGATTACCGTACTGTGCCTCCTGTATACAACCTCAAAAGTGTGTGTAACAAAATGTGCCTGTTTATTTGTAATATGCTAAAACTATTGCATAACCCTAGAGATATTGGGCTCATTGCCAGAGCTCCCAACGGGGTGTTTATTGGTGCGACTACAATCCCTCAGGCACCATGTGAGTCATACTGAAATGTTACAGAGGAATGGATTAATAAATACAAAGAGGCTAATGTGAGAATGTCTCCTTGAATGTCAGGTGTTTAAACATTCTTGTGAACGAATAAGAAGAATTAAAGATAATACTAACTGCTGGCATTGCAATTTCAAGGATCGCACAGTGAAATTGAATTTTGAAATAAATTTATTCCCCTGCTGACAGACAAGCTCATCAAAGTAAAAACATTAATAAAATGAATTATAAAAATAAAATCTAGTATGAGGCCATTCGCCTACTAGAACCTGATGGAAAATTAATCATCACTTCAATGAAGCACGCGTGCGCGCATATTTGCACGGTTCCTTATTCATGCAGTGGTAACTTTACAAGTCTGAGAGGGCTTTCGTGTTCAAGTCATTGTTATTATTATTTGTATGTCTGCAAGAAATATTCGCAAGAGGAATGATACCATAGACAGAGTACCATCAGCACTGACATTGTTCGTCGACGGTCAGTATGGAAGCCAATCTAAAGTTTTCTGTCGAGAGGCCTCAATTTGATTAACTCTTCGCAATTTGTAATGCGGAGACAAAGACGAATGGCCTCATCTCTGTTTCATGTTCAAAGGGCTGAACATTCCCTGCTTCTCCCCCTTCTGCCCCCTACAGAGAGTGTGGACCTTAAGTTGTCCCCTGCTCCTCTTGTGATGTGCTCTATTTTAGGAAAATAGCAAGGTGATATGGAATCGGTTTAAATGATATGTTGAAATGAGCGCGTTCAGTAGTATACTGAGCAAGCTTTATCTGAGTACAATCTGGATGTAATCCACATTTGGATAATTAAATTTAACAAGGAACATGCATTTGAACATCTTCAAATGTGTCAGGAACTTACTGTTTTTGCATATTCATAAAGTAAAACGTCAGAGTAATAATCCAAATCTGATCCAGATTCCGTATGGATGTTGAAGGGAATAGGTACCGTTCTCGCACACACCATATAATTATTTGCATTAGTCTAACACATTCATCTAACTGTAGTTTAGGCAGACTTCACTCCATGGCCTTCGACACAGTAAAGTGAATCGCCTTATCGGGGCTCATGATGGAGAAATGGAAAAAGGGTACCGTTTCTTGTAGGCACGTCTAACTGTTTGCATTACTCTAACGCACGTAATATAATTAATCAGGGAATAGTATCATTTGTCATATTTACTGTAGGACTGCACTACTCTAACACACCTAATATAAAATAAATAGCACATCATAGTTTAATGAAAAGAAGCAGAATAGATACACAACGCCATCTTATCACAGAAGCCCAACGTGTGCGTCACGAGCAAGATTGACGCACCAACTCTTGCAATCAGTTCTCCCAGCCACTGTAAGGACAAAGAGCAGGGCGCGCTGTCCTAAAACAAGTAGCGCCTCGCCCAGCCTGAATAACAAGATGATAGCGGGCGCTTGGGACGTCAAGACCAGCGTCAGTCGCTGTGGCAACCACGTCCCATCGACACACGAACCTGACCGCCCCACAGAGGGATGATCCCAAAACAACACCCAGACACACCTTCGGCCTTCAAAAACACTGGACACTGAGATAGCAAGAGATTTGGCTGCTCGGAAACTTTTCTATGTAGCCTTGTTTTGGATTTAGCATTGTTCCTCCGTCGTCTGTTTTTTTGCCTTGTTTTCTGACCATTGTCAACGAATAAATTGTCAACCTGTTATCGGTGAGCCTTCTTCAGACTTTTGGAACATGAAGTCAGTACAAAGGATTAACACAAGAGGTGAACGCACGGAATATCCGCCCTCCCGGTTGACTCACGGAAGTGGTAAGCAGCGGAGCACCATTTCCGTTCGGCTGTCGCCGTTTCCGTGCGGCTTGGCCGGGGGGGGGGCAATTCCAACAATGTTTATGTTAAATGTAAAATTGTACATTTTATTCAAGTAAATGTTTGAGTTGGGTCAGATGTGATAACATCCAAGGGGGATTCGGATTGGATCCAAATTGTGAATTTGTATTTTTCCACTCAAAATTAAACTTTGCATGTTTAACTTCTTACAGGAGAGGGATTAACCAAAATCCTCTCTAGTTTGAAAATTCAATTTTTCTAATGCAAGTTCAAAACCTCTAACACTTTACAGTGGTACTTCGACATTCGATCGCTTCGACACACGATCTTTTCGACACCTGATGTAAAATTTGACACGCCACTTGTTTCTACATCCGATAAAATGCTCGAAATATGACGATTCATGACAGCGTTGCAGTTTCATTGTTTTCCTGCAAGACTGACGCATGGCAGATTTTCTTCTGAGGGAAATCAACATGGGTTCCAAGAATGTTAAAGCAGGTGGTGAAAAAAGGGAAAAAAAGGTGAGGCTTACCATTGAAATGAAGATGGAATGATAGAAAAATATAAGCGTGGGGTGCACATCCGTGAAATGCTTGACAATACTTCGACCTCTGTTCGCCAGTCTTTATAAGTTAAGGTGACAATTGTTATTCTGATACCATTGCCAAAAAGATCGCCAGCTTCGTAGGGTTTTCAATATTTTTTTATAAAATCTTGTGCAACACAACACGACAACTGATAGCAACAACAGGACGTGAAAAGAGTCAACTGCACTCTCACTCTGCCATCAGCCCCACGGTGCGTTCAGGTACACCACGCAAAATACACCTGCCACATGAGAACCTGATTTGTTCCATTATTACAAGTATAATTATTATTATTATATTATTATTCCAATTTTTATTCATAATGTATTTGTTTTGCTCTTTGTAATTGCTTTTCGCAATAGTAACAGCAGTATTTATTAAGAATTTTGTAAAATAGCGCTGGGCTGGTGTGACTAGAACACAGGTGTCAAACCGATTCCAGAAAGGGCCTAGTGGGTGCAGGTTTGCTTTCCAACCAATGAAGAGGACACCTTTTCACCAATTAGATGTTTTACATGTGTAATCAGTTAAACTTTGTCAGGTGCTTCTTGTTTCAGCTGGAAGTTCATTGGTTAAACTCTCTGCGCGTTATCAGTTGGAACAAAAACAAGCACAAACTAGGCCCTTTCTGGAATCAGTTTGACACCTGTGGATTGGAAGAGTGGATACCACTGCAGATAGTCCGGTTCGAACAATAATGATGCCCATTCCGAATTAATCAGATCAAAACTTTCTCTTCATCAACGCGTTGCCTTTTAATCTTCTTTCTATGAGAACGTAGGTCTTATTAGCTCTTTGGTGGCCAAAATATGCCTGATCAGAAAAACAAGAAATTGCAACTCGCCATCAGGGGGGTCCAAAACACGTAACATGCAAACAACATGGCATTTTTAACAAATTTAGTGTAGGTTTTCAGGCTTTGGAACAAATTAATGGAATTATAATGTATTCTTATGGGGAAATCCTACTCGACACACGACCATTTCGACTAACAAACAAGGTCTTGGAACGAGTTAACTTCGTATGTGGAGGTACCACTGTACCAAGTTTGATCTGGATTGAAACCAGATCGTGAGATGCCAAAACTCTGATTTAATGGTTCAGATTAAAATCTAATGGGGAAGATTGTGTATCAACAGACATACTGTATATATATTTTATGTCATTAAATCAATTGTAGGGATGTCCCCGATTCGATCATGTGATCGGCAATCGGGCCGATCGGACTGTTTTTCAGAGGAATCGGATGATTTTTTTTTTTTTTTTTTCTAGTTTTTGTTTTTAAAGGCTAAAAACAAAATAATCCAGAAATACAACGGCACAGAGGCGCAGGAAGTGGGGTGCTGAGGGTGCTGCAGCACCCCTTGATGTTTGGCAGGAAAAAAGGATTGGGGTTTTTTTTTTTTAATAAATTAATAAATAAAACATACACATTGGAAAAAATAGCATATTTAAATTTGGGCATTAAATATATATATTGAAAAAGTTTTTTTTTGTTTTTTTTTTGTTGTTGTTAATAACATGGTCACCACCTGACACCTTGCTTGCTACCAGGTCACATTGGATAAGGTGCTAGTGGAATGGAAAAGTTAACTGTTGACAGAAGCGGCGTTAACATAGCCCAAAAACAAATTATCGATTTTTTTTCTCTTCAAAAACAGCAAAATTTTCTAAAATTTAATTCAAGGTCAAAAATGAAGAGGATAATGATAGTTAATAATAATGCCCATCGAGGAAAATTTAGCTGCAGACCGCGGAGAACTTCAAATAGATTCCATTGTAGCCATATTGTTTGTTGTTGCTGTTGAGCTGCCTCCGTGCAGAGCACTGTAGGATATTTGTGTACAATTTACTTGAGTGTTGTGAAACGTGGGTGTTAAACCAAGGCTTATTGGACCTTTTAGTTTTCAAATGTGTTTGTGTGTCATTGTGCTGTCTACCTGTGGGGATTTGCATCACAGTGATCCCATGTTTTTCATGGTTAATGGGGACCAGAACCCGCCGCGATAAGTGATAAACTGTGAAGTTTTTTTTTTTTTTTTTTTTTGATAAATTGTTTTCAAGCACTTCAAATGTAACAATTATGATACGTTTTAAACATGTTACTGTCCCACCAAATTATTTTTAAACAAGAATATAGTACTGTACTGTAGTAGAAAACTGTTTGGCTTTATTAAATGCATCTGTTAACTCCCTTGGCATGTAGAAATTACGAAATGCTCAGGATCACTTTTAACATGTGCCGTTTATTGCCGCGAACACAACACGTCCGGATGCCTCAAACGTCGCCACGCACATTCATACCAGCGCGCACTTACTTATCCCTCCCACCCATGCAATGCGCACACAAAGCCTGTCTTTTCCAAGGCAGCACTTCATTGAGTGAGTCTACTCAAATCCTCTCACTTACACACAATGAGATGCCACAACAACTGTTTAACAAGTCAAACGGTTATTGATGAAGCCCATGACTTTGGCAAGATCAAACACAAACATTTGTCAACATCGTTAACTGTAATAAGCAACACCAGTGCACGTGTACTGCCTGCCTGGGGAAGAAAGAGCAGGGAGAGGGAGGAAGGGAGGGTGGTAACGGGAGTGAGACTAAGCTATCAGCTCGGGACAGCTAACCTGTATTTTTTTTTTTGTTTTGTTTTAAATTGAAAAAAAAAATCTGCAATGGACTGAGGGCACGAAGTTTGAAGCGCGAACTAGCGAGGGATCACTGTATAATATGCAGGCACTTTTATTTCCAATACAAAAACTCCAACACACACTGTAGGTGGAATAGAACGCTGTCTTTGTAGTAGCCTAGTAGTAGTACGCAAAATATCGAGCATGCATGTGTACTGCCATTGTGCACGCATTGTATGGAGAAAAAACACAAGCATGTCAAATTTGGACCGGAACGGCTGTTTTTGGATGGGGAAAAACAAAATAAGATCCTCAGCACCCCTTGCTGTTACTGACTTCCAGCGCCACTGCAATGGCATTGCCAAAAGAAAAAAAATGTTCTATTCACTCCCGGAAGAGGCGGAAGAGGAAGTACAGTAAACGGTACAGTACTATAACATGTTTGGAACTTTTGCTCCAAAAAAAAAAAAAAAAAATCCGTATCGAATCGGGACGTGGAATCAGGAGATTCTCAAAATCAGGTGACTCGGACTTGAGTGCAGAAATATGCCATCGGGACAACCTTGATTAATTCCATGCGTATGTTGGGCTCTAAGCCATTTTGTCGGAATCAATTAATATCACATTTATAATTGTAAAGTTGGCAGTAATTAAAATGTTCCACTCACGATGCTCTAACAAACATGAAATATCATTGGATAAAATGTGCTGCGTATGCAAGGTGGGGAGCAGGGGTCGCATTAACCGAATATTTTCCGTCGTTGACCGGTTTTTTAAAACAGTGACGGAAAAAACTGAAGTCCGTCCGTCATTTTGACAGGTTGCAATTCACACCCCAGACCACAGGGTGGCGAGTGAGCATATTAATTAGCTATTGTCTCTCTTAATGCATGACGTCGTTGGCTATTTTGTCAGAATATTGTAGCGTCACCGGGGTCTGGCGGCGGCACCGTGATTGACACATCAACGCGAGGTTCTTATTGGTGCACCCGGTGTGCCAGCGCGTCATCCAATTGGTGGACTAGATTGCCGCCTGTGTATAGACCCCAATCACATGACGTCACAACTCCGCCCCCCTGACTGGAGCCGCCATATTGTGTGTCAGCTCGTCGTGTTTGCCCATTACCGCTACGTACATGCCTCCTATTACGGCATGTTTTTCTGCTCGTTAACATTAATAATCAAAATGGTGAAGGCGTGTGTGGCGGTTGGTTGCAGTAACAGAGAAGATAGACGGAGAGACTTGAAGTTCTACCGTATTCTGAGAGGTCCGAAGAGGAGAGCGAGATGGACTGCTGTAATTCGACAAGAAATCTGGGCACCAAACGATCACCACAGACTATGTAGTAGTCATTTTATATCTGGTAAGATGCATTTAATATATATTTAGAAGATTTTGGGCTGACAACCACAATTAAGATCATTGTGTGACGTTGGTGATTGGGGTCTATATAGTTGCCTCTTTTTCTTTGGGGGCAGAGTTGTTGTTTTGTTGGTGTTGTTGGCAGTAAGCAGAGTAAAAAGAGGGAGAAAAATACCACGACCTCCGTGTCTAATTTTTCGCCGCCAAGCAAGCATTACAATATTAATTAAAAATGAATGAAAACTAAATACTAGTGAATATGTCATCATTATCCTTTTAAAAATTTAAGTGACGGGTAAAAATAGATTATGACCGGATTTTTATGACCCTGTCAGTCAAAATGACAGACAACGAAAATGTCTAGCGCAACCTCTGGTGGGGAGTTATCATTTTCAACCAAGCTTGATCTGAATCTGATCCATATAGTTCAATAAGTAGGCCCGATGCAGTGATTACTATATTGACTTTTTGTCCAATATTAATAACTATCAGTGGCAATTTTATATATCGACTTTCTCGTCAGGTATACTGTTTAAAATGGCAAACTATTGCGTTTTTCAAGGTGTGATAAATTTACGTGTGGCATCATCAACTTTCATTTGCGCTGCCTTGTTCTCTCTCTCCATTTGTAAGCAAAATTCCGTAGCTCACTGCTAGATAGTTTGGGTGATAGTTTCTGAGGAAATATATCATCCTAGAAAAACTATTATCGTGAAAGGCCTAGCTATAAACCCAGATTACATTTAACATTTTATAATTATTTAATGGATTGTTAATTAATCCAGATCAATCAATCAATCAATCAATCAAATCAACTTTATTTGCAGAGCACATTTAAAAAATCCGCCAAGGAGTTCAAAGTGCTTTACATACCATAAAACAGCAAAATAAGTCAACTTCCAAAGATAAAACAAACACATAATTGCATATTTGGGCCGAAAAAAGCCATTTGACACATTCAGATGTTTTATATTTGTAAAAATTAGTCTACTTTCATAAATGTGCTTTAAATATCTGATTAAGAGTGATGCGTTTCCCCAAAGTTAAAAGGGAACACAATCTACATTTTGTCGTAGTCAGACACTTCATTCCTCATGTCTGATCACAAAGATTTCTTTTTAACATGAAAATGTCAGCAGTCCGCAAATGAATGCATCACAGTCATAATCAGTGTTGTCACAGATTGCTTAAAAAAGTTATTTCATTACTGATTACTGATTACACCTCAAAAGAGTAATCTAGTTACTTTACTGATTACTTTATTATCAAAGTAACTAAATTACTTTGAAAGTAACTTATCAGTTACTTTTTACCAATTTTTCTCCGTTTGCTGCCTCAACAGAAAAATGACAACAGAAAAATGTCATCGCATGTAATTGAAATTTTCACATAAGGCTTAATCTTTGAGTGAGCGGGCGTTTAATTAGTTGATGGAGTTGATTTCAACCACCATTGACTCGCGCTAGCGTAGCCACTCCGGAGCCCTGAAACTAACAAATAACTGACAAACTGCACGGAATTTGTTCAAATCAACTACAACGACTAGATAAACCCCCGCTAGCTCCAAGATAAAGCCTAATGTCAAAAATTCTGAACTTCCCCTTTAAAATAAAGACGACCTGTTAAAATATCGTCTTTAAAAGTTGTAAAGCAATAAAACAAACAACAAAAATTAATGAAATGAACAAGAATCCTACAACGTATTTCATAATGGGTCAAAATCATTTTTCGAGCTGATCATGTGACTAGCAACTTAGAGACTATCATTTGCTTTGCTTACCCTAAACTACACCTGTGGAGGCAAGATGGATATTTAGAATTTCTGTAAACCTAAGCTCTTAAACGCAACCAAAAACAACTGAGCTTGAACAGTTTTATATACATATACATATATACATACGCCAAAAGTTTGGCGACACCTCAAAGGTGGATACTTTGAAGAATGTAGAATATAAAACCTGTTTTCAGTTAGTTCACTTTTTTTGCCATTCCACATGTTCGTTCGTAGTTTTGGTGTATTCAGAGAGGATTTACAATAGTTGTGAATATATATAAAATGCAAAAATGATGAGGTGTGTCCAAACTTATGACATTTGTTTCAGAGTCATCACCATGCTTTGCCCCCAGTCCCACAAAAGTAAAACTCCGCCTATGCTATGGTTACAAACACTAACAATAAAATGTGCATAAAGGCTGGTTACAAACTGTAGAAATGCTGGCTGTCTTGTGACCTGTAGGCTTTTGTTCGAGTTCTGTCGCGTTGTGCTGTAATTCCAAGTGCTTCCTTGTTGAATTGGATATCGAATTTTTAGCGGCCGACAGTCTTTTTCAGCCAGCGCAAAGTTTGCAACGCACGGAGATATTTTTTGTCGTCTTTACTGGACAGAAATGTGAAGTAATGGCTGTATTTCCAGTGAGCAACGGCAGACCTTTCACTGTTAGCCTCGCTGCCTCGTCAGAATGCTATGTTGTTGACCGCCGTGGCAGACAGCGCTCAAACAACATGGTAATACACGTGACCCATTTTTTTTCCACGATGAGAAAACGTGAGATGTGATGTCACTCCCAAACTCAAGAGCAATATTTTCTATTCAAATGCTCTCCGTACATGACTACAGTATTCTTCATTCTACAAACATTATGAGGCAAAAACAAAATAGTAACCCACAGGCACTAAGGAAACTAACTTTAATCGGATTACTGGCTTGGAAAAATGAACGCGTTAGATTGCTCGTTACTTAAAGAAAGTAATCAGATTACAGTAACGCGTTACTGACAGCACTGGTCATAATTAGACTTCTTCACACACTGGCGACAACAACGAAAACATGTGCAGTATATAGTATACTTTCAAAATATTGTTGAATGACTTGCAGTTTTCTGGCAAGCTCACATCAATAACTGTAACAGAATTCCATTTGGCATTTTGCCGCAGACTGCGTGATTTACTTTGTCCTTACCTTGGGTGCATGTATGAGCACAATTTTTTATGCCAGCAAAAAGGGTTTGTCAGTGCCTTACTGCTGATTATGAATTAATGCCGCATGCCGCTATTATTAAATTCTGCGCTCTGGAAGGCAGGCTGTAAAAGAGACTGCTCCAGGTTCTCCGAGTGAAACAATTTACGTTTAGCAATATAGCCTCCTAAAAAAAATACAAAAGGAAAAACACCCCGGCAAAACTAATGGGGTGAGAATATAATTTCATGCTAGAGTATTCAAGATGAATATTTGTAGTGACACTTGTATATTCTGGCCACAGCCTCGACAAACACACAGAGAAGTGACATATTCATTATGCCGGCGTCGGGGGTGACCTTTGAAATTCGTTCTCTTCTTGCACACAGATTACAGGGGAAAAATGCCAGCCTATTAGTTTGTTTATCAATGAACTTCACCTGAATAATTGCACTGCTGGATCTATGTTTCAATATAATGTAATTATTCCGACAAAAAAATAAAATGGTGTCGCACGCCGACCGATTAGCATGCAGCGACAGACCCCAGTCGCCGTCTCTTCATTTCCGAGAAGCGCTACGGTCCAAATCATATTTTCTCCGGAGCGATATGGACGGCCAATACGGACATAATGCGCACATCAGACGCTATCAGACCAATCAAAGTGAAACTGTCACATCTCGCCAGCGTGTGCGTGTTAGTGCAGAGCAGATTTTATTAGAGATGCTGCAGTGCCTTTGGGACATTCGGACGACAGAACATTCGTTTCTTTATTTGCGACAATCAAAACAAACTTTAAACTGCCATAGTAAAATCAAATAAGGTGCAGGAATTGTAAGGTCATCCACTGCCATAGACAGCAATAGACGTCTAATCCATTTGAACTGGGAGTGTCTGGCAGCGAATGATTGCTGCCAGCCCTCCAAGTTTAAATGGATTGGAAGTCTGTCAGTGTCACAGACCAAAGGTTAACTTTGGAACGTTAATGACCTCACTGTCGGTCGTCCAGCGTTTAGAATGCAAGTGCAACTGCTGCTATTTAGTCGCTAGGAAGTTTGGCACTTCTTATAGGTCATCTTATTAACTCATTCACTCCCAGCCATTTTCACCGGAGCAAGGTCCTTCGCTCCCGGCCGTTTTACTGGATTTTGACAGATTTTGCAAGGCCCACAGAAAATTCTGTTCTATTGCTGTATAAACATGGAACCCACCAAAAGAAAGATTAGACTCTCTTCTTTCAGCAGAAAAAAAGTTATCTTTTTCCATTATTTAGAAATCAGCATTAGAAAATAGCTTAGTTGGAGCAATTTTCCAATTTTTGATGAAAAACAGAGAAATTAAGCTTTTTGTAAAAGCATACATTTCTAACATAACTTTGACTTTAACACAGCTATTTTTCGCTTTTGTGACATCACAAACATCTGAATAATGTTATCGTTCTACAAAATAATATAAACAACAACACAAATAGAGCTTTTGATCGCAAAGTAACAATTTATTTACATGTAACTAAACTATTGAACTGTTGAACTATTTGCGCACATAACAACGGGGAAGGCTCTCGGCTGCTCCCGATTGAATGAGGTGGCTCCCAGTGATCTGATGAGTCTGGATCAAGATCGGTCTCACTTTTTTCATCATCTTCATCATCTTCATCATTGGTTTCAACCTTGGGCTCAGGAGTAACACAACGTGAGCTCCGCAGAACGCGTGTGGAACCTGACGCTGTTGTGGCCATCACCGTCTGTCTCATCAAGGTAGATTTTTTTTAATCCTTCTTTGACGATGTTTTCTTTTCTTTTCAAAACACTCCTCCAGTGTCGTTGGCCTTTTTTTCCTGATCGTTCTCCACATTTTTCTCAAATTCTCACGTGTCTTCACAAGATCCCTCCAACTTCCGTTTCCTGACTATTTTTCTTCACTTCCTTTCTTGGCCCGAGTTGAGTTCTTACAAAATGCGCTACTGCCCTCCTGTGGCCAGTTTTATTGCTTTAAAATGAGTTTTGAGCATTGTGCATTGCAGTTTAGGTGCAACAGAAACTAGAGATGCCTCTTGTCAAAAGAACGTAAAAGACACAATTGAAACAATTAAAAATAGAACATATTTATACGTTTTTGGGAGCAAATGAGTTAAGTATCTATGGATGGTGTTGAGATATATTTCCATTTATTCACAATAATCATATGTGGACTAGTGACGGGATCTGTCGTTCACTTGAGTAAACGAATCCATTCCGGTTCGTTCAGTAAAAAGATTCGTTCAAACAAATCGTTCAACGAATCGTTCACCCCCCCCCCCCCCCCAAATGAATCGTTCTGTTAGTGAACGGGAGGTGACGTTGCCGAACAAATAACCAAAGACCGCTTCGCAGTATAACTGAACGGGAAGTGACATTGCTTGGTCCCTCCCTCTCTTGCACGCAGGCTCCTCATTGACCACATTCTGCTTTCACAGACAGCCTCGTCTCCCTCCCGCTGCTGCAAAAGCGAGGGAGAACTTCCTCGTCGTCTGTCCTAGTTCAATGGGATCAAAGTCATGGCTCGTGCTTGCATTTCGATTTAGGACACGGTTAAACATTTTCCTTTTATGGGGGGAGTGGGGGTTATGGGTCGGGGGCGCACGGACTTTCTTTAGCATGATCTTGATCACATATACAATGCTGCTGCTACCAGCCAACGCGGCATGCTTGCTGTCACGAAAATAAAAATAAATCGAAAGTTTAATTTCTAAATATGGAACGACTAACACATCATATTTACCTCTCGCTGTTGTATTTTAGTTTTTATGCTCATCACTATTATTTTAGGTCACTATTGTAAAAATAAAGTGTAAATAGCTAGTTGTCAAATGTGCTGCTCTGAAATAAAAACAATACTACATTTTGATATTTGACATTTTAATTGCAAATCAGTATTAAGATGATCGTATTGAATTTTTGCACTGGTATTAACAATTAAAATAATCCGGTCAGCTCCCCTGTCATCCCCTCATCTCAGATCGTCAAATGCTGGCGAGAAATAATTGTTTGCTCTTTACGATGTTGCCTTTCTACTCTCATTAGTCTGTTAAGAAAAATGTAGACATATTGCGACATCTCCCGTGTCCGCGTGCGTTGTTTTTGGGCGCTTGAGTAGCACATGATGGACGGATGGACATAATTTGTCAAACCAACCAACACCCGACACGCTCTGACACGAAAAAATAAAATAAAACAGTCGGAAAAAATTGACATGTACATACAGTTTCATTGCAAATCAGTATTATGGTGATCATACTAAATATTCTTTTTTTCTGTGCACATATGAGGTAAATATCGCTGCCATGAAGCCTCCATATAGTGACAGTTCTCTGCCCCCTTCACTGCCGTCACGCGACCGCAGCTCACTTTTGCTTGCCTCGTAGCTAGACGTGTTTTTTTTTTTTTTTTTTTTTTTTTTTTTTTTTTTTTTTTTTTTTTAGCAACCCGTGTTTTAAACTACTGTAAATTTGATAGTATGTCATCAGTCATAGGTAGTCCCGAGTCTGTTTAGAAAAATACACTAAACCATGCTCGCTAGATTTGTGTAGTGTTTTGTCTGTTTGAGCAGCATTTGATAGGCTCCACATTAACAAATATGTGACAAAGTCATTTCCTTCCATTTTTTGACTCGTTCACCGCATTACTGGAAAGTCAAGTTAGCAGCAAGCTAGGTCAGGAACCGGAGGACCGAGTCACTGAACGGGAAGTGACATAACTCAGTCTTGCCCCCTTGCGTGCACGCTGGCTGCTTATTGGCTACACGTGGAAGTGAGTGACAGACGCCCTGATTCTGTTTCCGCTCCCTCCCCTGCCCCCGATGAGGCTGGCGTCTGATTGGTCGTGTGCAATGTCAGAAGACGCTGCCGCTTGCTCAACGCCCTCCCACGCAGCAAACAAGCCCTAACTTCATAGAACGAATCAGTGCAGATGGTGATTAGTTCGGTCTCGTTCACCCAAACAATTCGTTCAAAAAGAACGAATCGTTCGCGACCGATACAACACTAATGTGGACATTGCATTCTCCATCATAAGACAGTGTATGCCATTGAATAGCGGCACATCTGGAAAATATTAGCTAGTCCTAGCAGGATAGGGGTGTACATTCCCAAGGAAATCAACCCTGCCCCCAAGTTAGAGGGAAGAAAAAGACTCCGAAGCAGATAGGCGGGAGCACTTTTGTCCTTTGTCTAATGATACCAAGATGTCTCATTTGTATTTGTTTGTCTTTCAGTGTAAATTCTTTGTTCTTTTTTATTCCCGAGTTCTGTGTCATCATCTCCTGTTCGTCATAAGAATAAAACAACCTGTAACAAGGAAAAATCGACTCTTTTCCTTCAATGGATATTGTTATTTTTATCTATGTGGCCACAATGTATCAACAAATCCAAAAAAAGTTTTGTTTGTTTGTTTGTTTTTGTATTCTCATCTTATTACTGTGACTCACTTGGTGCTTCAGCAACCTCTAAACTTGAACCTCATGGGGAGTGGATTGATTTCATAAGTAAATATAAAAACAATCAATCATAATTCAGGTTTAAGTTAATTTGCTATAGTGTAAATATAGCAGGTGCGCATTGTCCTTTTCATAGATAACATAAAAGCATATTATATATATTTGTTTAAATAAAGGGGGTTAGGGTTTATCGTTTTGAACATTAACTATATTGCTTTTGTAGTGTCTTCAATTAGAAATATAGGTTGAATGATGATTTATTTCTGTCTCAAACAATATCCCAACTTCATTTGAATTGGGATTGTAAACAGATAAATAAAACTTCCTATTAGTCATGATAACTTGATATATTTAAAAAAAAAAAAAAAAAAGCAACTCAAATTCTTAAATTCTCTTGAGTGCAAAATTGTTCTTTTGATTATGCCTAACTTATTTTATCAAGTTAAGATTGTGAACTTTATTAAATGAGTTGAATTGACTTGCATGATGAAGTTTGGGGGACATACTTACATTTCTGAGGAAACAACTTGAATTGATAGGTTGTGTGAATTTAGCCTCACTCCTGAAGTCTACAAAACAATGTGCTGGCAACTAGGAAAACAGCCAGGGTGTTCTGCTCAGCGGAGCAGCTGAGCAGAGCCTTGCTGTCAAGTTGGCTGCCCAGATTCAATTCTCACTTGGAGCATACTATTACATATAGGCTATATTTTCTAAAAAAAGAAGTCCAGTTTACTTAAAACGTGGACTTCAAACTACTTGATTGTAACAGTTTATCAAGAATGTTGAGTTTATTATGTTAACTTTTTTTTTTCTTAACTTCTTTCTTAACTTGAAAATTGAAAGTTACATTGGTTTATTGAGACTTTACTGACAAAACATCCCTACAGAAATATTTAAATCTATCTATCTATTTTGACTCTTTCAATAACTTCTGAGGATATAAAATGGTCACGCCAAACATTTCCCCTGGTTCATTCAACACGAACCAGAGAGTTGATGTCATTGGTCTGTATACAGATGATGAGCCGGTTCATCCAGCGAGGAGAGTTTTAAGGCTGGAATTTGGGATTCCCATGGCATGTAAGCTGAGGAGCCACGACCCAGGAATCCCCAAACTGGCATACAAAATTAGCTTCGGCATTAATATGGAGATAAGGCCTTACAACTCATTAAACACAAGGCCTCTTGATAAGCACGGGGGGAAGTCTAGGGAGTAGACAAATCCGACATCGCGATCGAGACGATATCATTGTCAGAACACGCACATATGCATGCACGATGGAAAAATAATAACAAATCCTCAAAAAAGAGAGCAGTAAACCACAAGGGAACTTGCATAATAAAGCACAAGTTCTCCAAGAGATTTACTTCCACGACAAGGGGATGTGAAGGTTAAACACAGCCCATCCCTCCTTCTTCTCCTCCTTCGCTCTTTCTAATTACTGAGACCGAGCGTGAGAGAGGAGCTGCCGAGTGACTACAAACCAAATCTTAGCTGTCAAATAACGTGCAAGCAATCATGGATGGATGGAGAAACTGTCTTGGTGAAAGCTTTCAAGTTGAAACCATCCTCTCTACAATTAAAACCGATGTGGAACTCAAATGGAATTCAATTATTAATCCTTGGCTAAAGTCCAATAGCCCTTAAAACATTTTATCTACACTGGAGTCACACGACAGACGACATTGTCGTCATCTAAACAGCAGACATTGCTAAAACAAAATCGTGCAGCAAACTATTACAAAGGGTAACAGTCAATGTTCCCTCCAATTTTTCATGTGTCATACAAGCTGCCTGAGCACACTGCGGCCCACGGTGAGCAACATCAGTTGTGTACACGGTGGCCACACATCAGTATCACGACTGTTCAAAACCTTGGATCATAGCAAGTTACAAGGTTAATTTAAAAAATAACATTACAGCAGCATTCGTCATTAGTTTACTTAGTAATTGATTTGGCCTACTTAAAATGAAAAAAGACCAAAATCTTGTTGTTCATGTTCTTATAAGTGAGAGTCCTGCTTTGGCCTGAGTAAGGTCCAGTTGTGGCATGGGTGAATTAATAAATAAAACATAATGAACAACCACAATGAGAGTACAGTATATCAATTGCCAACATTAAAACTGTTCAGACAATAAGGACACTCAAGATTCCTATTCTCCATGTCTAAGCAGTTACCCTGCAAAAATACACCTCCTTAAAACTAGTTAAATTACCTTTTTTCAGTGCAAATCTACTAAAAAAAAAGTGAAATTATCTAATCTAATATTTACTCACAATTAGAAAACAATACCGCTTTCAAAGATCGGCAGAGGAATGTTCTTTCAGTAAATCAGCACAGGAGTCAAGATAATTTTTCTCCACCAATGGGAGCGTCGCGTTGCCATATCGAACGCACCAATAGGTGTGTCGCGCTGACACATCAAAGAAGTGCCGAAAATTTTCCTAGTCTTGTTACTGTATCGAATGCACCAATAGGGGCGTCGCGTTGCCATATCGAACGCACCAATACAACCGTCGCGTTGCTGTATTGAACGCACCAATAGAAGCGTCGCGTTGCCATATACAGTGGAACGCACCAATAGGAGTTTCGCGCTGAAACATCAAAGCAGAGCCGACAAACAGTAGTCTTACTGACGCTGCAACACGTTTCTGTTGAATTTTATTTTGTGTCCTATATAGATTTTCTTGTGCGCTGAGTATGTGCAAACAGTGCACGATTGCGCACGTGCTCAGCTTAGAGGGAACATTGGCCACAGTGCAAATTTTTTTTTCAGTTACTACAAAAAAAACGCAAAATATCCGAAAGCGTTATGATAACATTTTGAGTAATATGTGTATTTAAAAAAACTCTCACATCTAAAACTTTCACTTCAATTTATTTATTTATTTTTTCAATACCCAAAAGCTGCCGGTTTCTTAGATGCTTTTACCATAGCAGATTTCAGCAGCTAAATGCAATAGCCAGTGTGCCGCCTAATATGAAAGGATAAGACTTTATTAATCCTTCATAGGGGAAATTCAGGCATTGCAGCAGCTCAGACAGTGCACTATCAAATGCATAATATATAGACAAACTAAGAAGCGATATACAAATTACCTATGATTCAAGTAAGAATGGAATCTAACATGACTGCAGAGCGGCACTATGTCAGAAACATAAAAAAAAGAGAGTGCCTGTCATTTTTCTTATACTTAATGTACATTTAACTGTGAGCACAGACCTCTGCTATTATAAAGTCTAATGGCAGTGGGCACAAAGGAACACCTGTAACGTTCTGTTCTGCATCTAGGTGGTACAAAAATAAATGTAGGGTAAGATGTTAGTTCATATGTTGCTATAGTTGCACAGGACTTTAGAAAGGTAAGCCTGAGTCATGGCTTCTTTGGCCATTTTCTCACAATTTTTAAACTTCATTTTTCACAAATTAGAGTTAGGTCATTTCAAACATTTTTGCAATGTTGGAAAAATTGTCAGAAGCACAATATTCAAATGTCTGTTTCGGATAAATGGCTGAAATATGTGCACAAAAACATTTGCAGACCAGAAATATGAAAATGCAGATCTTTTTCACATACAACATAATTCCTGCACCAATGACTTCAATGAGTGTCGAGTTCCACATACAAATAACACATTAGGAACCTTTGAACCAAAAAAACCTACCGTATTTTTCGGAATATAAATCGCACCTGAGTATAAGTCACACCAGCCCAAAAATAAGCATCGAAGAGGGAAAAAAAAACATAAGATGCACCGGATGATGAGTCGCATTTTGGGGTGAAATTAATTGATAAAATCCAACACATAGGACAGATATGTCATCTTGAAAGAATATTTAAAATAAAAATACAATAGAGAACAACATGCTGAGTGTACAGTATGATAATGTTACATGATGCATGAACAACGAAATGTGAACGTGGCAGGTATGTTAACGTAACATAGCTATTAAGAGTTATTCAGATAACTATAGCATAAAGAACATGCTACCAAGTTTACCAAACCATCAGTGTCACTCCAAAAACAAAAAACAAAATACAGTATATGGGAAATGCTATAATAATTAGGGTTGGGCATCGAGCATTGAGCATCGATAGGACCCGGTTCTAACACTCCGGTTCTCCCGGAACCGTTCGAATTTTTAAATTTTGATTCCATGTTTCAATGCCCTAACCGCCAAGCGGGAAAAAAATGCTGCTGAAAACCACAAAGAAGAAGCCACAAGAAGCGCGTGTTTGTGCATCGCAACTTCATTACAACCATGGACACAGTGCGGAGGCGCTCAAAAGTTTGGCTTAACTGTACACACAAAAAAAAGGCCACCTCAGTGCAACATTTGCAACACAACTATATCATGCAAAGGTGGCTGCACGACCAATTATGCACGACCGGCTTCATGGAATATAGCCTAAGTCCCAAGTGCAAAGCTAGATGAGTGCTACGTAGTTGATAAGCTGGCCATCAGAACCAGGAAAGTAAAACAATACATTACGTCTGTTGTCTGCTGTTCCCGTTATCCGACCCCGGATTAAGCGATGGATGGATGGATGGATGGATGGATGGATGGATGGATGGATGGATGGATGGATGGATGGATGGATGGATGGATGGATGGATGGATGGATGGATGGATGGATGGATGGATGGATGGATGGATGGATGGATGGATGGATGGATGGATGGATGGATGGATGGATGGATGGATGGATGGATAATAGTACAAGAGTAAGTCGTATTATTACATCGGGCTATAGTCGACATCATGTACCGTAATTTCCGGATTACAAGCCGCTACTTTTATCCCTCATTTTGAATCCTGCGGCGTATCCAATGATGCGGCCAATTTATCAATTTTTCTAACGACCGCCAGGAGCACTAGAGCATAAAATGTAAGCGTAAGACACGTGCAATATATGTGTCGAGGAAGACGCTAGTTTGCACTCTTACCCGTATTTTAATTTTGTGCTTTGTGCACGAATAAAAGTAGCAGACCCTCATCGTTGTGCATTAGTAAAATTAGCATACCCGCATCATGGAAAATGCTAGAAGGAATGGATATGACGTGCTGAGTTGAATTGAAGGCTTGGATGGCCAGCGGCGTCAGATCGTTTACAAAAGTGGCCGTATGCGAAGAGCAACTTTTGCAATAGTCTGACAGCGTGGAGCAGCATGAAAAAAATCCACCATCACCAACGGGTTTCCAAAAGCCGGTCTGCTGCGTGACGAAGATGACGACACACGCTTAGGAGTGAGCTTGAGGAGTCAGCTAAGTGCCGTGTTGCTGGCGCTGTTTGGAAAGAAAATTTAAGGTGTTGTAACGATGACAAAGAGTAACCCGCTAAGTTAGGTTGCAATTCTTTATTTTGGAAAATCGTCGAACAACACACGACTGCTGCCTCTAGCAGCCGACGCGCACACACACACACCCGCAACAACAGCATGTCTCTTGCTCTTCTGCACCTCCCTTGCCTGTAAGTCACGCGCTATATCATAACCCGATTCGTTAAAGTATGGTATTAAAACTTAGAAAACTGTGTATTCCAGTTTACTATGTAGGCACACGCGGCTTATAGGCAGGAGAGGCTTATGTGTGTACAAAATGCTTTTTCTTTAAAAATGTACTGGGTGAGGCTTGTAATCAGGGGCGCTCAATAGTCCGGAATTTACGGTATATAAAACTAGATGCAAAATGACCCAGTGGACGGCATTAGAATATATAAAGAGTACTAGATGCGGGCGTTAGTAAACAGCCGCCATCTTAAAGCAGTAGACACCTCCATTAAAATCAACAGTATTAAAAGGATTTTTGTTTTGGAATCTGTTGTGTTGCTTATTTAGAAAGAAGCAACCGTATGAAGCATTGAATTACTTTTTTAATGAACTCGTAGCAGTGAAAACATAGCATCACATCACAAAGCATCCTAGCCAGACGCTCTCATCTCTTCTTCTCCGCATGATACGTACACACTACTACAGCGCCACTCACTGACCTAACTGGTATTGTCACAACATAAACATTGCATGTGTCTGAAAACACAACAGAATCGGTTTTACAAATAAGGAAACCTTATTATTTTGCCTCATTTTGATCAAATTATAATCAGTGGAAGAATTTATACTAAAGCTTTGTTGTAGCTCCCAGCTACGACAAGGCTTACCTTTCTAAAGTCCTTTGTACATGTATGGCAAAAGAATATAAGTTTTCTCCGAAAGCTTTTGAAAAATAAACATCTTTGTGAAAGTGCACTCCTGTGGAAAGAAACTTCATCACATTCAAGTTGAAAAAATGATATTTATATACAAGTTCAAAATAACCCTGCGAGATGTTCATATAATTCATAAATTTCATATTAATTGTATTAATAATAAATAATAATAATACATTTAAAATTCATATAAATAATAGTAATGAATTTTAAATTCATCTAATTTAAAAATAAAATCGAGAAGTTAAGACATTGATATAAACTAATAAATTTTTAAACTATAGATTTTTTGACCCTGCCTTTTTTTTCCCTTTTCTTATTTTTACCCTACTCCTTAAAAGAATCGAAATTGAGAATCATTCGAAACCGGAATCGAAACATAAAACCGGAATCGGAACCGGAATCGTTCAATTTCAAACGATGCCCCACCCTAATAATAATGTGTTAATAATTTCACACATAAGTTGCTCCAGAGTATAATTCGCACCCCCAGCCAAGCTATGAAAAAAAAACTGCGACTTATAGTCCGAAAAATATGGTAAGTATGGGCCTATTTCATTGCCTGGTATACCAGACTCACCGCTGTTCCAGCGATTGAGTCTGGCGACCGTCCGGCGAATGAAATTCCAAGCAAGCCACAGCAAACAGACAGAGGAGTGGACCAATCAGCGACGGGCAGACGTGACGTTATTAAAGCGACAAGTAATTAGCGTGAGCGGAGAATGAAGAAGTTTATTCAACATGGCTAGCGGGAGCCATGTTGACTGTTGTCAATGACTTGTTTCGATGTGTTTTTGGTCATTTAAAACTGGTTTTACCACAGATTGGAACATATTTTCGGCTCTCCCGTTCGCCATCTATGTTGTTGTAGACACGACTTTCGGTGCGCAAGAGTGACGTTACTCGTTAAGAACACATCACGCAAATAAACAAATCTGATTGGACGATTGATTTTGTACCTTGCTTGAGAGGCCGTTAATGGGCTGGGTCCCAGACTATTTCTCACAGTGTTTGATAAATACAGGGAGAATAGTCTGGCTGTGCCAGGCAACCTATTTCAGATGGCACATAAGTATGTAGTTCACAAACAGTATTGTTGCATACATATCAGTTCAACTTTGGGACATATTCTGAAATCCAGAAACAAAATCAATTAAAATGAATGTATTAGCATAAAGTTTTGACCCAAGGGATGGAAAATGGCTATCAAATGATAGATCTCAACAAGCCAATTCAAAGTTTGCAGACTCAAAATTCAAAGCGTTAAGACATAATCTCATCAAGCCAAGTTGGCGTCACGCTTCGTAAAGTCGGCCAATAGATGTAATCAGTCGGTAAGTTTGTCCGATTGTCATCGCTTGCGAGCTCTCAGGGCCTTTTTTGAGTGGGACATGACTCATTTCAGCACACTTTCGCTTCCAAATAAATAGTTTAGGTTTTAATTAGGAGCAGTAAGTGCAGGCGCTGCACCGCGGGTAGTCTCTACTCCAGTTTAACGTCAATGCCTCAAGCTGTGTTTTGTCACCCTTTTGCGTACAACCTGCACAAACCCACTCAAATGTGTACACATGCGCACAACAACTACACAAACAATGCAAACAACTACAAAGAGGTTACAAATAATAGATGTTGTCAGCCACCCTGCTGTCAAGTATAAGAACACTACGCTTTGAAAAGGCAGCACATTAGCATTTATGTCTGAATAACCTCACATATTAACCAGTTGATTACGAGACATGCAGTGAGAAATGAGGCACGCTGATTTTCTAAATGTAACAAAGCAGCTAGATAAATACAAAAGAATATTTTTTTCTAACATCCTGGCAACAATGTCTGATTTAATCATTGTTAATTCATGAAATGGGGGCTTGCAGGGATTTTCCTTTATATATACGTTCATTTCACTTCTGTGTTCAGTGTAAGTTGCATGTTTTCATTTTGTGATTGAATTAGATTGGCACTGAATGATCCTGTTTCTGTGCCACTGACAGCAATAGACATCCAATCCATTTAAACTGGGAGAGGCTGGGAGAGACTGATCGCTGCCAGACCTCCCAGTTCTAATGTATTGTACGTCGATAGCCGTTAACGGCAGCCGATGGCTTGAAAAGTACTAGCATTCAATTTACTTTCAGGGAAAGCAATATTGTGTTCCTTAATACTCAAACAAAACTCAATGGATCGAATACCCTGCCTTCATTTCCCAATGGCGTCAAAGCCAAAAAGTAACAACTTGCACATTTGCTGCTTTGGCCGCACAGGAACTAGTCACCGGCCAATTCAATTCTAAGTGGAGGCCAGTTTCCGCTAAATTGCCATCTTTTTACATTCATCTGTCTTCATTCAGTGACTGAAAAACATCTTCCTGGAAAACTTGAGCACAGCTTCTATATGCTGTAGTAAACTCCCATTTATTAGCATGTTGTTGCTTCATAATTCAATTTTTTTCTCTTCCTTTGAAGAACTCTTGGGGCCAAGATTTAATGGAATGAAGACTGATTTGCAAATAGCAAAGGACCATAGTCACACACGAGTACCGGATATACACAAACCCTCTCAG
This sequence comes from Corythoichthys intestinalis, assembly GCF_030265065.1. Lineage (NCBI taxonomy): Eukaryota > Metazoa > Chordata > Actinopteri > Syngnathiformes > Syngnathidae > Corythoichthys > Corythoichthys intestinalis. The sequence continues at coordinate 30,500,010 of NC_080400.1, forward strand.
CAGCCACTAAGTCGCACACCGCACAGCTACTTCAACATAAATCCCAGCCTGGCCTTGCCCAAGCATACATGAAGAGGTGTCTCACACCCACTAATCTGTAGCACCCCAAGGTCTTCTTTAACTGACACTTTCCAAGCAGTTCTGTTAATAGCAAATCTGCCATTTCTGATATAGTGTTTTCCTTCGCTATGATTAGCATTGTCTTCATGCAAGGCTAACGTTTGGCATCAGTAAAAATTATGTTTACAGAGAATAAAGCTTGGCAAGTTGATTAATTGAATTGATTAAAGGGATAAATGACTTTTACATTAAAAGAAAAAAAGTATTACCACCCACTTTGATTACTCGGTAAATGAAAATATTTAAAGTACAGTGGTACCTCTACATACGAAGTTAATTCGTTCCAAAACCTTGTTTGTAAGTCGAAATGTTCGTATGTCGAGCAGGGTTTTCCCATAAGAATACATTCTAATTCTATTAATTCGTTCTACAGCCCAAAAACCTACATTAAATCTGTTAAAAATGCCAGGTTTGGTGGCGATTTGCAATTTGTTGTTTTTGTGATCAGGCATATTTTGGCCACCTAAAAAAAAGCTAAGCCGTACGTTTTCATAGAAAGAAAATAAAATGGCAACGCGTTGATGAAGAGAAAGTTTTGGTCTAATTAATTCGGGACGGGCATCATTATTTTTCTAAAAGGACTATCTGCAGTGGTATCCATTCTTCTAGTCACACCAGCTCAGTGATTTTTTTACAAAATCCTTAATAAATGCTACTGTTACTATTGCAAAAAGCAATAACAAGAGCAACACAAATACATTACGTATTTTGCGCAGTGTACCTGGACGCACCGCAGGGCTGACGGCAGAGTGAGAGAGTGCAGTTGACTTTCTCTTTTCACTTCTTGTTGTTGCTATTAGTTGGCGACAAATGTTTTGTTGCACAAGCTCTGAATAAATTGATTAAAAACCTGACGAAGCTGATCTCTTTAATGATGGTATCAGAATAATAATTGTCACCTTAACGTATGATGACTGGCGAACAGAGGTCGTCGGAGTATTGTCAAGCAGTTCATGGACGTGCACCCCACGCTCACATTTTTCCATCATTCCATCTTCATTTCAATAGTAAGCCTCACCTTTTTTTCTTTTCTCATTACCTGCTTCAACATTCTTGGAACCCATGTCATGTTGATTTCTCTTACAAGAAAATCTGCTGTGCGTCAGTCTTGCGGGAAAACAATGAAATTGCGACGCTGTCATGAATCGTCGTATTTCGAGCATTTCGTCGGATGTAGAAACAAATGGCATGTCAAATTGTACGTCGGATGTCGAAAAGATTGTGTGTCGAAGCGATCGTATGTCGAGGTGCCACTGTATTTTTATGCATCTGCGCAAATGAAGGCCATCCAATTCATAAATGATTCAATAGAGTGCAATACGTTTATTAAAATACATACAGTTGGTAAATGGTGTTATACTTGTATAGCACTTTTCTACCTCTCAAGGTACTCGAAAGCGCTTTACACTACATTGCCATCTACCTACTGATGACACAGCACCAGGAGCAATGCGGGGTTCAGTATCTTGCTCAAGGATACTTAGGCGAGTTCATCAGGGTGGAGAATCAAACCCACAACCTCTGGGTTGGGGGACAACTACTCCACCACTGAGCCACACCATCCCCACAGTTAGGTTAATTAAATGATGAACAAGTTCAAAAGTTAACTCATAAAATAATCCCTTTTAGTATGTCTTTAAGAGTGGGTGAGCCTTATCATATGCATGAGTTCTTCATCTGAAGTGTTCATTATTACGGTCTCTTCTTGTCATGCAGAAAATGTCAAAATATACGTAGACACTTGTTGAGCTGTTTTTTTCTCCAATAATGAGCACTGATGGGTCAGTCTTAATGACAAACAGGTTCTGTAATGACTGTATCTTAGACGGTGTCACGTATGCACTCGCCATACTGAGAAAGAATTCGGTAGCATTTGATTGAAATATTTTTCCGGGTTTGACTACAAATATATTCATTTTATAGAAATAAGCAAATAAAATACAAACACGCATTTAAGTCATGATTTTTCCAAAGTAAATCTAATATGCATATGATATTCATTTTAGTCTTCATTATTTCTGTCTCATCTTGTTATTCAGAAAATGTCAAACTGTATGTAAATGCTAGTTGTGCTGATTTTTCTACAGTCACGAACACAATTTGCAGGACAATTACTTTATTAAACCATACTTGTTGACTTGGAAATGTAAGAGTGAGTTCACTTGTCACTAATCATTTGTGGTCAGTGAATGCAATGGTTATCAAGTGACTAATTGGGCACAGAAAACCAGCACGGTGCAATTTATTTAAACATTTACACAAATTGTCAATGTCATCCACCCGCCTCCCTCCATATTTTATTGCTGGGCATTTTTATTTGTCAAGTTCAATGCCGGTCATAACGTATGTCTCTCAAAACAAACACTTACTGTATCTATATACGGTAATTATATGAGTCACCCTCAATACAGGAAATATGTTGTGATAAATTACAAGTACAGTTATAAAATGATCATTTGCAAAGTCATATAAAGAAAGTCACTACTTCTTACCTAGGTAAATGACATTTTTTAGTTTAGACATACAGCTACCGAGTCAATACGCAGTACTGGTTTTGAAACGCCAATTTAAACATCAACATCACAAATGCAACTTTAGCTCTCAGAGTGTTTAATAATTAGTTACTCATACTCTACATAGGCCAAATTTATCTACACAACTGCAGAGAGTGCCAAGTATTTATTGAAGGTAAGGCGTTTATTATTTTTTTTGGGAGTGGTAGAGCAATTTTTATTTTATTTTATTTTTTTAAATACATGAGGTGCGTGGCCGAGGTGAATGCCAGTAATAAACGTCGATGTTTCTCAAAACAAACAACTCTTATCTATAATTATATCTGGAGCCCCCATTACAGCAAATGTATTATGATACATTACAAGTACAATGATAGGATGATTTACAAAGCCTCATACGGGAAGCCGTTAGTGTTTGTCGATGGCCCATCCCGACTGTTTCCATTAAGCAGTAGGTAATGACTTTATGGGTTTAGCCGTGGGATAAGAGTCACCTGGTGTTATTTATGACGAAATATCATCAATATGCGAGGGATCCATACATGTAATTGCATCGACAATCCATTATTCCATCAACATCAACAAACTGTCTGTGCAACTATATTGTGTAGTGTCTTGCTTAGAATATGAAGTAAATCTTAAAAGGAGGATACTGCATATACACACTGTTTAGAATTGGTTGAATTCAGATTTAATGTCATTTTCAGTATGTAAAATATGTTTCTGATATTTACAAGTCCTTCATAGTATTGAATGATTGATGCTAAAAATTAAGTCATTGCATACCGTACAGCAAGTGCATGTTAAAAATGACACGTCGCACAGTATTGCACAACTATAACAATATCTGCTCTAAAGCACACCTTAGAAAAACAAACATTCCTTCTAGTGTGGCTGTGCGCCTCCATGAGGGAATTGTGAAAACTTTCAAGAAATGAAACTTTAATAACCCGAGAATGACTTAACGTGCTTATGACAGGGAACGCTCTGTTTCAGAGATTTGACGGAAACAGGCAGGTATGTTCCTATTAATGTTCAAGAGGGGGAAATTCAGCGAACCTCATTTGCCTTCCCCCGAAAAGGAAAGAACAGAAGTAAAGGGAAAATAAGTCTTTTATCTGCAGTGTTTCCTCACTCTCAGAAATGTTGGCCTGCTTGGTGGGCGGATCAGAGGAAAACATGTCTAGACGTTACAGTCTTTGCCGAAACCAGTAGTCTGTTTCATTTGCCCTCACCTGAATTAATGGCCTACATACACTGAACACTGCTGAAACTAAGTTCACAGACTACATCAATGGAATTGATTTGGCAAAACAATGGGGTGGTGGCACAAAATCCCTGATGTGCATTTTTTTCAACTATTTTTCTGTTCTTTCTCTTCCAACTCCGATGATCAAAATTATATGATATTTGTTGATTGCCTCTAATTAAAAAAACAAAACAAAAAAACAGCACAACTAATATCAAACATAGCTAGATAGCGAGCTAGATATTCTGGAGACACAACTCAGTAAAAATGGATTGTATGTATATATTGCCGTCAATGGCAGCTAATAAGGTATGTTTATTTGATTAACCTGACATTAAAATGAAGTTCCTCGTTAGAATAAATAACTTATCCTAGGCACACACAAAGCAGTTTATTGACCAAGTCAAGTGTAGTGTTGTGCCCCAGTACAATTCACCAATTCATCATTCATTCATCTATTTTCTATCATGAATGTCCTCGTTAGGGTTATGGGCAGAGGCGGTCCTGGCTTACATGGTGCCCTGGGCAAACAGACGCTTTGGCGCCCCCCCTTAAAAAATTTTTTTAAATTAACAAGTCATTGCCAAAAACAACAATAACTGACCCAGAAATACATCGCATGAAGTGTACAAAGCACAACCCAAAAACCAAAACATAATATTTGTTAAGAATGTTATACTTGTTAACGCTATTAAACACTATCAAACATATACACTCTACACTCAAACGTAAATAAACTTCATAGATTACATATTAAATAAATGAAGCTGCATGCATGCACGTACGCACACACCTCAATAGAGTACAGAATACCACTTACATATTAGGTCTTGCTGAGGAGAGGATGCAACAGCAAAGTCCTTGTGGCCTTCCTGAGGCATGACAGATGGCATTGATGAGGAGGTGGATGTGATTTCCTGATCTTTTGGTACAACAGAACATTCAATTGCTGAAGATTCATTCCGGTCAACAGGTGTTCCCAAATATTTTAGAAGTGTCATTCAGCTATTATGAGCTATTAACATGCAGATTCAACTATGAAATATTGCATTGCTAAATTCTGCTAATGAGACCAATTGAGAAAGTTCGCTACTACATGGGATTTTTTGGTGTGCCCATTCAGACTGCCTTTGTCCAATGAGTTCATCAAGTATTACGCATGCGCAACAAATGACGACACTAACTCTGGACTACACATGCTGGCTCTATATCATTGTAGGCGGGGCTAATCATATTTTGATTTCCAAAAAGAGGACACAAATAACAGACATAAATAATCCCCGTTCAGTCTTATATTCAAAGTTTATATGAACTGATTGAAAACACGCACGCACTGTGCGTGCATGATGCACACACATACGGGCTGTTTGCCCTGACTTTCAGCCCTGCAAGCAATATAGAAATATTTCTCATTAGGCACACAGCAAGAAAACTGAGCATACTCATGCTTACCCTTCCATTTTATTTTTTTAATTGCTGTAATCAATCCCTCCTCTTCCCTAACACTAAATCACAGCTCCATCGCTGCCGTAGTTCCCTGCTTCTCGCTCTTTGCTGACGTAATTGCTGCATGAATTCCGATTTGGGAGACTTGACAGTTCAGACTGCAGCCACATTCTGTAAAAACGTAACCCAGATCGGATTTAACAACATACGAAAGTGACCTAGATCGGATTTGGAATGGTCCACTTTTATGCAACGCTCAGGTTCAGACTGTCACGTTAATGCCTCACTCAAATTGGAAAAACACGAAAAAATCGGATTTGTGCATTAAAACCTGCGGTGTGAACTGAAAGTTACTCACACTGCAGTCCAATAACGGGGATACGAGTGCCACTCCCCAAATTTTTCAATAACGTGAGAGTCCTCAGTGAGTGACAACACTGATGCAATCCCCGCACCCAACCATTTCCTGTTATGTGTGGCGTGCAGACAGTAACGGAGGTCTGCAGGGGGCTTCATTGCAATGCTAGGGGTGCAATTATAATTGTTAGGCAAGGCAAATTTATTTGTATAGCCAGTGGCGCCCCCAGGGGCTATAAATTTGTTGGCCACCCCACTGGCCACCCCGCTTGCCAGTATATCGTTAGATTGTTGTAGCATCAGTTATGCATTTCATCCCAAATGCGAATCTGCCAGCACCTGCTTTTCCCTAGTATTTATTTTGTTTAGTTAAATGTACACCTCATGCCTAATATATAAATAACACAATAAAACAGAATTGTTGTGGAACTCAAAATGTTGACTGGACAGTTATGGCCTATGCACATTAAATCATTAGTAACATCAAATATTACAGAATACACCAAAGTATATCAGTAGCCGTGTCCTTAAGTCTTTCTGATAGTTTTCCCCTGACCTTTTTACTGCAATAATATAATGAAAACCTGAAATTATGGCTTTTAGTTTTGGTATGCCACCCCAAGATTTTAAGTGGCCCCATCTGGCCACCCCAATGAAAAATTTCTGGAGGCGCTACTGTGTATAGCACAATTACAACACAAGGCAATGTAGACAATTACTCTCGTGCACCTTACGCGCATGCGCCCCTTGCAATTTACTACCCCAGGAACTTCCATTGGTTATGGGGGCAGCTATAGTCTATTCCAGCTGACTTTCTGCAGAAGCCAAGGTACACCCTGGAATGATCAAAGGCCAATCTCGGGTTAATTGATTTAAACGCTCCGTATTAAATCTAAACTGTGTATTGAAAAGGGAGGGGGTGTACACCACCATCTGTTGGATCTACTGTGTTGCTGGACTGCTGCCCATGCCCCTAAAGCAAAGTCATTACATGGGTCTATATGGGTCGACGCAAAAAGCCCAGACCACAAACCTCGTCAAGTTGGGCCAGTGCCAGACTGAGTCTATTTGCAGCATTTGTTCAACACGGAAACCCGCCGGGCGACTTGGCAGTGTGTTTATCCCCAGGTGTTGAGAACATACCAAGCTTATTCTCCATCCCCTTTTTGCTTGATGTGGGAATTAAACTCAGAAGAGAATCTCTTCCCTCATTGGTAGGATATAACCGGAGAGAGAACGAGAGGTTCAAACACTCTGACAATATGTAGCCAATCATAGTGGGTCTCTTCTTGAACACCGCTGTCCCCTCTGGGCCACTGATCCGGGAAGAAATGCTTCTTTCTTCCCTCGGGAGGCTCTAATACCTGCATGATGAGTGCCACGCTGCTACCAGCTGCAGCACAAACACACACCCAGCCCAATACATCAATGAAGCTCCACACAGCCCCCTGCTGTGCTCACTTGAATACAACTACAGTTTAAAAAAAAAAAAAAAAAAACGTAAAAAATATTTTGGACATTTCCTAGATGTCTTTGGGCAAGAGATGGCTATACGATTGACATCTGTTCACCCACATTGACATCTATGGAACATAAGAATTTTCAATGTATGGCTGTTTATAGACAAATGAGGCGAGTACTCACTGAATAAGAAAGGTGAGGTAAAAAAAAAAAGTGGAGTTTTTCCCCAAAAAAATTCAGGGCCTTCTAGACCATCAGACAAGTACATTAACACTAGCTCAGAACTCCGGACTCACCGTTATTCCAGCCATAGGGTCTGGCGACTGTTCCACGAATCAAATTCCCAAGGCGGAGCAAGCCACAGCAAACAGACAGCGGAGTGGACCAATCAGCGACAGGCAGACGTGACTTTGGTAAGGCGACAAGAAACTCCAGCACGAGGACATAAACATACGAGGAGAGCGGAGAACGAAGAAGTTTATTCAACATGGCAAGCGCGAAACAGACTGTTGGTTTTAGCAACTTGTTTTTGGTCATTTAAAACTGAATTTACCGCGGATAGGAACATATTCTCGGCTCTCCCATTCGCCATCTATGTTGTTGTGGAGACAACTTCTGACGCGCAAGAGTGACGTTGCTCATTAAGAACATATCACGCAAATAAGCGAATCTGATTGCATGGATGATTCCGTTCTGGCTCAAGTGGCCAATAAGGACCTGGAGTCTGGAGTTCCAGGCTACACCAACACATTTTCACTTATCTGTGATTTAGTCACAAGTTCAGCAACTAAATGGTTACAATCCTGGAAGCATGTTATCTAATCAATAGGCACATTTATTGGTTAGGACTTCACAAATCTGTGGGAAGGCCAAGCTATGCGCGTTGGGGACCCAGTATTTTAAACTGTTGGGTGCGGTGGGGGCAAAATAAAAGTTTTAAAGGGCAGATGAAGAGCTTTCAGATTTCGGTGGAATTTTACGAATTTGAACTTTGGACGATTTTGTCGAAACAACTGTCATTTCTAACGCTTTACTGCAGGAATAATTTGCTCCCCCCCCACACACACCCCGTTAATTAACTCATTTGCTCCCAAAAACATATAAAACATTCTATTTTTAGTTGTTTCAGTGTCCCAAAGACTTATTTATACGTCTTTTACATTTTTATTTATTTATTTATTTATTTATTTATTTTTATAAAAGACATCTCTGGGTCCTGATTCAACTGAGCTCCAAAGCACAAAGCTGAAAATCAATTTTAAAGCAATAAAACTGGCCACTGGAGGGCAGTAGCGCATTTGGTAAGACCCGCAACCCGATTCAACAGCAACGAACGGCCGGGCAGAACAGTCGGAGCGCTGGCGGAATGATGCCAGGCGGCGGATGACCGAGCAGAACAACCCAGAGGACGCCCGGGGTGCCAGGCGCTGGATGACCGAGCAGAACGACTGGGACCACCAGTGCTGCGGGCTCGCCAGCCAGACCCCGCAGAGACTCAAAAAAATCCATCTTTATGAGACGGGCAACGATGAGGAAAAACTTTACCCGGCTGACGCGGCGACAACAGCGTCATCTCTCAGTTAGTCAAGTGTAAATAAATTGTTACTTTGCTGTCAAAAGCTCTATTAGTCTTGTTCTTTATGATATTTTGTAAAAGGAAAACATTATTCAGATGTTTGGGATGTAACTAAAGCAAAAAATAGCTGTGTTAAAGTAGTATTAGTCTTGTATTAATTGTTCTGCATTCGTGTATTTAGTTGAATGTTAGTATTATATTCTAAGTGGGAGCGCCTGCACAGTTGTTAAGTGTTTTACTATAAATACGTATATAATGGCAACTGTTGACTTCTGTCGGAGTTTTGTACTGGCGTGATCTGTAAAATCCCGTTTGGTGTTGCATCGTTGTGCCACAGATGATTGTAAACTTATATAGCAAAGTTTGATTTTGCCTCGTCTCCCGGTACTCGCTAATAGGGTAGCTATCAGTGAGCTAACTAAGCCGCACTACGCATTATGGGAAACATAGTTTTGAACTGCTGCGTTTGGAAACATGCCAGTTGAATAGTTTGTCAGTTTATTTTAGTTATTGTTTGCGTGCAATCTAGAACATTGAATGAGAATAAAAATTGAGTGGGATTAACAATTTCTCAACGACAATTGTCGTGATAATAATTTATAAAAATGTTTATGTGCCACAAGCCTACTGTGTGTCTGTATTGACTGTACTATATTTCCACGGGTCTGCATGATATATATATATTTTTTTTTTTTTTTGCCTTTTTTTTTTCTTTTTTTTGATTATTTTTTAGTAAAAATAAAGCCTGTTGAGCAAAAAATATCATTTCCATATAGTATATAATATATAGTATTTGGCTTTTTTTTTTTTTTGAATAAAACAATTTTTCTGTCCGGACGGAGGAGGCACACTTTAAATATATTAAAGTGATATAGGCATCTTTGAGTGAACTTCGAGTAAAATTCAAGTATCTCGAGGCCGGGCAAAATGTCCTCTTTTTTGAAAATCAAAATATGGTCACCCTATGTTAAAGTCAAACTTATGTTTGAAATGTATGCATTTAGAAAAAGCTCATTTTCTCAGTTTTTTCATCAGAAATTTGAAAATTGCTCAAACTAAGCTATTTTCTAATGCTGATTTCTAAAGAATGGAAAAAGATATGAACTTACTGTTTTTTTCTGCTGAAAGAAGAGAGTCTAATTTTTCTTTTGGTGCGTTTTTGTTTATATAGCAATAGAACAGAATTTTCTGTGAGCCTTACGAAATCAGTCAAAATCCAGTAAAACGGCTGGGAGCGCAGGCCCTTGCTTGCTTTGGTGAAAATGGCTGGGAGTGAATGAGCTAATGCTGCCTTCCCAAACCCGGATGTGTGACGTAATTTCTACAAGGCAACAGAAGACATGCGGACTATCTCCATAGCAGAACCAGCAGTTGTGATATTTCCAGCGAAAGTAGCCCTTCAGGGTCGCTTTTTCATGACGTTAACATTGGCGAGTCGTTCCAAAGATTATAAACAATAATGTTTGAACCTGAGACATCAGATGACGATTTACTCAGCACTGCAGACGGTGGCGATTACACCAATTGGCGGCTTGACACTTCACAAAAGGAAGATTGGTAAGTCTATGGCTAGCATTGTGATTTCTCTCTGAGCCTCTTTTCCCAGTCATTCTGTGATATAATTATCAGTAATTGCAAAAAAAATCTCTCTTCGTCGCATTTTCCTTGCTGTTAATAATCCCCCCAAAATGGGCTGGTCTTAATCAGATGAAACATTCTCCTGCCGACGTCATCCTCTTGTTGGAGACGTTAGAGCCCTATAATGGTCGGCGTGGCTAGACCGCAGGTTAAAAAACTAATTTCTCATCATCTGCGCTTTGCCAATTTGTTGAATATAGTCGAATTGTCTCAAAATATGATTCCAATTCACATAATAACCCTTTTTAAGACTTTTTTTCATCGTGTCGTACGCACTTTAAATTCGATCATCAGAAAGTCAATTACATGCGATGATATTTTTCTGTTGTCATTCGAATGATGAGGCAACAAATGGTGAAAATTTGGTTTAAAAAAATAATGGTTAAATTACTTTAAAGTAACTTACTTTGATAATAACCAATAAAGTAATTAGATTACTTTTTTTTTTTTTTTTTTTTTTTTAAGCCGTAGTCAGTAATTAAATTACTTTTTCATATAATTTGTGACAACACTGACTATGAGCGGGTACCATGGAAATAACATAACATTTTCTATTCAAAATGCTCTTCGTACATGACTAGAATATTCTTTATTCTAGATACATTATGAGGCAATAACAAAATAGTAATGCACAGACACTAAGGAAACTAACTTTAATTCGATTACTGGTTTGGAAAAATGAACGGGTTAGATTATTCATTACTTAAAGAACGTAATCAGATCACAGTAACGCGTTAGTGACAACACTGTATACAGTACAGACAAAACTACCGTATTGGCCCAAATATAAGACGGTGTTTTTTGCATTGGAATAACACTGAAAAAGAGGGGGGGTCGTCTTATATTCGCGGTCTAGACATTATACCCATTTACGACGCTAGATGGCCCCAGATATCATTGAAGCGATGTTCTGTCATGACAGATCTCAGCTACTCTTTTTAGTTAAACCAGTTTTTATTTTATTGCAATGTTTTTTCTTATTCAGATTTGTTTCAAGACTACAGTTACAGTTCGACTTCACTTTGATGGTTAATGCAGTTATTGCAATTTTGTTGTTTTATCACAATAGATTGGTTTATTTACATTTCAACAACCATAAGCCATTCATTTACAAATGTAATTGCACTTTAGTTTACATATTTACATGTTCAGATATTACGATTTGAATGAGGCAAAATAACATGCTTTTTCTCGCAAATGTATTGTTATAAACATTTGTTTCGGATCTACTGTAATTATTTTCTGTTTAAAAACTAATTTGGTGTTCAAAAAGTCTTTTTTCAAACGAGTCTTGAAAAAGAGGGGGTCGTCTTATAATCAGGGCCGTCTTATATTCGGGCCAATACGGTAATAGGAGGCATCACCTTCACTGCATGGTTGTTGCATCGTTTATTCCGGGCATCCAATTTTTACGAAAATACAGATGTCAGCAATAATATTGAAAGTGGAGCCTGAAGGCTGAATCCCAGCAACACTGGACAGGAAATTGTTTAAGTTAAGCTGGTGTACACAAAAGTGAAGAAGCCCCCCCCCCCCCCCCCCCCAAAAAAAAGTGCTCCATTAATCCACTTTTATTTCCAATATAATTAATAGAATTGTCTTAGCCATTGTGACATTAAACAAAACAGGGAAGGCTTTTTTTTTTTTTTTTTTTTTTTTTAAAGAGCAATTACAAGTAAAACCGCAGCTGTATAAAACAACAGCAGCAGCAAGCTTGAATATAGAAATCCCAAAATAAAGTAAAACTACTCACCGTTTGAAAATGCCTGACAAACTGTAGGGCAGGGGTCGGGAACCTATGGCTCGCGAGCCAGATCTGGCTCTTTTAACAGCTGCATCCAGCTCGCAGACAAATCTTTAATCGTTTTAAAAAAATAAATAAAAGTTTTGTTGTACTCATTTGCGCATTGCGCGAAACGGCGACAGTCACCGGCGACTACAAAGCTGGTTTGCAGTTATCTTAGTGGGAAAGTGAAACATACATGTCATTGTCTATATATTTATCTATCTATCTATCGTTTGTGACATCATGCGGTGGCAGGTAGTGGAGCGCCGTTAGATTCTTTTCCCAGAGCTGAAGAATCCAGTCGAAAGGGCCGCCAGCCCAAAGACTACGCTTCCCAGCATGTGCACAACGCTTCCAGGTGTGGCTGCTTAAGCCACTAATTGCAGCCGGCCTGGTGTATATAAGAGAGATGGTGAGCAAGGAGGAACGGAGGAAGGACAGAAAGACCTGTACAAATTATTTTGAGAACAACCCTAAGTTGACTTTTTTGGAGACGTTTAAGTTATTGTTTTATTGTGCCGCATTTCGGCCACTTTCTTTTGGGGAAACCCGCCTTTTGTTGAATAAAGAAGCTGTATGTTGGAAACCTTGGCATTCCGAGCTCTTTTCTGGCCAGGCCTACCTCGTGTGGTGTCACACTATCAATCGCATAGGTAACGCAGAAAAGGCAGAGACACTGTTCAAGCGGGGTTGCCGTTGTTTTTGCGACCGATGTGCGCATGTGCGTAAGATCAGGAAGTAAACTTCCCTTGTTTTCAGTTTTGTTTTCCGTGTTGTCAGCTAAATTTGGAAACCCTTTTGAGAGGATGGCAAAAAGAAAAATAGACGAGGAGTATCGTAATTTTCAGCAGGAATGGACAGGATAAAGAAAAGATAATTAAATGGATAAAAGACTTGCCTCTGTTGGCAAGAACTGTTTACGATCGTACCATCAAATTGAGGCGACGCTAGTGGAAGACAAATGCAGGACCATTTTTCTCTCTCGCTTTGGATGAGACAACAGACGTAGGCTATTATTATAATTCATCCCAGTTCAGCCTGATTGCAAGGTTTTGACTATAAAAGGGACAACAGGAGGGGAGGATTTATTAAAGTCCTTCACTGAGTTCTTTAAAGAAAAAAATCTACCAATGGATAACCTTGTTTCAGTGTGCACCGATGGTGCTCCGTGCATGGTGGGGGGAAAACAGGATTCTTGGCGCTCCTTCGTGAAAATGAAAAGAGACGCATCCTAAGTTTCTCAACGCCTGCATGAAGCTTAACCTCACCATGTATCAAACAGACTACAAAGCAATCAGCAAAACCGTGCAGCACTGGAAGTCGCATTAATGGTAACTCATCATTTACCAACAACAGCATAACAATGTTATTAAAAAGAATTCAGAATTACTGTACTTTAAGAGTGTTGAAATGACATAAAATCCACACATTACTTGTATTGTTAGTTTTAAACATATTGTATGGCGCTCATGGATTTACATGTAAAAACGTGTTCATGGCTCTCTAAACCAAAAAGGTTCGCGACCCCTGCTGTCGGGGATGGGGTTTGTTTGCAGAGCTATACTGTCACCTCGTGGCAGTTTGAATGTATTTCACTTTATTTAGTCAAATCTTTATTTCCAGGAAAATGCCTATTAAATACAAAAAATCACACCTGGCCAGGACTGGTCGCAGTTGATATCTGATCATTCTAACAGACACATTCACATCTTTGTCTTACTGAGTCTTCAGAGCATGCATGTTTTTTTTAATAAGGGAGGAAACCTGAATGCTAATTAAATAAATGTATCAGACAACTGAAGTAAAAATGTACTGCAAATACAAACTTGTCAAGACACAGAGGTGAGAACAGGAAAGAACAAGAACAAAGTTTTTACAAGCCTGCAGTGGATTCCATTTTCAGTTCTTTGGATGATACATTTTCAAACCTTGTGACACTCTTGTTGCCGTTTATGTGTCATATAATTGGCTCTGCAGCCAGTGCAAGCAGGCTCACAAATTTATTTTAAAAAAATAAATAGGTTACAATGTAACAAAAACAGTTATGACAGCTAGAAAAAAATTAACAATTTGTGTGAGCAACATAATTGACAATGTGCATTTAAAAAAAAAAAACAAAAAAAAAAAAAACAATGGTACCTCGACATACGATCGCTTCCACACACGATCTTTTCGACATCCGACGTAAAATTTGACTCCCCATTTGTTTCTACATCCGACGACATGCTCGAAATACAACACCATGACAGCATCGCAGACGAACGCATGGCGGATTTTCTTGAGAGAAATCAACACAGGTTTAAAAAAGGTTGGTACAGGTGGTGAAACAAGGAAAAAGATGACTTACCATTGAAATGACGATGCAAATTATAGAAAAATATGAGCATGGGGTGCGCATCCGTGAACTGGCTCAACAATACATCTCCGTGGTCCTCCCCCGATCACCGTTTGCCAGTCTTTATAAGGTTGTAACGGATGAATGTTGTTGAGTCTTGATAGCTTGTTGAGTAGAAGTGTTGCCGTGTTCAGCCGCTCGTGACTCTCCTCTGACTCTAGTGTCTGTGCCGGAAACGCGCGCAACAACAAAGCTTTTCCCCCCGAAACACAACATGCTCCACATAAGTTCCATGGCTGAATTCTGCCAAGAGGTAGTGGTCACCACAAGGTGACAATTATTATTGTGTAATATCACCAAAGAAATTGCCAGCTTACTCAGGTTTTTATCATTTATTTCAGAACTTATCCAACACAAAACGCCAACTCTCCGCTGCAGTTGACTGTTCTCAAGAAAATACTGAAAGTGAAAGTAAGCTACCTTAGCGCTTCCTCTCTCTGTCAATTCAGCCGCGCGTTGCCTTCAGGTACAGAAAATATGTCCGCTACGTTAGAACCCGATTCGTGACATTACTAAAGGAATTATTATATTATTCCGATTTTTATTTATAATTTATTTTTTGCTTTGTGTAATTGCCATTTGTAATAGTACCAGCAGTATTTATTAAGGATTTAGTGTAGGTTTTTGGGCTGTGGAACGAATTAATGGAATTATAATGTAATCCTATGGGAAAATCTGCTCGACATACGACCATTTCGACTTACAAGGTCCTGGAACGAAATAACTTCGTATGTAGAGGTACCACTATAACAATAATAATTGATGCCGCGAGCGACCCACACTCGTATTGCGATCAACTTCATGGGCACCCCTGGTGTACATCCTGTTTTTTGCCATTTTAACACCAGATTGATGGCCTTTTGTTCAACTGAACACGTCCACATTTCACTTTGAGGCAAGATGATTTTTCAAATCTTAATGTTTTTTTTGTCGGGATATCCCGATTGCATAATTTTGCACCAGTCACCACCTGATTTTCAGAATCTGCCAATGCCGATTTAGAGATATATATATATTTTTTTTAAACAAAAGTTCTGAACATGTTACAGCACTGTACTGTTTACAGTACTTCCACTTTTTCCGAGAATGTTGTATTTCAAGAAATGTTGTATTTCAGGACTATTTTGTTATGTTTTTAGTTCTTGAAAAAACCCGATCCTTTTCACTCGATTCCGATCCACTGAAAAATGGCTTGGTTTCCAATTATGTTATTGGAACGGGGAAATTCCTAGTTTTTTGTTATTTAATTTTGAGGTGGGTCTTTGACATTTTTTTATGGCAAATCATGTATCATTGGATAATTAATGGCACAGGTACTCGTATCACTGATATAAACTCAGTTGGTTTATTATAGCAGAAAGAACCAATAGATTTACATAGCCTTGTCAGTGTGGTTACGATGCACGAAGCAACAAAAACAGTACAATAAATAAGTATAGTTTGGTTTGTTGTCGCTGTGGCCAATTGTTATTCCCACCAAGTGTCCAGCCTGTGAACGTGTACCCTCTGCTTGTAGTGATACTCTTTAAGCTGTTTCTTTAAGGCATTGGGAACGGGCAGCGCGTTGATACCATCGTACGTGGTGAAGCTACTGACGACAGCGCGGCAAAGCCTCTGCAGGCTGAAGGGCTGCGTGCGGTGCATTGGGAAGGACAGCAATGGCTCGAAGAACATGCATGAGCTGGGGTCCTTGTAATGCTCTACTAGGGCCGTGACGGTGGGCGCGTGGAAGACGCTGGGGTCACGCACATCGAAGCTGAAGTTGTGGTTCCACTGGTCGACGCGGGCGTGCAACGAGCGACCGTAGCGGCGGAAACTGACAGAGAAGAGGTAGTCCTCCTGGGCAGAGTCACGCAGCAGGAAGGTGCCCTCAGGTTTGCCCTCCAAGAGAGCCTCCGCCTCGTAGCGGTCCATGACACCCCAGTAACAAGGCAAGTTGGTGATCTGCAGCAGGTCAGGGACCAAACAGTGGATGTAGTCTATTTGAGTGTGAACGTGCGGGCTGGCGTGGTGAGGCGCAGCTCTCGGGAATAATTCCGGGTCACTTGAATGGGCGGCACTAATGTCGGAAGAGGACGCCACCACCTCATCAAGCGTGTCCAGACAGCTCTGCAAAAGAAGCTGGTGCTGTCGCTGGAGGAAAAACTGCCTCTGTTCGGAGCCACCTGCCTCTGCCACACAGTGCGCCAGTTTAGGGCCACGCCGCTTGTGAAGGGCCGCACTCGCCTGGGGCGTCACCTCCAGCGTATGGATCTCAGCATTGGCAGGTGGCTCCACGCCATGCTCAATGCTGATTCGCCGCCTTTCCCTTAGCCGGCCGTCTACATCATCCGCTGGAAATGCGGCCAGCCCCGCGGTGGGCTCAAGTGCTGTGTGCTGTTTTATTAAATGCCATTTCTGAGCCAGCTCCGACCCCTCCGGGAACGGGCAGTTGTCCAGCATTAGCTCGCTTAGGTGGATCTTGCGCCTGGAGGAGGTGCAGCTGGCCGACAGAGAGAATACTTGAGGGAGCGGCGGCGTGCTCGCTCCGCTGCTCATCTTCATGGGAAAACACTGTCCCACTGCGTCTTGGATTTTTTGCCGGAGTGTGCGGCCACTGCTGCCCCCTTCACTGGATGTCAACTCTACGTTCGAGTTGACTGCTCCCACTGCTGGAATGGATGTTCCCTCTTCTGACAGTAATGAGGCCTCCTTACTGTGACATCTGCAGCCCACTCTCTGGGAAGATGTGGTGGCTGTGGCATGGTCCCTGCTCTCCAGCTCTTTTAAAAAATTTCCATACTCAAAACAGTCACTGACAGGCCGTTCGGCGGCCGGTTCGTGAGCAGTTAAATCTTTCCACCTACCGTGAGCACTTTTCTGCCCACTGCCACTACCTTGTCTCTCTTCTGAACGACTCAGACGCACCTTGGGCCGCGCTCCCCTCTCACGTTCTTTTCTGCGAGCCCCCGAATCCTCTGGTAATGACATTGTATACTAGTAGCAGGAGAAATAAAACAAAAGACATGGATCAATCTAAGATAATCTCATTGACTGCAACTGACTATGATAGTTGTTCTAAAAATAAAGTTTTGACATTGACCACATATTATCTTGGACATACTGTATTACAATTTACGACATTCAAACTAAGAAACCACATTACCAAGATTCCTACTGTTCTAATGGCTCACTGTTATTTCATAAATTTGAATAAGTACACACAGCTTTTAAAGGCAGTTATGTAAAAATTTGGAAAAGCAATGTTACGTTTTAGGGTAACGCAGTTAAATAGTTAAAGACTTCTACCAATGTCGAATTCGAATCTCGGCTGCAGACTGCCTGAGGACAAGTTAACACTAAACACACACAGTTGTCAATATAGAAACGCAAAAGGTTACAAGGTTACTACTTTGAAAACCATTCCCCACAAAAACCAACCATCAAAAAAGAAAACAAAATACAAGAAAGGTTCACACCACTAAGGCATACAAATGTTTCATTGGCTGGTCAGGAAGCTACTTGCTAACACGGTCCAGCCTTAACGTCATTACAAAATAAATAAAACCAGTTTTTCCGTTAAAGCAAAGCGTACAAACGTACCTTTTCCGATCGTATACAATTCAACATGTAGAGGACTTTGGAATCATGTTGGGTAAATTATTGATAGTGCCGAAATGCGGCCAACTTTCGTTAGTCAGATAACAAACATGGAGACAATTCAACCCGGAAGTGCTTTGGAGTTTAGATGACGTAGCCAAATTAAACCATTACAAAATATGGCAAAATAAATAAATTTTATTTGAATAACCGTAAAATTTACAGGAGTCGTAATAATATATATGATACCACAAAATGCCACTTTACACGAGCCAAGTAGTAGTAGCCGAAAATCCGCAGCGAATGCTTCATATGAAAAGCAGTTATGCTGCATTTGAGGAAAGTGGGAAGTCGGACTTTTCCAACCTCCGACCAGGGAAAATATTGAAACGCCACTCGGACTGGGAGGTCCTAGCAGACTGTCCGTGGTAAAACATAAATTACACGATTATAAAAATATATTTATCTGTATCTATTTATTAAATTAATTTAGGTAATCTACACAACAACCCGTAACACTATTGATTTTTCCTGACTTTGCCTGAGGATATGCTATTTCTTTGCATGAAGTTATGCGATTTGTTTCCACAAATCAGACTTTATAATATAGATTTTGAAGTCTACGTACAAATATATAAATTTGTATCTATTTATTATTTAGTTTTTCAACACAACTTCGTACACAACACGTAAAAGAACATGATTTTTAACGACTTTGCGTGAGGATATGCTGCTCTCTATGGCCAAAATAAATATAAAAAATAAAATTTAATTTAAAAACTTGTCGCGATCAGCCACCAGCTGTTTACATTCCCTTGCAACGCTTTGAGGTCGCAACCAGCACCATCCCAGTGGGTTACGTCCGACTTCCCACCTTCCTCGAATGCAGCATTACATACACTGGCTTATGTTCAATGTTGCCGTTTTTGTAGTCAATTATTTTATTTTCAATATGGTACTAAGTGAAATATTCACTTACTCCTTTACACAATATTGTAACTAATTTCCTTATAATATTACAATATTTTTAGTTTACTTCCAATAATATGGCTTTACATTTATTATATTATAAATTGCAAAAGTCCCAACATGAAGATTAATATCAACAGACACCAAGACAAAGTATAGATTCTGTTGCAAAAAAGAACTGAACCTCTTTATTTAGACTGTCAATTATTTGACGGATGCTGCACTTCAGACCATTCACAAATAGGACAATAAAAACCAACAAAACAAACATAAGCACGGGATGCACAGGATTTAATATAACATTAGAAAATGTCAGAAGAGAGAAATATAAATTGTTTTAGGACAAAAGACATAACCCAGTTGCATTTAATTTGTGTATCAAGCTCGAAATGGACATGGATGAGCCAATGTGACTGTACGTGCTAGATGCAAGGCTGGGGAACCATTTTAGTCCTCTGGGAAAGGGCCATTAAACTCATTGGCTTTCATTCACGTCGAATCCATTTGGACTGGGCGAGCCTGGCAGCAGATGATCGCTGCAAGGCCTCTCAGTCAAATTAGTTTTAATGTCTAACACAGTCAATGGCACAGAAAGATGAGCATTCACAGCCAGGCCTCCCAGTATAAATGAATTTAACATCAGTTGTTGTCAATGGCAACCATTGAGTTAAATTCAGGAGAAAAGTTGAGTCAACCAATGTATGTCATATCCGTTTCTGTCGGCACAGAGAAATTTAAAGAGAATGTTAAAATGCACTGAACACATTTCCAAAGCTTTGAATGCACACATGCAGCTGTTGATTCCTGTACTTTTTGCACGGTTTGCTATTCTCTAACAGGGAACTGAAAGGCAAAATTTGAGTCATGAATGTACATTTCCTAGTTTATTTAGAATTGGCATGTAAAGCCCAAAATTCTTAACATTTTGGACGCAGATTCCCCACCCCTGCCTTAGTGTGGAAACACACAACTTTGAAGTGCATCACTGGAATGTAAACATGGAGTACTCCTTGGCCTTGTATTGTTGTGTAGTGTTTTATATATTACTCATCGAGTGGCTCAGAAAAGCTTCGTCATGCCCTGCTGCAGCTTAATTATGCACATTCACTGTACTGTATTCTACTGCAGCACCTTATTTTTGAAAAGGACAATCTGAGCCATATGTAACACAAGTCCTAAAAATATCAGCCGTCTTTGTTGAGGTCCTTGTTGGGCACGAGCGTGATACTTTTTTTTTTTTTTTGCTTTTTGTATTCCAGTAAGTCAGATGTATCCAAGAGCCTGCTCTGAAGAAAACAATGACCGCAATATAACTCGACACCATTAAGTCAACATGTTAAGAATCCGCAGAAAAAAAGAAAAAAAGAGGACAGCGTTTTTGTATCGAATTTTTTTTTCACATATTATGATGCGGGCATTATCTTAGAAAGATGTAAACAGGCGTTATAAACACACGCACACACACACACATACACGCACGCACAACTTAAGTTGCAAGATGTCCGTTCTCCATGTTGTCCTCTTATCTACAACAGTGCTGTATTAGTGTGGCAAAAAACATGCAATTATATAAACTTATACATATCAAGGGAGTTAAAAATAAAACAAGTATATGTATACAGTGGAACCTCTAAAGTCAAAATATCAGTAAAACTTTATTGTTCAAATGCTCAGACATAATTAGGTCAGTGATATAGTTAAGTGTCTGGCTGCTTAGTATACAATCTGAGTAATACAGTGGCATTAAATAATAAACTGAAAAATCTATTTTATGTAATGTAAAACATGTGGAGCTGAAAGCACAGCTAGGACCTACAGTACATACAATTATCTAATGGAGACAAATTTTGTAATTGGACAATAACCGTTACTACAAATATTGTGTGCCCAACCATAAAATGTGTATTTTTTTTTTTTTTTTTAACTAAATACAGTTGTGTCTTAGGATAGAGTTGAGCTGACTTGTGCATTTTTTATATATATCATTTGCTTTGTGAACAAAAACTTCAGATATGACAAGCAGCATTTTTGCATCAAAATAAGGCTTTAAGCTGCTTAATGCCACTTTACACAGAATTACAAATTGTATAATTAAAACAAGCAAACTATATTGCGTTGAGACCGGCTCACTACATAAATTGAAAAATTCATTTACATGCTATATGTTAGCATTGAACGCAGCAATATAACACTTGAAGCGACGGATATTGTAAAGTGGACAAAAAATATAACAATCCGCTGAAGCATATATTCTTGACTTATATTACAATAGAAGTTTTTTTTTTTTTGTCTGTGTCAGTGTGACTGCATGAAACAGTAGTGGACCGAGTTGGAACAGATTAATGTTCTTTTCAATGTGGAGTGTTGGTTGTCACCGAACAAATCAAACTCTATGTACCACTGTAAAACACCTGGGAACTGTTTGAATTGGTGAAAAACATGTAATATGTGTCTCCAAACATCACTGATAAAACTAATCATGTACAATGGTGATAGTTTTGACTCGCTATTTCAGTCCTTACCTGATGTCTGATTGAAAAACTAGAAATGGGCAAAAAACGTGAAAGTAAACTTTAGGGGTTCCACTGTTTGACCATCTTTGCCTTTTACTATGGGCGCTGCCGCAAAACAGAAACTTGAAAGATTATCCCTGCTTTAAGAAGCAACCAAACGAACAAAGACCATATTCAAACGTACATGCACCTCCGCTCTGCCACATTCCAAGACAGACGGCGGGGTTAGAAGACCACTTCTTTTGTTTGTTTGTTTATTTACGGTATTAGTTAATATTTTAAGCGATTCAACACTGATACCACGCAATAATGTTGAGGGTTTACTGAAACACAGACACTAATGGAAAAATATGGACATCTAGGAGCACCTTGGAAACGCATGAGTCATCAAATCGTCTCGTGTGAGGATGGAGGGTGGACGTCAGGGTCCCGAAATGGATCACTGGTCAATTGTTTTGGGCCGATTGTCAGGATTGTTAGTTATTTTAGGAGTTCTCTATCAGTTTCTTGCAAAAAATGTACCACCATTTTGTCATTGGTTTATGTACAGCATATGTGAATGTTATCAGTTTGGGATGCAGGATCACTGAGATAACACTAATTACTGTTTGTTTTTCATTAGAAGGTTCTAAATTTATGGCCTAGCAGTTTTTCAAACAAATATTTACAATTTTCTTGACGTTGCCACTGCTTTGGCGTAAGATAGAGAACGATTACGGCAAGTTTGGACTTACAAATTCAGGTTAGGCCACTGACAAAGGAAATGGTACTCCGTCATAAAACTGAGGACCACCAGCGCTGGTGTAATTGTACAACCCTTGGCCAGCCCTCACTCCTCGGCACAACAGGATAATTCATCATCATGGACGCAGTTGGGAGTTAAAAAAATATATATAACAGAGACAAAGCACAGCTGGGCAGTTTCCAGCTGCTTTTTAAGGTTAAACCATTCTGTCGCGTGCAATCTGTCCCAAATGAATAATCGACCGAACAACCCTTCTCTTTGGCTTTAGTGGAGAGGAGAAGTCTTTAGGAAGAAACTTTTAAAATAAAAGGCAACGCCTGCTGTGGCATGACGCGCTCGTCCTCTAAAACCGTGTTATCCAGAGAGGACGGTAAGGAGACGCAATTTTAACAAGGGACTGGAAACCTTTTGAGGCGCCTTTGGGGGTCTCGAAAGTGTCTTCTTAAGCCAATTACAGTCTAGTGCCGTAAGTATAAAAGTGCCTTACATCTGGCCGATCTACACGCAATGCGGTGCAGGTCTACGGGGAATAAGGAAAAGAAGAACTTATATAGGGCCATTTTTTAAGACACTACCTATCCTTTTCTCTCCTAAAATTGTGCCATGTCACAGACCTGCAAGTGACACGGTTGTGAGTCCTACTCTGTCTTGCAATATAATAATTATCTGTATTTCATTTGTTTTAATAATAAACTTAGTTGTATATAATAAAGTACAAAAATATTAGAACATATACAGTTTTTTTTTTTTTGTCATTATGTAGTGACTGCTTTGCCTGGTTTGCTCGCGCGTACGTAAATCTTTGTGCTGGGTGATGAGGAACTTTTTTTCGTGTCTTCTTTTCATATCGTCGATGTCCGGTCAGTTCCATCTATCATGGAGATGACAGCATACCAAGACATTTTACTGGGTTGTTCACATGATTTTTATTATCTTTTTTTTTTTGAAAGACACTCACCCCCTAAGGCGTGCTCCGTCATACTGAGGCACAGCGACTCCAGCGTAGGGTTGATTTCCAGGTCAGCGCCTGGAACTTGGCAATCTAAGATTGAAACAAGGGGAAAATAATATTTTACATTCTACTGCTTGTGGGATTCATGGATTAAAGAGAAAAAAAATATTTGACAAACTTTTTTTAAACATTCCCGAGATTGAGGGGGACACCATTGTCCAGGTGGTGTTTGAGGTACTCAATTCAGTTAGGGTAAATTATTTTCATTAATTATACATTTATAATGACAATTCAATGTCAATGTATTACAATAACGATACAATACTACATTACCAGTAATAAACAAAATAATGTGCTGTTGCAGACCAATTGCATCACTTGAATACCAGCCTTCAGAGTCAAAATTGTAAGTTATCATCACGTTCGCCGTTTCCCGACTTCTTGAGGTGGACCAGAACCTTGCTTTATGACTCTCAACACAGGTTTACTTAAAAAAAGGGCTATTGCAACCCACATCTTTTTTTGTGAATCAATGAAAACGGACAGCCCAATAAGAATTCATAAATATAGCCACAATCTAGCCCTTTCTTAAAGGCCAATGAAAGAAATACGAACTGTGAAGTTGGCAAACTGCATGTACATACTGGATTTCTTCCAACTGAATAGCTTAACCTTGTTTGTTTATAATAATAGAGCCTAATAAATTAAGATAAATTAGAAGCAAAAATCCAGCAGAGGGCTGCAACAGCACAACAAACCTAAAATACAGGACAGTAATAAAAAACAACTGTAACAATCACTAATACGTACAGTGGTCCATCTACATAAAAACTTAATTTGTTCCAGGACCTTGTTTGTAAGTAGAAATGGTTATATGTCGAGCAGGATTTTCCAATAAGACTACATTGTAATTTCAATCATATTTTCCACAGCCCATAAACCTACACTAAATCCTTAATAAATACTGCTGGTACTATTAAAAATGGCAATTACACATGGCAAAAAAAATAAATTATATATAAAAATCGGAATAATAACATAATAATTATAATAATTCCTGTAGTAATGTAAAGAATCGGGTTCTACTGTGGCGGACTTGCTGTTCCTGAACGCACCGCGTGGGTGACGACACAGAGTAAAAGGTGCAGCTGAGATTTTACTTTCTCTTTTAAGGTTCTGTTGTTGCTAGTGTCAACTGCGGCAGACAGTAGGCGTGTTGTGTTGCACAAGTTCTGAAATAATCAAAAACCTGACGAAGCTGGCGATCTCTTTGGCAATGGTACCACAATAAAAGATGTCACCTTATTTTATAAAGACTGGCGATCGGAGGTCGTCGGAGGAGTATTGTGGAGCCAGTTCATGGATGCGCACACAACGCTCATATTTTTCTATCATTTCCATCTTCATTTCAATGGTAAGTGTCACCTTTTTCCTTTTTTTCACCAGCTGCACGAACCTTCTTGGAACCAATGTTGATTTCTCTCACAAGAAAATCCGCCGTGCATCCGTCTTGCGGCAAAACAGAAATCACGGCGCTGTCATATAAGTCATCGCATTTGGAGTATGTCGTCGGATGGAAAAACTAATGGCGAGTCAAATTTTACGTTGGATGTCGTAAAGATCGTGTAAAGATCATATGTCGAGGTACCACTGTACTTGTAAAAGGCCTATTTCCTCATGCATTACCACCCACCAGCACCCCCTGCTGACTAATTTCCGTCACTACGACAGAGAACTTTAATCGGTGGGGATTACTTGTGGGGTTTTTTGTGGGCCACACTCACGAGAATTGTCATATATCGTATTTTTCGGACTATAAGTCGCAGTTTTTTTTTTTTTTTACAGTTTGGCTGGGGGTGTGACTTATGTGTGAAATTATTAACACATTATGATATCATTTCACATGTTATTTTGGTGTTTTGGAGTGACACTGATGGTTTGGTAAACTTGTTAGCATGTTCTTTATGCTATAGTTATCTGAATAACTCTTAATAGCTATGTTACGTTAACATACCTGCCACTTTCGCATTTCGTTGTTCATGCATCATGTTACATTATCATACTGTACACTTATTCAGCATGTTGTTCTCTATTGTATTTTTATTTCAAATTGCCTTTCAAGATGACATATCTGTTCTATGTGTTTGATTTTCTCATGTAAATTTCCCCCAAAAATGCGACTTATACTCCGG
Organism: Corythoichthys intestinalis; assembly: GCF_030265065.1. Taxonomy (NCBI): domain Eukaryota; kingdom Metazoa; phylum Chordata; class Actinopteri; order Syngnathiformes; family Syngnathidae; genus Corythoichthys; species Corythoichthys intestinalis. The sequence goes on from NC_080400.1 coordinate 30,525,501, forward strand.
TACTACTTATTTTTTTTCCCTCTTCGTTCGGCATTTTATGGCTGGTGCGACTTATACTCAGGTGCGACTTAAACGTCCGAAAAATACAGTAGTCATTAGCCAAAATTCACACTATTTTGGGGTTAGCTCAATAGGCAAACCAAAAGTGTCTATAACAAATATTCATAGCTATTGTCGTAACCGTATATCACACACAGTAGGTCTAAACATTCCAACATGCTTCGAGCAAGGCCACAAAAAGTTGTTGCTAACACTGTATATGTTACACAAACCAAAAAAGCCGTAGGTCGTATTCAATCAAAAGAGTGCTCTCCCTCTGTGCTGGAGATATAATAACAAGACATGGCGAGCAGCATGTGGCTGTAAACAATCTGGCACATCTTGCAAGGCACACACAAGCCCTCGTTTGCCAGATGCCGCGTTGCAGATTTCAATTCTAATGGCGTTGTCGCGTTCCAACAGAGAAAATGTTGATCTCTCTCACGACATTAATTTCCTTGTAAAAAGAAAAAACGTGTGTGGCTGCTTCCTACCTATTTATTGAAAAAGAGAGTACACCTTTTTTATATCCCAACAAAGAAAGACAGATGCTACCTTTGGATTGTTCAAAGGTGGGCTGTCAGTATGTGAAGCTCTCTTTCGGTGACCATTTTGTGAAATCATATTAGAACCCCTTGAAGTGAAGTTGGAATGTTGTGTAAAATGTCAATAAAAACACAATCAAAATGTCTTTTCAACATACAGTATACCCAAATAAATGCATTACTACAAATTACTGTAAAGATACATTTAAAGTAGAGGTAGGACTTTTAATTATGATAAATTCAATACAAAACGGTTTAATGAGTAAAAAAAAAATAATAATAATTTCGTCAAAAGTGTTCTAATCATGTAACCTTTAAACAAGAACTAACATTTGGCAATGCACAATGTTCCGTAATAACAATTAAACTGACGCGCACTTTAGCTCGGCTCATGATTACAGAAATATAATTATATCAGTACGTTTTTTTCTAAAAAATAAAAAAATAAAAAACAATAATAATTAAAATACCATTATAAAAACTGCGTAATATATGTCTAATGAAACTATGGGCCTGCTCAAATTTATCTTCACATAAAATAAGTCAACCAGAAGAACAAAGATGTACACTTTATGCTTGGTTTATTTGGTCTTTTGCTGACCATTTTAATTGATTGTTCTGGGAAAAAAAAGTTCTAAAACCGCACTTTAAGAAGAACAACAAAAAATATGAAGTTGCACTTTAACTTAAGATCTTATAGTTTTTGCCCAGGTATTTGTTTTCTACTGTTTTGTATTTAAATGCAAATGTAATTTGCATCTGACTAAACACTAAAGCATTGTTGTTTTCATCAACGACGACGATAACGAAAATATTTGTGAGATGAACAATTTTTTCATGACGATGACAAGTTAAAAACGTGTCATGGGAGACTAAGACATAACAATATGAAAGCCAGTTTGGCGAGACGAAAATGTGACATAGTTTCTGTTATATGTTCACGATACTTGACATTTTCATATTGTACGTGGAGTACGTCAGCCTGCATCTTAACAGTGTGTGGGTCGTTTCAGTCATGTGAGACGTGCTGCTCCTCTCCCTCACGCTTCTCACTGGAGTTTAATACATCCTTCAAGCTAGGATGCGCTCCAGACTTTCTTGACTTTCCAGACTTTCAGACTTTTGAAACGCATGCTAAGATTTTTTTTCTTATCTTGGTAAGAGAATATGCAATGTTGCTTTAGCATTTAAAGGTCTGTGCTGAGCGATCATCGTACACTATATGTAACTCGTAGCATAGCATTCTCGTTAGCTTTAGCGTGGCGAGCATTATCTGAGGCTAATATTAAAAAAACAGATTGGGAATAAAGTGAACTGAAATGAAGTCAATTAACTGGCAGCAATGATGTAGTAGTAGTAGTATAACATATATGCATCATATAGCATGTAGGGGTGTAACGGTACACAAAAATCTCTGTTCGGTACGTACCTCGGTTTTCAGGTCACGGTTCGGTTCATTTTCGGTACAGTAAGAAAACAAAATGCAAAATTTAAATGTGCTAGTTGTTTATTACACACTTTTGTGCTTTCAACAATAGGAACAGTAGCCTATACAAACCTAGAATTCTGCTCAAAAAGTAGCGGGTATTTAAAGATAATAATCCAACAACAATTTGCCTTTCAGACCCCGCGTATTGGTCAGCTTTCTTTCTGAAAGAAAGAAGAAAAAAGTCCTGTGCTAAAAAGAAAAGCAATCCCAATGATAAAGATTTTAACATGTATCTTACAAATGAAATGCCTCAATGATTTTTTTCTTTTTTAATGAACAGTTTTCAAAAGCTTTATTGGTGGATTTTCTCAAGTTAAAGCGCCACGCAGAAATTAATAAATTTAATTGTGTAAGCAGGATCTGTGTATTATTCTTATTGTTTAATTACAGGTGTTTTAGCTCATTTCAATTTATTTTATTTAAATGGGCTATCATTTATTTTATTATGTGTTTGTATTTTCCAAATGTGATGTAGTATTCATTTATATTGTATATTTTATGTTGTATAACTTTAGTTCCTATGTGAATATTAGTTCCTACTTGTTTTGTTGTGGTAGGAGGGTTTTGTATTGAACACGGGGCCGTGTTGGTTATTATTATAGCAGAGAAGACAACTGTAGCTCAACAAAGACAAGTCAACTGTGCCCCGATCTACCACTCAAGAGATCTGATGTACTCAAAAAGTGGGTTACGATTGCATATTAGTTTGAAAATCGACCGGATCCACTGTGTTTTTACACGAGTGACTTCCGGTCTGCCCGGTCTGCTAGCTAGTAGTATTGACGCAGGAGGGCCGCGTCTTGCGTCAAATAATAATCTCTGCTGTTCTTTTCGCATGCATCGCGTTGAGCCGCTTCTGGGATGCGTCTAACGCGCGGCCGCACTACGACTGGCGTGCATTGGCTGATTGACTTTAACGGCCGCGTTTCACTGCATTGTCGCGGCAGACACGTTGTCACGCCGTTGACGTTTCTTACTGTCCTACCATGTTGGTCCTCATTATAGTAGAGAAGACGGAGTAAATATAATCTACACAAAGAAACTGTAACCCGATCGACTCACAGCCTCGAAAAGTAAGGGTTACATTACGTCAGAAACTCATTCGGTATGCCTCCGTTCCAAACCGAGCACCAAGTACCGAAATGGTTCAATACGAATACAGGTACTGTTACACCCTTAATAGGATATATGACAATTTACAGTACTCAGACTAGGAGGCAGATGGATGAATGGATGGACGGACGGATGGACAGGCTAAGATTAAAATCAAAAAGGGCTAGCACAAAAACACAGTTAAAAATGTAGTTTTTTGAGACTAGTATTGCTACGTGAATAAACAGGAACTTATCATGATTAATTAATTACAAAAACCCCTAAATTAATTTGATTAATTTTAGAAATGTAACAAAAATTCGGCGCCGAAAACTATCAGTCGAAAATACAGTGGTATGAAAAATGTTTTATTTCTCACATTTCCGCATAAAATCACCATCAAATGTGATCTAATCTTTGTCAAAATCACACAGATGTAAAACAGTGTCTGCTTTAACTAAAACAACCCAAACATTTATAGGTTTTCATATTTTAATGAGGATAGCATACAAACAATGAGAGAAAGGGGGAAAAATAAGTAAGTGAACCCTCTGCCTAAGGAGACTTAAAGAGCAATTGAAACCAATTTTTACCAAACAATTTAAGTCAGGTGTGGGCCCAATCACTGATGAGTGGGTTAAAGCTTCCCTGCCCACTATAAAACACACACCTGCTAAGAATTGTCTTGATGAGAAGCATTGTCTGATGTGCATCATGGCTCGGTCAAAAGAGCTGCCTGAAGACCTGCGATCAAGGATTGTTGATTTGTATAAAGCTGGGAAAGGATACAAAACAATCTTTAAAAGTCTGATTGTTCATCAATCGACAGAGAAGTTGTCTACAAATGGAAAGAGTTTGGCACTGTTGCTTCTCTTCCAAGGAATGGCCATCCACCAAAGATGACGCCAAGAGTTCAACGCAGAATACTCAGAGAGCTAAAAAAGAACCTTAGAGTGTCTGCTAAAGACTTACAGAAATCACTGGCACAGTCCAATATCTCTGTGGACACATCAACTATATGTAAAACTATGGCCAAGAATGGTGTTCTTGCGAAGACTACACTGAGGAAGCCACTGCTATCTAAAAAAACATTGTTGCTCATTTAATGTTCGCAGAGAGGCACTTGGACAATCCACAGATGTTTTGGCAAAAGTCGAAGTCCAGACTTGGACCGCATTGAGATGCTGTGGCATGACCTAAAGACAGCGATTCATGCCAGACATCCCAGGAATCTGACTGAACTAAAGCAGTTTTGTAGAGAAGAATGGGCCAAGATTAGTCCTGATCGATGTGTCAGACTGAACTGCAGCTACAGGAAGCGTCTGGTTGAAGTTATTGCTGCCAAATATAAAATATTAAATGTTTGTAAATGTGTCACTATTTTTTCCCCCTTCTGTCATTGTTTGCATACTATCCTCATTAAAATATGAAAACCTATAAACGTTTGGGTGGTTTTGGTTAAATCAGACACTTTTTTCATCTGTGTGATTTTGACAAAGATCAGATCACATTTGATGGTGATTTCATGCACAAATGTGAGAAATCCCAAAAGGTTCAGATACTTTTTCATACCACTATAGCTAAAAATGCATTATCGTTTTCATTTAAAATGTTTTGAAGACCGTTAGTTAACCACCGAATGGTGTAAAGAACCTTATGCATGGTTTATGCTTCCATGTGGGCCGACGGGTCACTATGGAGGTGTATCATTTTCTTTGTGTACTTTTGCGGGCTTTCGCGGGGCTTAACATAGCACTCCTTGGTTTCTTTAATGTCAGAGACGGAGCAGCTTTTTCTCGATCTGGAGCTCATCAAATTTGAAATAGAATTGCTCTTACTCCAAATGTTGAAATGCAGGAGACGCAGAAAAAGTTTGCGGAGGTGGTTCGGCCGACCACTGAACCAGGCAGAGAACAGGGGAATTTTCCACACTTGTTCACCTACTGAGGGGCATGGACAAAAAAATTCACTTTTGGTATTTTCGGATGTCAGTGGCTAGATTTGACTTTGTCTTCTACTTCTTCTTTGAGTCAATCAGTCTTTAGTATGACAGAAATTACGTTTTGTGTGGACCAATCACATTCCTTGCCATTCATGTAGCAACGCGTCACTGCGACGCTTAGTCAGGATTTTTTGGGAGGTGCTTGTCAGGCTACGGCAGAGGTTCCAAGCAGGGTATACCTTCAACGGCGTAGCTATGGCGTCGCCCGACGCACAAGCAAAACAGCCCCTTTAGTCCTCTCGCAACACGCTGGCTGACGCTGTCTTGCAAATACGCCTGGCTCACAGCCAGCTTGTCCGCAGTTTGGAAGTATTTTGATGTATCAAAGAAAGCTGCTCGGATAGTCGTATGTAAAACCTGTTCTGCTGAAGTGTCTCAAGGGGTATAACGCCAAAGAATTTGTCCACCTCAGGTTTAATCAGCCACTTATCCTACAAACATGCAGATCAATACGACGAGTATAAGAAGTTCACAGAAACGAGGAAAAAAAGTCTCACTTCTAGCACACCGACTTCTTCTGTGGTGGAGCCTTTCGAGAGCGTGAAAGCGTTCCCTCCGCATAGTGACAAGGCAAAGGGCATTAATCGAAAAATTATGAAATAAAATACATTTTTAAAAAATGAAATTAAAAAAACAAATTGTTTATATGTGTATTATTCAGCCTTTTTGTTTTCGGTTTTCAGCCAGGTGTTTCCAATATCCGTTTTTTTGTTTCGGCAAAGAATTTTGGTTTCGGTAAATCCCTAATTAATTTTTTTAATTGAGTCTCACCCCTAGTCCAAATTTAAGCAATTATTTGAATTCAGTTTTAAATTTTTTGTTTTAACCCATTCACCACCATTGAAATAGATAGGCGTGGCATTGAATTATAATGTTTCAGTGCAGGCATGCAAACTGGTTAGGGGTGAAAAAGGTGACAAAGTAACACGGACACACGGCATGCGCGGAAAAGTGCATTTCATAGTGCAACCAGAGACATCTCGAATTAAACACAGTACATAATGATTTAACATATACAAGTCTAAATCTCTCATCCTGAAATCAGAACATATAAAACGCATTAAGTAGCAAATTATACAAAACCTAAATTATAAAATATACAGTATGTCCAAAGTATGTCTCCCCTAACTATTATATGAGAGCGAGAGCAAGAGAGAGCTTTACTAACAAAGCCCTGAAAATGACTTGTATGGAAGGCACTACTTCATCACTCTAGTTACCTCATGATTTTTTTTTTTTAATCGTTAAACAAAGGGGCCTTGAATAACTCGTCACAACACCAACTGGCGACAATTCAGATCCCAACTAATGTTCGCTAACTTTACTAGCAAAGCCCTGTGTGAAGGGCACTAGTTAGCCCCTCCACAGTTAGAGCTACCTCGAGTAACTGCGTTCTACGAGGTGGTGAAATATCGAGGACTATCTGAAGTCAGTTATCAAGGAATTAAGCGAATACTTGTGTTATAGACACCATTAAAAGCGCAGGAATTGATCGAACGACACGATTGAATGATTTATGAAGACTATTATAGGCCAATACTCAAACTTTTAGCTTTAAAAAGTTAACAATTTTTGACATTAATTCCTTACCTTGCCGCAATTTCCTTGGGTCCGGTGTTCGGCCATTCCTTACAACAGGCAGAACAGGTGTTCGGCCATTCCTTACTACGTGGCGAAACGTCTACACAATGCTCAGCGGGCTTGCGCATGCATCCACACGCATGCGCACATGGGTTAGAAGCGGCGAGTACTCACTATTTTGTTTTTATTTAGTTATTTAGAAACTTTTCACTGCCTCAAAGATACTTTTTGCATGTATTACCCTCTCATACTTTTAACCATTGTGTTTTTTGTGTTAGCTTTGAAGTAGAGGTTAGATCTTGTGCCCGAACCCGACCCGACCGGGTCGGGCCCAAAATGTTAAGCATTCACGTTCGGGTCGGGTCGGGCTGCCGTGCCGGACTAAGAAATTATTTAAAAAGAGAGAGCAGGCTCTCTGTTTTGCGCTTTTGCTTGTGCACGCACACATATGAACGCCTTGGCGCCGCCCGCTTTTTCTTCTTGTCCTCCCGCTGTAGCACTTGCGCACGGCCGAGGCACCGCCCTCTTTTTCATTTTCTCCTGTTCTGGCGGCTTGCGCGTGTACACAACTCCACAACTCCTCATCCTCGTGGTACTTCTTTTTCAATATGGAGCAGCGAGAAGTTAAAAACAAACTGAAGACGGGGGAATGGATGAGGCAAGAATGCACCGGTAGGAGTGAGTTGTGGAAAGAATTTCAATTGATCGTGGAAGATGCAACAAAAAACTGTGTCGGCTTCGTCGAATGCAACAAATATATACCCAAAACTTTCCAAGTTAGGGTTAGGGGTTGCGTTTTTTCTGCCAACTCGAAGAAATGAAAATAAATTGCTGCGTTTTTTTTTCGCGTCACTCCAACAAATTTAAAAAAAAAAAAAAAAAAAATCGGGTTTTTCGGGCTCGGGCCTGCAAATCTAGTTAATTGATCGGGTTCGGGCCGGGTCGGGCCTCAATACCAGCGGGCCGTGTCGGGTCGGGCTGGATTTTTTAGGCCCGAACTAGGCTCTACTTTGAAGCAGTTGACCACATTAGTCACGTAGCGTATTTAAACAGTCCTTATTTGATATAACTACATTTAAGTGTTTTCTGCAGGCATTTTTTTAGTACGTTATTCCTGTATGCATCTAAACAAACCAAGTTTAGAGCGCACGGTAGTACTTTGGGTGTCAAATTCGACTAATGTAGACATTTCACCGATGTAGGAGATTTTGACAGAACACCGGGCGAGAAGTTGGGATGTAGAGGGGTTCGGCCTCCTCATTGCTGATTGGTGATCACTGTGCTCCCGTCTCTCACTCTTGTCAGTTATTTGTTGTCACGAGAAGAGAGTGGCGGTGATAGGTCAAGGTCATAGGACTAGAGTGTAGTTTTGAGCATGGACTAAGGTTTTGAAGTTAACGGTTTCACTCGCTCGTTGACATGCCCCCCCCATTTTTTTCTCCTCGGATCTACGTGATTCAGAAGAATGACCCATTTTGATTTCAAAACGGCGAAATTTCGCCGAACGGTGGCAAGTTTGCATGCCTGTCTGTCAGTGCCATTGAGTTAATTTATCAAATAATTTGAAAGGAGGTATAACAGTAGGAGGGTTGTTGATCCGGTTCCTTAGTTTCAGTCTTGTAAGGGGTAATATAGCAAGGTTACTGTGGTCTATGTAAAATAGTTAATTTTTGGTTCGTCCATCACTATCAATGGCAGCCAATGAATTAACTGGGAAAGGCTGGCTGTGAAGAATCAAATTGGATTGGACGTCTATCACCGTCAATTCCAGCCAATGAGTTAAGCAGTGTTCTAACGGTGCACAATGTAATCCAGTGCTTTACAACAATATTCAAACAAATTTATTAAAAAAATAAATAAATAAAAAACCTTCAACATTGTTTTTTCATTAACATTTTGGACTAGTAGTGTACTTCTCCATTTCAATGCTAGTCATCATTTTGGTGCTTGTAAAATATTTAAAGAACCACTGTATTCAAAGGACGATTTGAAGAAATACAAGAAGATGGGCTAAGCTGGGCAAAGCTTTATAGAGTACCTTGCTGCTGAAACATGAGCATGGTTTGCGGAGAAGTGTGGACTGGAAGCGAGTGGGTCCGTTGCACAGAGCTACGACTTTGACTTGGCATGCTGTTACTGCCCCCAGGGTTGGCAAACCACAGGCTCTAAAAACAGAGGGAAATTAACCAATGAGTTATGTCAGTCGTTGAAATTTAAAACAGTAGAAATAAAAGACTGCTAGCATATTGTAACATTGTACTGACTTGTCGACCCTGGCCTGCCAGTGCAGGGTTAGTGAGCGTGTGGCGAGGAGAAGCGCCACCAATTCCACCCGGACTCAGCAAACCTATGCGTCCTGCCTGGAGTCCACGCGGGGTTATCTGGAATTGCCTCTGTCCCCGCCGAGCCACACCTCCGCTCACAGAGCCTGCTGTGGGGAGGGAGTTGGACCCATAGGCCCAGCTGGAATGGCAAAACAAAATGTATTAAAATAAAAAAGGAGAAAATTTTGGGCACATAAAATGGCATCTAGTTTTCAAAGGCGAGCTCAGGTCACCCTTTCTGTCGGTACACGGGCATGTCCAGCATGGCTTTCCGAGGGACCAGGCGAAGCAATTTGAGGACCTGCTGCTTCCATGAAACTAGACGCTTCTTGTGCGTTTCTGTGAAAGCCTTATAATAACAAAGACAATTCCAGTTAAGAAGTGCAGTGATTTAATTTATGGTTATGTACAAGGTAGTAATTATAATGGGAGAGCTGACGAATGATAGACAAGGAGCAATTTCATTCAAAAAAACACTTTGGTGATAGTACATCAAGTATACACACTCACCTCATGTATTAGACACTTCTCAATGAGCTGGAGGTAGCAGCTGATATTCTCCTCATCCGGCCTGGACACGAGCAGCTGCGTGCAGACTGAAACAAAAGAAGTGAACCTGTTCATGTGGAATGTGCACAGGACATCAACAATGTTTATTAAATAGTTGCATTATTTAACTAGAGGAAGCACTTTCAGCGTAGTTTCATTCCTTTACGTCCCAGGAAATCAACCGCAATGTCCACAAAAATAATTTTCAAGACAAGAGCTGCACACTAAGATTTTATCCTTTTTATTGAGATATAGAGCTGATGACTCATGGAACCCCCATTAGTATTTTTTAATGCCCCCCCCCCCCCAAAAAAAAGCCTCGTTAGAGTTGTTACACACCTCTCTTACCTCCCTGAAACAGCACCTTCTTGCCGTGGATGTACTGTACATGCACAGTATTTAGGAGTCGAGTGCGCTAACCGCTGAGCTAAACTGCCCGGCGGGCAGTCACGTGAATGACTGCTGCCAACCCTCATAGTTAGAAAGGATTGGAAGTCTATGCCCCTCAATGGCATCCTATGCTCATTAAGTAAAACAAACAGATGCCTCATACCTTTCCCCATGACTCGGGTGAATTGTCCGGCAATGTCGCCATCTGAGATGGGCGTCACTGAGGAGTCTCCATCACAGGAAGGCGTGTTATGGGAATGGAATCCCTCAGGGGCAGCTTCTTTATCAGTATCCGATTTTGCCGTGTCCGAAGGGGCGTTTGCCGGATCTTGTGGGGTTTGCGTCAAAGTGCTATAAGCCTTAATGGGTGTCACGATGATCTGCTGCAGCTCCTGCAAGGCGTTGCGCAGGTTTCCTCCTTCCAAAATATCCTGGAAACATTGAAGAGACTTTAGTCTGCCAGAAGATTTTGAAAAGTACAGTACATGAAACCCAGTCAGCTAAAAAACTAAACAGGTATTTCCTGACCCCGCAGAATCAAGAATTATACGAACACTATTTACAGCAAACTCATTTGTACAAGAAAGCAAACTCATTCAAACAAAATATTTTTTGTCAATTACCTTTTCTAAAGACTTGAGCACACTTTGCCGCTCACGCAGTTTTTGAATGCTCAGGGCAATTTTATGCCGCGCGCCCTTGGTGACGTTCTAAAAAGAAGACAAGATGATAAAAGCGCTTGTGAGGCCAACATGTCATTTCCTACCCCAATCATTTATAATGTTACAACAAAACAAAACATAATCACCATCTGTTTTATTGAAGCCATAGGGCATAGACTACAATTCTGCCCCGGCGACGTGTCAGGGTACATTGTTTAATTTCACGCCTCATTGAAAGGTGATGAATTATCAGGTTTAAGGAGAGAAGTGTTAACCACTGATGACACAGGAGGAGTGCATTCGTCCATTTTCTGTGGCAGCTGTCCTCATGAGGGTAGTGGAGTAGCTGGAGCTTGCTACATCTGAATATAGGCGTGCAGTGTAATTCACCCTGAACTAGCAGCTCACAGGTCACAGGCAAACGAGCATTAATGCTCACATTCACACCTATGGACAGTCAAAATTCTTCAATGACCATGCAATTTGGGATGTGGGAAAAACACTATTCATCAGTCCTCCTCAGAAGAACACAGAAGACCCCCCTGGTTTGACCACCAGAGTGTCCTCTCTGTCCTGCAGTGGATGTTTAGGTGTAAGGCATGTTTTACTTTTATTCATAAATACAGAATCTTTTTTTTTAAACTCAGGCATTTATTTTATGCCTGTATGTATCATAATATTTTTTGTTGCATGGTTTCAAGTCCAAGTGCGGAGCTAAAAACAAATACTGCTGTTAAACTTATTCAAACGTTCCCAGGAACGGGAATATAAAAATATAACGCAGACGCCACTTGCTTGTATTGCGTGATGAGTCGGTTTAGGTTTTTAAGATCTTTAGGTGTATGTGGACATTTATGTACATTTCAAATGAGAAAAAAGAAATTGTTTGAAAAAGAGTACAAAATTTATATAGACTTACGGTCATCTGGAAATCTGCATGTGGAAATGAAAACCCTGATTATAATATTGTGAAATGGTGATTTCGATTACAAAAAAATGGAATTTGCTGATATAGTTTGAAACTTTTGATATTAAGTCTGAATGTTCTCAAAACTAACTTGTTTTGCATCAAAAAATAGGGAAACATTATATTCGGCATATTAGGCCACAACTAAACTGGTCCTGCCTACTTGATATCAAATCGCGGTAAGAGTGGCCCGCGGACTAAAATGAGTTTGAAGCCCCTGATCTATTCATAAGTGGGATGGTTTCCAAAGCGGGACAGTCATTGAGCGATCATTGCGACATTTCAGAAGTTGAAGTATCCACAAGTAGGTACGTCCATGCAAATTTGACATTTGACACTATTCCATCTAGCCAATGGCAGCCACGTTGCAAAAGTAAAAAAGAAACCAAAACACATTTGTAGAGGTAATCCTTTATATGTTTAGTCTCTCGAAATATCTGCAAGATTGTGTTGTGATTCTGCAATGTATGAGTTCAACTCGAGCCTGTTCAAATTTGAGATTTCTACTGAAATGTAAGGCTGGTCCTCATGCATCTAACATAAGGCTGCAACAACTATTGATTAAATCAATAAAAATCGATTAATAAATTTGTTGCCAACGAGTTTGATTATCGATTTTTGCCGGCAGCTGTGAGTAGTCCCGTTCGTGTCCTTGTCTGTGAGGCTGCAGGCGCGCCAGAGAGCAAGAGAGAGAGTGCGAGAGAGAGAGAGTTCACTACTACACGCAGGCCGAGTTCCTGAATCAATATTGAGAGTTAGATTGTCTTGAGTCATGTGTGTTGTTAGATCCAGTGTGCCTACGTCAGAGGGGAGTAAATTAAGCCAATTGTATTGTTTGTATTCTTTGTTGATGTTACATTACTACTTAGCACGGAGCGCTAAGAGAGTTAGCTATTATGCTAATCGGTGTCTTAAGTGTCCGTTTGTATCGTGTTTTGGAGAAGCAGATTAGCCCTTGAGTGACTTTTATATCGTAAAGTTGTCTCATTCCTTTTTATAAAGAAACCACACACATAAAACCAGTCATAAAAGGGCTAAGAGTCTGGTTTCGACACAAACTTCCATTCAAACTGTAAATTGTCATACAAGAGTGTGCTTTGAAATTGGATTTGGATTGTATTTATGAACAACTACTGGACAAAGAAAACTGATTCATTTATTCAGTCTGCCTCCTAATTTTGTTGTTTAGTTTGTTTAAAGAAACTAAGTGAGTCATTGACACAATTTATATCAGCACTTTGCCTACAGGAAAAAATGTCAATCAGCAGCACTTCTTTATGAATGAAAAGGAGTTTTGTTCTGTAGTGAAAATTTATTTTTATGTTTTCTACTCAGAACCTGTAAAAACAGCACAGTTGTAGACTAGTTAAGTCAGGATCTGTAAAAAAAAAAAAAATTATATTTGAAGGAAATAGTCATCCATTTTGTCTTCATTGTGATTGACAGCATGCCTAAAATAACTTCAAGTTAAATTGTCAAGATAATTGCAAAAAAAAAGTGACATTTATCCGACTAATAGTTTAATTAATCGTCCGATTGATCGATTATGAAAATAATCGTTATTTGTAGCCCTAATCTAAAGTAAGTCTTACAAACCTGTGATTCTAGGTGATGTTCTGTGAGAATCATCATCTCCTCATATGTCATTTGGGAGAAAAGTGAGGCATATTTATGAAGGCGAAGACTTTTCAACCATGCGGGAACATCTACAACAAAACACAAAAGATAGGTCAGTTTAACGCTTTATAGGGCAAGTGACTATTTTTGGTAATTTAAAACAAACAAATGCCGTATTAAGACCTGGCGTTCACATATGTGGACATCTCATTTTTGACCATTAAGACAATATTAACATTTGTCATGCAAGTGTGGCCTACACCATGTCATGTCCTCATACAGTAGAGGCCAAAAGTTTGGACACACCTTGCCATTCATGCGTTTTCTTTATTTTCATGACCATTTACATTATAAATTCTCACTGACGGTAATAAAACTATGAATGAACATGTGTGGAATTATGTACTTAGCAAAAAAATGTGAAATAATTAAAACATGTATAATATTCTAGTATCTTCAAAGTCTCTACACCCTCGGCAGGGTACTCGAGGGTGCATGGGAGTTCACCCAACCAGTCTACATGTGTTTTGTGGATTTGGAGAAGACGTTCGACCTAGAGCTGTCCCGACTAGTCGACATAGTCGACGTCATCGATTACGTAAATCCGTCGACGAGCACAACATCCCGTCGACGGTTAATGAAGGGTTAAAAAAATATATGCTTGGAAAGTTAGAATGTCGGATGCTCTGTTTGCAAGCGGGGAAAGCGGCAAAAAGCGCACCAGAGTGTCCAAAACATTGACTTATTTTAAAGAAACAAAGGAGAGTACACTCTTCTGTCCTGTCTCTTCAGTGCCATGCTTGGCTGCACCTCGGCGGTGAATAAACACCTCAAGCGCCTCTACGCAGTTTGTAATTTTTTTTTCTTCATTTTTTGTACACCAGAGGGTGCTGTCGCCTTACTAAATAATAATGTTTCATTGACAATGGGACTATAAGTGCTATTAGTATTGTTCTTAATGCTAATTGAAAGGTTTATTTCATGTTATGGTTTATTTTATGGTATAGAAAATTATATAAGGTTAAAAGGTCATAAATATATACAGTATATACAGTGATTGCACTCAAGGGAGAGATTGTCAATGATAAGGTAATAAGGTAAAGGCAATTCATATAGGCAATTCATTGATATATAAATAAGGTTTAAAAGGAAAAAGGTGAAAAGTTTTTGTTAATTTCTAATTGTGTTGCTTTATTTGTGTGCACCGTAGCTCTTACAGTGTGTTTACATCAAGGATGGAATAAAAGTTGTAAACCATCAGTTTAAGAGACCATCTTTTCAATCGGGATTCTAGTTAATTCTATCAGCATTTGAACTCATTGTTTATTTGTGATTTATTATTGTTATTTACGTGTTTATTTGTACTCTGATAAATGATTTGAGTGTTCCAATATGTTTTTTGTGAATTGATAAGCGTCAACAAAAATTTCATTGCTAAATTAGTAAAAAAAAAAAAAAAAATTATTAGATTAGTCGACTAATCGTAAAAATAGTCGGCTGACTAATCGGGAGAAAATTAGTCGTTTGGGACAGCCCTAGTTCGACCATGTGGTTCGGGAGTCTTGTGCTCCGGGAGTACGGGGTACCCAGCCCCTTGGTAAGGGCTGTTCGGTCCCTGTACGATCAATGTCAGTTTGGTCCGCGTTGCTGGCAATATGTCTAATTCCTTCCTGGTGAGGGTTGGACTCCGCCAAGGCTGCCGTTTGTCACCGATTCTGTTTATAATTTTATGGACAGAATTTCTAGGCACAGCCGAAGCGTTGAGGGGTTCCGGTTTGGTGGCCTCAGCATTGCATTTCTGCTTTTTGCAGATGATGTGGTGCTGTCGGCTTCATCAAGCAGTGACCTCCAACTCTCACTGGAGCAGTTCGCAGCAAAGTGTGAAGCGGTTGGGATGAAGATCAGCACCTCCAAATCAGAGAAAATGGTCCTCAGTCGGAAAAGGCCGACGTGCCCTCTCCGGGCCACAGATTAGATTCTGCCCAAAGTGGAGGAGTTCAAGTATCTTGGGGTCTTGTTCACGAGTGAGGGAATGAGGGAGCGGGAGATCGAAAGGCGGATCAGTGCAGCGTCTGCAGTGATGCGGACTCTGCACCAGTCTGTAGTGGTGAAGAAGGAGCTCAGCCGAAAGGCGAAGCTCTCGATTTACCAATCGATCTACATTTCTACCCTCACCTATGGTCACGAGCTGTGGGTTGTCACCGAAAGAACAAGATCCCAGATACAAGCGGCCAAAATGAGTTTCCTCCGCAGGAGAGATGTTCCGCACATGTCCCACCAGCGGGAGGCACGGGGACGACCCAGGACACGCTGGAGAGACTAAGGCTAGTTTCATACTGCAGGTCTTAATGCACAATGGCGTACCGCAAGCAACACGTCACTTCCGCTCATTAATATTCATGACATTAGCTACTGTTGCTAAGCAAGGACAAGCCATTGTTTGTCCCTAATAGGAAATGAATGGAAATCGTGTACGAAGGAGACGTTTACAGCGCTAAACCTACCAATTCTCTCCGAAAATGATGTGCCTGGTGCCAAATTGACTGGCATAGATGTGGAAGAACATAAAAATATTCAGTTAAAGAGATGGCTTTAGTGTCGAAGGCTGAAAGAGACGAAAAAAACGAGCCGACCTAAGCATAGCTTTAGGTTTTTTTTATCGACGCGACTGACAATGACATTCTCCGGTTTCAACAAGCTATCCTTTACCATCAGCCCTGTCTTTCTTATATATCCTCTGTCCTACGTCTCTTACCGTTCTTGGGGGTAATTTAGTTAGCTTTGTGTAGCGATCGCAAATGCTACTCAGTGACAGCCAACGAACACTTTTAATTTTTTCATTGATAACACATCTTAATCCTATAATTTATTTACACTTCCCCCTTACTAAAGTTGTTTATATATATAACAGAAACGGTAACAGTGGCAGTCAGATACCATTGTAATTTTTTTCAGGTCATTCATTGTCAGACAGAAGCAGTACGGCACAACGTTACGCTAAAAAAAAGAAAGTAAAAATATAAAAATGGCTTACCTCTTTGTCCTCTGAAAGACCATGCCAACCCAACATAATGTTTACTGCATATGAAACGTGAATGGATTCGCCGAGCCGGTGTTAAAATCCGCGCAAGTTGATTCGGTCTTCACATTTTTTCCTCCCGAGTTTTTGGTTTCCGGGAACGTATGAAGAAAACATCCTTCATGGTCGTAATGTCTAGAGTCGTTTCTACAAGTTCCAAAAAAGCAATGCGTGATCGGCATGTTCATTTTTGAAAGATTAGCGGCGAAAAGTAGCACTTTGTACGTTGGGTCTATGCGAGGGCGGGTCTATGATGTCCCACTTCGGCTTTACGATGCGACGTCACGGTCTAAAAATAGCCTGCGTGCGGTACGCCATTCCGATTTTTTTGTCATATCTGTTTTTTTGGCATGTCCATTTAGACTGCCTTTGTCCATTGAGCCTGTTCAAGTATTACGCAT
Source organism: Corythoichthys intestinalis (assembly GCF_030265065.1). Taxonomy (NCBI): domain Eukaryota; kingdom Metazoa; phylum Chordata; class Actinopteri; order Syngnathiformes; family Syngnathidae; genus Corythoichthys; species Corythoichthys intestinalis. The sequence continues at coordinate 30,542,238 of NC_080400.1, forward strand.
GCGCACAAATTCGTAGTCCGACCCGTACGGAGGAAACTGATCCGCATGCGCAGAAGCATCAAAGCAAATCACTACGCAGTGTGCGTGCATGACACACACACATAAGCCGGCACCTTGCGGCGATTGGCCTGCCCACGTATACCTAACGTATCCTGACGTATCCTAAAGTAATCCTAACATATCATAACGTTTCCTAATGCCTGTCCGATATATCCGAATGTTTTTCGTAACTAAAGCTAACACTTCCGCGGGGGAAAGGCATGAGTGCCAATCGAGAGAGCGGATGGAGCGAGCGGGTCGACGTAGCACAGCCAATCACGTGTAAATGCGAAGATGACCGGCGAGTGTGTCATAGTCAGCGCAGCCAGTCACGAGCGAGTGCTGAAGAATAGCGCCAACCAAGTCCAAGTCGGCGCAGCCAATCACGAGCGTGGCCCCATTGGAGACGAGCAGCATACTTTAGTGGAGACTAAAAAGGGTCGCGCTTGAAGACCAGGAGCGAGAGGCAAGGGGGGAAGCCCCAAAGAAAAGGCGGTTTAGAGAAAACCATGAGTACAAATGCCAAAAATGTGTAAAAAAAACAAACAAACAAAAAAACCGCACCACAGGTCACAGCCAGGTAAAGGGAATATGGTACTGTCCTGCTTCTGGCAAAACCATAGAGGAGTGGAGGAACATGCTCACAATGTAAATATAATTAATAAACATTCAAGCATTGACATTTCTTCAAAACTGAATATTGTTTATTTTGCTTGTGTGATTTTTTTGCTTTTTATATTTTAAATATGTGTTTAAAATTTGCATGTTGTAAATAGTTCGTGTTGTGAATAATTCCCACTTTTTTCTCACAATGTAAAATCCATATTTTTGGACATACGTGATGTTATTTTTGTTGTTGAAGAATTTCCAGTTGTTATTAGTGTTATATTTGAGGACATGAATAACTGTTATGTGTTTAAAATGACATAATGGTGGAGATACATAAATCTCATTTTTACGTTAATGTAACATTGTGAACATTTTCTTTAATACATTACTTTACAATCATAGTTTTCTTTGTGTGTGTAATTGCAATTGAAATTCCTCCTTACTACTACATACATTTAGGCCCCAAACAAACACACAAAACAAAACAAAATCTGATGACGTATTGTTAATAATTAAAGATTTGATTGTTTAAAAAAAAAACAACAACAACATGTGACTGTAAGTCACCGCTGACGTAATGTGTGAAGGAATAAAGTTTGATTGAAAAAAAAAAAAGTGACAGGAAGTCACCACTGTACTGGCTAGCGGTGGTTCGATTCCAGCTGGTGACGCATCCCACCTCCGTCCTCCCATTGACTTCTTTTCGTCTTTTCTGCTGTTTTCGTGGACATTCGCCCAATTTTTTTCATTTTCTCTCCCATTTTCCCCCTCTTTCTTTTCCCTCTTTCCCCCGCTCAGGCTGGCTGTTATGCCCTGGCCCTGGCGGATATTTGTGTGCGTCAGTTTGCCCCGACTCGGCCATGAAAGCAATATTGAAACATTGGTCATTTGCCGCACAGAAAGAAACCGAGCATTATACGGCTTATCCTTTTCTTCATTGTACCTTTTTATGACTATGGTTAAGCCCGCCTCCTGTGAAGTAAAAGCCAAGTTCAAGCTAGGTGCTAACGAACAGCTACATCGCTGCCATCTTGCGTGCCGCTCTCGCTCTCTGCTGACGCAATTCCTGCTTGAATTCCGATTTGGGAGACTTGACAGTTCAGACCGCTGCCACATTCTGGAAAAATGTGGCTCAGATCAGATTTAAACCACATATGAAAGTGACAGCGATCGGGTTTTAAATGCTCCACTTCCATGCGCCTTGTCCCATTCAGACCGTCAAGTTAATGCCTCACTTCTCGAGTCGGAAACACGAAAAAATCGTATTCGTGCATTAAGACCTGTAGTATGAACCTAGGCTATGTCTCTTGGCTGGCCTGGGAACGCCTTGGGAGGAACAGACGGATGGGTGGGTGTCTTCAAAGTACCCAACCTTTGCTCTGATTACTTTTTAGCAGACTCTTGCCACTCTCTTGATGAGCTTCAGGATGTTCAGATGTTTTTTGACTTCACAGGTATGCCTTTTCAGGGTTAATTAGTGGAATGTATTGCTTTATCAATGGAGTTGGGACCTTCGTTTGTGTTACATTGAATGAGGTGTATCCAAACTTTTGGCCTGTACTGTATGTGTACCCCAGGTCTCAATTACATATATGTATTTTACTATTTTTTTATTACCTAATTTTTCGGACTGTAAGGCGTACTGGATATAAGGGGCACTGTCAATTTTAGGGAAAAATAAAGAATTGTAAGTGCACCTTATTGTCTGAAAAATAAGGTATTAGTCCTTATTTTTATGCCTAAATACAATTACAAATTATCAAACGTTAATTAAAATAAAATAAATAAAAACAAATATACTACTAACATAAATATACCAATAACACTCAAAGTCAATTTTGTTTTTTAATTTCAGGCTATCAATCTCAGTGCGTGCCATTTTCACTGGGAGAGCTAGTAGCGATCAATCGATGCCAGCCTCTTCCAGTCAAAATGGATTGGACTTCTAGCGCAGACAATTGCACCCAGTAAGTTAAATACAGTGTATCACAAAAGTGAGTACACTCCGCGCATTTCTGCAGATATTTAAGTATATCTTTTCATGGGACAACACTGACAAAATTACACTTTGACACAATGAAGAGTAGTCTGTGTGTAGCTTATATAATAGAGTTAATTTATTTTCCCCTCAAAATATAGCCATTAATATCTAAACTCCTGGCAACGTGAGTACACCGCATGGGAACTACATACATCCCTAAATGTCCAAATTCAGTACTGCTTGTCATTTTCCCTCCAAAATGTCATGTGACTCATTACAGGAGTGCTGTAGGCATTGCTGCAGAGATTGAAGAGGTGGGGGGTCAGCCTGTTAGTGCTCAGACCATACGCCGTACTCTACATCAAATTGTGTGCATGGCTGTCACCCCAGGAGGAAGCCTCTTCTGAAGACGGTACAAAAGAAAGCCTGCAAACAATTTGCTGAAGACATGTCAACAAAGCACATGGATTACTGGAACCATGTCCTATGGTCTGAAGATTAATTTGTTTGGTTCCGATTAGAGATGATGCCGATCGATCGGGTCCGATCACGTCATTTTCAAAGTATCAGAATCGGCAAAAAATATCGGCCATGGCTTTTTTAAATATATAAATTTTATTTATATATATATATATATATGTATATGTATATATATATATATATATACACACAGTGCCTTGCAAAAGTATTCGGCCCCCTTGAATCTTGCAACTTTTCGCCACATTTCAGTCTTCAAACATAAAGATATGAAATTAAATTTTTTTGTCAAGAATCAACAACAAGTGGGACACAATCGTGAAGTGGAACAACATTTATTGGATAATTTAAACTTTTTTAACAAATAAAAAACTGAAAAGTGGGGCGTGCAATATTATTCGGCCCCTTTACTTTCAGTGCAGCAAAATCACTCCAGAAGTTCAGTGAGGATCTCTGAATGATCCAATGTTGTCCTAAATGACCGATGATGATAAATAGAATCCACCTGTGTGTAATCAAGTCTCCGTATAAATGCACCTGCTCTGTGATAGTCTCAGGGTTCTGTTTAAAGTGCAGAGAGCATTATGAAAACCAAGGAACACACCAGGCAGGTCCGAGATACTGTTGTGGAGAAGTTTAAAGCCGGATTTGGATACAAAAAGATTTCCCAAGCTTTAAACATCTCAAGGAGCACTGTGCAAGCCATCATATTGAAATGAAAGGAGCATCAGACCACTGCAAATCTACCAAGACCCGGCCGTCCTTCCAAACTTTCTTCTCAAACAAGGAGAAAACTGATCAGAGATGCAGCCAAGAGGCCCATGATCACTCTGGATGAACTGCAGAGATCTACAGCGGAGGTGGGAGAGTCTGTCGATAGGACAACAATCAGTCGTACACTGCACAAATCTGGCCTTTATGGAAGAGTGGCAAGAAGAAAGCCATTTCTCAAAGATATCCATAAAGTCTCGTTTCAAGTTTGCCACAAGCCACCTGGGAGACACACCAAACATGTGGAAGAAGGTGCTCTGGTCAGATGAAACCAAAATTGAACTTTTTGGCCACAATGCAAAACGATATGTTTGGCGTAAAAGCAACACAGCTCATCACCCTGAACACACCATCCCCACTGTCAAACATGGTGGTGGCAGCATCATGGTTTGGGCCTGCTTTTCTTCAGCAGGGACAGGGAAGATGGTTAAAATTGACTGGAAGATGGATGCAGCCAAATACAGGAACATTCTGGAAGAAAACCTGTTGGTATCTGCACAAGACCTGAGACTGGGACGGAGATTTATCTTCCAACAATCCAAAACATAAAGCCAAATCTACAATGGAATGGTTAAAAAATAAACGTATCCAGGTGTTAGAATGGCCAAGTCAAAGTCCAGACCTGAATCCAATCGAGAATGTGTGGAAAGAGCTGAAGACTGCTGTTCACAAACACTCTCCATCCAACCTCACTGAGCTCGAGCTGTTTTGCAAGGAAGAATGGGCAAGAATGTCAGTCTCTCGATGTGCAAAACTGATAGAAACATACCCCAAGCGACTTGCAGCTGTAATTGGAGCAAAAGGTGGCGCTACAAAGTATTAACGCAAGGGGGCCGAATAATATTGCACACCCCACTTTTCAGCTTTTTATTTGTTAAAAAAGTTAATTTATCCAATAAATTTTGTTCCACTTCACGATTGTGTCCCACTTGTTGTCGATTCTTGACAAAAAATTAAAATTTTATATCTTTATGTTGGAAGCCTGAAATGTGGCGAAAGGTTGCAAGGTTCAAGGGGGCCGAATACTTTTGCAAGGCACTGTATATAGATATCTTAATTAAATCGTTTTCTAATCGTATTTAACATCACAGACATAATATGTTACACTCATCCAGAGTCTTTAGTTTAGGCTTAAGGTAGGGTTATAAAATTTATCCCGATAACGGCAGCAATTAATTTTTTAAAAAATGTGTCACGCAAAAAATATTTAACGCAATTAATGCATGCGCTGCATGACCCTCTCACTCATGGTCGCGTTCAATCTGTAATGACGCCGTTTTACCTATATAGAGAGATAAAAGGCAGCGCAAAATGAGTAGAGTGAACTTTAGCAGCCTTTGGAGCCTTTTATTAATTGGCTAAAGCCTTGCAATCCCTCTCCCTATCATTAGAAATATAATGGGGAGCAATGTGGGGAAGCAAGGTGGCAATTGATCATTGTCTTAACACCTTATGTTATTTCCCAACGCAGAGAAGATATAGCAATTGGTAGCACGTTGCACAGTCATGGTTCCACTTCCCATCATGCATTTGGGATGGCCACAGTATCATTTACTGAAAGCTCAACAAATACACTAGATGCCAATATTTAGTCACAATACACAAAGTCACAAGTCTTTCTATCCGTGGATCCCTCTCACAGAAAGAATGTTAATAATGTAAATGCCATCTTGAGGATTTATTGTCATAATAAACAAATACAGTACTTATGTACTGTATTTTGAATGTATATATTCATCCGAGTTTTATTCATTTTTTTCTTAATGCATTGCCAAAATGTATATGATCGGGAAAAATTATCGGGAATGATTGGAATTGAATCGGGAGCAAAAAAAGCAATCGGACCGGGAAATGTCGGGATCGGCAGATACTCAAACTAAAACGATCGGAGCAAAAAAACATGATCGGAACAACCCTAGTTCCGATGGTCTCAAGTAGAGCTGTCCCGACTAGTCGACGTAGTCGACGTCATCGATGACGTAAATCCGTCGACGAGCACAACATGCCGTCGACGGTTAATGAAGGGTTAAAAAAATATATGCGTGGAAAGTTAGAATGTCGGATGCTCTGTTTGCAAGCGGGGAAAGCGGCACAAAGCCAAAAAAAAAGCGCACCAGAGTGTCCAAAACATTGACTTATTTCAAAGAAACAAAGGAGAGTACACTCTTCTGTCCTGTCTCTTCAGTGCCAAGCTTGGCTGCACGTCGGCCGTGAATAAACACCTCAAGCGCCTTCACGCAGTTTGTAAAGTTTTTTTTTCATTTTTTGTACACCAGAGGGTGCTGTCGCCTTACTAAATAATAATGTTTCATTGACAACGGGCCTGTAAGTGCTATTAGTATTGTTCTTAATGCTAATTGAAAGGTTTATTTCATGTTATGGTTTATTTTATGGTATAGAAAATTATATAAGGTTAAAAGGTCATAAATATATACAGTATATACAGTGATTGCACTCAAGGGAGAGATTGTCAATGATAAGGTAATAAGGTAAAGGCAATTCATATAGGCAATTCATTGATATATAAATAAGGTTCCACTCTGGAGTTGCCCATGGTGAGAGGCGCCGGGCAGGTGTGGGCATACTTATTGCCCCCCGGCTTGGCGCCTGTACGTTGGGGTTTACCCCGGTAGACGAGAGGGTAGCCTCCCTCCGCCTTCGGGTGGGGGGACGGGTTCTAACTGTTGTTTGTGCTTATGCACCGAACAGCAGTTCAGAATACCCACCCTTTTTGGAGTCCTTGGAGGGTGTGCTAGAGAGCGCCCCCTCTGGGGACTCCCTCGTTCTACTGGGGGACTTCAACGCTCACGTGGGCAATGACAGTGAGACCTGGAGGGGCGTGATTGGGAGGAACGGCCCCCCCGATCAGAACCCGAGTGGTGTTCTGTTATTGGACTTCTGTGCTCGTCACGGTTTGTCTATAACGAACACCATGTTCAAACATAGGGGTGTCCATATGTGCACTTGGCACCAGGACACCCTAGGCCGCAGTTCGATGATCGACTTCGTAATCGTGTCATCGGACTTGCGGCCGCATGTTTTGGACACTCGGGTGAAGAGAGGGGCGGAGCTGTCAACTGATCACCACCTGGTGGTGTGTTGGCTCCGATGGCGGGGGAAGATGCTGGCCAGACCTGGCAGGCCCAAACGTATTGTGAGGGTCTGCTGGGAACGTCTGGCAGAATCCCCTGTCAGAAAGAGTTTCAACACCCACCTCCGGCAGAACTTCTCCCTTGTCCCGGGGGAGGTGGGGGACATTGAGTCCGAGTGGGCCATGTTCCGCACCTCCATTGTTGAGGCGGCCGATCAGAGCTGTGGCCGTAAGGTGGTTGGTGCCTGTCGTGGCGGCAATCCCCGAACCCGCTGGTGGACACCAGCGGTAAGGGATGCCGTCAAGCTGAAGAAGGAGGCCTATCGGGCCTTTTTGGCCTGTGGGACTCCGGAGGCAGCTGACAGGTACCGGCTGGCCAAGCGGACTGCGGCCTCGGCGGTTGCCGAGGCAAAAACTCGGACATGGGAGGAGTTCGGTGAGGCCATGGAAAACGACTTCCGGATGGCTTCGAGGAAATTCTGGTCCACCATCCGGCGTCTGAGGAGGGGAAAGCAGTGCACTATTAACACTGTGTATAGTGAAGATGGTGTACTGCTGACCTCGACTCGGGACGTCGTGAGTCGGTGGAGAGAATACTTCGAAGCCCTCCTCAATTCCACCGACACGCCTTCCTTTGAGGAAGCAGAGTCTGGGGACTCTGAGGTGGGCTCTTCGATCTCTGGGGTTGAAGTCACTGAGGCGGTTGGTAAGCTCCTCGGTGGCAAGGCCCCGGGGGTGGATGAGATCCGCCCGGAGTTCCTAAAGGCTCTGGATGTTGTAGGGCTGTCATGGCTGACACGCCTCTACAACATCGCGTGGACATCGGGGACAGTGCCTCTGGATTGGCAGACCGGGGTGGTGGTCCCCCTTTTTAAAAAGGGGGACCGGAGGGTGTGTTCCAATTATAGAGGAATCACACTCCTCAGCCTCCCCGGTAAAGTCTATTCAGGGGTGCTGGAGAGGAGGGTCCGTCGGGAAGTCGAATCTCGGATTCAGGAGGAGCAGTGTGGTTTTCGTCCCGGCCGTGGAACAGTGGACCAGCTCTACACCCTCAGCAGGGTCCTCGAGGGTGCATGGGAGTTCGCCCAACCAGTCTACATGTGTTTTGTGGATTTGGAGAAGGCGTTCGACCGTGTGCCTAGGGGAATCCTGTGGAGGGTGCTCCGGGAGTACGGGGTACCGAGCCCCTTGGTAAGGGCTGTTCGGTCCCTGTACGACCGGTGTCAGAGTCTGGTCCGCATTGCCGGCAGTAAGTCGAATTCGTTCCCAGTGAGGGTTGGACTCCGCCAAGGCTGCCCTTTGTCACCGATTTTGTTCATAACTTTTATGGACAGAATTTCTAGGCGCAGCCGAAGCGTTGAGGGGGTCCGGTTTGGTGACCTCAGCATTGAATCTCTGCTTTTTGCAGATGATTTAGTGCTGTTGGCTTCATCAAGCCGTGACCTCCAACTCTCACTGGAGCGGTTCGCAGCTGAGTGTGAAGCGGTTGGGATGAAGATCAGCACCTCCAAATCCGAGACCATGGTCCTCAGTCGGAAAAGGGTGGAGTGCCCTCTCCGGGTCGGGGATGAGATCCTGCCCCAAGTGGAGGAGTTCAAGTATCTTGGGGTCTTGTTCACGAGTGACGGTAGGAGGGAGCGGGAGATCGACAGGCGAATCGGTGCAGCGTCTGCAGTAATGCGGACGCTGCACCGGTCCGTAGTGGTGAAGAAGGAGCTGAGCCGAAAGGCAAAGCTCTCGATTTACCAGTCGATCTACGTTCCTACCCTCACCTATGGTCACGAGCTTTGGGTCGTGACCGAAAGAACAAGATCCCGGATACAAGCGGCCGAAATGAGTTTCCTCCGCAGGGTGTCCGGGCTCTCCCTTAGAGATAGGGTGAGAAGCTCGGTCATCCGGGAGGGACTCGGCGTCGAGCCGCTACTCCTCCGCGTAGAGAGGAGCCAGCTGAGGTGGCTCGGGCATCTGGTTCGGATGCCTCCCGGACGCCTCCCTGGAGAGGTGTTCCGGGCATGTCCCACCGGCGGGAGGCCCCGGGGACGACCCAGGACACGCTGGAGAGACTATGTCTCTCGGCTGGCCTGGGAACGCCTTGGGATCCCGCCGGAGGAGCTGGTTGAAGTGGCTGGGGAGAGGGAAGTCTGGGCTTCCCTGTTAAAGCTGCTGCCCCCGCGACCCGACCCCGGAACAAGCGGAAGATAATGGATGGATGGATAAATAAGGTTTAAAAGGAAAAAGGTGAAAAGTTTTTGTTAATTTCTAATTGTGTTGCTTTATTTATGTGCACCGTAGCTCTTACGGTGTGTTTACATCAAGGATGGAATAAAAGTTGTAAACCATTAGTTTAAGAGACCATCTTTTCAATCGGGATGCTACACTAGTTAATTCTATCAGCATTTGAACTCATTGTTTATTTGTGATTTATTATTGTTATTTACGTGTTTATTTGTACTTTAATAAATGATTTGAGTGTTCCAATATGTTTTTTTTTTAATTGATAAGCGTCAACAAAAATTTCATTGCTAAATTAGTTTAAAAAAAATAATAATAATTATTAGATTAGTCGACTAATCGTAAAAATAGTCGGCTGACTAATCGGGAGAAAATTAGTCGTTTGGGACAGCCCTAGTCTCAAGCATGTTTGGCGGCGACCAGGTGAGGAGTACGAAGATAAGTGTGTCATGCCTACAGTCAAGCATGGTGGTGGGAATGACCCCCCCAACTCTTCAGTCTCTGCAGCAATGCTGACAGCACTCCTGTAACGAGTCACATGACATTTTGGAGGGAAAATGACAAGCAGTACTGAATTTGGACATTTAGGGATGTATGTAGTTCCTAAGGGGTGTACCCACTTTTGTTGCCAGGGGTTTGGATATTAATGGCTATATTTTGTGTTATTTTGATGGGAAAATAAATTTACTCTATTATATAAGCTGCACACAGACTACTTTTCACTGTGTCAAAGTGTCATTTTGTCAGTGTTGTCCCATGAAAAGATATAAATATCTGCAGAAATGCGAGGGGTGTACTCACTTTTGTGATACACTGTAAGTTGCCCTTTAAAGTGTTAAATAACTGAATTTGGCACACGATAAAAATAGTCCTACCTTTCATGCCGCTGCCGTCCTCCTGGAAGGTGTTGCGTGCCGAACCCTGCTCTTCTGTTTGTTCACTGCCCGAGGAAGCCACGCTGCTTTGCGGGGAAAGGGGAGCGTGGTCTGTCGGGTGGAAATTCTGCCTATTCCCCGTGTCATCCTGACTGAGCCACTCAGAGCCACATCCCTGCGGACTCGAGGGGATGATTGACTTCTTCAGAGGGCTTGGCTGCATCTGCCCGCCCAGTCCTGGGAATGTATAGAGGTTTGTAAATAAAATAGAACTCTTGTGTTTTATCCAGTTTTGACAGGATGGGTTAAAAATAAACCTGTGTTATTGCTGTTGACAGGAGAGGACAATCCACCAGGAAAAGCTATGTGCCCGTTCTGGCCTGCAGGAGACGTGCTTGATGAGGGGGACTTTTCGTGCCAGGCGTGACCAGGCTCCAGGGCCTCGGCAGGGTTGGGCCATTCGTCTGAGCCTTGACGGGGGTGGTACGGGCTCGGGGGCGCCCGTGTGGATGGCGTATAGCCGCCGGAGAGGTGCTCCTCCAAATGGTTAAGCCACATAGCCAAGGACGTGCGGTCCTCCAGCGTGGTGGCAGGGTGGATGAGTGCGTAGGACAGTAGCTGTCTGCTCTCCTCCACAAACAAGCTACTCTCAATGGTGTGACTCAACACCTTCTGCAGCAGCTTCATGTACTCACATTTGGCCTCGCTGTTACGGGGCTGCAGCAAAGGCAGATGGGATAAGAGCAAGGATACCACTTTCTCTTTAGGCTCCTGGTGCCACTGGCTGACTATGGCTGAGGACAGATGACATTCAATCGGTCTTTATTATGTTTCTACTCCCAACAATTTGGATACACAGTGGAATCTCCAAAGAAGCAGAGACTTCAGCATACTTATTAAGTGCCCATTTTCTGACTTTTTTATAGGCTGAAGGCCTGTCAAGTCACTGCTGTTGCATCTGTTTGGGGTCTGTAAAATATTTTTTAGCATTTCTTCCATTATTTGTGAATGGACCACAATAAAGTTTGGTAGGTATAATCTCTGGAAAGTCCAAATGGTGTAGTGGTACATTCCCCTGACTTTGGCGCAGGCAGCTTGGAATCGATTCCCACTCAGTGGTGGTGTGATTAGGAGTGCGAATGGATCTCTGTCTCTGTGTATGCGCTATGACTGACTGGTGACGAGTTTAAAGAGCATACGACAGGAGGAAAAAAAAAAAGTCTTAAATGGCATTATTATGTGAATTAGAATCATATTTTGAGACGATTCGACTATATACAACAATTTAGCAAAGCGCAGATGACGAGAAATTAGTCTTTTAATCTGCCGGTTAGCCACGCCTACCATTATAGGGCTTTAGCGTTCCCAACAGGTGGATGACGTCAGCGGCAGACTGGGCTCATCGGTTTTACTATTCAGCCCATTGAGGGGGAATTATTCAGAACGAGGAAAACGCGACTAAGAGAGCCGCAAAATGTCATTGTTTCAGTCTCTCTACTCCAATATTTTTACAGGATATTCTTTTTATACAAGTATTTTTCCCCAATAGCTATATAAATGGCTTGAGAAGGACCAGTCAGCCCGTCGAGGGGGAACTATTCACAACGAGGAAAACGCGACGAAGAGAGCTGCAAAATGTCATTGTTTCTGTCTCTTTACTTCAATATTTTTACAGGATATGCTTTTTATCCAAGTATTTACCCCAATTGTTAAATAAATGGCATGGTAATGACAAATAACAGTCTTGTGCTAAATGGAATATGAAATAATAAAAATGCATTTATTCAGGACGACATGGCAGAATTACTCCATAATGGTCAAAACTGTCGACTTCACCTTTACTGTCGCACCTCCCGAACGATATTTTATGACACCTAAATCGGACATATGTCATTTCCCTTCCCCGGCTTCGGAGAATGTAAAAAAACCAAAAGGCGTGACAGCTAGCCGACATGCTAACCCGAACCGAGTGATGTTTCAAAGTCTTCGAAGCGGAAAATCACACATAACTAGCCTGGATTATTTGACATGACGACTGGGTTGTCGACTGTCTTCGCGGATCGGCAAACCGCCCGGCGGAGAGCAATTTACAGTTCGTTCCCCGGAGGAGGGTGGCTGCAGTTGTTGTGCAGCTAACGTGCTGCTAATGTGCATGAGGAGAGCTTTTTACATGCCTATCAATGATCAAACGTAAGTAGTCCTTTATTTAAAGAAAGTCTGTAGTGTTTACTTTGTAATAGCTGTATTAATATTTGACATAATACTAAACAAGATGTTTACTCACTTCCTCGTAAGTCCAATGGTCCCACAGTAGTCGGGCTTGTTTTGGCCAATATCCACGGTGAATGGGAACCTTTTGAAACTCCAAAAAGGCGCATATGCCTCTCCCTCATAGAGAATGATTTTTCTGCAGCTGTTTGGCTGGCGTGATGCGAAAAATAAACGTATTAATCCGCAAAATCAGCTGAATCCTTCTTCCTCATACACAACAGTACGCTGTATAGTGAAGAGGACGCCTTCTACCATACACGTCACAGCGCCCTCCTCCTCAATGCAAGACCGAAGCCGGAAGTCACTCATTTTCATGGCGCAGGATTCAAAAAACTAAATAAATATAGCGATCGCTTCCACACACATCCAAGCGGTCCATATCATTCAGGAGCATAAAATACCGCGTGTATTATGAAATAAACATGCTTTTTCGTGTCACATGCACTTTAAGGTATAGTCCGCTTTTCACCCAAAGTAAACTGGGATACGCTCCAGCAGTGAAGTGACCCGATATCGGCCGGGCTGATTATTGGCGCCAATATTTGGAAATTTGACGTATATCGGTATCTGGTTTTTGTTTTGTTTTGTTTTTTTAATCCGACCGGCTGATGTGAAAAATACAATTTAGAACTGGGTTATTTCGGCTTAGATGCAGCGCGCCTCTCTCTACTACCTGCTGTCTCCTGCACTAGTATTCACCCCGTCCTTTGATTGGTTAAATGGTAATGGTAAATGGAGTTACACTTGCATTGCACCTTTACACCTTTTTAAGGCCCTCAAAGCTTTTGGATTTTAATGAATTTTAGAGTTTGCACTGTTCAGTTTTTTCACGCCAATTTTTACACTTTTATTGCAAATGAATATGGGCTCCAAAAATCGATCATCAGCCCTTCTAACTGCCAATAATTGGTATCGGTCCTGAAGAAACCATATCGGTCGATCTCTAATGAATACGCATCAATCTTAGATCCCGATTTTGTATATTTTTTTGTACTGCACCTGATAAATTAATTTGGAACTCAGTGTTACCTGTAGGCATGAACATTCTTTGTGACGGCCTTCCGATTGTAGTAGCACACTAGTACTTGTTTAAGACAAACACAGGAGTATTATTAATTATTAAATTGCTATTATTACAAATTATTCTGTGCAGTGAAGAGTTTATAACGGAACGCAATATTTGAATATCAACCTAGAGGTTCACCATCATCCCACTGTTTTACTTCAGAGGTTCCACTGTATACCATTATTGAAATACCTGCTCATCTACCTGCATTGTTGGCCTCTGCTTCCAGAATGTGGATCTCCGTGCAGTCCGCCAACCAGTGCTCAAGGCATATGTGTAAAAAACGAGCTTGCGTTCGGGATACCCTCTTGAGGAGGGACAACAGTGCTACGGTCTGTTCGCACTCGTTCCAGCCCTTGAACCAGTCCGTGAGGATACCTACCTGGTCTCTGAACATCATGGCGCGTCTCCTTTTTTAGGCAAGGAGATTTGGAATGTTTGGATAGGGTGGGGTGTGGGGGAGCAATAGGGTGGGGAAGCACACTTTTCAGGGAAAGACAGGGTCAGTCTTCTCCCCAGATGCCAATTCAGAAACCCTCACATGGTTGAAGCGCAGCTAAAACATGACGGAAAATCCTGAACGTTCAATGTGTGGACCGTTTCAGGGGTCTCCTTGTAAAGTGTTCCCAACAGGAGGAATCCAGACAGATTGTAGAGTCACTTTTGCATGCTCAGGATCACATTTGCTATAAAAAAATAAATAAATAAATTTTAAAAAATCACAGAAAGATAAATTGTTAGCATTCTAGTTCAATGAAACATTTGAGTTTTTGATAAGTCCTGCATTCAATTAAACAGTTTTCATACTGGTAAAGTCAATCCCTAGCCCAGCACAAAACAAGCTTTGTCAAGAAGGTGAATTAAGATTTCAAATCCAAACCTGTCGACAGTGAAGCTGATTTACTAACCATTGCTCCGAACTATTTTCAAAATTGGAAACAATAGAAAGCAATGTGTTTTGGGTTTATAAGGCTTTAAATGGCTGGCGGGCCACCAGGGTCCCCCCCAGCAAGGCTAAATAGTGCTACAAAAGAAAGTACCATATTTTTCACACTACAAGACACATCACAGTATAAGGCGCACCTTCAATGAATGGCCTATTTTAAAACTGTTTTCATATACGGGGTGCACCACGTTATAAGGCGCAGTACTAGTGGTAGTAGTGTTTGTTGTTGCGTTATGCATTCATTAGATGCCGCGTCGATAAATGGAATATCAAATCATGATTAACAAATATTGATCAATTTAGTAGCTCTTCTCAAAAAATTTGCATATTGTGATCAAGTTCATTATTTTCTGTAATGTACTGATAAACATTAGACTTTCATATGTTTTAGATTCATTGCACACAACTGAAGTAGTTCAAGATTTTTATTGTTTTAATATTGATGATTTTGGCAAAAAAAGTCAAGAAAAACCAAAAATCCCTAACTCAAAATATTAGCATACCATGAAAAGGTACTCTAAAGAAGCTGCTAAACTAATCATCTGAATCAACGAATTAACTCAAAACTAGAGCTGTCCCGACTAGTCGACATAGTCGACGTCATCGATGACGTAAATCCGTCGACGAGCACAACATCCCGTCGACGGTTAATGAAGGGTTAAAAAAATATATGCGTGGAAAGTTAGAATGTCGGATGCTCTGTTTGCAAGCGGGGAAAGCGGCACAAAGCCAAAAAAAGCGCACCAGAGTGTCCAAAACATTGCCTTATTTCAAAGAAACAAAGGAGAGTACACTCTTCTGTCCTGTCTCTTCAATGCCAAGCTTGGCTGCAAGTCGGCCGTGAATAAACACCTCAAGCGCCTTCACGCAGTTTGTAATTTTTTTTCTTTCATTTTTTGTACACCAGAGGGTGCTGTCGCCTTACTAAATAATAATGTTTCATTGACAATGGGCCTATAAGTGCTATTAGTATTGTTCTTAATGCTAATTGAAAGGTTTATTTCATGTTATGGTTTATTTTATGGTATAGAAAATTATATAAGGTTAAAAGGTCATAAATATATACAGTATATACAGTAATTGCACTCAAGGGAGAGATTGTCAATGATAAGGTAATAAATTAAGGTAAAGGCAATTCATATAGGCAATTCATTGATATATAAATAAGGTTTAAAAGGAAAAAGGTGAAAAGTTTTTGTTAATTTCTAATTGTGTTGCTTTATTTGTGTGCACCGTAGCTCTTACAGTGTGTTTACATCAAGGATGGAATAAAAGTTGTAAACCATCAGTTTAAGAGACCATCTTTTCAATCGGGATGCTACACTAGTTAATTCTATCAGCATTTGAACTCATTGTTTATTTGTGATTTATTATTGTTATTTACGTGTTTATTTGTACTTTAATAAATAATTTGAGTGTTCCAATATGTTTTTTGTGAATTGATAAGCGTCAACAAAAATTTCATTGCTAAATTGGTAAAAAAATAAATAAATAAATAAATAAATAAATAAATAAATAAATAAATAATTAGATTAGTCGACTAATCGTAAAAATAGTCGGCTGACTAATCGGGAGAAAATTAGTCGTTTGGGACAGCCCTACTCAAAACCCCTGCAAAAGATTCCTGAGGCTTTAATAAACTCCCAGCCTGGTTCATTACTCAAAACCGCAATCATGGGCAAGACTGTCGACCTGACTACTGTCCAGAAGGCCATCATTGACACCCTCAAGCAAGAGGCTAAGACACAGAAAGAAATTTGTGAGCAAATAGGCTGTTCCTATAGTGCTGTATCAAGGCACCTCAGTGGGAAGTCTGTGGGAAGGAAAAAGTGCGGCAGGAAACGCTGCACAACCAGAAGAAGTGACCGCACCCTGAGAAAGATTGTGGAGAAGGGCCGATTCCAGACCTTGAGGGACCGACAGAAACCTGGAAATGGGCTACAGGTGCCGCATTCCCCAGGTCAAGCCACTTTTGAACCTGAAACAGTGGCAGAAGCGCCTGACCTGGACTACAGAGAAGCAGCACTGGACTGTTGCTCAGTGGTCCAAAGTACTTTTTTCAGATGAAATCAAATTTTGCATGTCATTCGGAAATCCAGGTGCCAGAGTTTGGAGGAAGACTGGGGAGAAGGAATTGCCAAAATGCTTGAAGTCCAGTGTCAAGTACCCACAGTCAGTGATGGTCTCGGGTGCCATGTCAGCTGCTGGTGTGGGTCTAGGGCAGGGTCAATGCAGCTAGCTATCAGGAGATTTATGAGCACTTCATGCTTCCATCTGCTAAAAGGCTTTATGGAGATGAAGAGTTCATTTTTCAGCATGACCTGGCACCTGCTCACGGTGCCAAAACCACTGGTAAATGGTTTACTGACCGTGGCATTACTGTGCTCAATTGGCCTGCCAACTCTGCTGACCTGAACCCCAAAGAGAATCTGTGGGATATTGTGAAGAGGAAGTAGAGAGACACCAGACCCAACACTGTGGATGAGCTTTAGGCCGCTATCAAAGCATCCTGGGCCTCCATAACACCTCAGCAGTGCCACAGGCTGATTGCCTCCATGCCACGCGGCAGTGAAGCAGTAATTTCTGCAAAAGGATTCCCGACCAAGTATTGAGAAGGTTGACTTTTCTTGTATTAAAAACACTTTTTTGTATTGGGCGGATGAAATGCTAATTTTTTTTAGATAGGATTTTTGTTTTTTCCTGACTTTTTTGCCAAAATCCTCAATATTAAAACATTAAAAGGCTTGAACTACTTCAGTTGTATGCAATGAATCTAAAACATATGAAAGTCTAATGTTTATCAGTACATTACAGAAAATAATGAACTTTAGCACAACATGCTAATTTTTGGAGAAGGACTAGTATAAGGCGCATCGGATTATAAGACTCACTGTTGACATTTGGGAAAATTGAAGCTAGTGCGAAAAATACGGAATAAAAAGTATACATATTAACAGTATTTTAACTACCAGTACATCGTGTAATACGGTTGAAGGCTCAGATGGTTGATATGACGACACACCAAGACTGTTCCTTTTTATTTTTACGATTAAGTATTGGTAATAAATGGCAAATAATAACACATAATAATCATAATGTCAAAATTCCTGTCAACTTAAATTTTTCCCCAAAAACACATGGTGGGCCACACAAGTGAGCTTCTTGAACACCAGGCTTCTCAAGTTTTCTGGAGGAAACCCTAGTGTTATACTAGTAGGTTTAGTAATGATGACAATAGCAAGCCAACTGTACAAAATTCAGGAGGAAAAGATGACATGCTCCAACACATCAATATTTTTTTATGTCATGAGCATCTGTGGGCTTATTATTTTGGGGGATTTTTGCAACAGGGCCTCTCAATTTTAGTTGTTGTTGTTGAATTCCATGGTAGACCGGACTAAATGCTCTCACATAAAAAAGGTAAAAGGTTAAAATATAATAACCTTGGATATCTCATAGAACACAGCCCATGAAGTCAAAGTGGGTACACAAGTTTAAGGCTTTTAGCAGCATTTTTGTTTTTACTTGTTTTGATGTGACCTAACCCAGCTGTATCTGTTATTACTGTATCAAATACAAGTTATTGCATTTTTGTTTGTACTTGTTTTGATGTGACCTAACCCAGCTGTATCTGTTATTACTGTATCAAATACAAGTTATTTCTGATTATACCTCTTAGATGAATGCTGACAACAAAGCCAATCAATTTGATTGAATTTTAATTTTAAGGTGCCAAGATAGTCATCATTGCTGTGTCTGTACTTTTAAAAAAGTAAATTGTTGTCTTGACATCTATTAAATCAGGGGTCCCCAAACTACGGCCCGCGGGCACAATACGGCCCGCCTCCACATTTGGTTCAGTCCCCTGAACATTTTTCCCCCCCCAATAGTGTTATTTATTTCCTGGCTTTTGTTTGTGAGGAACCCAGAGAGGGTTATTTGGTTATTACCTATATAATTAATAGTGTTATTATTATATTATATTATATTATTCTATTTACTTTTGTTCCGTGAAGAATCCAGAAAGGGTTACTTGATTGTGGCTTTTCGAAAAACAATAATTTTTTACATTTAGGCACTCCTGCAATTGTCACACTTTTTCTGCTACAAACTGACCCCGGGCCCTCATCAGAGAATGGAAAAGTTATGTGGCCCTCAAAGCAAAAAGTTTGGGGACCCCTGCATTAAATCATAGTAGGTCTATACATTTGCAACAGGGTGACCGGCAACAGTAGTGGAGAGTGTCAAAAACTCACCATCATTACAAGCGCTAGCACCTGTAACATTATGAGCTATATATTGGGAATAAGCATGCCCCCGGTGGCTTCAGTCAACATTTTGCTCCCGGTAATTGTCACTTTCGAGCAAAGACACTTATAGGCGACATTATAATATTGGAATGAGCTGACCAGGCGCGAGCAAAGTCGGCCTTGTTAGCAACGGGAGGGGGATTTGTATTGTTTTTCGTTGTCGCTGTCAATACTCATGTTCCTCCCTGAAAACACTTGAACGACAACAGGGCGACGTTGAGTAAATTCCACGAGACAACCGTGCTGTTATTAAATACACTTACGTGAAGAAGACACAAAGTTGTTTACCTTTGTCGCTTTGTCAGCGCTTTCAGCGAGCTAAAGCTAAGTTAGCTCTCAGCAGCTAAATGCTAGCCTCGTAGCATAGCGAGTTTGCGCTCAATAATGTAGGCCACCATTCCGATCGTCCTTCGTAGGTGCGTCCATTTCAAAGATATTCCCGCTGTGGCTCCGGTCCGTTCAAAGTAACAAAAAAAATGCATGTACAAAAAAGGTTTTTATTACAAGGCAAGATTGGGCGCCTGGTGAGAAATGTACTAGGATTTTTTTTTAGTTGCCTATGACGTACATGAACGTCACGCATGTGACGTCATGCGTCTGGACGGTACGTAATGCTGACAAGCCAAATGTCGAGAAAAAAAAAAGTGTTATTACAGGCGGATGTACTGGAATTCCAGTTGTGTAACGTTTTGAATGGGCTTTCATAAAATAAATAACTGAATTAGATGTAATTCAGTCGCAATCTACTGTAGGCTCAAGAGCGTTGGTTTGCATAGGGATGGAAGGGACATAACACTACCAACTTTTCAGAATGCTGAAATTGTCCCCATCAACTTTTAAGCAACCTTATTTGCATTATATAATGAGTTCAGGCGGTTAGATATAGATGGGTATATCTACAGTAATTTAGATTGTCTTCCCATATGTTATAAGAATATAAATTACCCAAACATTGTTAAGTGAATTACTGTACTTTATGTTCAGACTTACAATGACCCAATTTCACTTGCTGAATGTGCCAGTCCAATTTTCCCCCCTCAAATGCACATTTGATTGGCTGATGACTTGACCCACCCACCTACACACACACACACACATGCATTCACAGCCCAACAGAAATACAACATGCTGCCTCCACCCTCTTCTAAGACGAGGGATATTAGAAGTTTTTTCCTCTAGCAGCAGCCACTGTAAGTCATGTAAAAAGACGTCAATGTTCTAGAGGTGGGGAACACACCACTAATTTGTCTACTGAAAGTCCGACCTGCATCAGAGTTAGCATAACATTAATCTGTGTGAATTTCTCGAACTTGAGGAGGACGATACGTTGAAATATCCTCCTGTATGTTTTCTACTGTTAACGTTAATTAACCCTTGAGAGTCGAAGGACGCGCCGGCGCGTCCTCAGCGCACGTCGTCTTTGAAGCGCCCTCACGTTTTAATTACGTCACCCACATGCCGTTGGTTGGTCTCGTTTTAAAGTGCGGAAGTTGCGGTTTACTCTCGTTATTGTTTGAAGTCAATCGACCAACTAAAACGTGAGATATTGTCATTTAAGTTTTATAGTTTTATTGTCCTCTCAAAAAAACATTAAAACGCTGCATGGATCATTTGTTTATGTCTATATTTCCATCATTTCTTGTCCTTTTTCAAAACGGAAGCTCCATGAAAAAAACACAAATCAAACGAACCCTTTCGAAGTCACAGTGGAAGCACAAAATGCGTTTTTTTTTTTTTTTAATATAACTGCCGTGCGAGGTTCCACCGAACGAGAGGGAGGAGTGTTCTGAAGCAGCGAGGTGGCGAGTGACGGCCGTGTGGATCGAGCAGCGACTTTGTGTGACTTTGAGAATGAACGGAAAACTAAATTTAGCGCAAGCAATTGTGCTTTTTGATCAACTTGAGGAAGAGGATGGTCCAAATTCGTCATCATCGTCTTCTTCGAAAGAGTCCTCGAGTGAAGATAGTGACGGATTTGAACACGTGGGTGACGCCATCGACGAGCAGAGGTAAGCCAACTCACTTTTTTTTTTTTTTTTTATGCTGAAAAAGTTTCTTTTGAAAGTTTCTTTTGATATTGCAAGACAAAGTTAATTTTGATGCAATATAAGTGTGTGTTTGTGTATATAATAATAAAATGTGCATATCAGATCAAAGTCGTACGTGCACTGTGTGTATCCCAGGCAGGAATTTATAATTTGTGGTGTTCTTCTTCTATATGAACATTAGGGATGTAGCACATATTCAGCTATGGTATTCTTTCTATTGTCATACATATAGATTTCCATTATTATTTATTGCTGTATATATTTTTATTTTATACTTTATTATTTTCATAAATGCTGACTTTTTTTTTTCCATTTACATTTGTAGTGACAATGAAAGTAAAGTGAAATGATAATGGAAGGGTGGAAAGAGGACCGACACCCCATGGAAGTGTGGGCTGTGTGATGTAGCCCTGTGTCTAATTCCAGGAGTAGCATGCCTGAAAAAAAATTAACTTGTTTATTGTAAATATTTTTGAAAATACTTTTTTTTCCAATGTTATATTTTTTTTTTCCCACAATCAGTCTTCTCAATTTGTGTATATAAATGTGTGTTCAAGAAGCTTGATTGTGTGTACATAATTTTCATCAGGTGATGGGCCGCAATACCTAAACTCATAAAGAGATGGCCTCTAAACACTTTTTGTGTTAGATGGTATATATTTTTTCACTGTTCTTCACTGTTTGGTCTGCTGTATATAACCTGTTTTGACTAGAGCATGTATAAAGGCAAAAAACGCCTATGGCTATACCTGCTGTTTATGTTCAATTGTCAAATATAAGACTATTTATTCTATTTTTTTTTTTGGTTGAATGTTCATCCTAACATGTTGAATAAATATTACAAAGTTTCAAAACGGTTCATTACGCATGTTTGGTTGTCAATTGGACATCAATATTAAAAATTTTGACAAAACGATTTAGGATTTTTTGGTCTTTTTGGGCCCAAAATGATGATTTATATTTGGTCAGTGAAGGAAACAACAGTTTGGACATGAAGTTCAAGGTGTCACAAAAAAATGGACCAAACCAGGCCATCGTAAACAATTCTTTCTTTGAAATATAAAGGCAACTTCAAAGGCATGCAAAATCAGACAAAATAGGCCCAGACCTTAAAGGGTTAAACTGTAAGAAATGTAGTGAACTAAGGCTTACCTCTTTATAGTCACCGTATTGGCGCGAATATAAGACGATGTTTTTTGCATTGAAATAAGCCTGAAAAAGAGGGGGTCGTCTTATATTCGCGGTCTAGACAGTATACCCATTCACGACGCTAGATGGCAGCAGATATCATTGAAGCGATGTTCTGTCATGACAGATCTCAGCTACTCTCCCCATTCACGACGCTAGATGGCGCCAGATATCATTGAAGCGATGTTCTGTCATGATAGATCTCAACTACTCTCATTATTTTATTGCAATGTTTTTCTTGATTCAGATTTGTTTCAGGACTACAGTTACAGTCAGACTTCACTTTGATGGTTAATGCAGTTATTGCAATTTTGTTGTTTTATCACAATAAATTGGTTTATTTACATTTCAAAAACCAGAAGCCATTCATTTACGAATGTGATTGCACTTTAGTTTACATATTTAAATGTTCAGATATTAAGATTTGAATGAGGCAAAATAACATGCTTTTTCTCTCAAATATATTGTTATAATCATTTGTTTCGGATGTACTGTAATTATTTTCCGTATAAAAATGAATTTGGTGTTCAAAAAGTCTTTTTTCAAACTTGAGTCTTGAAAAAGAGGGGGGCGTCTTATAATCAGGGCCGTCTTATATTCGGGCCAATATGGTAATTGAAGATCAACAAGTTTGAATTTCTTGTGTATGTTCATATAATTTGTGTTCAAATATTGCAATTTAGATTTGCGAATAAAATGCAGACATTTATTCTGGAAGTTTTCAAAATGTTTCTTTAGTAGTTTTTGAAAACAAAGGTTTGAATCAAACGGTGCATCACCAATACAAATGAGTTAGTATAAGTCAATACAGATTTATTTTTGCATTGATCATTTAGCCTATCAATTAATTAGGCTCATATTGGTGAGAAATGTGGCCCTGACCCCCGTTCACCCAGTCTGTTTAGTCTTAATGTCCCGTCCCCAGCAAAAAGTGTACGTGCAGGTTATGCTGTTATATCTTCCCTACCAATGTTGAGACAAAACCTACGCCCTTGTGTAGGCTATTCATGAATAAATTGCAACTGTCTTTTATATGAATAAAAGAGAAGAGAAGAGAAGAGAAGAGAAGAGAAGAGAAGAGAAGAGAAGAGAAGAGAAGAGAAGAGAAGAGAAGAGAAGAGAAGAGAAGAGAAGAGAAGAGAAAGCCTTTATTGTCATTGCACAGAGAACAATGAAATTTAAAGCTTTGCCATAACGTTCCCCACATAAAACAAAAGCAAAGTATAATCAGGCTATTATAGAAAAAAAAAAAAAAGAATGTCATCGATAATACGTGTTGCACTGCACATGAAGCGTCCATGACTTCAAAAAAGTACTTTGACATAAATTAAGTATTATATGGTGTTGTTCAAATATACAATTCCATATTCACTTTTTAATTGATTTATTTTATTCATTATTAATAATTAAAAATAAATAAAGATTCTTCAGCAGTGGTTAACATCCCTGTTTAGTCTATCTCTGTGTTCTGGGAGTATCCTGTCTGTCTGATAAAAGACAGTTAAAAACAGCTATTTAAATTATTAGCCAAGAAGAAGACCGGCGTCATCCATATTGAAAAGGTTTTAAAACAACTTGCTGTTACCTGTACCTGCATTGCTCTGTAGCACTCCATGCTTTAAAGCCTCCCTCACAGGTAAACTTTGCATTTTGAATCTGTTTTATACTTTTTGGTTGAAAAGGCGGCACGGTGGCTGAGTGGCTGCACGGTGGCTGAGTGGTTAGCACGTCCGCCTCACAGTTCTGAGATCAAGTGTTCAATCCCAGGCTTCGGCCTTCCTGTGTGGAGTTTGCATGTTCTCCCCGTGCCTGTGTGGGTTTCCTCTGGGAACTCCGGTTTCCTCCCACATCCCAAAAACATGCATGGTAGGCTGATTGAACACTCTAAATTGTCCGTAGGTATGAGTGTGTGCGTGAATGGTTGTATGTCTCCTTGTGCCCTGCGATTGGCTGGCAACCAGTTCAGGGTGTCCCCTGCCTACTGCCCGTAATTAGCTGGGATAGGCTCCAGCACCTCCGCGACCCTCGTGAGGAAAAGCGGCATTGAAAATGGATGGTTGAAAATTCTCATCTGTCAATGGTAAAGTGACAATTCTGTTGCTATTCTAAAGTGAATGTGATGGGAATGCATGTCGTGATTTTAAGATATAATTGGTGCCAAGTCAGATGTGCTGGCTGAAAAAGTGCATTACAATTTTGCATTACTTGTTTTTTTTTCTAAGGATTTTGTGATTAAAGAATGTTTTGGAGGTATAAAGTACTATACACACATGTGCATTTTTGTCTGTGTACTGTACATACTGCACAGTGATATGCAAAAATTTTGGTGCTGAGATTTCCCATACAATGTACAGTGAAGAAAATATGGTAAGTATTTAAACACCCTGCTATTTTTGCAAGCTCTCCCATTTAGAAATCATGGCGGAGTCTGAAATTTCATCATAGGTGCATGTCCACTGTGAGACAGATAATCAAAAAAGAAAAATCCTGGAATCACAATGCATGATTTTTTAAAATAATTTATTTGTGTGATACAGCTGCAGATAAGTATTTGAACACTTGTCTATCAGCTACAATTCTGACCCTGAAAGACCTGTTAGTCCGCCTATTAAAAGTCCACCTCCACTCTATATATTATCCTGAATCAGATGCACTTGTTTGAGGTCGATAGCTGCATAAAGACACCTGTCCACCCCATACAACCTGTAAGACTCAAACTTGTAACATGGCCAAGACCAAAGAACTGTCCAAAGACACCATCGACAAAATTGTACACCTCCACAAGGCTGGAAAGGGCTAACGAGCAATTACCAAGCAGCTTGGTGAAAAAAGGACCACTGTTAGAGCAATCATTAGGAAATGGAAGAAGCTAAACATGGCGGTCAATCTCAATCGGAGTGGAGCCTCATGTAAGATATGTCCTCGTGGGGACTCAATTACCCTAAAAAAGGTCAAGAATAAGCCGAGAACTATACGACAGGAGTTGGTCATTGACCTGAAAAATAGCTGGGACCACCGTTTCTAAGGTTACTGTTGATGATACACTCTACGCATTAAACCCTCAAACTATTTTTAATTTGCCCGTTTTACCCTGGAAACCCCCGTTTACAGACGTCACGCATCCGCTTTTGATTCAACCCAGCCATAAAAAGAAGCACAGTAATTATATCTATTATTTGAAATGTCCATCATTTTTAGCTTGGAATTATCAATTGATGTCTAATATTTAGTTTAAGAAAAAAAGACTGTGTAAACTATTATTCACTGGCATATTTTCAACTTTTAAACAAATTGCGTCACAATGAAAAAAATGGTGTCTGTAAAAACCTCATAACTATCGCTTGATTGTATTTTTTTTTTGTTACCGTTGCATTTTCCCCAATATTTTAGATCATAATTGATCCAAACAAAGAAAAATTGAAGGAAAAAAAATGTTTAAAAGGGTAAATACATGAAAAAGTGAAAATCTTGACCACTCCTTGATGTCTGCGATTTCTGCATTGCCACCCTTGTTGTATGACCATGTTTCAACCATAAAATCCCCCAAATATCCAGCTGTGGCCATTCACAGCTGTGTCTTGACACTCGGTGATACATGCTAAAGGGAGTTTTTGGATCGAAACAAGGTAAGTACGCAATAACATCGCGTTAAAATTAAGGCGTATTTAATTCTGCTTTCTCATGCTCTCAACTCCAGTTATGGTTTTGCTGTTTAATTTTTTTTTTCTTTAAAATGCCATCCTGTTCAAAAATTTTCTTCCCCCATAAAATTGAGATTTTAAGCTTTCCAATGATGTATCGCACGTGCATATCGGACAATTTTGAAATTTGGCCAAATTGGGGGTCTCAGAGCGGAACTTCAAGTCAATTGAGAGTTTTTCGCCATATATACTGTAGTATATGGCGGAAAACACAGACAAGGCTGAAAAAGCAGTTTCTGCTCTTGCACCCCTCTTTAAAATAAGCTCTGGATTTTAAGCCAAAAGAACTGTTGTGTTTGATAGAACAATATGTCTATATGCTGCCATAGCAGATTCATGGCGCATTAAGTCCACAAACTCTTTTTAATTTGTCCATTTTACCCCGGAAACCCACGTTTACAGACGTCGTACAACCGCTTTTGTTTCGACCTAGCCATAAAAAGAAGGAAAGTAATCGTATTTATTATTCGAAATATCCGTCATTTTTAGCTTAGAATCATTAATTGATGTCTAATATTTAGTTTTTAAAAAAAATGTTTAAAAGGGTAAATATATGAAAATGAAAATCTTGAATAATCCTCGATGTCTGCGATTTCTGCATCGTGATACTTGTTATATGACCATGTTTCACCCATAAAATCCCCCAAAAATCCAGCTGTGGCCATTCACAGCTGTGTCTTGACACTCGAGTATACATGCTACATGGAGTTTTTGAATGGAAAAGAGGTAAGTACGTGATAATATCTCATTAAAATCATGGCATCTTTAATTATGCTCTCGCATGCTCTTTTTAAATGCCCTCCTGTTCAAAAGTTTTTTTTTTCAAAAGTTCAAAAGTTTATATACAGTGCCTTGCAAAAGTATTCGGCCCCCTTGAACCTTGCAACCTTTCGCCACATTTCAGGCTTCAAACATAAAGATATAAAATTTTAATTTTTTGTCAAGAATCAACAACAAGTGGGACGCAATCGTGAAGTGGAACAAAATTTATTGGATTATTTAAACTTTTTCAACAAATAAAAAACTGAAAAGTGGGGCGTGCAATATTATTCGGCCCCCTTGCGTTAATACTTTGTAGCGCCACCTTTTGCTCCAATTACAGCTGCAAGTCGCTTGGGGTATGTTTCTATCAGTTTTGCACATCGAGAGACTGACATTCTTGCCCATTCTTCCTTGCAAAACAGCTCGAGCTCATTGAGGTTGGAGTGTTTGTGAACAACAGTCTTCAGCTCTTTCCACAGATTCTCGATTGGATTCAGGTCTGGACTTTTACTTGGCCATTCTAACACCTGGATACGTTTATTTTTGAACCATTCCATTGTAGATTTGGCTTTATGTTTTGGATCATTGTCCTGTTGGAAGATAAATCTCCGTCCCAGTCTCAGGTCTTGTGCAGATACCAACAGATTTTCTTCCAGAATGTTCCTGTATTTGGCTGCATCCATCTTCCCGTCAATTTTAACCATCTTCCCTGTCCCTGCTGAAGAAAAGCAGGCCCAAACCATGATGCTGCCACCACCATGTTTGACAGTGGGGATGGTGTGTTCAGGGTGATGAGCTGTGTTGCTTTTACGCCAAACATATCGTTTTGCATTGTGGCCAAAAAGTTCAATTTTGGTTTCATCTGACCAGAGCACCTTCTTCCACTTGTTTGGTGTGTCTCCCAGGTGGCTTGTGGCAAACTTGAAACGAGACTTTTTATGGATATCTTTGAGAAATGGCTTTCTTCTTGCCACTCTTCCATAAAGGCCAGATTTGTGCAGTGTACGACTGATTGTTGTCCTATGGACAGACTCTCCCACCTCAGCTATAGATCTCTGCAGTTCATCCAGAGTGATCATGGGCCTCTTGGCTGCATCTCTGATCAGTTTTCTCCTTGTTTGAGAAGAAAGTTTGGAAGGACGGCCGGGTCTTGGTAGATTTGCAGTGGTCTGATGCTCCTTCCATTTCAATATGATGGCTTGCACAGTGCTCCTTGAGATGTTTAAAGCTTGGGAAATCTTTTTGTATCCAAATCCGGCTTTAAACTTCTCCACAACAGTATCTCGGACCTGCCTGGTGTGTTCCTTGGTTTTCATAATGCTCTCTGCACTTTAAACAGAACCCTGAGACTATCACAGAGCAGGTGCATTTATACGGAGACTTGATTGCACACATTTGAATTCTATTTATCATCATCGGTCATTTAGGACAACATTGGATCATTCAGAGATCCTCACTGAACTTCTGGAGTGAGTTTGCTGCACTGAAAGTAAAGGGGCCGAATAATATTGCACGCCCCACTTTTCAGTTTTTTATATGTTAAAAAAGTTTAAATTATCCAATAAATGTTGTTCCACTTCACGATTGTGTCCCACTTGTTGTTGATTCTTGACAAAAAAATTAAATTTCATATCTTTATGTTTGAAGCCTGAAATGTGGCAAAAGGTTACAAGATTTAAGGGGGCCGAATACTTTTGCAAGGCACTGTGTATATATATACTGGACTGTCTCAGAAAATTAGAATACACAATATTCTAATTTTTTGAGACAGTCCTGTGTATATATACAGGACTGTCTCAGGAAATTAGAATACACAATATTCTAATTGTGTATTCTAATTTCCTGAGACAGTCCTGTATATATACACAGGACTGTCTCAAAAAATTAGAATATTGTGTATTCTAATTTTCTGAGAGAGTCCAGTATATATATATATATATATATATATATATATATATATATATATATATATATATATATATATATATATATATATATATATATATATATATATATATATATATATATATATATATATGAACGACTTGTCCGAGCAATGGCTGGAAAATAAGATGGCTGATTTAGCAAACCAATAAAATGCTGAAGATTTCTGTCCATTTTTTGACTCACCAATAAATGGATGATGCTATGTAACATTGTCTTGCAGTTTGATTTTGTGTTTAATCAAATTGAGCAGTTAAAAAAAAAAGATCTAAGCAATGTCATACATACGTATCTGTTAGAGTGTTCAGTCTACATTTGTCTTCATGCCCCGAAATATCACCACTTATTTTCTTGCCATATCATTTGAGTTAGAAAGGCTAATCCATTATTTAGTTATCACAAAATTCCTTTTCTGACCTCCGTGACCTTTGACCTCATTACCACAAAATGTAATCACCTCCTTCGCTTAGCATTACAAACATAACCATGCAAAGTTGAGTATAATCCCTTTATCCATTCGTGAGTAATCATGAACACAAACATATAAATTCAATATGGCCCCGAGAACTTTGACCTCATTACCCCCAAAATTTTATCCTCTTTTTTGTTTCATATTACAAAAATATCCAGCAAATTTGATAATCCTTAATTCATCCTTGACTTATCTTGAACACAAGCATAAAGACAAACAAACTGACATACAAAGCTGAATACATAACCTCCACTTTCTGTAGGTTCCCCTTTCTGGAGGAGGTAATAATATTTTGATATACAGAGATAAGGTAACCTAAATAAATTTGTAACATGTTCAATAGCTAATTCGATGATTGCAATAGAATATTCCGACAAAGGTGCATGTCAACAATTTTGACTCTTGTAGGGCAAAAAATAGAAAATCCTTCTCCATATGAATTTCAATGAATTTAAAACTGCCTCACGGATGGATTACAACGAGCTTTGACTTGTATACATTCTCCAAATAATTGTGTACATATTTGGAGGAGGCGAGGAAGACGTGGCAAGTTTAGGTGGACATTTTATTACACAGTTAAGTCAATGACTCATGATTGCTTTGGTGCCAAGTTGTAATAGGTAAGTCCATTATGAAACTACTAGACATTGAGGAAAAAAAGATCAGAAATTAATGATTATTTAATAATTTTAAGATGGGAGGGGAGTGTTAGAACAAAAAATGTAGAAACAAAAGTAATCAATTTGGTGATGTCATTTAATCAGTATTTTACTGGATTCATCATGCTTACCTTTCTTGTGTATTACTTTTTTGCAAGTCTGAATTACCCTAAAATCCCAAGTTTATGTGAGCTTCTCAATAAAACAAACAAATTATTGTATTTGTAATGATGAAAGTTGGAAGTGTATCGCTGCCACATCTGAGGGAAAAATGTATTAAAACGGTATCAATTTCACTTTAAAATGTGATACATTTCACATGCAACTGAGTGTATGTCCAAGATTCATGTTACCGGTATATCATGTTTTATTTATTCATTTAAAAAAAAAGCCTACATGATGCTTATTTAGATTTTTTCTTATGAAAGGCAAAGTAAGTGTTTTATCTAATGGGCAATTAGAAGTGAAGTCATTTAAATTAGTCAGACACTTTTAAAAAAAATCCCTTCTTCTTGATAGTAGGTAAACAACATCAAAATGACTGCATGCCAGATGGATGACGTCCTTCAGGACAAACTGAGGCATTTAAATTATAGCAGCACCAATTCTGCTGTTATAAGTGAGTATCAACTGTGAAAAAAAACTTGTTACTGGTACATTTTATTACTGAAGCATAAATAACATCTTTTACAGTGAAAATGGAGGGGTCACTTATGGTCTTTGAGGCTGAATATGAGGCAAGTGAAGCTTTTTCCCCCTAGTAATGGAACAATTTTTTGTTTTAAAATGTTAATTTTTGTCTTCCAGGACACCTCACTGGAAGATTTGAGGGACAGAATACCCAAACATGAGCCCAGATATCCTTAAATGCATAACTAAACATGTTGCATGCAATATAAAATTATTTTGCTTTTTTTCTTGACAATTAGGCACATTCATTGCCTATACTTTTGAGTACACCAATGCTGGAGGATTTAAATCTCGCCAGTTGTGTTTGATACTCTCACACCCAACGGGTCAGTACATAGAATTAGTGCTTTTTGAAAAAATATAAATGTCCAAATAAATGTCTTCTTTCAAACAAAAGACTGCAAGATGAGTGACAATTACAAGTACTCGTGCCAAGTTCAGAAGCTGGTGGTAGACATCCACCCCACAAAGGTAACAATCTTAACATCTCACAATTATTCACTTTCATCTAAATCAAATTCTTTTTACTGTAGCTGTTTTTTTGTTTCTTCAGACTTTCGATGTGGAAAATGTCAAAGACTTGTCGGACGAGTGGCTGAAAAACAAACTGGCTCAATCTGGTAACCATTAAACATAAAATGGTTATGTTTTGTGCATTTCAAAAAAATGCATCGTAATGCTAATAAATGGATGAATTTTAACATGAAGTTGTCTGTTTTTTCACCAACGAGTCAGCTCATAGTAACTCCATAGCGCGGTGTCAAAATGGCAACCTGGGTGACAGATGCGGCCTGCCATGTTATTTTGTGTGACCAGTGAAAGTACTGTATTGTCCCGAATATAAGAGTGTTTTTTTGCATTGAAATAACACTGAAAAAGAGGGGGTCGTCTTATATTCGCGGTCTAGACATTATACCCATTCACGACACTAGATGGCGCCAGATATCATTGAAGCGATGTTCTGTCATGAGAGATCTCAGCTACTCTCCCCATTCACGACGCTAGATGGCACCAGATATCATTGAAGTGATGTTCTGTCATGACAAATCTCAGCTACTCTTTTTAGTTGAACCAGTTTGCATTATTTTATTGCAATGTTTTTCCTTATTCAGATTTGTTTCAAGACTACAGTTACAGTCAGACTTCACTTTGATGGTTAATGCAGATATTGCAATTTTGTTGTTTTATCACAATAAATTGGTTTATTTACATTTCAAAAACCAGAAGCCATTCATTTATGAATGTGATTGCACTTTAGTTTACATATTTAAATGTTCAGATATTAAGATTTGAATGAGGCAAAATAACATGCTTTTTCTCGCAAATAGATTGTTATAATCATTTATTTCGGATGTACTGTAATTTATTTTCTGTATAGAAATTAATTTGTTCAAAAAGTCTTTTTTTCAAACTTGAGTCTTAAAAAAGAGGAGGTTGCCTTATAATCAGGGCCAATTTGGTAAATCATGTGCAAAGACTTCAAGTTTCTTATCAAGCTAAAATATATTTTTTTAAAATTCGGAAGTCCTCGACGCAACAATCAAGGACTCCAGGAATTTTCATTTAAAATGAGCAAACTTTAAACAAAAAAAGAGATAACTGTTTTTTCCTTTTCTTTTTTTGGATATAAAGGGTACGTAATTACAATCCCACTTTTTTTTTTTTTTTTTTTTTAAATTAAAACGTAAATAAACACCAAAAAGAACAAAAAAATAAAAACGACACGAGAAAATATTTGTTATTAAAACGCCCAAAGATTTTGGACCATTTTGAAGGTCAACAAATCTCTCTAAACGATTCCTCGACTATCAAACTAGTTGGTGATTCATTTGATAATCTAAAGGGTGTGGATTACTGGATTAACTAGGGCAGCCCTAGTTTCAGTCATTGCCGGCGCTAGACATCCAATGTATTTTGGAAAGTCAGAAGCAGTCATTCCCTCCCAGTCAAAATGAATTGGACATCTAGTATAAATGGCTACAATGTGGCCGACGAGAAAGCAGAGTTTGACACCATCTCTAGAGAAAATAATTTTTTGATTTAATTATATATAAAATTAGCATTTGAAATTGTTGGTATCAATTAAAGCCGTTCTCCATTTTCTCAATCGCTCTGCCTTTCTCAAATCACAGTAGGGTTTAATGTCTAATTGTTGACTGCCATGAAAATTGGTTTGACATTTAAAAAGTACAGTAAACCAAATGGAATTATCAAAACTGTGCCTGTCTTTTAATGTTCTTAAAGGTATTACATAATGTCAAAAAAATCTGGCAAGGTACATTTGAACATTTTGTGTGTTGGTTGTTTCAAATACAACAAATGAAGAATGGCATCCATATACAATTGGGTTCACAAGCTACATCTACATATAAGAAGTTATATCTCCAGTCCAAAAGTACTACAACAACAAGGATAGTGCAATCATTCTGAGTCACTTGCATCGCTGGAATCTGATGCCCGTTCACTACCGCTGGCGCTCGGCGGCCGTGCCTCCGAGTGGTCGCTGCTTCGCTCGCTATGAGCTGGAGAGGCGCTGCGACTCCTGCTGCCTTCTCTGCCACCGCCTCCTCCTCCTCCTTCTTCGTCGTCATCGCTACCCTCGTCGCCGCTGCTTCGTTTGGGCTCGTTGTCGCTGTCGTCGTCGTCGCTTCCGAAGATTTCCTCCTCATCTCGCATCTCCCGGGCACGGTCTTCGCCGCTCTCGCTGCCACTCGACCGCCTCCTCTTGACCTTGCCGGCAACCTTTGCCCTGTCACGATCGTCTTCGTCATAGTCCTCCTCATCTCTAGTCGTCCGCTCCTGATCTTCGTCCTCCCTGTCTGAATCGCTAGCGGAATTCTCGGCCTCACTGCCGCTGACTCTGTCTTTATCATCGCCTTGAAGGAATGGGGCAAAAATCAAATGTAAGGCAAGCTGGTATGCACGTGCACTAGAAAATAAAATACATATGGACAATTCCTTGACAGTCATTGACAGCAATAGATGTCCAATCCAGTTTGACTGGAGGAACTGGTCGTGATTAACAAAATGCTTATATAATCTTGTCTAAAAATTTGTTGAAGATTTGTTGAAATATATCAAAACAATACACAAATTTAAATATAAAATAATCATATTTGGGGGGATCGCAAAACAATGAATATTTAACAAACAATTTGTTTTTGCCACATGCATAGCTAATGGGACAGTAGTACCACCTGGCGGACACACATAAACCAATTTTTAAACCCATGAGTACACATTGGAATCTTGGCCAAGAGAGAAATAACCCTTAATAGGACAAGTGAGTCAATTTTGAGGCAATGTAAGCCACAATATTAATATGTGGTATACAAGTGTATCCTACATCACCCAAAATGTGATCCATCACATAATATAACAAAGCATAATATAATTAAGATGAATAAAAACAGAAATGTGCTGTTATGGCCAGCAAGAACACATAAAATAAGATTTTTATTTTATTTTTTTTAACTTTATAGTATTTAAATAAGTGCTCTACAAAGGGGTTAAGAAATACTGACCAGAGTCTTTATCCATGTCCATGTCTTCCTCTTCATCCTCCGGCTCATGGTTCTCCAGCTGAGCTTTACGGGCCTCCTATGAATCCAACGGACAGTCATTTTACCGACTCGGTAGGAGTTAAAAAAAAAATAAAAAATCTCAAACCAGTGTTGTTTTTGGCAGCTCCTTTAATATTTGTCTGACCCCCAAATGCCACTTAGTTCATGTCTGCGCCGAACGAGGCAACAAGTTTCTATTTTTAATCAACAGTCTAGTCTCTCAAGCCACATATTTAGCTGGTCATCGACATGAAAAAAATTGTCGACAAAAAAATTTTGTTATCATCACTGTTGACAAAAACAACACTGTCTAAAACCCATTTTCGAAGCCAATTTAGGACTGACCTGGGCCTCCAACTCCTTCTCGTTCATGTCTCTGTGCTTGCACACCAACACAGCATTGGTAGTGGACTGGGCGCCCGCCTTAGCTCTCCTCTTGCTCAGACGCACCCTACGAGACAAAAGCCACACCGATGTAACGATGCTGATCACTAGTTTGGACAACAATGTATTGTATCATTTGGGATAATGAGGCAAAATATGGCTATGCCACTAAAACAGGAACATACCTTGTTTCCAGCTCATTGTAATAAACCCCATCCCCATCTCTGAAGATGAAAAAGTAGTTCTCCTCGTAACCTTTGCTGGCTTTGTTTTTCACGTTCCAGTTGTACTCCCTGGCTATCTTGTAGTCATACCTGAGAAGGCAAATAACTTTCTCAATAATTGAACCAGAATTAAATGTGCGAGTCGTGATGTTTCCTCACAGGTCATCCGGCATGTAGTCAAGTCCCTCGTCACAATCTCGTTTACGCTTGCGAAGCGTGTCCTCGTTGGGCAGGAAGTAGGCCACAAACTGGTTTCCTTCCTCGTCCATCATACCTCTGCGTGGAAGGCGTTCATTAGTCACATGTAACGCTCCGTGCTTTAACTCTTTATATAGTACTCATTTAACTTAAAGGCTGTCATGGACAGCACTAGCCATCCAATCCATTTTGACTGGGACTGCTGAGAGTGATCATTCGCGTGGGGATGATTTGAGCTCCCATTGGTTACTTCCTAACAATTTTGAGTCATATTCGGGTCGCATACCTGTTACATTATTGGCTGCAATTGACGGCGCTAGATGGCCAATCCATTTTGACCTTTCCTTCACCTCTCCCAGTCAAAATGAATTGAAATTTTAGCACGCCGTCAATGGCACTGAAATACGTGTCCTGTTCAACTGTTTAGATACAGAGAATAGGAATCTGAGAGTCCTTATGGTCTGAACAGTTTTAATGTATCACATGGGAGTTTGATATACTTCCATTGTGGTTGTTCATTATGTTTTGTTTATTAGAAAGCAGAAAACAGGAAGGGGTTACGGGGTTACAGAAAGGAAGGAGGCAGACAGAAGAGAACAAACACCAACAAGAAATATATTAGTACATGCCCATGAGGGAGTCCAACTAGCTTAAATACCGTAATTTCCAGATTACAAGCTGCTACTTTTTTCCCTCATTTTGAATCCTGCAGCGTATCCAATAATGCGGCCAATTTATCAATTTTTCTAACGACCGCCAGGAGCGCTAGAGCATAAAATGTAAGCGTAAGACACGTGCAATATATGTGTCGAGGAAGACGCTAGTTTGCACTCTTACCTGGACATTGTTAAATACTGTGAAATAATAAAAAAATAAAACTTTAACCACCATAACTAGAGTGTATACCTGTATAAATTTAAATTGTATTAATTTTAATGAATCTGTAATTTAGTCCTAAAAATTAAAATATAAAAAAAATAAAGTAATGATTAACAATAAATATTTGTGTGAGTGTGTGAATGTATACGTACTTATATTTGAGACCTGCTGTGCTGTGAACATCACATTTTGCTACAAGCAAGCCACACTTGTTAATTTTTGGGCCTACATGACCCAAAATGTAATGTGCACGCTATGTGGACATCAGGTCTTTTGCTGTGGTGGGAGGTGGGGGGAGTAAAATTGTATTTTAAATTACCAAAAAATATTAACTCCGCCTAAAATTAATACCAACAAAGCATGCTCTATACTGAGCTACCTGATCATTGCTTGAGACATCATTTCTACGCCTGCTGGTCCAGCATGCTCTATACTGAGCTACCTGATCATTGCTTGAGACATCATTTCTACGCCTGCTGGTCCAGAAAAATCTTTCGGAGCTGGATCGGAGTCGAAGATTACTTGAGCGCACGGGTTGATCCACATCTAGAGGAGAACAGAGTAAATGTTGCAATGTGCATATTCAGCTTCAGAACTTATTGGTTTTCTATTTAGTGGCAGTTAATGTGACTATCGCTCTCGACGGCATTCAATGAGTTAAACTCACCTTAAAGTCTGGGAAGGCGGGCAAAACCTCAACTGGAGTAACTCTGGGTTTGCTGTAGTGCTGGGTAATCTGAGCATAAACAACACACAGTCACAAAAAAAAAAAAAAAAAAAAATGCTCAACTACATTGTCATCAATTGGTCAGTTGCTTTATAAATGGCAGCACGCTTTTTTTAAGAAATCAAATTCAAAATGCAACTAAGTATTATTTGCAGTGGTGCACCACTTGGCTCTCACCGGTTTCTGTGCATCCTCAAAGGTCTTCTCAATAGCAGCGATTTGGCTGTCTCTGTCCTTGTAGATTTCCTCTTCTGTAAATTGCTGTTTGACGGACACGCCGATCCTAAGCACAAACACGCATTTAGTTTACAAACCTGTTGCTTACACTTTCATAAACATGCAATCTCTCATACACTTTGCTCCTTACTCATCAACTTACTTGACTTCTACTTTCTCATTGGAGACGCCATATCTGTTGAACTCAGTTGAAATATATTCCGTCTTTCTCATCCATGGCACTACCTTGGCGTGCTGCTGGGATCTTAAAGAGTGCAGGACAAAAAATTTCAAACATTAAAATAAAAATTCAAAGTTTTTGCCAGCAACACAATGAAGGTAGACTCATTTTGAGAATTTTACCTCTTTGAGCTGGATGGAGCCTGGATGTCCTCTTCTAATAGTTTTTCATCTGCTAGATCCAATAGTACTGAAGAAAAAAAATACGATTTCGTTAAAGTGATAAAACTATAACTAATCCATAAATAAGTGTCACCAAAACAATCTTTAAATATTTTTTTCATCTAATGGAACCAAGTTGGACCTTAAACCTGTATAAGGCAAGTAATTGTTTTTGTAGTATACATTATACAGTGGTACCTCTACATACGATCACTTCGACACACGATCTTTTCGACATCCGACGTAAAATTTGAGCCGCCATTTGTTTCTACATCCGACGAGTTGCTCGAAATACGACGACATGACAGCACTGCAAACGAACGCACGGTGGATTTTCTTGTGTGAGAAATCAACACAGTTTTCAAAAAAAGTTGATACAGTTGGAGAAACAAGGAAAAAAGTGATGCTTACCTTTGAAATGAAGATGCAAGTTATAGAAAAATATGAGCTTGGTGTGCGCGTCCCTGAACTGGCTCAACAATACAGCTCCATGGTCCTCTTCCGACCACCGTTCGCCACTATTTATAAGTTAAGGTGACAATTATTATTGTGGTAACATTGCCAAGGAAATCGCCAGCTTCGTCACGTTTTTATCATTTATTTAAGAACTTATCCAACACAAAACGCCCATTGTCTTAAGCAGTTGACTGCTCTCAAGAAAACGAAAGTATTATCTCTACCGCACCGACCTATCTCACCGTGACGTCAGCTTCGCGGTGCGTTCAGGGACAGTAAAAAGTGTCCGCCATATTAGAATCCAATTCGTTACATTATTTACAGGAATAATTATTAATGATTCTTCTTCTTATTATATTATTCTGACTTATTTATTTATAACTTATTTGTTTTTCTATGTTTAATTGCCATTTGTAACAGTGCCAGCAGTATTTATTAAGAATTTAGTGTATGTTTTTAGGCTTTGGAACGAATTAATGGAATTATAATGTATTCCTATGGGAAAATCCTGCTCGACATACGACCATTTCGACTTACAAACAAGGTCCTGGAACGAATTAAATTCGTATGTAGAGGTACCACTGTATATATATATATATATATATATATATATATATATATATATATATATATATATATTTACACAGGGTGATTCAAAAAGAATGTGCCAAAACCATTTTGGTATATTTAAAAAATATGGATACAAGTATTGTATATAGGCATGTGCCGGTATGAGATTTTGACGGTACGATAACCGTGAGCAAAAATACCGCGGTTTTACGGTATCACGGTATTGCAATTATAGCTCCAAAATGTGTTATTTTGAGAGGTATGGGTTAAAAAAAAACAGAAAAAAAAACTTTCCAGGATTTTTTTATTTTTCAGAAAATATTTGCAAATTGGAACATGAATATTATGTTAAAATAAATAAATAAACAAAAAAATATTTTAAATAAAATTAAAATAAATAGAACTTATAGACTACCCACAGCCACAGCTCAGGTTGCTCAAGATTGGAGCAAGAACTAAGTTAATTGCTATAAAAAAGTAAAAACACTTCTAAATAAAATTGAAAAATATTGACTGTACTTTTTTTTGTTTTTGTTTTTGAGGAGGCAAAAGCTCAAGTGAAGTTTTGCCATTTTCAGCCACTGTGTCAACTCTAGTCTACATGTCATGCCTTTGTGTTAAAAAGACGCAGAATTCATAAGTTAATAAGTTAAAAATGGATAAGTTAGTTAAAATGTGAATGTTGTTGTGTAAAGGTTTCATCTAAAAACACTGGGAGTGAAACCTCTCCTTTTCCAGCGAGTGTACATTTGTGCTTAGGGCAAGATCATCTGTCGCAATTAGCGATTTTTGATGTTATCCCTTTTCCTTCATTCAAGCTTGTTCTCAGTGGCCGTGAGATTTTTAACGTCGATGAAGTTGCTCTCCCAACTAAGACTAGGTTAACATTCGTCTTTGTAAGTTTTTAGTTAATTTGTATTTTGAATTTGAAAGGAAAATGTGTTTTGTTTTTGGCGAACTTTTTCATGGATGACTTCCTCACATTTTGTTGTGTTTGTGCTAATGAAGCTACTCACACGTGTAAAATACTATTGTACAACGTTTTAAAACTGTATATTTCAGTTACCATGATTTGAGACCTCCATAAATTCAAGAAAAGTACGCCTTTTGTTTGGAGTGCTTCTTTTTTGGTGTTTAGCAGAATAGCGTCACCGACACACATCAACAACCGGAAAGGGAGGGGTGAGCGCTGCCGCTCCAAGGTATTTCTGGCTGCATTTTTGAGACTTGTAAAATAGCGAATACCGTACTACGGTATGACGGAAAATTTTTGTGGTTTTGAAACCGTGACGTTTTCATACCACGGTAAACCTTGAAACCGGTAACCGGCACATGCCTAATTGTATATAACTTCAAGTTTTTATTTAATGCTTTACAAGTGCTCAATGTGACCACCACCAGCGACACGGACAACAACAAGCCGATATGACTTTTAATTTGTTAATATTACTTACTTGTGAAAGAGACTTTTTTCTTATTTTCATCTTATTTAAATTCTTACTAAATTATCAATTAATTAATTCAGTCTATTTACATGATTTTAAAATGAAATAATGTGTGATGACTTTGGCACATTCATTCTTTTTGACTCACCCTTGTATATTTTAAAAAATAAAAAAAAAACTTAACCCCCTAAAGACCTGGCGTTCATATACGAATAAATCACACTTTGGGTCATGTAGGCCACAGTATAAAAATTTTGAACAGAAGTGAGTAGTGACCCATTATGTCCACATATATACCAGAATGACATTCTTTTCATCATTATTAATCATTAATTTCTTATATAAAGTTATTGATAATGAGCTAAATGACAATGAGTGAGACTGGTTGTTGTCTAAATGAAGGCCAAACACACGGACTTACTGTTGGGGTCGATCCGGTATGTGTCTGGGTTGATTAGATCAATGGTGACACCAAGGTCCGGTTCGGTTAGTAGTTCATGTTTGTGTTGCTTCTCCAGAGATGTGGCTTTGTACTGTACAAACCTGTTACCAAAGTCACAAGAAAAATAATGTGTCAGTATATTAACATAATTGTCTCCTCCATTGTGATAAAAAGAGGCATTGACAGTACCTGTGCTGATCAAAGGGGTACGTGATGAATTTGGGATCGAATGGTATGTCTGGCAGGCTGTTGCAGTATTTCACTCGACATACTACGCCAGACCTGTCAAGAACAAAAAATGGCTGTTGTTTAGTTGCAATGTCATTTTTACCAACGTTTAAACTCAATAAATCATGTATCAACACTACCTACCTCTCCGGGAGAGTTCTGTGTGATGACGGCCGACTGCAAGAAAGGCAGAAAAGTGATAAAAAATGTTGATTGGAAGGCCAACGACCCAAATAACAGAAGTAAATCATTGCCAGACAATCATGATTATTAAGCAGGTGTAATCAGAAACATTCTGCTATGGTTATTAATAATGCCAAATGAGGCTCAACCTAAACCTAAACATTCACATCATCATTCCACGCTGTACTTATACTGTTTTTATTCATTTTAATTCTATTTATCTTGTTTTACTACATTTTTATCAACTTTTTACCAATCAATTAAAACCAAGAGTGATTGATTATTTTATTTATAGTAATTTAAATCTTTAACATGGCATTTAAAAAAAAAACAATTATGGAATTTTCTTTCTTTTTAAAAAAATTAAGTCCTTTAAATGGTGTCCACCAGTAAAAGTGCATTTTTTAAATCTACTGTTGAGATTCCTCATATACCGGTGCAGCATCGTACCTGGATACTGTGAATTATGACGGCATCCCGATAAATCGAATAACATTATTAACAGGACCGATAATATGTACTCTGCTGGCTTTACAGTTTAAACACTAGTATAGGTTTGCGGGACATTGCTGCCACCTGCTGGTCAGATTAATTCGCTGCATCTATTTTTTTGTTACTGTAGTTTGGTTCATTTACTTACACGTTGCGGTGTCTAGCGGTGGCATTGACAATCGTGAATGCTTTCTGTTATGTTTCCACCTCGGAAATATATGTAGAATAATAATATAAGTATTTTATGTTTACTATAACATATGGATGTGCAATATATGTTTACGTCTGTGGGGAAGGGTCTTATGTACAGAACTTCATAAGTTGTTGTGTTATAGAAGCCAGCCAATGCTTTAGTAGCTCAAGCTAGTGTGCTATGCTATAGACCCTACCCACGTGACGTCACAACTCCGCTCTCCTGACTGGTGCCGCCCAATTGTCCGTCAACACATCGTGTTTACCTGTTACGGCTACGTACATTCCTCCTATTTACGGCGTGTTTTTCTGCTCGTTAACATTAATAATCAAAATGGTGAAGGCGTGTGTGGCGGTCGGTTGCAATAACAGAGAAGATAGACGGAGAAGACTGAGAGACTTGAAGTTCTACCGGATTCCGAGAGACCTGGAGAGCAGAGAGCGAGATGGGCTGCTGCAATTCGACGAGAAAACTGGGCTCCAACGATTACCACAGATTATGTAGTAGTCATTTTATATCTGGTAAGATGCATTTAATATATATTTAGAAGGTTTTGGGCTGACAACCACAATTAAGATCATTGCTAGGCTAATCGCCGACAACATACACGTATGTATGTAGTGAGAGTGCTATCGCTAAACCATATAAACATTAAAAGCCCTAGCTCCATTGACAAATGACATGAAATACATTAGACTTGACAGTGGATGTTAGCAAGAACAAAAGATTTTGAATTGAAAATTTCGTAACTCACCTTTCCAAGCACAAGATAGATTCCTGCCGAATTTTCGTGGACGAGGACCTGTTTCACCCAACCGGCAACGAAGTATTTATAAGCCTCCAAGCTCTTAAAGTTTTTCAAACTTTCGTGAGAATAGGCTGATTTTGTGTGGACATGATAGTTTTAAATATCAGGCTAGCTAGCAGATGTCTGGCAAATACGGCGCAGACAGCGGGTCGAAAAACATCGATTTAGGCATCAAATATGGATCTGGCGAATGGATAAACTGAAGCTTTTCCACATAACGCCTTTTATGCAACGCATCAAGTGAGTTCACGGCATCCGAAAGCACCGGGTCTTCCATGAAATGCATTATAAATTGCTCGATCAATTGAGACCATTGATAATACAGACACAAAATGACGGACAAGGGGGCGGAACAATACAGCGAGCACGTGATTTTGTGACGTCGGTGGGTAGGGTCTATACATATAATAGTTGTGTATATAAGTGTATTGTGCGGGTTGTTGTGTATTGAGTATTGAATGTGTATTTTTCTGTTGTACTTTCACAATATTAAGACGAGTGTCTTCCCATAAAAGCAAGAAAAGACCAAGCCTTGTGGTTTATGAAAGTGCATTCATTCTTAGCTGGCTGTCGGGCAGCGCAGAAGTGAAACGCACTGTTTTATTCATGTCATTATGAAAAATCTGGTGATATCAAAGGCAAATCTATGTTGAATCCCGCACTTTTTTTTTTAACTTCCAGGTGTTCAAAAATTCAGGTTATACATTTAGAAAAATTATATATTTATTACTGGTTATCGATATCGGCTTTGAGGAGCAGGAAGTTATCGATATCGGTATCGGTTTCAAAAAATGGATATCGTGCACCCCTAAGATATAATATATAAAAAAGACAGGGCTGGTGGTAAAGGATAGCTTGTTGAAACAGTAGAATGTCATTGTCAGTCGCGTAGATAAAAAAGCTAAGGCTATGCTTAGGTCGGCTCGTTTTTTTCATCTTTTTCAGCCTTCGACACTCAAGCCATCTCTTTAACTGAACATTTTTATGTTCTTCACATCTTTGCCAGTGAATTTGGCACTAGGGACAT
Organism: Corythoichthys intestinalis; assembly: GCF_030265065.1. Lineage (NCBI taxonomy): Eukaryota > Metazoa > Chordata > Actinopteri > Syngnathiformes > Syngnathidae > Corythoichthys > Corythoichthys intestinalis. Next base: position 30,584,807 of record NC_080400.1, read on the forward strand.
CATTTTCGGAGATAATTGGTAGGTTTAGCTCCGTAAACATCTCCTTCGTACACGATTTCCATTCATTTTCTACTAGGGACAAACGGTAGTGTGTCCCCCCCCTTAGCAACAGTAGCTAATGTCATGAATATTAATGAACGGAAGTGACGTGTTGCTTGCGGTACGCCACTGCATGTTTTAAGGTTTCAAGTACTGTGAAGAAATATTTTTCTTCTACCACGCTTGTTTTTTATTGGAGTGCAATAAGTTCCCAGGTTTTTTTTTGTCACCCTGTTTAAATAATAATATAATTAAGACCTGGTTTATGTGTGGACATCACATTTTGCATCATTTGGTCCACAAAAATGTGACGCTACGTTTTTATTTATGAGATTAGTTTTTTTGTTATTTAATTAGCAAAAAAGCTTCAAAGGTGGAAACATAACTCTCCGGCATTTTAGTACATTTTGTGATTGTTTGAGCTGTGTTACAGGGTAGCTTGTGGCATATAAATAATTTTGCAGAAAATTTGTTGACGTCAAGAGAATTGTGTGCCCTTAAGAATGAAACCCTCATGTATTATTTCATATAAAATCTATTTGCGTTACTCAACCGTCTCAAACCAAGTCAGAAATGCAAATGAGAATCCATTTTCAATTGCCATACTTGGATAATTTAAAAAAATATATAATAAAACATGAAAAGGCTCAATGAGAACCAAAACTGAATAGTTCGCTTGTCATGGACCGTAACGTGTTTACCTGTGGCCATCCTCGCGCTGTGCTTGTGTCTGGATTGTGGGCGCCATTCTAGCACAAAACAGCACCCAAAATGTCTTATTTAAATAATAGTCACGTCTAATACGAACGCTAAATACTTCAAATTTAAAAAAAAGGGAAACGCAACTATCAAAATGTATCCTCCATTTGCGAAGTGAGCTGTTACGTACCGGAAGAACTTCACTAACTGACCCGCTCTTGAATAAGTTGTATTTTTTGTGTGTGCGCCCCCTCTTGTCAGTAGATGTGCATCACAAAAGTTAAATATTAAACTATGTGAAGGGGCCCCAATCCAAATGGTCCGCTTCGTTCTTTCACAAAAAAAATTACGATAAATCGTCAGACTTACATAATAGATTTTATAATTAATTTCATGTGAATTTCATTGATTGCGTGTAATTTTAAGATTTAAATATTACACCAGGTTGTAAATCAAGATTGGCATAACATTGCCTATCTATAATTTATTATATCAATTTTTAATATATTATTTCTCTTATTAATTGCACAGTTCTAACTGCAGGACTACTAAGTATAGTTCCAGAGACACTAAATTCTTTTAAAATATACTATGACAGGATGCACTGATATATTTCTCCAAAAAATGACATGCATGCCTCTTTTCACAACCAAGTTGAAGCTGTAGAATAGGTCTCCTTCAGACATAACCTTAGGCAAGAGCAGTGGCGTCATTAGGCCTGTTTTAGGTGGGCTTCAGCCCACCTAAAATAATTTGGTGTTGTTTTATTTAATTTTTTTTTTTTTTATTGTCACATAATCACTATAAAATTGCCAGAAAATTTGTTTAAATCAATAATCATATAAACTGTTATTATAACTGTCATTACTAACTTAAATATGGTCTTAAACCTGTCAGTTTCCCAGTAAGGTAGAGTGCCCCTTCAGTGCGTCGCCATCCAATCCATTCCACTTGTTCATATAGAGCAGTGGTTTCCAAACTGTTCCACATAGGGCCACAGGATTTCATTCCAACAAAACAAGACAACACCTATGCACCAATCTGGTGTCTTACAAGTGTAATCAGTTGATTGCAGTCAGGTGCTACTTGTTTTAGCAGAAACTCTATTGGTTAAACTGTCGGTACTCGATCGGTTGGAACAAAAACCTGAACCCACAGCAGCCCTTGAGGACCGGTTTGGAGACCCCTGATATAGAGAATGCCCACATCTCTGAAGATCCAGTCCACGTTTACCCTGTGACATTGCTAGCAGTCGGTACTACCCCCCCCCCCCCCCCCCCCCCGCTTGGTCTCTGCGCACGTCTTACCTTTGTTGTTTTGCGGTCAAAAGTTACATCCCAGCTCTAAAATAACGCTGCAATTTGGCTGCTGCTAGCTGGTTGGTCCAAAATGTACTATTGTGAAGGTCCTAGTAGAATTATATGTGTACTCTTGTTACCACTATTTTTGGGGTGACTACCTTCTGGAGCATCAGCTGTGTTTCTCACTTCTCGCATAGATGAATACAGGAGCTGGGCTCATTCACGTATGATTATCATCAGTGGATACTCATAATAAATCACTAATAATAATCACTCCACCACTTTTATTGACCTGTTGGAGTCAGAGCAGAGGGGCAAAGAGGGTGACAGGGAAAGACTTCTGCTTAAAAGGTGAGTAAAAGACTCATGATTAGAAAGTAGAGAAAGCCTCCACATATGTGCCCAAAATGTAATCTGTGCGATTTACAAATATTTTTGAACAAACAATTACTGTGTTGAGAGTGACAGTCATGGCATTAGCCTCTATGATTTTATATATATCCCACTGAGTGAGGGCAACAGTGGTGCCAGTAGTGATCGGGACACTAGGGTCAGTAACCCCCAAACTGGGTGCATGGCTCCAACAGATACCAGGAACAACGTCCGACGTCTCCGTTCAGAAGAGCGCAATCCTGGGACAGCTAAGATCCTGTGCAGAACTCTCAAGCTCCCAGGCCTCTGGTAGAGGACCAGAGCTTGAAAGGAGAGACCATATCGCCCGGGTGGGCGAGATGATGATTTAAAAATTATGTATATATATATATATATATATATATATATATATATATATATATATATATATATATGGCGGAAAACAGAAAAAGCTAAAAAAAGCAGTTTCTGCTCTTGCACCCATAATTAAAATAAACTGCTGCATTTTAAGCCAAAAGAACTGTTGTGTTTGATAGAAAAACATGTCTATATGCTGCCATAGCAGATTCATGGTGCATTAAGCTCCTGACCTATTTTTAATTTGTCCGTTTTACCCTGGAGACCCCCGTTAACAGACACAGCGCAACCGCTTTTGTTTCAACTCAGCCATAAAAAGAAGGTAACTAATTATGTTTATTATTCAAAATCATTGATGTCTAATATTTAGTTTAAAAAAAAAGAAAAATCTCGACCACTCGATGTCTGCGATTTCTGCATCGCGACCCTTGTTGTATTACGAATTCTCACCCATAAATTCCCCCTAAAATCCAGCTGAGGCCATTTACAGCTGTGTCTTGACACTCAGTGATACATGCTACATAGAGTTTTGGGATCGAAAAGAGTAAAGTATGCGTTAATAACTCGTTAAAATCATGGCGTCTTTAATTATGCTCTTTCATGCTCTCACATCCAGTTGTTAGGGTTTTGCGGTTTAATTATTATTTTTTTTTTTACATCCCCTCCTGTTCAATTTTTTTCTTCCACCAGAAAATTTAGATTTTTAGCTTTCTGATGATGTATCAATCATGCATATAGGACAATTTTGAAATTTAGACAAATTGAGGATCTCAGAGCGGAACTCCAGGTCACCAGTTTTCCGCCACATACGTATAAATCACAGGTGTCAAACCGATTCCAGAAAGGGTCAAGTGGGTGCTGGATTTTGTTCCAACCGATAACGCGCAGAGAGTTTAACCAATGAACTTCCTGCTGAAACAAGCAGCACCTGACAAAGTTTAATTGATTACACATGTAAAAGATCTAATTGGTGAAAAAGTGTGCTCTTCATTGGTTGGAAAGCAAACCTGCACCCACTTGGCCCTTTCTGGAATCAGTTTGATACCTGTGGTATAAATTATCAGTCTTTGTTAACTGTTTGTGAAGTTTTGTGCTGGTATGCTATGTTCACTTACATCCTGTGTAAGTCCTGGGGGCTAAGACCCCCCTGTTCTTAAAACCTAGTGACACGCCTGGGCAAGAGGCTTAGTTACTGTACTCTTTCCCTGCTACAGGTTGATGGAACCAGTTGAAGACCTTTAGTCACACCATAGGGTCAAACATATGGAGAAAAGAAGAACATTCTCAGAACAGATACACACTCTTCAGCCATGTGAGAAGTTTGTGATTCTCTGGTTTGACCTGATGACACTGGGTGAAGCTTCAAAATACATCCATTTATTGAGCATTGCTTTACAAATTGAGCATTTGAATAAAAATGTCTTTTTGCCTGAGATGCAAGCAAACCTATGCAGACACATTTCTTAAAAAGCTAAGTTTTCAAATGAAAAAAGTGAACAGATTCATTATCAATGTGGGAAAGTGCAGCCCTGAAGCCAAATGTCTCCGAAGTGGTATGATTAAAGTCAAAATTTGTTTTCTCTTTGGCTTTTTGTGACATCACCACATAAGAGGAACAGCAATGACAAGTAGGGGTAGGAACCTCTGGGTACCTCAAGATATGATTTGCGATACAACGCTCACGATAACGATTACCTCAATAATTATCGATACATGGGTCAGGTCACACATGGTCATTCTACAATATCCAGTATATATTGATTATTGGTCACTTCATGTTGATTTTGGTGAATTTCTGGGTCATTTCCTGTTGATTTTGAGGTGTTTACTGATCACTTCCTGTTGATTTTGGGTTACTAAACAGGAAGTGACCTGGGAATGTCCCCCAAATGAATAGGAAGTGACTCAAAATTTACTGTACAGGAAGTGACCTGTAGATGCCCTAATATGAATATGAAGTTAAGACTGGCCGTGAATGCTCTGTTTTAGAGCCATTGATGATTAAAATGGATTGGACATCTAGCGCTGTCACTTGCAGCCAATGCAGACGCTATTCCAGTGGAAGATTTGGTAGCAACACTTTTGGTTCCCTTTTTTTTCCGCACAGTGACATTTTTTAACACGATATATTGATTCTTGGCAGGAGCATATCGATAATCTTTTGAGATACAAAGTATCGCCAGACATTGCCATTTCGATATATTGTTACACCCCTAATGGCAAGTGCGACGCTAATCATAGAACTGGAAAAACAACAACATAATGCAACACAGAGATTAGGCTAGTGCTCCCTCAGAAAACATGAACAATACAATATTGTGTCATTTATGCTAAATAGTCATTATATACAGCGCACTTCAAGTACAATTTGTGTATATCTGATGATCACAAATGTCACTGTTGCAATGTGAATAGCAAGTAACAACATATTAATGGCACTAGATGTGAATTCGGTTTTAATATGTTACTCACGATGTGTCTATAATGCTCAGCTCAATGCATACAAATAAAATATTTTTCCATCAAAGTTGTTACAACTGCTTTTTAGAATGGAGACAAAATTCAGAGATGTTGGATGTGTCAAGATCAAGAAAGAAAGAAAAAAGGAAAGAAAAAAAAAACCTATTATTGAAAAAAATTGATTTTTTTCCCTGGCAAAGTAAGGGTGTATACTCTTTCATTTGGTTGATTTCTATGACTAAAATGCTTTAAAATATTTTGAAAATAGCTGGCAATTTTTGAGTTAGAGACTGTTTTACATACATGTTCTGATCAAGAGGGATTTTGTTTCTCGCGGAAGCATTGCACGTGAATGGGGCATGCTGTACGTCTATATGCTCCCTGCAGTTGGCTGGTGACCAGACCAGAGGTGCCCCCTCCTCTCTCGCTCAAAGAAATTAGCTTGGAGGACAGTTTTTTAATGGAAAACCATGACTGTATGTTCAGCTTGGTACCTGTAATTGATCAATTGGCTCCAACAGCTGTGATATATGTACATTTTCATTTTTTCACAAAATGTTACATCAGGATAACTGGAAAGATCGATTACAATCTCAAACATGACTTTACGACTGCATAGAATGGTAGTGTAATTAAACACATCTTTGTGCAAATCCAGAAAAATCCAAATAACTTCTTTCATTCATTCATCTTCGAAGCCGCTTATCCATCCTTACAAGGGATGCAGGGGGAAATAATTTTCTTCTAAAATTAAAATAAATGAAATAACATTAAGACTTCTTCATAATTTTCCTGCAACATTTACTTTGTTTAAAAACCTCCAGAAACAGTGCACCCAGAGTTATGTCTCTGTTCTTTCTGCCTTCAACAGCTATGATTAGCGTGCACCTGCTGCAGTTCAGTATGTTGGCGTAGACGGAATCAGCGGGAAATGAAAAAGTGCCATTGTGTACTCAAAAGAGTCCATCTCGGAGGTGTTCAATCCACGTCTCTCTGCATGTAGGCATCAACCCTGCAAAGACACACAAGGGGAGGTAGATGATATTAAAAATAAAGAATAATTAATCTTTCCTGGGTTGTGTATCACATCTTGATGCAACAACCACATAATGAATGCTGGAATTCTGAACTTTTGTGTCTTATTCATCCTTACATCTGAAACCCAAATGCCTTCAGTATACAACACAAAGTAATTGAACTTTCTGTTCCAATACTTTTGGAGGTTACTGTAGTGTGTGCATGTGCGTGTTCTTGGGAATATGCTATATATCTTTCGGTCCTTACCTGTTCACCATGTATATGAACAGGCCGGAATCATCTGAAAATACCCTGTTGGAGAAAACAAAATTTGAGTTCCACTTCCGCATCAAAAAAAAAAAAAAAGAGATAGCCTTTTAGTATTTAACGTTGACATAAAAATGTCTACACGATACACACTTCTGATGTGCCCGTTATATAGCGTATAAAATACATAATCACGATAAATTTCATTTTTAAAATTCTACAATAATTTGACCAACACAATATACATAACCCAAATGGAAATTTTATTTATTTATTTATTTAAGTGTGTGTGTGTTGACGTTTAAATATCCACTACATGCCTTGCACACAACCATGTAAAACTTGAGCCCTGGTGAAGAGTATTACTCTAGTAAATTTTAATGCCTTACCCTTCTCCCCAATGATTGGAAGGTCTGTCTTGAAAGGCCATAGAGAGAAAGAACCACACACTGATGGTCTCCACCCAGAAAATTAGAAACAGGAACCATAGAGATGATAAAAGTAATATGCACAACATCCTGAAATTTCCAACAGCAAAAAAAAAAAAATAAAATAAACAAACAAACATTACAAAACAATTATAAAAATTAATGATGAATGGATTACTACATCGCGTTCACACTACAACATCTACATTATTAAAACTTCAAAAGAGGTAGGGGGCTACAGGATGTCATTTTCCTCATAAGCGGATTTCCGGGGGGGGATCAGGGGGCATCCCCCGCCCGGTGGCCGAAAAGTATCATTGCATGTAATTGACTTTCCTATACAGTATATGATTTTGAAATTTATTTATTATTTTAAAAAAATAATTTTCCTGTAAAATATTGTCTATAAAAGTTGTTAAGTAATAAAACAAACAAAAAGAATGAATGAAATGAACAAAAAAAGATATTTTTATAATAGGTCAAAATTATTTTTCGAACAGATCATGTGACTAGCACCTTAGACGGTCATTTGGTTTGCTTAGCCAAAACCACCTGAGGACCGAAGAGGCCAGATGGATATACGTCATTTTTATCAGACCAAAACTTTCAAAAGCGACAACAACTACTGAGCAAGAACCAATGATTGCAATTGTGGAACATTAAACTCTAGAGACCACCGTCAAAATGGAGAGGCTAGTTTAAATTTGCCCCACTAAAGACGCTAATTGTACAACTGAGCCACCACCGGTGTCTTGCCAATGTAGTTACCCCCCTCAAAAATTGTGTCTCCTGTTCGTGGGAGCAAACCCACACACATTAGTTATGAGTTATGTCGAATTAAACAATTAATTGAAGCCAGAAAAGAACCACAGTTATATATTTTGGACATTGACATCTATTAAACTGGAGAAACTCCATAGAGGACTTGAATTACAATAATATCAGTTATAGGTCATCCTACGAGTAAAACAGTGAAACTTTGCATTTTTTTTTTTTTAACGTTCGTACATGTTACGTTATATGACAGAAAAAAACATTTATTTATTTATCTTTTTTATGGATGGGCCATGTTTTAAAATCTCGTAGTTAACTACTTCACCAAAACACGGAAATCAGTGCAGCGCAATGGCTCTGCCCAGGGGATACTATTTTCGACTGGGGTAACTACATTGGCACGACACCGGTGGGCGTACCATATTCAATGGATGACGATCTTGGCGAAAAGTATAACCTAAGCAGCCTGATTTTGAATTCCCTTCAAGAATGATGGGAAACAAAAAAACGCACATCTTCAACTTATTATAAACATTCTTGTAAGTTAATTTTATTGCTGACACTGCGTTTCGGGATCATCAACATGTTGTGTCCCCCGTGCCCCAAAAGTCACACTCCGCCTATGATTTTTCTGGTTTTAAAAAAAAAAAGTAATTTTAGTAAATTTAGCGGCTGCCATTGACTGATTGACGTCCAGTCCATTTGGATTGTGAGGTGGGTTAAAATGTATTTGATATCTATCGCTGTTAATTTTAGTGAATGCTTTCATTTGGGCAAATTATCTCACTGGCGTCGAGTGATTTTGTCATATCAATAATGGACAATAAAATAAAATTAGCTTTAGCATAATTAGGCTCGAGCGTTTACGTCACAGCAGCACGGGATCATGCGAGATTTGCGACAACGCAACCATTGCGGAAGCATCACGGGACATTTAAACTTAGCGGCAACCAAAGATGGAAAAAAGTAAGGAATACTTGCCAGTTCGATACAGAGACAAACTTGTTACCACGGCGAAGGACAGATATGTGAGCAATTTTAAGGATGTGAACAATGTTGACCCTCACGAGCAAGCCGAACACAAATGGAATAAAGATGTCGACAAGCTTCCACCACTACGCGAAATGGACATCATGCTGTATTTAGTGTTTGGTATATGTTACTACACTCATCAGCAATTCCGAAACTACAAATCGCTACAAAGCTACGAACAGTTTTGCTGGGGATGGGTGCAGGATCTTCACTTTATGACCATAGCAAACGGCAACACATCTTTCTAGCAAAGGTAGGCAATGTGTGTTTACATTAGTCTGTGACCACGGATGTACAAATCTTTTGCTGCATAAAATGTAGCCTGTGTACAAATTCTTTGCCACTCTCTCACGTCAAAATATTACAGCTTTTTCATTTAGCAACGACATGAATTATGTCTTATGAAGACAATGCACATGTATGCATGCTAGTTGTTTAGCTTTAGCAATAGCTAACAACAGGCCGACTTAGGGCGTAAAGTTACTGAAATTTGCGTAAACAAACGAAATTAACTTACCGGAGTGGAAGTGCATAGAGCAAACTCAGTGTGTAACTGGAGAATCAAACGTTATGCCCTTCCTTCTGATCGAGGCCACCCATGCCATTCTTCGACGTTTGGTAAGTTCAGATATGAGCTTTCCCTCGCCTTTTCTCCATGTAGGGATCCGGAAGAAACTCAATGGTGTTCCGTCGAGCTGTACATTCTCCTTTCTATTCGATCGGTTGTTGCAATTCTTTACCGCACAATAATTTCCAACCATTTTTAAAGAGCGACCTGTGTTGAAATGCCTCATTGCTTATGTTTCTCGCTTCCACAATGGCGATAGCGGCGGAAACCTCGCGAGTGCCACGTCATACGCTCGAGCCTAATAATGCTTATTAGCTACGAGGTTAAGAATTTTAATTTTAAGGGAGACATATTACATTGGGTTTACGTGTTAGGGACCGTGAGAAATATAGAATACTTCCTCCACACGTGAGAAAAGAACACATATTTTACAAGACCGTTGTTAGTATTTGGTTGGAGTTAGCACACCAGGGTGTTGCTGTCGCTGCATACATTTTTGCAAAAGTACTCACTCAAACTTGAGCCTCCTCGGGCGGCATTCCTCCCTCAACTGTTCTGTCAAACATTTTACATTTGTTTACAACATTTGTTATTGAATACAATTCGATAGCTTTCGGTCTAAGAACCAATCGGAAGGCAGAAATGCTGAGCGGTCATTTCGTGACGTTATTGTCCCAACACTAGATATTTTCTGTGCTCTGTGAGTCTACGGGGATGAGCGTCGTCTTTTGTCGGCCATTTTGCGTCGGGGTCAAGTCGACGATGTTTGCACTTAAAACTATAAATTACAGGATTTCTAAACGATTTAGAGATGCATCGAAAACCTGTAAATTCAAGAATAATTATATATATTTTTTCTCAACATCCAGCCTGAATCACAGCCGTTAATAATGCTTGTTATAAATCCGTCAGAAATTTAGCAAGTTAAAAGTGGCATGTAGAAAACGAATTTGTCACTCAAATGTGGCTGTTTTTAACCATTTTGTAGTTTTTACCAAAAGAATGTATCAGGTAACGCCTATTGATTTTTTTTTTAAAGCAATTATTCTAGTTGTGCTTTCACAACCAGATCGTGTCAAGCTTTCTAGTGCTGCGTTACTTAAAGAATATGTTAGTAGAGTGTTCACACGGCAATAAGACAATAGAAATCTATGGACAGCATTCTAGCAGCAGACTGCAAAAATCTGCAGCTCGTTCTGTCTTGGTTGGAGGTATTAAAATGGGCGGGGCCAAGTTGGCTGAGAAAGGAATTTGGATCCAATTAAAAAAAAAAAAAAAAAAAAAAAAAGGGCATTTTTTTGGGGATGGGTTTGTCCAACATATGGTATACTATCATTTTAAACTGGCTTGCTTTCGTATTTCATCACACCTTTAAGTATAAATCCTCTTATATATGATGGCTGCCAGGTATTTACGCCCTCAGACTACCTTTTAGATTTCTATCCTTAATATATGTATCTATGGCAAGTTAGGCCATGACCCCAATGGCAAATTTAAGCATAGAAGTGGTGGTGAGGACATTTTGTGACGTCAAAATTTAGCTAACTAATTGAATTTAGGGACACAACGCATCTTATACTAAAATTACTTTATTACAGCTGATTTTTCAATAATCCCTCTGCCAACACAATGGTACATTATAATACATTTGATTTTACTTTGTTTAATCAAGCTCTTTTTTGTTTATACAATTTTAATCAACTTTTGAGTGTTTGACCATCTTGTTACATTTAGCATCTTCATAAACTCTCAACCATCTATACAATTTAATACAGGTTACAAGTCGTAGTGGTAATGTGCCAAAAATAAAAATACTGACATCTTCAAAAGAAATGCAATCTCTTATCACTAATATTGTCAACCAAAACATTTTTGTGTTTATTGGCCTCTGACTGCGAGATTAGCCCAGTGATGACTGCAGGAGGGAACACCATGGCGGAATCTGGGCTTGGCAACTTGGCACAGTGTTCGGACCACAGAAAAGATGGCTGTCTTCTTTTGCCTCATTTAGTATTGTGTACAGTATATGCTTTCAGTCAGTCGTCAGTAGGACCAAAGAAAAGAAGTAAAATAAAAACAATCCATGTTGGTGGAGATGAGACAAACTATCAATCACACAACACAGACAAAAATGTAAATAAAAATGAAGGTTGGCATGGAACAAGGCTCTACGGGGCTAATATTCAAACTCTTGGCTTTAGGTAAAGGAAGAATACATTACCCATTTTTATTCACTGGTCCATTTTCTGAGCGGATCAGGGGGACTTCATAAATGTGCTAATTTCACAAATGCACTGCGTAGCAAATAAATTTAAATAGTCAATTGGGGGGGGGGGGGGTCTTAATAGTACTTAAAAACGAAGAGAAACAACCCAAATTTGGTTTCAATCATTTTGTATGCTGGTGCTCAGTCCTATGTGTAACCCACCACTTGGCCAAACCAAGATGGGCGCTACCTGAACCACAGTAAATGGAAGCTGGGATAGATAGTATTATATAAATTGGTGAATATCGACATTTGGTGTGAAAGAATGTTAACGCTACTTTACAAGCTTTTATGATGTTACAGAAAATATGAATCAGCATTAAATGATTTCCAATGTGGAAACAGTTTTGAAATTTAACTTTTGACATCAGTTGGTGGCATTCAACTTGGGATGTTCCACTTTTCTAAAATGTGCTTCAAGCATTTGTGCCAAATCAAAGGCCCAACAACCCCATTCAGCCCATCGTATGCTTTTAATTGCTCCAAAGATGCAAATGAATTGTCCATTTTTTTTTCATGTGGGTTTTGCTCTTCTCTATTTTGCACTCAACTTTTAAAGATGTTGAAAGCAATTCTTTGCCATGATTTTGCACGACTCCTATTTTAAATTAAACGTTATAGCGTTAACAATTACAGAAGCAAATTTGATCATAGGCATGTAGCCAAAACAATCAATCCCCACGTTCGGTGATTCCCCCCCCCCCCCCCCCCCCCCCCAATTCTATTGGCCACTCCGTGTTTTTTAAATGCTGGAAATGGCTTGCTTGCTTTGGCAATGCAATGTTAATTGCTCAACCACTACAGTATAACGTATTTTTAGGGCAAGGACCTGAAAAGTTATGGATTCGTATAATTCTGCATGATGACTGCAACATGTGCTGACAATACATTAAGATGGTTTTCACAGTCATATTGGCCCTTGCTGTAGAAAAAAGTTTGATAGCTCCTGTAAAGGTTGCAGGCCAATCCAGTAACATGAAAAGGAAATGGCTAAGTGCTAATTGCCACATTAGTTTCTATTTAGACACAAAAATGCATGCTTGATTCAGTCAGCCGTCATATTCTTTATTGTTGGACCTTTGCGTTGTTACCTCACCGGGCTGTTATGTGCTGCCAGCCTGCTGTAATGGTCTTGGCTAGTACAGACTACACACTACCAGCCTGAGTAGTTCAATGGGTCAGATTTAAAAAGCAAAACTACAACTCCAATAGTTCAACACATTCATTTTAAGGGTTTAAACTCACACACCATGCTTCCTGTGTACTAAATCCTGACAACACAGCATTCATCTATTTGTTGCTCTTGCCAAAGTAAGTATTTACTCTAGAAAGCATCTTGCATTTAGGATAAAGTGCTTCAAAAAGGCAGCAGTATTTTTATCTACAAAAAGGCACTGATAAAAATCAAGATATCATAATATGAAGGCAAGGGCATCACCTTAGGAAATTATGTCACATCACTTCGAAAGAAAATACAACACAAATAGAGGACTACAGACTACTCAAATACATATTTACACATTCTTCACACCTCAGTTTTTTTAAGACTACTCAGCACATCACCAAAGGGCGTCCCTTATTAAATTTGGGACTTGTTGAAATAAGGATTCTAATGATGTAAAAACAAGCACTCGCACTCTCATAACATGTAGACCAGGAGAATTCGTTAGCAGTAAATGATCACTTCTAGCTCTCCCTATCAGAATGGATTAGGCATCTACTGCTGTCAATGGCAACCAGTTATTTAACACTCTACAAAACAAACTTTAAAGAGGTCACGCATCTTGCTGTGCAGGAAACTAATCTCTTGGGGATTTTATACATTAACATTTAAGTTGCTCCTTTTTAATTTATACATTTTAAAAAAAAAAAAAAAAAAAAAAAAAAAAAGGTAAAAAGGCACCTTTGTCAAGCTTTTAGCCTACAGCTGAAGGGAAGAAAATGCCAATATGAGTTTGACTTTGGACTGGTGGTGATCTAAATTAGCCATTACAGCAGGCTGGCATCACATGTGTCTAAAACCACATTACCGGCCAAAGGAAATTGTATTGGAGTGAGTGTATTATTAATTTGTTTGATGGGAAGGTTTTCAACAGTGTTATCATGTGCAAAATGGGAGTAAAGAGCTGTGAATGACAAAAAGTATTTTAAAAATAAAAGGTATCATTAAAAAAAAAAACTGTCGAAGTTGCTAATGAAATAAACCTAAACAACCTGTTTGCAGTGAGGGGGTGGAGGAAGGGCTGGAGGGTGTTGCAGTTTTTTGCAACCCTTTTGACCTGAGCAACAATGATTCAAACGTGCGCACACAGTAAAAGAGAATGGAGGGGAGATTTCTTTGCCGCTATTTTGTTTGACTTTGTGTGAGCAGACAGAAGACCTATGTATAGGATAGGTGGGACCCGTTGGATATTTGCGAGGTGACGCTGGTGCTCCTGCTCATCCCCTGCTCGCCGTGGCTTCCGGGTGGTGTCCTCCCCAGGCCTTGGGGGCTGTTCTGCGCACCGCCTCCGCTGCGGGATACCACTGATGCGTGGCCCCATTGCTGTGGAGTCCCGCCTCCCTGCATGCCATGGCCCCAGCTCTGCTGCCCGCTGGGACTGGAGTGATAGTGGCAACCACTGCCTGGGCGGCTCGACCCGGCGCCCAAGCTGCCGCCACTCCAGTGTGATCCGTGGAAGCTCCCTGAAGGTGACTGCTGCTGCTGAAGATGAACACCCCAACTTGAAGGTGACCCAGGAAAGCTGTGACTAAGGGCCTCTGGCGAGACGTTTGATAGCACCATGTTACTGAAGCCCAGGCGCATACTCTCAGAGTCGAACGCTTCCACCTCTCGCGCTTGACGTTCCAGCAAGCTGCGGATTTGTTCTGAGCGATCGTTCTGCAAGGACATCATCTCCTCTTCGATCTGAAAGACAAAACAGGAGTAAAAACAAAACACTGCATATGGCCGTTTTCTGGCTTCACATCAGTAAATTACACTGTCAATTGCCAATTTCGGATTCATATCCAGTCACTTTCCAAAGATGAGCAACGCGACTGACTACAACAGGTTTCGTTTACTTTGGAACGTCCTGTCTAAAGAGATAAAAGATGTTGCCGACTCACAAGTGGCCACTGATGGTGATAGATGAACCAGACTGTTCAAAAATGAACAGTTTTTACATAGACCAAAATGAGTTTGCCATATCACCACTTACAACACAAAACTAGGGACGCATTAACCTTCTGACTGTTCTAACAGCTTGAATATAATTCCATAAATTAATTCACTGGCTACCATTGACAGTGGTATACGTCCAGTCCATTTGAACTCCTACTGGAAGAAGAACGTGTCCTTTCTTTGTTTTTGTTTTTTTTTGTTATAGATGTGAGCGTTGTTATATTTCTTATCTATGACAAGAGATGTCGTGGTCTTTCTGTGTTAATATTTGATCTTTTGAGAGTTAAGCGTATTCCGTTAAATACTTGCATTAAGCTAGCGTGAATTTGGAAAACAATATTTAATCCTCGTTATGTGTGTTATATTCCTTGTTTTGTGTGTTCAATGTTGCAGTTGACCTCAAATGGAGTGTAATAAACGTTAACGTATTGAGTATTTTTTTGTAATCTAAACCTGCACCCATTTTTAGATGTCTGGCAGCATAATCAGTGATTGTGAAGGGTTCATGTTCCTTGAATACAAACAGCGAATAAAAAATGTTTTAAAATATTCTTGCGCAGCATATATAGGTTGAACTATTTTCCAATGTTCGCGTCAGAGGTTGGGCGATCGTTCACTGTGCACGAGTAACTAATGGAAAGTACGACTGGGAACCTCAGGTGACCTCATGATACGATTCGTGATACAAGGCTCACGATAGCGATTATCTCTATATCGTGAGATAATCGCTATCGTGAGCAGCGATTATCGGGATAGTGGTCAGAAAATTGATATATGATATTCTACGATACAACTGTTGATTCATTTGCATGTCCGGGACAATGTGGACCCCAGCACGTGTACTGTACATCATTTGATTAGACTCGTCAAGTGTTGATATATGTACACAAAAGTGTCCTTTCCATTTTATGCATATGTGACAACCCTCAATCCTCCCCCTGTGTTTTATTCCCAACAAAGTATCGAGGACATCAAGGTGGTTGATGGCTAGAAATCCCAGCAGTTCTTGAACGCGACACGAGCAGCTATTTAGCGCTATGGTGCCAAGCAAGCTTAAACATGATCTCCAAATGAAACACCCGTCGCTTCAAAACGTGTCAATAGACTATTTTGTTCGCCATCGTGAAAACACAAAAAAACAACTTTTTTGAGAAGAACTACTAAGGTAAATAAGAAAGCCCTGAGAGCCAGTTACTTTGTTGCTGAACTTGTTGCTAAATCCAAATAGTCCCTAACTGTGGCAGACATTAATACTACCTGCCTGCAAAGCCATTGTCAGCAAGATGATCAGCCCTGAAGTGGTTAAAGACATTGCTCAAGTCAAGTCCCACTGTCTGATAATTCTGAGGTTTTCAAGCCAAACTGCTAAAAAAAAAAAAAAAAAAAAAAAGCTGTTTTTCAGCTTTGTGTTCATCTTAATAGGCTCAAGTTTCTCACTGAGTAGTGAGTAATTATAAATCCTGAGAACTTATTTTATAATTAAATATACTGTAAAGAAGGTATTTTTGAACATTTTGGAGTGGTGTGGCGCAAGATTTTTTTCAATGTAAAAACATGCCGTGACTCAGAAAAGGTTGAAAAACAACACTGCTCTAGACTACTTGCACGCACTTTACCTTCATCGCTACTGTTGACCGCCCCTCGTGAACCAGCAAGGAATTGCTCCACAAACATTGAATGAGCCGTTCACAGCATCCATACTCCATTGTATGGCCAATATATCAAATAAAAGTATCGATATTTGGCGGGAGTATATCTAAAACCGATCGGGTTGCAAAATATCGCGATATATTGTCGTATCAAGATACTGTCACACTCTTAATGGAAAGTACCTTTTGTTCCAGCAAGGCTCTACGTAGCGACACCCTTTGCTCCAGATCCTTTCTCTCACGCTCATGCTGCGCATCTGTCTGCATCTTGATCTTGCTTTGATATGCGTTCAGAAGCTCCAACTCTTGCTGAAGCTGCATTCTCAAGCCCTGACATTGGGACTCTTGCGTCTCATCCAAACGGAGCTAAAGAGATTGTGACAAAAAAAATCTGTCATTTTTTAATCCCAATGTTGCATTTCCTTTAAAATAATATGTATTATACTGCTGGTATCCTAATATAAGAACCTACCGCCTGAGTTGACAGCATCTCGTTGATAGAGTGATCATATTGCTCGGCCAAGATAGCGAGTTTGCGGTGTTGCTCCTGCTTGAGGCGCTTCAGCACAGCCTTGTGTTCAGACTTTGGTGTGGTCTCCAGCAGGTGATTCCTCAGTGCCTTGTATTGTCGGGTTTGGATCTTGCAGGTGTCTTGGAATTGCTTCTTGATCTGTAGCTCTTTGGACTGTAAATTAGAGTTGCAGTCAAATCTCGGTTCATAAACATCTTGATAATTTGCTTGGAAAGTTATTTTTAATAGATTTTATGGGTTTGGTTACATACACACTAAAATAAAAACACATTATAAGGAAAAAAAATCAAAGGCCGTAGGGTTTCCGCCAGTGCTTTATAAGCCCAGCGGGTTGCCAGACTTTTCTCACCCCTCCGTCAGGCTAAAACAGTGCAACAAAAGAAAGTACAAAAACTTTTAACCTTATTTTTAATGTCTGCAAGCGCAATGGCAGCATCTTGTGGTTGATGTGTGAACAAACCTGACTAACTTCTGCCGTTGCACTGAAATTGCATTTTAATTTTGGAAGAACTTTAGGTTTAAGTATGTCAATAAATGGCTTATAATAACAAACAACTCACAATTTTAAAATTCCAACAATCTTAACCATTTTTCAGTTACATTCTGTTTTATTTTCCAAAAAGCATGGTGGACCGTCAGTGGACTTCTCTACCACGAGGCTTTGCATGATTTATGGGGGGAAACCCTTCATGGCAGACCTTTTAATATTGGTCAATATTGTAATGCTGTCCAAAGAATCAATATCGTTTCGAATCGTCATGAAATTGTGATGTATACCTCTAATTTTTAATAATTTGAGGTCTTATAAAATCACTTCTTCACATAGGTAATGTTCTTCCATATACAAAGTAGATTTCACCAAACCGGGTAAGAGGCAAACTATTATTTGTGACACTTCTCACCTTGAGGCTCTTGGGTTGCTGGCGAACCTCCATTACATGCTTGCGTCTCAGCTCTCTTTCTCGCCTCTTGTTATACTCTTGCTGGTTGGTGAGTTCTGTCTGGTGCTGTAGGCGGATGAGGTCAGCCCGCGTCCTTTGGATGGTGTTGAGCTGACGGAACTCCAGCTCTTGCATGGACTCGTGGTGCCGCAGGAGCATAGCATGCTCCAGGTCCTTCTGGGTCTGACGTTTGTTCAGCTCCTGTCACGAGCACCCATGGAGAGAGCCGGTACAAAGACAAGTTCAAGACTAACCAGGGCTTTTCCTTTCTAAAACCTCTGACATCAAAACTGTTTCGTGACAGTTATCATTAAGTAGGGTTGAGCTTGGAGTATTGAGTTTATTATAAATGGACACCATATGCACATTGCTGAATGCATTCCCATTTACAGAAACCATTCCCAAATGCTGCAGCAGCTTTAAAGTAAGAAAAAAAACTTTAAAGTTTAGAGGTGTCACAAAAGCAAAACAATCAGCATCAGTCACTGTTCTGATTGATGTGTTCTGTGAAAAGAAAATTTATGTTTCTACTGTATATTGCTGAAGGGAGTATTCACTTGGTCGTTGTTATACAACATAATTGAATGCAATATTTAATGGGCCTTAAGCCAATTCTAAAGACATAAGTACAAACCTCCCGAACTAGATCCTGCTCAATGTTATGGCGTGCAATCAAGATCCTCCGCTTGAACCTGCGCGACTCCAATTCTAGATATTGCCTTTGTCTGCGTTGCAGGTTTGCCTCCTCTTCTGCTTGGAAGTGCTGGAAGTTCTCTTTCTGCTTGGACAACCACTCCTGCTTTTCCTTCTTGGGTGTTGACTGGTTTTCATTTAGCTCCTACAAAGGGAAACCAGATTTAATGTGACAAACATACAATTTAATTTAATTTTTAAGGTAAAGGGGCCTTCTTTTTAAAAATGAATTTCCTCTCTAAATATTTAAGGTGGTGATCAGAACACACAATATTTTTAGGGAAGTCATAGTTACAGTAAATAATAGTATGAAAACACCTTCTGGTCCATCTTGTGTGTGATGACAAATTCTGCTGCACCAACTATTTCATTGCACACTGTTCCTAACCTTAAAATGTCTAATTACAGTAAACATTTCCTACCAGACATATAAAACAAAATGAAAACCAGTAAATACAGCAATAACTGAGCGCTCGTTTACCAAGTGAGCGTGTATTCTTACTTAAATGTGCAAAGTAGTCATTTATGTACTTTTAAAACCCTTGAAAGTAGTGTCGGAACAGTTGAAACCTTTGGACCACCGTGAGTAGGAAACCAGAGGAGGATTCACTACCTCTTTCAGTTGTTCCTTGCGAAGTTTGTACTCCCGTTTCTGTGATTCAAGGAAGCTGTTGAGTTCCTTCTTCTGCTGGCTCTGGATGTGTTGGTGAAATTTCTTCTCATCGTTGCTGAATGTTTTTGTCTGTTAAAACACGACAAATGAGGATTGCTACATACTGAAGAAAGAAAAGTTCCTAATTTGCAAACCAAAAGCCATACATCCTTTTCCATCGACCCCTGGTGCTTCTTTATTAGCTTCTCCATCTCCTGAGCAAAGCCATTCCTTTGGTTCTCCAGCTCCTTATCCAGGCGAAGTCTGTGCTCATCCATCTCCGCCTTCAGCTTGTTCTCTAGTGCCATCAGCTGTTTCTGGTGCTGCCGACGCATGCGCTTGTAGCCCAAGATCTGTTCCCTTAGTTCCGAGTCCTGCTCGTGCTCTTTAATCTGCCGAGTTAGCTGGTGAATGTGCGAGAGCAACAACATTTGTCCAAAACCTCTGATATTTGGTCTTTTAAGCATTTGTTCGATATTGAATTAGTACAAGTATACTATAGTATTAGGATAGTATAGTAATCACCACTGAGGCTGTGCGTATAGTGGCAAAGTGTTCTCTGTTCCGTTTTGGCCGTGGGGCGTTGGCAGGCTGGGACTGAGGCTCAGCTGACCGGGTGATGGGTTCTGAATCTTTGTTGTATGTTGCTTTTTCCTGAAAGTGAAGCAAGACAATCATTCACTTCAAAATGGATTAGAACACAACACCAGGCATTCTCTATTTAATGTTTCCCAAACTTCATCCTCCCAAGACACATAACTTTACATCAGAAAAATATTACAGCGCAAGCACAGTACATCCATTTTTAAAAAAAAATAACTTCATATTTGTGCTGCAACGATTAATCGATTAACTCGAGTATTTGATTAGAAAAAAATATTCCAATTGAATTTTGTTGCTTTGAGTATTCGTTTAATCAAAATAGCGTTGTAATGGTTTATTTGGAAAGTGTTTGCATTTCATTTTATTGATTAGGGTGGATACACTGCCCTCTGGTCTGCCTCATTTCACATTGCTGAATCCAACTGCTCCTGGTTAAGACCAACGTAAGCTAAGATTTGTTTGAGCTAAGGGTTGAGCTAAGGTTTTTTAATGCATTCATAATTTAGTTTACAGGTATATTTAGCAGTTTTTTGTGGGAATGTGTGTCTGAACCATTTGTTAAGAGCATTGTAAAAAAATAAAAACCTTAGCATTTTATAGCATTTAACCTAGCAGACTTTTGCTATGTAAGTTAGCCAATTATTCTTTTGTTGTACATAGATCCTCATTTATTTATTTTTTTAATACCATTTTGAGGCTCAACTCAGGTATTTTAATTTTTCATGTTCCTTATCCAATTACTCGATGATTCGAACTAATTAGTACATCGATTAATCGACTACTAAAATAATCAATAGCTGCAGCCCTACTTCATATACAGTCGTACCCTTTACTTCTGAGTATGAATGAATGAATGAATGAATGAATTTATTGTCATTGTCATCATCATCATAAACACTGACAGTTTCAGAGTGTGGAATTTGCCCGAAAGAAAAAAGACGATGACAGACAAAGGAAAGACGGGAAAAAGCAAATGCTTAACAATACCCGTCCCCCAACAGCCCGGGAGTAACAAAAATATTGGGGTGATCACTGTGATAACCTCAGAGGCTGAGGCCAGCATGAGTAGACAGTAAATCATACAAAGGAAAGACGGGAAAAAGCAAATGCTTATCGATACCCGTCCCCCAACAGCCCGGGAGTAACAAAAATATTGGGGTGATCACTGTGATAACCTCAGAGGCTGAGGCCAGCATGAGTAGACAGTAAATCACATTAATATATCAGCTATGAACAAAGAGGCCGCTCCATTGAAGATCAAATTTATGAGGAAAAGCGACATAACAAAAATGGTGCTTTTACAGAAATAACAGAGCCCAAAAAATATGTTTTAACTTAAGAAAACTGAAATCTCTGTCAAAGCAATAAGACTGTTTTACCGGTTTAAGATGGATGACCGAGCTGTTAGACATAACAGTGTGGTCCCCCTCCATGTCAACCTCGCTTTTGTCGTCGCCGGCGTCCGTCAGGCTGTTGACAGAGCTGCTTTGGGAGCTGGCACTAATGGACATACTGGGAATGGACTGGTTGCTCCCCACACTGTTCACGGTGCCAGTTCTGCTCACGCTGTGTTCTGGCTCCTGAAAATAGCACAACGTGTCAAAAGCAAATGCTTAATATATTACAATGACAACAAAAGAAAAGGATGCAAAGCCTGATGCACCTCCTCCTCATCCGGAGCTTCAATTGTGGGCCCATTGTGAGCTTCATGAAACAAGATCTTCTTCATTTTGCGATACTGCAAATTATCCAGTTCCCGCACTGCATCTTTCGTCCGATTTATTAGGTCTATTAGAACCGATCCAGGACGTTCACGTTGAACAAACGCGTGCTAGGGGAAAAACATGCGTTAGTGGAATGATGAATTAGGATAAAAGACATTTTCAATGCTTACCTTTAAAAGCTCCTCAGAGTTTGGCCGATCTTGCGGACTTTTTTGAAGGCAAGAATCTACAAAGTTTCGGAAATAATCTGTCCTAAAACAAGGAGATACAAGGGGAAAAAGATCAAACGGGCATTTCTAAGGTAACAAGACTGAACAAAATCCAACTCACCAGTCACTGGACTGCAGCATGGGGCTCTCATTCTGTGCTATGTGGTATAAGGCACTCATTGCATTCATATTGAACAGTGGAGGCTTCC
This sequence comes from Corythoichthys intestinalis, assembly GCF_030265065.1. NCBI lineage: Eukaryota > Metazoa > Chordata > Actinopteri > Syngnathiformes > Syngnathidae > Corythoichthys > Corythoichthys intestinalis. The sequence continues at coordinate 30,606,762 of NC_080400.1, forward strand.
TCTCAGCTGCAAACCAGGTAGACATGTCAAGTTATAAATGTATGTACCGTATTTTCCGCACTATAATGCGCACTGGAATATAAGGCACACTGTCAAAGAATGCCCTATTTTAAAACTGTTTTCATATGAAGGGCGCACCGCATTATAAGGCATAGTAGCAGTACTAGTGGCGGTGGTTGGTGTTGAATTATACATCAACTAGCTGATGGTGCGCTAAAGGGAATGTCATGCCATGATTAACCATAGACATCAAAATACTTGACCTGAAAGCTCCTTCATTCACTGTGCCCCGCCTGCCCGTAGGGGGCTGTGTGACTCAGCTTCATTTATTAGAAGTCTGTGGGAGTCAAACTCTCACACATGCTTTTGAGCACAAAGCTAGATTTACATTCAAAAAGTACAAAATCTGAACCGCATACTAACAAGAAGGATTGTCTCAGGAGTGAATTGTTCGAGGATTCAAGGTAATCATTATATTTTTCGTACTATGCATGCATTTTGAAACGTTGTGGAAAAAAAACAATGGGAGAAATTAGCAGCCACAGCGTTGGGATTTATACCTAGCAATATTTACGTAAAATAACTGCCAACTGCCCAGTTTTTTGCTTCAAACCAAGAATCGAGACTGTTTTATGTTCATATTCTATAAAGAATTCAGTGATTTAAGCATTTATTCACAAGAATTTTCAACAGACAAAGCTCTTTCTTTACACACGGAAGGGGCTAATTTTCAGACTGACTAGCCTCATAGTTCTCAATATTGACGCTAAATAAATGCTACCTGCACGTTTTATTTGCTTTTAACGTAGGAATCGAGAATGTTTTACATCCATATCTATAAAGAATTCAGGGATTTAAGCATTTATTCACAAGAATTTCAGCGTAAAAAGCTCTTTGTTGTACTGAGGCGGTGCCACAGTGAACTTAAAGAAGAGCCGCACATTCGACATATTTACGTAAAATAAATGCTACCTACATGGTTTCTTTTGCTTTTAACCAAGAATCGAGACTTTTACGTCCATATCTATAAAGAATTCAGGGATTTAAGCATTGATTCACAAGAATTTCAACGTAAAATGTTCTTTGTTGTAGTATGGCGGCACCACAGTGAACTTAAAGACGAGTCGCACATTCGACATATTTACGTAAAATAACTGCTACTTGCATGGTTACTTTTGCTTTTAACCTAGAATTGAGACTGTTTTACGTCCATATCTATACAGAATTCAGGGATTTAAGCATTTATTCACAAGAATTTCAACATAATAAGCTCTTTGTTGTAGTGCGAGAATAGGAATTATGACGTCATCCCTATAAATCCAATAACATTATTAATTGCCCCTGATAATATATATAATATTTTTGGCATGGTGTCGGTGGATTGAGATGTGTGCGTTGGATTCCACTTCTGTTTTGCCAGAATGCAAAGGTCTGTTACTGTTCTAGAGGCCGCATTTTTCCATCACTGAGTGATGAACATTACTATGGTAATTAGCAAATGTTTGCATTTTACAGTGTTATGTTTACAAGTTATTGAGAGGCTTCTTGGTTATTGATAGGCTTACTGTCCTATAATTGCCAGGCTAAGAAAGTTGTTTCATAGACCAAGACCACAACAGTCTCCTCTCCTGTTGCACCAAATGTTTTATCTGCTGACAAAGCATAATCCCTGTTGGGTGTATGTTCGTTTTTGTTCAGTGCTCATTGTTCAGGGGAACACATCTTCAATGACACTGACTGAATGATTGCAATTGACAAATGATATTCAAAAAATATGGGAATTTTATTTGAAGTCAAAACTGTTCTTGTCTTTGTTTTGTTCACTATAATAATTTTCATGTCATCATGAAAAATCTGGTGAGGCCAAATCTATGCTGAATCCACCACTAGTCTTTGACCTTCAGGTCTTCAAAAACTCAGGTAAATATACATTTAAAAATTATATATTTATTATCGGTTATCATATCGGTATCGGCCTTGAGGAGCAGAAAATAATCGATATCGGTTTCAAAAAATTATATTGTGCACCCCTACTAATGACTTTCAGTGAAACACCATGGTCCTACACCAGCCCCTACGCCGACGGCAACAAGCAGATCTTCGTCTACTTTGACTCCGTGCACCTTGGGAAGAACATCTATAGCAGCTTCCACAACAACGGCTGTATGGTGAAGCCCAGGTGTCCTGGGGCTGAAGAAAGTGGCCCGCATTCTTCACTTTATAAAAAAGATGAATAAACACACCTATCTTTCTAAAACAAAAGTATTTTTTAGGAGCCTGAGAGGATGAGGACGGCCAGATTCTCAAGCCGGAAGGTGCTGGCCAGGTGGGAGAACTACAAGTCTCTCAAGGCCGGCTACAAGTTGACCCAGAAGGTGCTGGCGCGCTCTTCGAACGAGAAGCAGAGCGTCGGGCTCATCATGGCGGTCGTCAACCCCAACACGGTCGCACGGGCAAGGACGAAACCAGGGACACACAGGGCCGACATCCTGGAGATGTTCCAGAGGACAAGGGAGAACTGGAGACGGGCCGGACGGTCCATGGCCCACATGGCGTCCTTCAGAATGTCGCTGTGGGACTCACTGATGTGCAGGAAGCACAAGAGCACCTGCTAGAGTTCCTGACGGTCCCTCTTCAACTGTTTTGGTGTGAACTTCTCCAAGGATGTGACTTCAGAAGCGAGGAAGAACAAGGCCTTGGAGTGGCCGGCCGGCAGGAAAAGGAGCAGACTCAAGGAGGGCAGGAAAGAGACTGTGTGGAACAGGGACTTGTACAAGTCGAGAAAGCTGACCATAAAACACAAGGCATAGAAAAAATTGATTGCTGAAAGACTAGGCTGAAATCCTGGTAACACCACATCGATTATGTGCACTGCCTGAATTATAGGACTATCTCATACGCATTTTATATTTGTTTATTTAGATTTCACTTTATACTTGCAAGTCACTTTTGAAATTTTAACTCATCTTATCCTGCACTGTAAAGGGAGATGTTCCACATTTTCGTTGTACATCTGTATAATGACAATAAACGGCTACTATATTCTATAATAAGTTGCGATTGTATATATAAATTTATTAATAATCTATAAATTATTCATGACTGATTCTGCATGTTTTCCACAAGTATTAAGTTTCTGATGTGAAAATTGATTGACTAGCTGTTGAAACTTGCAGTAAATAAAGAAAAAATTGCTTAAAAAAAAAAAAAAATTTTAAAAAAAGGTGCTATTTCGGGAAAAACTTATGTTAAATATTGCGATTGATCCTGAAAATATAGGCGATTAACTCTGCATTCGGTGATTTTTGTGCATCTAGTGTAAAATCGGGAGAATTTTATAGCCATTTTAAGCTTTGGTTATACTTACAGAAAAAATAATTAATCGTAGTTTTATAAGGGAACGACTTTGAATTTTTTGATGCCTCTGCTCACGGAGACTCGTATATAGCTAAGGTAGGTGCCTGTTTTGGTTTTAGGTCGGTAGCAGCTTTGGTTTTGAAAATATTTGAATTTGAAGTTTTTGAAAATAGGCCCTCTACTGATCGGCCCCGTTTCCTGCGTCATGTCAAGTATTATGAAGTCTATGGATTAACCAATCACGATCCATATATAAGGCGCATCCGATTATATGGCGCACTATCTGCTTTTGAGAAAAATGAAGGCTTTTACGTGCGCCTTATAGTGCGGAAAATACGGTAACAGCTTTGAGATCCAAAATAATTTTTGACAACTGTGACTGTACCTAGTTCAATGCAGGTTATTCCCAAAGACCAGATGTCCACCTTGCCATCATACTGGCCTTCATCCATAGCCAATATCACCTCTGGTGCCATCCTAAATGCATATTAAAAAAATTATCATAATTATTTCCTATACAAAACACAAACATTGTATAATACTCATGTTATTCAGCATACCAATATGGCGTGCCAACAAATGAGTTGGCAGGGCATGCGATGGAGGCTGATCCGAAATCAGCGAGTTTCACCTGGCCTGGCTCCGTCAGCAAGATATTTCCTGCCTTGATATCTCTGTTAAACACACATGAGCGGGAGGGGGCTGGTGATAACAAGTCTGTACACAAGACCAAAAGCTCAAAGCAGTCACTGCTTGCAACACAGTCCTGAACACTCACCGGTGAATCATCTTATGGGAGTGAAGATAGGCCAAACCTTGAAGAGCACCGTGGGTAATTGCAGCAATTTCAACCTCTTGTAGGGGTTTCTTGTGCACTGAAGAATGCAAAAGAAAATAACCGGCAGTGGTGTAAATCCACAGCAAGAAAAAAAAAAGTCAAGGATACACATGGAAATTGTTCAACTTTAACTCACCCTCTAACAGATCTGAAGCAGAGCCTAGACAATACTCCATCACCAACTGGAATAGAACAGCAAATACAATACACAAAAATGTTTAAACTGCATCATCAAATGCATCCATCACCAATAAGAACACTTAAAGGGATTGCCGGACAGACAGATTTGTAGTTCTTAAAAGATAAACATTATTATCAGTTAAAATATTTGATATTGAAACCCCTCTTGATGTTTTCGTTTTCATACAATTTGTAAAATTAGTTTAACTAGTAGGTCGCCACTGTTGTTGACGTCACATGGTTACGCTGCCGGGCTTTCAAAGTATGACTGTAACGACATAAACATGTCCTCTGTTCCATGACAGCACTGTCGATATGTCACAAAACTAGCAGCAAAGCCAAAATGACCAGGAAAGACAGGATGATGCGAGATGAGAGGAAACTGTTCAGCCGTAACGTCCTACAAGAGGCGAATTTGACGCCCAAAGTACTACCGTGCACTTTGTTTTTTTTTAACATGCATACAGACAGAACATACTAAAGATGCATGAAGAAAATAATTAAACACAGTAATATCAAATAAGGGTGGTTTAAATATGCTATGTGACTAATGTGGTCAACAGATCACCAATCTGCTTTAAAGCTAAAACAAGAAAACATTTTTTGATAAGTATGAGAGGGAAACACATGCAAAAAAATATTTTGAGGCAATGAAAAGGTAATAAATGACTCAGTAACACCACAAATAGTAAGTACACGATGCTTTTAACCGATGAGCGCCTGTGTTGGACGTCTCACCACGTAGAAGGAATTGCAGTAAACCGGTAGTATTCGAGTGATAGTGACAAGTTATCACCCCGAGCATCCATCGCGCGCTTGAAACATGGCGCCCTCCGTAGGTCAAACAATGTACTAAATATTACAGATTTTTAAATCAATGGCGATATTTTATGCGTTTCTAATAACATATTTTAGTAAAAGAGAACAATTGTGGCTTATTCGAGCCTACAAGTCTATTAAGTCCAAGGTTCCCTTTAATATCCTCTGTTTAGCTTCTTACCCAAGCTGTGTGCTCTCGCAAATAACATCCTTTGTACTCGATGCTATTAGGGTGTTTTATTCTCCGCAGGAATTTCACCTCTTTGATTATGTCTTGCCATTTCTGAGGAGTGTGTGTGAAAGGAAGAAAAGTCAGTCACTTAACATAAAATGCAACATAAAGATAGTGGTAACAACTCTTGGGAATACAACCTCATTGGACTGTTTTCCACTGTAAGACATCTTTTTAATGGCCACCACCTCGCTTGTTCGCACATCCTGTGCCTGAAAGACAAGACACCGGATACTGATGTTACTTTATTGCTTTAGACAACAAAAGTGGAAATCAATAAATAGTTGACATTTGCCAGAACAGTAACACAATTACTTATTGTTTTTTGTATTTTAACATGTCTGATACTGACTTTTTTCAATATATCACTTTGCAAGGGGGGGGGGGGGGTACTGTATTTGGTAACCAACAAGTCAAGCCTATTTTATTTGTAGTGCCCATAAAAGTACCCATTGTATTTTCACTCAATGACACAGCACTTCAGAATAAGACACCAATGACACAGCACTTCTGAATAAGTGGCAGATATACAGTTGTCATTAATAAAACCGTGTAAGTTTGCACCAAACATGTTCAACCACAATTACTGCCTAGATCACAAAATTTTCCCAGCATTTAAGTGCATGCTGCTATCAAAAGATAATTCTGACATCCACTAATCAGTCTTATCTGGCAACTGTGGGCCTGTGAAGCACTCATCGACAGGTATTTTTTCATGCCCTCTCTATACAAATGATAGCTGGCTAAAAGTCAAATCATCACCAAATATATCCATTTTATGACAAATAAACACCTTCACATAGCTGTCAGAAAAGAAAAATCAAAAGTAATGTTGCATTTCTCCAAAATGCAAAGGTAAAATAGTATTATTTCAAAAATACTGAAGAATTTCACTCTGCTGTCAAGTAAATCAACACCCCTGAAATTACTTCTGCCAAAATACAGTGATATGAAAATCATATGGTCAAAACTGGATTGAAATACTTTGAAGACTACATTGATGGTATACACTCACAAAATATACGGCGCCGAAGCTGCCATGTCCTATCTCGCGCAGGTCTGAGAACAGCTTCTCCGGGTCTTCCTTGAAGAAGAGCTCAGCAATTTCGGGATCCTTCAGGCTCCCCGTCCGACTGCTGTTGGGCATAGTGGGGAGGTGGGGTGGGGTGGGGGGCAATGCCGCTGCCGCCAAACTATCTGGGTCTGCGACAGCGACTAAAAAGCCCCCACCGACGGCTCATCTGCAGGACAGTTGTTTCATACGTGGTTACCAACTGAAAGGAAAAAAATAAATAAATTTTTGAGCAAATCATATTCATTACCGAACAACATTATGAGTAACAGAGTATAGCACCTCGTGCTCGTGGTGCATTGTCAAACGTAGCTCTAGCTACTGATGGCATTCCCGAGGCTCTGTGAGAAGAGGAGTTATTTACAGGTACATGCCAACTTGCGGTCAAGAGCAGACCCTTGGTGGCACTACAGAAGAACACTTTAAGGCTGACCAAGGGTAGTTAAGCATTTTAAAACAATGGATATCCAGTAGATTGACAGATATGGATTTTTCAGGACTGATACAGATTATTAGTAGTTAGAGGGGCCGATAACCAATTTTTGGAGCCAATATTTATTTTCAGTAATAGTGTATAAATTGGTGTAAAAAAACAATCATGTAAAAACTGAACTTCAGTGAAATGCCTAAAGCATGGTTATTATGAATCATGTAAAAACTGAACTTCAATGAAGTAAGAGTGTGACAATATCTCGATACAGCGATATATTGCGATATTTTGCAACCCGATGGGTTATCGATATGCTCCCGCCAAGAATCGATACTTTTATTTAACATATTGGCCATACAATGGAGTATGGATGCTGTAAACTGCTCAATGTTTGTTGAGCAATTCCTTGGCGGTCCACTAGGGGCGCTCGGGAATGGTGGTGAGGGTAAAGTGCGCACAAGTTGTCTAGAGAAGAAGAGAGGACGCTCCAAGTGGGTTGAAAAAAAAAAAAAGCTCCGTGAGAACGGTGGAGGAAAAAATGAGAAAAATATTGCTACAAATCACACATGGGGACACACTTTAGATTTTACACCAACAAGAAAGGAAGTAAGGTGAACAAGGACTTTGCTGTATGCAAGAATTGTCTAAGAAAAATAAGTTTCACTGGGAGCTGGTGACGTAGTGGACACTGGAGTTTGTGAGCTGCGCTTTCATCACTTGAGGTAAGAAAGTTTTGCAATGTAATTGACTTTTTAATTTAAATGTATTATTTTGATGCCATTTGGTGTTGAATGATATAAAATAAACCAGAACCCTAAACTGAATGAAAATGAATATCGAACAAGCCCACATGAATTTACCGATTTATTTGAGAACCAATTTCCATCTAGTATACTACACAAACTGTTATTACTGTCATTTTGATACAATAAGCTATAAAAATGGTTTGAATAGGTTACAAGATATATAAAGTGATGTGCATGATAATTAATGTAGCCTACATATTAAAAATAGGTAATTATTGATGTAGCCTACATATTAAAAATAGGTAATTATTGAATTTTTAATTTCTATACATTCAATTCATATTTTTTTTAATTCAATACTTCCAACACAAAAAAAAAACAGGGTTTTTTTCAGGAAACGCTATGAAGTAGCTAATATTTTTTGTTTTATTTTGTTGTTTTTAAGGTGAGGAAGACTGTGACTGAGCAAGTCTGACATCTTAAATGCTGAAGCAGATAGCGGAAGTGCTCAAACCAAGCAACAAAGTTCATATACGAAGAAAAGACCCACCAATTTTATCATTGCCCCACTCCAAGCTCAACTGCTGACACCTACGGCACTTTTTATTTATTTATTTTTTTAAAGATTTAAAACTTTAAAGAAATTAAGGGTGCCATTCATCATGATCTCTCCAAGCGATATCAGTGGTCGTGGTTGGTTTCCTCTATATGTGCAGGGGCACAATTTGCAGTAGATTTATATTTTACAGCAATGTTGCACAGAAAAGGTGTCACTGTTTAATAAATGACTTAAACATTATTTTTTCTATTTTCAAATATCTTTTTTTTTTTTTTCTCGTTTCAACAGTTGTATCGTAGAATGTCATGTATCCAATTTCTGACCAATATATCGATAATCGCTGTATCGTGATATAATCGTTATCGTGAGCCTTGTATCGCGAATCGTATCGTATCGTGAGGTGCCCTGAGGTTCCCACTCCTACAATGAAGTGCCTAAAGCATGTTTATTGAATCACACAAATAGAATAGATCCAGAAGTGCCTAAATTTCCTAGACTCAGAAACATCTCTTATAAAGTTGAATAAAAGGTTAAATAAAGGTTAAATAAATAACTCTGGAAAAAGATGATGCCTCAGTGCCAAGTCAAAGAAGAATCCTAGTCATAGCCCCGAGGCCGAAACACATCCTCGAGAGCACCTTGCCGTAGGACCTGCCCTTCAGATACTACAACTTAACGTTGAAGGCCTATCTGCAGCCAAGCGAAGCCTTATCAAAGTCCTTGCCTCCAAACACTTGATTAATGTAATCTGTCTCCAAGAGACTGATATTGGCACAGAGGAAGCAGGCCACTACACCATTGTCCCACATGCCAAACATTGACGAGCCACCAATGTAAGCTCTGACATAGTTCAAGCAAACTACTTGACATCAACACACTTCTCAGACACCATAACCATAGGTAGCTTCCATACTGTCAATCTGTACAAGCCGCATAGTGCCAACTGGGATCTGAAAGTATTACCCACCATGCCTAATCCTGCCATCTATGTGGGGGGAATTTAACAGCCATCGCCCTGGCAGGGGATACCCAGCAGTGGACAGTGATGAGGAGGCACCTTCAGACTGGGCATCCAGATTTGACCTTGCTCTGATACATGACTAAAAACAAAGAGGAACTTTACACTGCCAGGTGGAAGAAGGGCTATTCTCCTGACTTGTGCGGGGTTAGCTCTTTGAATGGGATGCCATATCCAACACAAATCCTCATTTTTGACGATTTTCATCACAGTCAACACCGGCCCCTGCTTGTACACATTGGCCTACAACTCTCAGTCACAGCCCAAAGAGGATGCACTGTAAGCTTCCGCAAAGCCAACTGGAAGTAGTTCAGTGAAACCCTGGACCGGAGTGTAGTCACCATTCCACTCAACACCATCACTGTAGATGACGCATACAACCGATTCTGCAGTGCAATCTTCAAGGCTACCCACACTGGAATTCCACGGAGCTACAGACCTCTCTGTGTCCCATGCCTGTACTAAGAAAGCGCTGCCCTCCTACAATCCTATCAAACATCAGGCGACCCAGAGATAGCAGACCATCTCCTTGAAACGCCAAGTACAGCCCGGAGAAAGAAATGGGAGGATACAGTTTCTGACCTGAGCTTCACCCACTCAAGCAGGAATTGCTGGAGCATCATCTGTCGTCTAAGAGCTGCACAGCAGCCCCCTAGCCAAAGCCGAGCATCTGTCACACCCAACCAAGTTGCATCCCACCTACTTACAATCCCCAAAGCCCTCCAAGACAAGGACACGAGAAGAGCATTTACAACAATTAATCGACAACTAATCGATTAGCAAATCAATCGACAACTATTTTGATAACCAAATAATTGTTTAGGACCTTCTTCACCTTAAACTTTGAACTGAAATGATAACATATACACTCACCGGCCACTTTATTAGGTACACCTGTCCAACTGCTCGTTAACACTTAATTTCTAATCAGCCAATCACATGGCGGCAACTCAGTGCATTTAGGCATGTAGACATGGTTTAAGACAATCTCCTGCAGTTCAAACCGAGCATAAGTATGGGGAAGAAAGGTGATTTGATTGACTTTGAACCTGGCATGGTTGTTGGTGCCAGAAGTGCTGCTCTGAGTATTTCAGAAACTGCTGATCTACTGGGATTTTCACGCACAACCATCTCTAGAGTTTACAGAGAATGGTCCGAAAAAGAAAAAATATCCAGTGAGCGGCAGTTCTGTGGGCGGAAATGCCTTGTCGATGCCAGAGGTCAGAGGAGATTGGCCAGACTGGTTCGAGCTGATAGAAAGGCAACAGTGACTCAAATAACCACCCGTTACAACCAAGGTAGGCAGAAGAGCATCTCTGAACGCACAGTACGTCGAACTTTGAGGCAGATGGGCTACAGCAGAAGACCACGCCGGGTGCCACTCCTTTCAGCTAAGAACAGGAAACTAAGGCTACAATTTGCACAAGCTCATCGAAATTGGACAATAGAAGATTGGAAAAACGTTGCCTGGTCTGATGAGTCTCGATTTCTGCTGCGACATTCGGATGGTAGGGTCAGAATTTGGCGTCAACAACATGAAAGCATGGATCAATCCTGCCTTGTATCAACGGTTCAGGCTGGTGGTGGTGGTGTAATGGTGTGGGGAATATTTTCTTGGCACTCTTTGGGCCCCTTGGTACCAAATGAGCATCGTTGGAACGCCACAGCCTACCTGAGTATTGTTGCTGACCATGTCCATCCCTTTATGACCACAATGTACCCAACTTCTGATGGCTACTTTCAGCAGGATAATGCGCCATGTCATAAAGCTGGAATCATCTCTGACTGGTTTCTTGAACATGACAATGAGTTCACTGTACTCAAATGGCCTCCACAGTCACCAGATCTCAATCCAATAGAGCATCCTTGGGATGTGGTGGAACGGGAGATTCGCATCATGGATGCAGCCGACAATTCTGCACCGTGTGATGCCATCATGTCAATATGGACCAAACTCTCTGAGGAATGCTTCCAGCCACTTTTTGAATCTATGCCACGGAGAATTGAGGCAGTTCTGAAGGCAAAAGGGGGTCCAACCCGTTACTGGCATGGTGTACCTAATAAAGTGGCCGGTGAGAGTATACAACTTCTCAGTTGTAAATATCACATTTCTTCATTATATTTTGTGAAGTCACAGTAGGACATGAACAAAAATCTGCTTTTACTTTGGAAAACAATTCACATTTTTGCCAATTTTCAGACATCTTAAGAGTGTAAACTACAGTGTGTCACAAAAGTGAGTACACCCCTCGCATTTCTACAGATATTTATATCTTTTCATGGGACAACACTGACAAAATGACACTTTGACACAACGAAAAGCAGTCTGTGTGCAGCTTATACAGTCCCTGACAAAAGTCTTGTCACTTATCCATTTTGTAGAAAAAATTGCTAATAACTTGAATTTTAATTATTCAATTATGAAAGCTATGTACAAAAATATATTTGTTTCACTGAAAAAAGATTTATCATTTAATGAAGACAAAGGTCAAATTTTAGCAAGACAAAAACTTGTCACCTTCAGAAAGTAGTGTGAAAATTGAACAAAAATGTACTTCAAATACAAAAATATGTTACATAATTAAGTAGTAGTGCTGTGAGATCCAAATGTAATATTTTGTACAACTTCCATGGGCTTGAAGGACTGCATCCATGCAGTTCGGCAAGGATTCATACAATTTATTGATGAAGTCATCAGGAACATCAAAGAAAGCAATCTTGCATGCCTCCCAGAGTTCAGCGCAGCACACCCCCATACTGGATGTAACCCCAGACCATGATTTTGCCACCACCAAACTTCACTGTTTTCTGAGTGAATCTCTGATCCATGCGGGCTCCAGTAGGTCTCCTGCAATATTCGCTGCGACTGTGGTGTAATTCAAAGGAAGATTCATCTGAAAAATCCACCTTTTGCCACTTTTCCAGCGTCCACTCTATTGACAGGCTGTGGGGCTATGCAAATGCCACACGTTTTTTTAATTGTCTTTTGTTTAATGCTGGTTTCTGGGCACCGATTCGACCATAGAGACCATTTCTCGACAGAACTCGACAACTGTTCTGGTTGACATGGGGACTTCAGGTGGCCAGGTTTCGTGGAGCTCTGCAGCAGTGGAAAAAGGGATGGCTTTGAATTTTCCAGCAAACAACCGCTCCTCCCGAGCAGTTGTCTTGCGGGGTCTGCCTGACCTGGGCTTGTCAAAATCGTCTCCACTCTGTTCATATTTTTTTTTTAATCCTCTGTACCTGACGCTGAGAAACATTGAAGGTGACTGCCACATCAGAGGGCAGGTTGCAGTTGATGGGGCAGTCTAGTGCACTGGGGTTGTTTTTATACACACCTGAGAGTTACTTGATCCATTATTGGTAACAGGTGAAGCTCTAATCTGGGATTGTGCGCATCATTTGACAAGGCGACAAGATTTATGTCCTTGCAAAAATTGACTCAATGGGTTTTACCAAGCTGTAAACATCAGAACACTTTTCAACAGTTTTGTTTGGCACCAAAATGTTATACCAAAACCTGTTGGGATTAAAATTATCAATTTCTTGTAAGAAAACATTGATTACAAATATATTAGAGGGAGACTTCAGGTCCATGTGTATGCAAGCGACAAGACTTGTCAGGTACCGTACAATAGATTTAATTTATTTTCCACTAAAAATAACTCAAAATATATCCATTAATATCTAAACCCGTGCCTAAATATCTAAAGCCTCAGAATAGGTTTCCCCCTGGGGTGACAGCCATGCACACCTATTTGATGTAGAGTGCGGCGTATGGTCTGAGCATTAACAGGCTGACCCCCCACCTCTTCAATCTCTGCAGCAATGCTGACAGCACTCCTGTAACGAGTCACATGACATTTTGGAGGGAAAATAACAAGCAGTACTCCATTTGGATATTTAGGGATGTACGTAATTTCTCAGGTGTGTACTCACTTTTGTTGCCAGGGGTTTGGATATTAATGGCTATATTTTGAGTTATTTTGAGGGGAAAATAAATTAACTCATTATATAAGCTGCACACAGACCACTTTTTGTTATGTCATTTTGTCAGTGTTGTCCCATGAAAAGCTATACTTAAATATCTACAGAAATGTGAGGGGGATGTACTCAATTTTGTGATACACTGTAGCTTTTTAAAAAGCCTGAAAAAATTAATAGATTAATACATTAGTTGCCAACGAATTTGTTATTTTAGTTTTGACAGCAGGTATGAGCGGTACCATTTGGGTCTTTGTTTTTGTTTCATGTGAGGGTGTGCCCATTACTAAAACAAGAGAGGGAGTTCCCTGCTACACTCACGTTAGGATGCTGAATCAATAACATTACAAAGCACTGAGAGTGAGATTGTCCTCTGTGATGTCAGATCCAGTGTGCCTCTGTCAGATGTGAGTAAATGAAGCCAATTGCATTGTTTGCATTCTTTGTTGATGAGCTGTTACTACTTAGCACGGAGTGTTAAACTATTTAACGAATATGCTAATCAGTAGAGGTGTGCAAAATTTCCGATTCTTAGATTATTCGCGATTCGGCCGTGGAAGATTCGAGAACGATTCACAAACATCCAAATTCCGATTATTGAAATATGCCAAGTAAAGCGGAAGTACAACACACTCAGCGCGCCGCGCGGGCTTCGGGACAGAACGGAGCGGGAGTAGCTAAACATTATGCTTCTCATTAACCGGCCCCTCGGGTAATGCCAACGCTCAACTCACGGCTCTAACTCAACTCATGCCACGAGATAAAAAAACACAACAACATACCTGACTGCTGCCGAAAAGCTGCTACAAGTACAGCTAAGCTACATAATGTTACGGTAGATATCATTTATATAGGACTAGATGGATTGTAGACTCGGTAGCGGTAGCAGCACATCTGCAAAAAGCTAGATGCGGGCGTTAGTAAACGGCCGCCATCTTAAAGCAGTAAACTTCCCTGCAATGCTGTTGTAGCGAACCTTCCAAGCAAACCTAATTAACTTTTTATCTAAAATACTCCTAAATCGGTAAAATATTGACTTGAATCTATCTTTAAAATAGTTTTAAAACTTTCACATGTCAAAAGTAGACAAAAGGGAAATTATGGAATAACGGGAGCAATTTTAACAACTTTAACGGTTGATTCACAACATTAAATTAATTGAATGTAGTTTAAAGCTGCTGATACAGAATGGGGACTGGAGTTTTTTTATTTAATGTTATTTTTGTATATTTGTTTACTGCTATATGTTAACTTGATACTGAAATAGTAGTTTGGTTTAGCCTGAGAGTATTTTTTAACAATTTTGGAACTAATGTACAAAACTTTATTAAAAAAAAAAAAAAAAAAAGGAGGGGGGTGCATCAATAATCGTTTTATAATCCAATCGGAGCCTCTGAATCGTAATCGTAATCGAATCGTTAGGTGCCCAAAGATTCCCAGCTCTACTCATCAGTGTCTTAAGTGTCCATTTGTATTGTGTTTTGGAAAAGCATATAAGCACTTGAGTTACTGTTTAATAGTAAAGTTATCACATTTCTCTCAAAGTTACAAAGACCCCGTCCAGTTCTTGGTTCCATTACAGAAGAACATTTAAGAAGATGTTAGGGCCAACACTGACAGTCCCCTCCCCGAGTTACTATGCTACTTTTATGAGGACTGCCTGCTGCAAGCTAAAGAGTCAAGATTAAGTGTATTTTATTTAAAAGAACTAGTATAAATGACCACGTCAAATATGTTTGTTGAAAAATCTAAATATTCAAATCACAAATTTCTAAGAACTCTAACACTGAGAAAATATTTGACCACAAAAAAATTACACTGCCTTAAAGGGCAGCCCTTCTGTGACTGACATCATTCAGGCCACGCATGTACAGAGATAACAGGCTGATAACACTCAAAACAGGTCAAAAGTAGCTAAAAAATCGGCACACACTTCCTGGAGCCATTAAAGCTTCTTTATCCAATAGACACGCATATTACAGTAGGTAGCCAATGTGTGAAGAGTAGGTGGGACAATCTGAAATACTCGCGTTTAGGTCGCTAAGGCATTTAAAAATGTCTGACAATGGCTATTAAGCCTACTTCCAGTAAATATTGGCCTTTATTAACATTATCTCCACTATTACACTTTATATATTTTTTTTCAAATTGCTAAACATTCATTACGCTGAGATGCACATGATCAAAACCTTGTCTTGCGCTTTCAGTGCTTTTGTGGTTCCAGGCTGGCAATAGAACAAACCAGTGGGACTCTGACAATATGACAGTTTCACTCCAGTGCATATGAATAAGAACACCACCCCATATGAATGATGAGAACGCGAACCAGTGTGTTGATGAAGTTCATTTGGTTAAGAGAGATTTTCTTATTTAGATCAGTCAAATCTTTCTCTGTATATATCCCAAATGACATCAGGTGTGGCTTATATGTATTTTTTTTCCTTAGATTTAGTAAAATTTGGGTTTAGAGGCTTGTGGTAACTATATTAAAGATTTCAGGTATTTTTAGTATACCGTATATTGGTTTAATATTTTAATCAATTTCATTCTTGAAGATTTATGCTCGAGGCTATTCAGTCAAAATGCTCTATTAAAAAAAATAATCAAATCATCAGCGGTTGGACCACAATGTTCAACACGTCACAGTTGACTTAGTTTACATTTACTTTGTCTGTAGGTTTCCGTGTGTTCGTAAGTGAATTTGACACCATTGAAGTGTCCCAGTGATAAAAAGGAAAAAATGTGACAGCCTCAAAAGGGTTGCGGTTAAGCAAAACGCATATCTTTGACATGGATGTCAATTTTGACAATAGTACAATGTTCACCAGGAAGTTAGCATCATATAGACCACGAGCCACTGCTCATCAGAATTAAGGCGCAATAGGCATTTGTGTTTGTTACTATAAACCTCTGACATGAATAGTTGTTTTTTACAGTTTGTCAAAAAAAAATTATTTGAAATCCATTTATTCCCTCTTACTCAAACAGCTAAACATCTGTCACTCATCAAAGTTGAGGACTTAAATCATACCTACCTTCCCTTAGAGTATGCCTGGATGACTTTTCAGAGATATTTTGTCATTCAGTTGAGCGTCAAATACGCAACCACGACATTCACCTAGCACTCCATGTAGTGTTCAAATGCCACACAATGAATTAAACTCTTAAAAGAACAATACATAGAGGACCCGCTGTATTACATAATGCACTGCTGGTTTTATTTTTGTACTTTCTTGAAGAATGTTAGGAATGTTAAAGAGTTATTTTAAATTTAGCGTTCAAAAGGTGTGACAGTGGAGGTGATTCGAATTCCCTCATTTCCTATGGGGAAAATGCATATGAATGAAATCCAAACAAATCGAGACTGTCCAGTGTACGGAAATGGATTGAAATTCAGATTTCAGTTCAATAACAATATATTTTTGTTCTATTCCTGAGTATTGAATTAGATTTCTTCTTAAGCAAGCAAACCAAATTGACAAAACGAGATGTTAATGTGAATTGTGTCTGGTTCAGGGTTGGAGGACATACTGGGGTATCACAAGATAAGTCGGTTGTCATAGTGGCCTCTAAACAATACCATTCATGAGATTAGGACTCCCGTATCCTGAAAAGCTTCACCTTACACCAGCGCCGCCGCAAACGGCATTTGGAGAGACCGATGTAACCTCCTGACAAAAGTCCCTGAGGTGACAGCACACAGCCTCACTTGTTAGATGCCTAACTGAGACAAAGCATTCCAGTGAAGGGACTTCTCGTCAAACCTGTACGCTCCTGGAAAAACATGTACTCAGATATATCACGGGCTAGTGATTGTTTTTAATTATAAAAAACGGGGTTTTGACTTTTTTTAAATCTTTGCATGAAATCCGCTTTAACTCTGGAAAGGGCAAAAACGATCCATGTGAAAAATGTTTAATGTGGGCTTGTGGGGAAATGTGGGTTTCTTTTCCTTGTTTTTCCAAAATTACATAAAGCGGACACAGTGTCGACGAGGTCAACAAATTCTCCACTATCTCCAAACTTTCATGTAGTTGACATGGGCTATTTATGCTGTCTCCTGCTGCCGCCATACACAACATAGACTGTAAATGATCACAAAGAGATGCTTGCTTAGACCAATGCGAATCCGAAGTGGAGTCACAAGACTCTTCTCTCTCTGCCTGTATGGAGAACCGGCCACTTATTTCAAGCAGACTTTTTGTCTGCCAACTTTGAACAACTCACAATTTTTCACAAAAGAAGCAGGCAACAGCTCTGAATTAAATGTTTCTTTCTATTCTATTATATGGTTGCGCTAAATATAATTAAAATTAATAGTTATTCATCAATTTTCCTAGGCAATGAGATGATCAGAATGGCCAAAGTTGGAGGGATAAAGATCCACTTTGAGTCTTCGGCCGAAATGAACATGTCAAAACGCTTCTACTGAACAGCACTGAATTGATTGTTTCTTGACATTGCCGATAGAACAGGTCAAGAGGTGGAAGTTTGTTTGGCGATGTGTCTATGAGCCACCAAAATGCTCTGGGATTGGCTTTCTTAAAGTAGACACATACAACTAGTCACCACAAACGCCCACTATTGAGTGAGACATAAGAGATTTCCATTAGGCAGCAAGAACACAGTTGTCATATTACGTAAACCAATATTGCCTGCCATTATAAAGGATTGATCACTAAATAGACAGCTCCATCATTAAAAATATTTTTGATGAAAGCAGGCCGCAGGCATATTAAGATACCTGCAAACAGGTTTAAAGCTGAAAATAATGCACATGTCCCCTTTAAGGTTTCATTATCATATGGGTGACTGTGCTTCTATATGGCTATTGTCCTTCAATTCCAACTGTTACGGAATGAATGAGCTTTTTTGTCATACACTGGGATGGTATCCTCACCAGACACACGGGATTGTTGAAGAAGATGCCTCAAGTGAGAAACCTTTTCATTCTTTTTTAGTATTCGCAAAGCAGCACGCACTCGCACAAGAATGCAGCAGGACAAGACAACTGAGCTGGAGGGTTGGTATTCCCAATTTGTGCCTTTGCCATGCGGCATTACTCACCACTTCCTGTTCATACAGCTATTGGGCAATTAGCGGCATCACAGTCCAATCAAAATTTAGTATCTTGATATTAGGCCTAAATGGATGATAGGAATGAAAATAAACTGCTATTGGTGAGTTAGACTATCAAAGAGTGGCAAAGGACAGTTCGTTATGACGGATTACGCATCATCATCCTGTACAGAATGTATATATACAATGGTGATAGTGGAATTGAATCCCGGGTAAAACTTCTGACTATGGATAATGTTAATCAACTAGTAGGGTATGACAGTGTTAAAATAAGATTTTATAAACATTTTAGATCATGTTACGACATCACTGTAGTTTGACGAATAACAATCAAATCAAATTATTATGTACCCAAGAAAGCAAGCACACATTCACCAACCCTCACAATAAAGTACAAATGTCAATTCCAGGAATATGATTATTTGCCAATCCTTTCAACCAATAGTTAATTGAATAAACTACAAAGACATAATATACTATGTTTGAACTGGTAACTATTTTGCCCCAAAATATCATCTCAGAATCTTATATTTTGATGTCTGTAACACCTTTCCAAAACGGCGTAGGCAACAAAACACCACAGGTGAACAGATCATTTGAAAAAAATAACACCTCATCTTTGAGTAAAACAGGAGTATTCCTGTACAAAAACCACATTTCTCAATCTATAATCATGAGGATTTTTGGGACTTAATCATTTATGATCAAAATATCATTAAAATATCTTAAGATCAGGGTAAATCTCTTTAGTTAGGCTGCTAGGTTGAAAACCAACTACTAATACCCGTGATCTTCAAAGGCACTGTTACATTAAAATATTTACAATCACTGTGAACAGTTTTTCACTACATGGATCATTATGAAGCGTAAACTACGACAAGGGAGAACTATAATCTTTGGCAACTAAATTGTACATCCAGCTAGAATGGGGGAAACTTATTTTACAACAAATCTTCAGAAATATGTGGCCTCAGTTTCCAAATGCTTGTTAAGTGTTGTTTTATTTTTATTTTGAAGGGCATTCGATTGAATGTGGGTTTGAAGGGATTTAAAAATCGTTGTATTCCGGTTTTATTAAAATTGAGGCTTGTTTGTTTCTTACACTTATCTCTTTGAACTTACAGTGTGAGCAAACTCATTACAACCCACATATGTCGCAGTTATATCTGCGATACTGCTAACACACCACCTTGACCAGCAATTATCGCAAACTAAACGAGATTACCTGTGGTTACGAAGTAAACCCTCGCCGGGTGAGGGTTTACTTAGTAGCTTTAGAGATTATTATATCAGTGTCACTTTTCTACGCAAGGCTCTCGAGGAAATACCTCACTTCTGTTGTGTTACAAAGTGTATGAAATGGTGTGGTTTTAACCATAGCCTCGACCAACCCAGCGTTGGCTGTTATGTTAGCAGCGAACTTGACGTTAGCGAGATTAAGTTGTGTGTCATATGATAAAACAAGACCAATGGTGCGCCTAATCTCTGAAATCGGTTGTACATTTGGGCGTTTGTTACTCCAGGTGAACAAAATTCACTTTGAGTCCGTTTAGCAAAAATAAGGGACATTTGGTGGCTAAGCTACGGGGATGTTTGCTATGTAGCTTAGCTACGCTAGCTCCGAACTCACCCTCCCATGACAGGCCAGCTCTCAAGCGGTGGAGAAATGTCGTGAAATTCAAAACACTTTCCCGAAAAAAACTATGTGTTGCGTACCTTCTCATCCCCTGGCCCCGTAGCTGAATTAGCGTTTCGGAATCTTGTCGTTTCCTTAACTGTCACTCGGCTGCCCTTTGAAGACGACTGTATTCATTTAGGTTGTAAAAAAATAAAAAGAGATAGAAAAGAGCATCCACACCCTAAGCAGTCGACTGGGGTTGCCAGAATTGTCGAATCTCACTCCCAGGCAAAGCAGGTCCAAAGATGGCTGCCGAGCTGACTCCGTCGCCTCCCTTGTCGTCAAAAGTAGAAAAAAAACAAGCCGAGGACAAAGACGTCAGGAAAGTTCAAACGGTCACAAAAAGTGACTTTAAAACAAGCTACGATAGTGTCCGCAGTGCACGTCAGAAAAGGGCCGAGGACGTCACCATGCTTAACTTCGACTAGATGTTCAAACTCAGGGCCGTGTGTCCGCCTTGCCTCGACGTACTGGAACAGTTCAGTTCCGCCCTGCCTGCCTGTTGCATTCAACTGTATCTGACCCACACACGAGGAGGTGGAGACATTCCAGGCCATAAAAAACTTTTTGAGCAATTTCTACTTTTATTTTAATCACCACTCATTTTAACCCTTCTTAATTACAAAAAAGTGTCCAGTGGACCTGGCGTCCACTAGGAGTGTGACAAAATATCAAAATAGAAAAGGTTATCGATATGCTCCTGCCAAGAATCCACATATCGTTGGGGCGCTTACAGGTCACTTTTTGTTCATTTGAGGGCATTTACAGCTCGCTTTCTATTCATTTGGGGAGATTCTTGGGTCACTTCCTGTTCTGTAACCCAAAGTAAACTGGAGGTGACCCATAAATGCCCCGAAATCAAAGGGAAGTGACCCATAAATGCCCCAAAATCAATACGAATTGACCAAAAATCACCATCCTGAAATCCATCCAAATCAATCATTGGTTGCCATTGACCACCACAGATGTCCAATGGCGTACCTCAAGCAACACGTCACTTCCGCTCATTAATATTCACGACATTAGCTACTGTTGCTAAGTAGGGACAAGACACCGTTCGTCCCTAATAGGAAATGAATGGAAATTGTGTACGAAGAAGATGTTTACATAGCTAAACCTACCAATTCTCTCCGAAAATGATGTGCCTTGTGCCAAATTCACTGGCAAAGATGTGGAAGAACATAAAAATGTTCAGTTAAAGAAGATGGCTTGAGTGTCGAAGGCTGAAAAGATGGAAAAAAAAACGAGCCGACCTAAGCATAGTCTTAGCTTTTTTATCTACGCGACTGACAATGACATTCTCCTGTTTCAACAAGCTATCCTTTACCATCAGCCCTGTCTTTCATATATACAGTATCCTCTGGTTGTCCTACGTCTCTGACCGTTCTTGGGGGTAATTTAGTTAGCTTTGTGTAGCGATCAAATGCTACTCAGTGACAGCCAACTAACACTTTTAATTTTTTCATTGATAACAGATCTTAATTCTATAATTTATTTACACTTCCCCCTTACTAAAGTTGTTTTTTTTTTATAGATATATATAACAGAAACGGTAACAGTGGCAGTCAGATACCATTGTAATTCTTTTCAGGTCATTCATTGTCAGACAGAAGCAGTACGGCACAAGGTTACGCTAAAAAAATAAGTTAAAAATATAAAAATGGCTTACCTCTTTGTCCTCTGAAAGACCATGCCAACCAACAAAATGTTTACTTCATATGAAATGTGAATGGATTCACCGAGCTGGTGTTAAAGTCTGCGCAAGTTCATTCGGTCTTCACATTTTTTCCTCCCGAGTTTTCCAGAAACGTATGAAGAAAACATCCTTCATGTGTCGTAATGTCTAGAGTCGTTTCTACAAGTTCCAAAAAAGCAATGTGTGATCGGCATGTTCATTTTTGAAAGATTACCGATGAAAAGTAGCACAAATTACGTTGTTTCTATGCGAGGGCACGACGTCACGGTCTAAAAATAGCATGCGTGCGGTACGCCACTCGTTTGAGGTGGGAGGGATCCCAGCTCAAACGGATTGGACATCTAGTGTGTAAACTCATTCCAATTCACAGCAGCAGGATGAAAATAGCGTATTTATCTGTTTATTAGTTGTTTTGTGGAATATTCTAAAATTATTTCCTGACCAATGTATCAATAATAGTCGTATCGCCCTTACATGAAATCGTTATCGTGAGCTTTGTATCGCAAATCGTATCGTATGGTGAGGTACCAAGAGGTTCCCACCCCTAGCATCCACTCCTCTTATGTGGACTGGACAGCACATTTAACACATGATCCATTTACCCTTTGTTAAAATACTTTGGACCATCCACCCATCTTGAAGTAAAGTAAAATAAAATATCTTGTTCATAACAATGTGTGCATTTCCATTAATTTCTGAGAAATATGGAGAGAAAACCAATGAAGGAATACCAAATCTTTTGTGTAGTACTGTGAAATTATAAAGTAAGAAAATGTTAATATAAAACAAATTAATAAAATTAAAGCATAAAAACTGACATACACTCTGGTTAATGGCCCTGTATAACTCTAAAGTTGTTTTTTTTTTAAATTTCATAATCTTTAACTGATTGCCTGCCATTGACAATAACAGACATCCTATTACCGTAATTTGAACTGGGATAATTGAAATTCATACTATTTAACTCATATCCTGCCACTAACAACGATTGATGTCCAGTTTATTTAAATTGGGAAGTGCGACTGTGAATGCTCATATTTCAATGTCATTAACAGCGCTAGACGTCCAATCCATTTAGACTGGGAGGGTTGGCCAAGCTCATTCTTTTTTATTGATTTATTGATGTATTTTTAATTTTTTTTTTTTTTAGTAATTTAGCACTATACCTCAGTGGCACCAAATGAATTAAATGAGTGCCCTTTTAAGGGTTTATTGTACATACAACGTTAAACATGTGCGGGTGCAAAAGCATATGTTGAATAGAAGAGAAAGCCATATTTGTCAATATACTGAGTACAGTGAGATTTAAACCTTCACCACAAAGTGCACCACATAAAACAAAGGTACAATAACACTGATATAAAAACACATATTACAGGGTACACAGATTGGGAATAAAATGAATAAGTGACTAGCAACAAGTAGTGAGGTAGTTGTAGTATAACTGTGATTATGACAATTTACAGTACACAGACTAGGAGGCTGATGGCTGACTCGATATGATGCAAAATCTATCATTGCTCGCTCGGAATAGTGGCACAAATATAATGCCATATTATAGCTGCTCTGCCATTGGCTATTGCCTAGCATTCCTGGCATCCAATTGGTTAAGTGGCACCGGGTATGTTGTCCCGGGCTTCAGGACCATAGGGACCCCTGAATAACCATTAATTTATTTTACTTTACATTCACATATTTCTTTTATATTTAAACCATTGTCTGATTAAATATTATGTTCTACTCGATATATACTTAAAAACTTTATCATATTTAATATTTCAAATATATATTTTTTCCTTTTTTTGCACAACCACCCACCCCCTGACTTAGCAGAGAATAATTTGACCCGGCTCTGGCGCACTCAAGGCTACACTACGTACGTGTCCTGAAGCGGGAAATTAAAATCCGACATTGTTATAAACTCTAAACATGGTGAATCGTCATAAATCGGGCATGCAGAAAAGAAAAGAAAAAAGAAAAAGAGATGAAGAACATAGAGGTGAACGAGAAAAATTTGCGATCACCGTGACCAAAGCCCGATTCAAGTCTGTCGACGGCCGCTTGTGGCCTATTGAGATGCGGTATGACAAGACATGCTGCTTGCGTTGAGCCGAGAGAGAAGGTGATGGGAGATTAGGGATATATGTTAGTCTGTGGGGAGCAGGTGCACGAGGCTGAACAGACCCGCACACGCATTTCACTTTGCCAGTGACTGTAGCTGGAGGAGAGTGAGCCTTCAATAAAATGAAAATAATAATTAAAAAAAACTACCTACGCTGCACCATATCACAGGGCAGGCCAACAACCTAGCCATGCTCTCCATTGAGCGTGAGCTTGCCCAAAAACTGGATTTCAGTGATGTTATAAATGACTTTGCTGTCAAAAAATTGAGGGCTTGATAACCCCAGGGATGTGGAGGGGGCAGGCACAGGATGTTTAGGTATACTGTTTTTTTTGCTTAACAGGCAGGCATAGCACTCTCAGTTGTATTGTAGCCTACATGGTTGGAAATTGTTTATATTGTGTCACATCACATTACGGTCTGTTAAATTTAACTGTCAATCTGAAATGAAATATTTTGAAAATTTACACTGTCATTGCTTGCAAAGCGTTAAATGTACTGCGTATGTTGTAGTGACAAGCCAGTGGCAGGGGTGGGGTGGTGGGCCCTATAATGGTCTCTTGTCCCCAGGCCCCTGCAAGTCTGTTGTCCCTGACTGTATGTGCATGTGTGTATCCCAGCGTCTTCTTCATTCGTCCCTAGTGCTCTGACAGCTTTACATGAGTGTATTAACTTTTATTCTTTATTATTTTTACATTATGCACAACTCAGATTTTATGTTTATTGTGCAGTAATCTAATTGTAATATGTAGTTGTTATATGTTTTGATGCATTTTTATGCATTACAAAAGATTTATGTCTGAAGTTTGGGAGGCTTGGAACAGATTAGGGCATTTACATGGAAAATGCTTTGCTACTTATAGAATTTTCAAGTTAAAAAACTACTTACAGAACCAATTAATTTCGTAAGTAGAGGTACCACTGCAGTATAATGTATTGTTAATTTATTTTAGATCATTTTATCTAGAAGAAATAGATGATTCAATATTAAAAATAATAATGAAAAAGATACATGAGCAACATTCCATATTTTATTTGATCAATTCATTTATTTTACCGAGTAATTTGTTATTATGTATTTTATTAACATAGATTATGCAATGGAAAACAAGGACGAATTATTCTTGAAATAATCTAATTTACATATGTATTTGAACTTCAGCATAACTAAGGACAACCGATATAGGTAATGAATGGTCTGATTCTACTCAAATTTTATAATTGTTACTCGGTGTTTACGTAATTTTGAAGTGTTCCCCAACTGGGCTTTTAATTCGAAGCGACAACGTCATCCGGAAGTCAATGGAAGTTTTGACATGACGTACGTCACGAGTGCGAAACTAAACCGAAATGTCCTTTAAACGTCTCTTATTTTCTGTCAGGGTTGTCTCATGTGTCTTCCAACAAAAATATAATAATAAAGGATCGTTCGAAACCTTTTCCCAAAACAGAATGTGTGCGGGTGGAGCCTTATGAGGATTTGAGGCTTTACCTCCGATTATGTTGGAACAGAATAGGTTATTTCGTGCCTATGTGAGCCACTCAGAGTAATGTTACATTAAGGACATCTGGTGGACGACTGAAGTCAACGCATTCTTTCAGTTATTTGTGTGATACACCGATTGATTCACTCTTATTGTATTTCTGCAATTTAAAAAAAAAACATTTGGTTAAAACATTGCCTACAGACTGTATGTCGCGGAATACGTGGTGGAAATGAAGCAATACTAGCCGCCGCATGGTCGTATGCAGAGATATCACATGTAAGGCGAGATGTTGAAAGATGGAGTCAGCGGCGTAAGTAACTGTTGGTCATCTTGCATCGGAGAACTTCTCTGGCGTGCTCTACTGCAGTGGACATAAGATGAGTAATTTTCTTCAGTAAAATACTTTTTAAGTCGCTGAAGGCCTTAATTATTTACAAGAATGCAGTTAGTAAACTGAATCTTGAACCTTCATGGAAAACCAATCCGTTTGAAAATCGTTAACAAATGTAACAATTTTTTTTTTTTTAAGTACACTTTTCATTGACAATAATATTTTACAGCGCGAACGTCTCCGACGCAAAATGGCCGACAAGTGACAATGTTTTAATATACAGTATAGTATTTATGGCCGCATGCATCGAAAGATGTCACGGCATAATCGGATGTGACGTATTCTATGCCTTAGCATATGGCGCTGCCGCAAAAGCGCTAGCAATTAATGGGAAAATGGTTGCACAAACGGATAAACAACAAAGCCACAGGCCGGGCGTTTACAAGCAGAAAAACAAAGGACACAAACATGGCAGGCATCGAACAAAAGGTGAAATCGAAAGGGAGAACAAAGGTAAGTGTTGATTTGTTTTGGAAAAGGCACATGTTATCGCTTTCGTTAGCTTGTGTGACTAGTTATCAAACCCACGTGTTGACGTCCCCTCTTTCCTTAAAACTATTACAAAGCTATCAATAAATTTTCCTTGACTCGTACTATAGCACTGTCAGAGAAATGATGATATGTTAACTTTTTACTGTGGTTGTAGCTGGCAATGGTTAAGAGACTGAATGAACAACATTGTACTTTACTAGTCAGTATTTGACATAACAACACAGTAGTTAGTCTTTGGCTCCTCTGTAGGCTATTAACCTAGGCTACCAAGCTAATTGAAACTAGGGATGCAACGATACAGTTAAGTCACGGTTCGGTACGATTTTCGATACGAGGGTAACGGATTTTCGATTCGATTCAATACATTTAATGCTCTGAAACAAAAAATACAAGTGTTTTTTGTTTGTTTCTTTATTTTGCTAACAAGCAAAAATAACAATGTCGTCATTAACATGCATCATAGTGCATAATATTTATGTGCTTACTTCTTATTGATCTGAAGAAATTTTGTATAAAAGTGCTGAAAACAATCTTTACTGTTTGTAAAGTGAGGCGGGGCACACTGTTGATTGCTACTGCTCTCTTAGCAGGTATGTTTACCACATGAGCAAAACATCCTATTAGTGGTCCGAGGCCATCTGTGTTACGTACTGAATTGACAATATTTGCAGCATTATCTATAATCACTGGTACGGATTGATTTGGCCTGCTTAACTTACATTCAGTCATTGCGGTTTTTAATTCATCGATGTAGGATATGGACTACGCTCTGGGCTCACGCAGCCAATGGCATGGGGTTTAACGTAGCACATCTAGGTTGCTATTTGATGATATCTACTGTGTGTGCGCGCGAGAGTGTTGTCGGGCATTAAAAAAGTTAACAAACGCCACAGAAGTCATGTCTGCTCATTACTGCACAACACCAGCATTTGACAATCGACTTTCATAAACAGGACGAGTTTCAAGTACAGCCCTCTAAATTTGCCACTCGTTGTTCATCATATAATCCTGAGAAGATCTCAGTGTCCCCCCGGGTTGTCCAGCTGTCTATTGTCAAAGTGAGGTTGTTCGTAGCAGCCAAGTCAGCCACAATATATTGCCGTACTTTGTTGTACTTATCCGTAAAGACATTCTTTGTTAAATATGTATGAGTGGGGATAGCATATCAGCTCTTCCAAAATGCTGCCAAACAGTGGATCTTTACGACATTGAAGCTGGCAAGCCGCACGAGCAATGATCCTCGTGCGCCACACCTCTCACCATTCAGGCAGTTTGGGGGAGGAGTGGAGAAAGGGGGGGCTGCTAGTGGCAGAGTTTGTTTTTTCAAGGCAAAGCTGCGCCGGAAGAGGGCGTATCGAACAGTTCAATATAAAACCGAGTATTGTTGCATCCTTAATTGAAACCATTTCTTAATGATCAGTGTGTAGTCCTGTCATAAGGTTTCCGCTTTGTCTAAACTTTTTAAACATTCTCTTACAGGGAGGGTGTCCGTGATCGCCCTCAGCAAAAAACAGAGAAAAGAGCAACGGAAGATGGACAGGAAGAACAAAGCCAATCAGATTCGCAAGAATAAGAGAGACATGGTATATTAAGATGATAAAAAATAGCCTGTTGATTAGTGTATCCATATCATAATTTTTTTTGGTTATTCTAGATTTTATCGGAGAAACGCCGTTTGGGCAGCCGGGATGGCCCTCCTATTCTGGTTGCTGTTGTGTCACTTCATGCATCTGTGGATGCTGGCTCTGTAACTAAATTGCTACGCCAAGAGGGAGCAGGGGGTGTTGTACACCAGGAGCAGGCTGTCAGTGGCGCCAGTGACAGTTTCGGGCTAGTCGTGCCTCGTTTTAAACAAAGATTCACCTTTCTTAGGATCAACACAGGTGAGAACTCAGAATGCCTCAGAGATATCCATTTGTCTATCCATCCATTAAAAATAAAAATATACTTATATACAGTGGCACTTCGACATACGATCGCTTCGACACACGATCTTTTCGACATCCAACATAAAATTTGACTCGCCATTTGTTTCTAAATCCGACGACATGCTCAAAATACGACGACATGACAGCACCGCAAATGGATGCATGGCTGATTTTCTTGTGAGAGAAAACGCAGCTTTCAAAAAGGTTAGTACAGGTGGTGAAACGAGGAAAAAGGTGACACTTACCATTGAAATGAAGATGCAAATTATAGAAAAATATGAGCGTGGGGTGCGCATCTGTGAACTGGCTCAACAATGCATCTCCACGGTCCTCCGACGATCACCGTTCGCCAGTGTTTATAAGTTAAGTTTGACAATTATTATTGTGGTAACATCGCCAAAGAAATCGCCAGCTTCATCATTTATTTCAGAACTTATCCAACACAAAACGCCTACTGTCGGCCGCAGTTGACACTGTTCTCAAGAAACATTGAAAGCGAAAGTAAACTATCAACCACACCACTCCTTCGCTGTCACGTCAGTCACGCGGTGTGTTCAGGTACAGAAAAAAAGTCCGCCACATTAGAACCCGATTCCTTACATTATTACAGGAATTATTATTACTATTATCATATTATTATTACGACTTTTATTTGTAATTTATTTGTTTTGCCATGTATAATTACTTGAGCCGTGCGAAATTTCCGATTCTTAGATTATTCGTGATTCGGCCATGGAAGATTCGAGAACGATTCACAAACATCCAAATTCCGATTATTGAATTATACCAGGTAAAGCGGAAATAAAACACAGTCAGCGCGGTCTTCAGGACGCAATGAGGAACGGACCGAGAGTAAAAGTCGTGTTCAACTCATGCCGCTAGATAAAAAAAAACAAAAAAAAACAATAATACCTGACTGCGGCCGTCAGCCGCTACAAACAGCGCCAATAATCGATTTCTAATCGAATCGGAGCCTCTGAATCGTAATCGAATCGTTAGGTGCCCAAAGATTCCCACCTCTAGTAATTACAATTTGTAATAGTACCAGCAGTATTTATTAAGGATTTAGTGTAGGTTTTTGGGCTGTGGAACAAATTAATGGAATTATAATTTATTCTTATGGGAAAATCCTGCTAGACATTCGACCATTTTGATTTACAAACGAGGTCCTGGAACGAATTAATTTTGTATATAGAGGTATATTGAAATAATTTATTAAATAATACAGCACGGTGGCAGAGTGGTTAGCACGTCCACCTAACAGTTCTGAGATCAAGGATTCAATATTGGGCTCTGGCCTTTCTGTGTGGACTTTGCATGTTCTCCCCGTCCCTGTGTGAGTTTTCTCCGGGTAGTCCGGTTTCCTCTCACATCCTAAAGACATGCATGGTGGGCTGATTGAGCACTCTAAATTGTCTATAGGTATAAGTATGTGTGCGAATGGTTGTTTGTCTCCTTGTGCCCTACGATTAGCTGGCAACCGATTCAGGGTGTACCCTTCCTACTACCCATAGTTATTTGGGATTGGCTCCTGCGATCCTCGTGAGGATAAGTGACTCGGAAAATGAATGAATGAATGGATTTATTACGTTAACAGTTAATTGCAGCCTATGCCTTGACTGAAATACAGTGGTACCTCGAGATCCGAACGCTTCAATACACGAAAAATTCATTTTAGGAAAAAATTTTCGAAGCTTTTTCCCCTTCATATTAGGCAAAATTATACAGCATGCTAAATGTAATACATAAGGTAATATCTCATCACAATGCAATAATGTAACTAAGTTTGACTACAAATGCAAACAAATTATACACACCACAACGTGACACAATGCTCATGTACATGAAACAAAAGAATATAACTTATAAGTAAAGATACACGATAATATCGGTTACCGATTATTATTGGTCGATAATGGCCATTATGATGTCACATAGATAATCCAGATTAAAAAAAAAAAATTCAACCGATAATGCAATCCGATAATTATATACTTGATTTAGCCTCCAAATGTGCGCAACCGAAGAATTCAGCACCGCTGCCTACTCAACCCCTCCCCTCTCTGAAGCCCCTGAGGGAGGAGGGGTTGAGGAGGTGGAGTTTCACAACAGAAGCAGTTTGAGATAATGGCAGAGGTCACTGGCGTGGCTGGATTTGTGAAAAAAACAAAAACAAAAAACGACGCTCTCGCCATCTGCAAAACATGCACTGCAGAAGTTTCACGAGGCGGAAAAAAAACGTCCTCATTCAGCCCAAAGCTGGTGGTAAACTCCATCTAAGTCTCAACACCGGCACGAAACCGATAGTCGACAAGTAGCTGTCTTCCGACGGAGCCCGCCGCTCTGGCCAGTCCTTGCAGGCCGCTGCCTCGCCTTAGGCGGGGCGGGTTTCTCGAGCGCTCCCCCACGCTGTGCCCCTCTGCCCGGAGCAGAGCCTAGCCCCAAATATGTTGCGGCGAGCTGGCCGGGGCGGGCGAATATCCGTTACGAACGTAGCTGCCGCTGACAGTCCGGTTCCACTCATCGAGCCAGACAGAGGCCTGGCGCGGGTGCCAATTTGGCGGCCGGACAGACTGAAGGGCACAGGTGTGAGGAGATTTTTTTTTTTTTTTACACAAGGATAAATTCATCCACGCTGCCGTTATTTTCGGCTTAACAAAACTCAGGCACACGCACAGGAATGCGAGCTACAACTCCGGCCTAATAATACTGCCGTGTATCAGCTGAGCTGCCGTAAAGCAAGTGTCATGAGTGCCGCAAATGTAAACAAAGCGCTGTACAATGGACACATGACCTGTCCCTCTTTTGAGTTAATCATTTTCACAGTATGCAACAAAGCATATAACATTAGCAATCGATTTTCAAATTATTTAACTTATTTGTCTGCTCAGTTACAGTCACAGCAGACAATCAAAACTTATTGGCACTCATTAACACTTCTCAATTTAAAAATTGCTTTCAAATAATGTTTTGAATCATACCTATTCTTGAATAAAGAACATTTCTGACAAACACGTTTTTTTTTTTTTTAGGATTAAGTATAATCATTTATTGCTTAAAATAAGGCTGTTAAGCTTATTTTCAGCTAGCTATTTTTCTTTCTTTTCTTTCCAAGAAATCTGAGTGAAATACACTTGAAGCGCTGACAGATAATTTCACTTATTTCCAATAGATTCACACTTAAAATTGACTAGTTTTAAGGAGGTGTGTTTTTATGGAGGTAGATTTGTGTCTTTATTATTCAATCAAAAAAAAAGTTGCTTCAATCAGATAAAAAGTTGCTTCAATCAAAATATATATTTTCAATCGAAGAAAAAGTCACTTCAATCAAAAAAAAAAAATGTGTTTGAATGCAAAAATAAATTTGAAACTCCCCAAAATATATTTGAAAACTATTTTTTGTGATTTTTTTGTTGTTGTTTTAAGTCGTTTTTTTTTTTTTTTTTTTTTTGATTGAAACAACATTTTTGATTGAAGTCATGTAATTTTGCGTTTGGACCACATTTTGGCTAGGACATTTGTGTCTTTATTATTCAATCAAAAAATAAGTTGCTTCAAACAAAAAAAATATATTTTCAAAAGAAAAATCACTTCAATCAAAAATAAAAAAAAATCAATCGTAGAAAAAAAGGTTTGAATGTGAAAAAATATTTGAGACTCAGAAATTTGCATTTGAACACTTTTTCATTCAAACTGTTTTCTTTGATTGAAGCAATCCTTTTTGTGTTTGAGCCATATTATGGGTAGGACATTTGTGTCTAAATCATTCAATCGCAATAAAAGTTGCTTTATTCCAAAAACTATTTTTAATCAAAGAAAAAAAATCATTAGCAAAAATATATATTTTTTGAAAATATTTTTTTTATCTGAAATATAGATATTTTTTATTGAAGTGTCACTTTTTTTGAAAAGCAAAAAGTTTTAAACTCTTGGAAAAAGTTTTGAATGCACTTTTTTTTTTTTTTGAAGTGGAAAAAGTTTTCAAGGCACTTTTTTTTCGATGGAATCATTTTGACACAAAGATTCAACTTCAACGCTACTTCCGGCATGTTTGAGTGGCAGGTGACTACGCCAATGGCATAAAAGTATGAAGCAAGAATAATTGCCACCAGGGCTCCATTCAGCCATCGCACTCTGCTGGAGTCCAAGCCGAATATAGGGCACCGGTACAGGGGTTTGACATCGGCATCTCACCGGAGTACCCACGACGGTACGTTGCCCTTTTTGCGGCACACTGGTCGGCGCCCGATATAACCCCCCCAGGTGCGGAAGCCGGCTGGCGAGTGGACGGCCCGCGAGTGACACGACACTCATTCAAAGCTGAAGCGAAGGGGCTCCCGGCGTGGAAGTCGGCGACTCGCTGGTAGTCCACTCGCCTACTGGGCAGGCTGGTGTTGGGCCACTCGCCGACCACTCCTGTACCGGCGCATCGCGGACACTCTGGTTCGAACCAACCATCACGTCAGGGCAGCGGGTGAAGTTCGCCGTGTTGAATCACATTAAGCAGCAGGGCACCGTACCATCGCGGGCACTCCGGTGAGATGCCGATATGGCTCAAACACAAAAAGGATTGCTTCAATCAAAGAAAACAGTTTGAATGAAAAATAAAGTGTTAAAATGCGAATTTCTGAGTCTCAAATATTTTTTCACATTCAAACCTTTTTTTCTACGATTGAATTTTAAAAAATTTTTGATTGAAGTGATTTTTCTTTTGAAAATATATATATTTTTTTGTTTGAAGCAACTTATTTTTTAATTGAATAATAAAGAGACAAATGTTCGAGCCAAAATGTGGTCCAAATGCAAAATTACATGACTTCACTCAAAAATGTTGTTTCAATTTCAATCAAAGAAAAATAGTATTCAAATATATATTTTGAGTTTCAAATTTTTGTATTCAAACACATTTTTTTTTGATTGAAGTGACTTTTTCTTCGATTGAAAATATATATTTTGATTGAAGCAACTTTTTATTTGATTGAAGCGACTTTTTTAAATTTTTTTTATTGAATAATAAAGACACAAATCTACAACCACATGTTTTTGCAGTGTAGTAATGTTATATATGTTAGGAATGGCTAACTTTCAAAAGCATTTTTGTGCAACTTAGGGATTTACTCTGCAAGTAATTGTTGCCAAAAGTTTAGATGTTGAATTTACTACTTATTCACATTTGATGTTGAAAAAGAGCAATAAATTATATTTTTGCACAGTAATATTTTCTTTTGTGTATACTTTAAAATTTTACATAAATCTTTTCATAGAATTATCGGCTTGACATTATTGGTTATCGGTTGGAATGAGGAGGAAATTATCGGTATTGGTTGAAAAATGCATTATCGTGCATCACTACTTACAAGCGATGCTTTTTCAAGGCACAAACAGCGAGATGAAGATGACAAGAACTGCAATGATACAGTGGTTGCTGAAGTTAACTTGTCTTTTAGCAATCAGAGTTTGCTATGAGCTCGAGTGGTCATGTGATAAAATCTGTAGAATGAGCTGAAACTTGAAAACTATTTCCACTAATGCACAACTAGGGGGCTACAAAGCATTACCAATACAGCCAGCCAATCAGAGGAAATGACAGCGCCATAAGATCCTGCTGCCCTATTCGGTCAGAATCTTTCCCATTCTCGGTGCCAAGAACCTGCTCTCCTATTGCCTATTGTTGGTATCACTTTAACTTACGGACATTGCTCCACTTGAAAGGCAAAGTTATAAAGATTAGTAAGATTATAAAATTTAATGTGGTGTTTTAGTAGAATTTGGAATGAATTGTGCGATTTACATGTAAAACATGATTCATAATACGAAAAAATCATGATACGAAAGCCAGTCTGGTATGAATTGATTTTGTATCTTGAGGTACCACTGTATGATCAAATGTGAGTTAAAAAAAAGTTGTGGGCTTGTTAAAAAAAAAACATTGCTCACTCAGTCAATCCACATGTATTTTTTTTCTATGTTGTTAGCATTGACTTAAACTCGGTGTGTTTTCTTTCCGTCCAGATGACATGCATTCACTGCTTGATGTTGTAAAGATGGCAGATAGCCTTGTGTTTGTGTTGGATTCATCTGAAGGCTGGGACAACTACGGGGATTACTGTCTCTCCTGTCTATTTGCCCAGGGCCTCCCCAGCTACGGTAAGTGTAACCCTGATAGGGTTGTATTTTATAGACTGACGATAGTAATCTATCTATATCTGGGTAGCTCTTGTGTGTCAGGGTGTATCTGACCTCCCCACAAAGAAGAAGGTAGAGTCTCGCAGGCTGTTGTCCAAAATCACGGAACTCCGCTTCCCAGAGGCCCGTCTTTTCCCACTTGACACAGAGCAGGATGTCACACTTATGCTCAGACATTTGGGCATGCAGAGGCACCGAAAGCTGGGTTTCCGGTCTCGGCGCTCCCATCTAATTGCCCAATGTGTCGCTTATACACCCAA
Source organism: Corythoichthys intestinalis (assembly GCF_030265065.1). NCBI lineage: Eukaryota > Metazoa > Chordata > Actinopteri > Syngnathiformes > Syngnathidae > Corythoichthys > Corythoichthys intestinalis. The sequence goes on from NC_080400.1 coordinate 30,641,316, forward strand.
TACCTCCTCTGCCCAATGCTCCACTGGCCTTGGCACTCTCCATGTCTCTGGGTATGTTCGCGGACGTCCTCTCAGAGTGGACAGGCTGGTGCACATCAGTGGACATGGAGACTTTCAGCTAAGTCAGATTGACGCGCCACTGGACCCGCTTCCTTTAATCACAACTGCACCAAGGCAATCAAAGCCTGGCAAGGGAGGAGATGTTGATATGCAGGTAGTGTTTTATTTAAAACTAACAATTGAAGAGAACACTTTCAATTACAAAATATTGTGCTGGGGCTTTTTTGTTTCATGTATGTCTGTTCTTTGGCAGGATAATGAGGAAACCGAGGCTCCCGTTCGAGTGCTCATGAAAGCTGACCCCACTTGTAGGGAGAGCCTACAGTCGGAGGCTGAGGTGGACCCAATGGATGGAGAGCAAACGTGGCCCACAGAATCGGAGCTGTTGGAAGCAGAAGGTACAAAAATAGAGGTGGGGGTACTGTGCATTTCAAGGGTTTTGGTCTTTGCCAAACTCATAAAAGTCACAGTTGGAATTTATTTAGCTTTGAGCTTTGACATCAGTTCTTTTCATATTATTTTTTTTGTACTAAACTCCAAGTACTCCGAATAGCGCAATCATAACTAAGACTAAAATACAGTAGTGTGAGACATCCAAGTATTAAAGAAGCATATTTAAAAAAAAAAAATTAAAAAAAAAAAAAGAAAATGTTATTTTAAGGACAACAAGACACTTAAAAGTCCTAGTTTCAACTGTGAAATTACTTTGAGAAAAATAATGTTCAAAATGATTTAAAAAAAAAAATTTTTTTTTAAAATATATATTTCAGTGTTGTTTTCGTCAACGATGACGATAACTAAGCCTGTCGCAATATGCAATAAGTCAGTTCATTGCATGTTAATTTCCTGGCTGCGATTTATTGCCGCATGCGTCTGCTTGCGTGTGCTGCGTGCACTTGGCACACGTGCGTGTTGATTGCATGTGAGACTCCAGTTCCTTTCACAAATGTTTATTGGTCATCAACACACCGTAGAATTAAAGTTTAAACATATAAAATAAGGAAACACATCTACAGTGGGGCAAATAAGTATTTAGTCAACCACTAATTGTGCAAGTTCTCCCACTTGAAAATATTAAAAAGGCCTGTAATTGTCAACATGGGTAAACCTCAACCACGCTGTTAGATTTTTAAAGAATTTATTTGCAAATCATGGTGGAAAATAAGTATTTGGTCAATACCAAAAGTTCATCTCAATACTTTGTTATGTACCCTTTGTTGGCAATAACGGAGGTCAAACGTTTTCTGTAACTCTTCACTAGCTTTTCACACACTGTTGCTGGTATTTTGGCCCATTCCTCCATGCAGATCTTCTCTAGAGGAGTGATGTTTTGGGGCTGTCGTTGGGCAACACGGACTTTCAACTCCCTCCACAGATTTTCTAAGGGGTGAGATCTGGAGACTGGCTAGGCCACTCCAGGACCTTGAAATGCTTCTTACGAAGCCACTCCCCAGATCGAGGGAGATTATCAGTGGTCTGTATGTCTTCCATTTTCTAATAATTGCTCCCACAGTTGATTTCTTTACACCAAGCGTTTTACGTATTGCAGATTCAGTCTTCCCAGCCTTGTGCAGGTCTACAATTTTGTCTCTGTTGTCCTTCGATAGCTGTTTGGTCTTGGCCATCGTGGAGTTTGGAGTGTGACTGACTGAGTTTGTGGACAGGTGTGTTTTATACTGATAATGAGTTAAAACAGGTGCCATTAATGCAGGTAACGAGTGGAGCCTCGTTAGACTTCGTTAGAAGTTAGACCTCTTTGACAGCCAGAAATCTTGCTGCTTGTTTGTAGGTGACCAAATACTAATTTTCAACTCTAATTTGGAAATAAATTCTTTAAAAATCAAACAATGTCATTTTCTGTTTTTTTCCACATTCTGTCTCTCAGGGTTGAGGTTTACCCATGTTGACAATTACAGGCCTCTCTAATCTTTTCAAGTAGGAGAACTCGCACAATTGGTGGTTGACTAAATACTTATTTGCCCCACTGTATATTAAACATTGTAAGAAATTCGCATTACTACATTGAGGCTAATGGGAAAAAGACGTTGTACTTTGCACGTTAGCCTGCTATAAAACATTGCCAGTCTTCTCCAAAATGCAAAATTGCGATTATAAGGGAACACTTCAAACATGGAAAATCACTGGTTAACACATTTGCAAACGATGCGAACGAACGGAGTGTAAAGTTTACATTTACCGGCTTAGCGAACGTATTTCCGGTGAACATTTCAACATAAAAGCATGACATGTTCAACATTTAAATAAAGATTTCTGGAGTTAAACTCACATACTTCAGATTCTACGATTAGAATAGTTTTAAATGGCACCCATTATGAAAAATGTGATTGGCGAATAATAATTTGGCTTCAAATTTGCTAACATGTTCACTTTGCAGGACAAGATGACAGTAAATTTGGATAATAAAAAAAACACTTTTGATGGGCTCTAATTGGCAGAGAACAAAAATGGCATTGGGTTTCTCACCTATTTCATATTCTGTACCTAGCTTTCAAATGACTTGTTATGTATTGTTTATGTGTATGTGTGTTTTTTTTATATATAGTTTGTGTTATACGAATAACAACTTATTGAGCCTTAATGGGTGTTTATTAGGATGTATTGACACTGGTTAAATTAGTTAAAAAATTGACAACAGTATTGCATATTGGCAATAATTTATGAGACAATATATCGCCTACTAAAATTTGTTATGACGACAGGCCTAATGCTGTGCAAGAAGTATAAGCTGATTACTGTCTCTTAGAAGCCAAAAAGAACAAACGGGTGATGAAAGTCCCAAAAGGAACATCCGACTACCAGGCGGCGTGGATTGTTGACGATGATGAGGAAAACTGTGATCTTGATGAAGAAAGTAGCGAAGACGATGAATATGATGACGACATGATGGATGAGACCCTTGATGGGAATGACAATGACTCACAGGTAATTTTTTGAAACGTCCCAAAGTTTCAAATTTTTTCCCATTCATATCTGATCTGATATTTTTATAGATCAGCCCTGAAATTAACTTCTTCAACAAATTTCCTTTTTAAATCACGGAAGTGAAAAAAATCAGGAGGCGGATCTGAGGATAAGCTATCAAGTATAGTGTTAGGAGCTTGTCGCTGTGCATTTGTTACCCATTCCTTGGTACACCTTGCATTTGCGAGTAAGTTTATTTATCTAAGCGTCTGCCGCAACAGACCACAACAATAGCGCTTTGGAGCACGGGGTCCTGAGCGAAGCCTCACTTCCTGTGAGCCGTACATAACTGACTTCCTGTCTGGACAGGAGGTGGCGGAGGAAAGGGGGGGGGGGGGTTCAACCAAATGATTTATTTCCAGCTTTACTTGAAAGGAGACAAAGAAAAATCACTTGCACTTGTTTGATGGTGAAGTTTACACACATGAATATGTGTAAGTAACAATAGGGTACTTCAAATGCTGATTGTTTTTTTCTAATTTTGGTGCCGGAATGTTGGTTGTTCAAACCATCTGGTGTGATTCTTCACTATAGGGAGCACCTCATTACATGATAGATTTCAGTTTTTATCCTTGGTAAAATCAAATCTTGTACAGTTCAGGTAATGCATTAAACTGCATCTGACAGTTCAGTGACATAGATAAAAGGTTGTTGTTTACAGAAGGTGGAAAGAGAGATGGGGGCTACCGATCAAATGGCCCACAGCCACATAGTCAAATTGGATTGGACACCTGTCACGGTCAATGGCAGTGAATCATAATCACTTCATGCCAGCCATCCCAGTTGAAATGGATTTGATATCTATGAATGTCACTGGCAGTGAATGAGTTAAAGTCTTTCGAAAACAAACAAGCAAATAGTTGCTGTTTTATTTGAAAAAAAAAAAAAAAAACACATATAAAATTACAAAAATGATATTACCGACTATCAACTCACTGGTTGCCGCTGATGGCAGTAGACGTGATTCAAAATGGATTAGACGTCTACGTAGAACTGTCACTAGCAGCCAATGAGTACTTTATGAAGGGTTAATCCCGCTCTTGCGCCATCTTTGGTCAGGATGCAGGTTCGGACCTTGCCTCAGAAACTGAGGAGGAGCAGCAGGAGGAGGAGGAAGAAGTATGCTCCACTGAGCGAGCCGGGGCCGACCAGCGTTACGATGAAGACATGGATGAGACTGCGGAAGAGGAAGATCTGAAGCGTTACCGCGAGGCACGAGCAAATGACATGTTCCCCGATGAGGTGGACACGCCCCTCGACGTGGATGCCAGAATCAGGTCGGTCCCGATTTTTTTGTTTACTACGATACAACAAAATAATTTGCTCATTCAGGTAACTGTGGGTTCTTAAATAGTGAAAAAAATGGGGGGAACCACATCTCATTATACTTGTACAAATAGCATTTTTGTAATATGTTTAATTTATTACCTTAATCCTTAAAAGTTGCGGGATGCGTCGACGTGTCCTGTGCGCATATAATCTTTAAAGCATTGTCACGTTGTAATCACGTCACCCCTCATCGTCACATTGTAATCACATCACCCCTGTGCTGCTGGTTGGTCTCTTTTGAAAGTACGGAAGTTCTGGTCCATGCAAGATTTTATTTGAAGTCACTTGACCAAGTCAAACAGGAGATAATATCATTTGAGTTTTATAGTATTCATCAATAAACATTAAAACGCTGCATGGACCATATTGGTCCTGGAAGTGTGGGCTGTGTGATGTAGCCCCGTATCCTGAGAAGCTGAGTGGCATGCCTGAAAAAATGTAACTGAACTGGTTAAAAGGAAATATTTTTGAATTAATTAATTTATTTTTTAAATAAACTTTTTCAAGGTTATATATATATTTTTTGCATAGTCTTTCCAATTTGTATGTAGATGTGTGTGTTCGACAAACTTGATTGCATGTATATAGTTGATAAGGTGATGAGTGAGATACCTAACCCCAGAGAAGAGAGAGATATCCTCCAAACCCTTTTTGTGTTTAATGGTGTGTGTGTATTATATATATATATTTTTTTCTCACTGCTTTGCACTGTTGGTCTACTGTGTATAACTTGTTTTGACCATAGTATGTGTAAAGGCCAAAAAACACCTATGACCATACCTGATGCTTCTGTTGAATTATCAAATATTAAACTATTCAGTCTTATTTTTTTCTGTCGAATGTTTATCCTAGCAAGTTGAATAAATATTATCAAGCTTCAAAACGGTTCGTCGAGCATATTTTATGGTACCCGCGGGTTATTAAAAGCATTAAAAAAGCATTGACTTTTCCATTATTAAAGTATTAAATTAGCTGTTGTAAGTCTGGAATTTTTTCACTGTGGTCTTATTTTTCAAGAACATCTCAGTGCAACCTAAATTATATCCGTGACAAAGTTTTTTTTTTTTTTTAAAATCCATAACTAAGATGACGCATAGAATTTTTACGATGCACTGCACTATAAATCGAAATGCAACTCGTGCGTGCCAAACCACCACGACCGGCAAAACGGAGAATCCACCCACCTCTGCATCGGGAATGCGTCCGTTTGTCGGTGGAACGAAAACCCTGCAGGCAGAAGTATTGTGGATTCTGAACAGCAAAACAGACCACCACTCATATACTTCAAATGAGTCCATTGGTGATCTGTTTCGGATATTACGTCATTTTTGGTCGGCATCGGCTGTCACAATGTTGGTCATATGTTTCAGAGGGAGCGTTCCCGATGTCGTAACGAATTTTCAGTCGGCAGAGAAAAAAAACACACATTTTCTTAATGTTTAAATAGTCTACATATTTTTATGATCATTATAAATGAATTTACACAATGAAATAACGCTAGGAAAGTTTGTTAAACATAATGTTGGTCAAATCGTGCTTTTTCCGGAGGGAGCATTCCCGACTTCGTAACTGCAGCCAATTTAAGCTCATCAAGACTTTAAGATAGAGGTAAAATCGGGCCTAAAAAATCCAGCCTGACCCGAACTGGTCCGCGGGTATTAAAGCCCGACCTGCGTTTTGTGTGATAACATGTGTGACGATGTCTGCATAAAAGCCTGTCTTTTGTAACGAATTCTCAGTTGGCAGAAAAAAAACCTGCACGTTTTCTTAATGTTTAAATAAACTACATATTTTTATGATCATTATAAATTTATTTACACAACGAAATAACGCTGGAAAAGTTTGTTAAATATAAATAAACAGATGCGGTTTTGCGGACTCGCAGAGGGGAAGATTAAAAAGAGCGTATAGGCACGCTCTGGCTCTGCAATGACCATACAGCGCCTTCTTTTTTTTTTATCCAAAGTAGTCCTTAGTTTATCATTCATGCATCATTAATATATAGATATTTCAAAAAGTTAGCGAGAAAGAACCCTGGCCCGGCCCGACGTAATAATTGACATTTTCATTTTGGTCATGTTTTCAGTTTAATTTAGCTGTTTCGTGCTTGCTATGTTTATAATTGCGATGTTTTGTTTACCGCTTTTCCTCTTACTGCGAAGAGGGAGGAAGTTACATCGGCCGCCGCGATGATATTTAAGTCATCAGCCATCTGCTGTGACCTGGGAATTTAACGCCTGCTTTCACGCACACTGCTTCCTATGTCAGTCAACACGGGAAATTGTTTTCACACACAACTGCTGCACGGTTAAGTCCCGCGATATTCCCGTTGTTTTGGAGTATGTGATAGGGGCTCAAGTTACATCCAGATACTTTAGGTTGCAGTTTATGGGTCATGCGAAGGCAGTGGACCTGCTTAAACATTTCGGTTTGCCATTCGAATGAATGTGAATTTCGCTGTTTTAACTCAAGAGTTAGCCATGTTCACTGGGGTCTTGGCAGGTGCACTAGCGGCTAGCCTGTTACAAAAGATGGTTGGTCTGAGTCCTGTCCTCCTCCTCTTTTTGTCCATAATTATTGTGTGCGTGTGTGTTTAAAAAATTTATAATGTTACTTTAAATGTGTTTTATTTGTATCTTCAATATATGTGCATTCTTTTGTGAAACACACTTAGTAATTGAGGTTAAATTTGATGTTCAGTGCTTTATTTATTTAATATGATTCAATATGATCTAAATAATGGGTGCAAGAAAAGTATTAATTTTCAGTTGAAATGGCATTAAAAATGGTCGTAAAAGTCTTAAATTTTGATTTATCAATTCTGGGGGGACCCTGTTTGGTAAATGTTGATTATAATTGGTCAGTGAAGAAAACAACAGTTTGGACATGAAGGTTATGGTGTCCTGAAAAATGGGACCCAACCAGGCCATTGTGAACATTTTTTTCTTTGACATATAAAGGTAAGATTAAAGTACCTGTGACACGAAAAAGCATGTTTATTTCATAATACACGTGGTATTTTATGCCCCTGAATAATATGGGCCGCTTGGATGTGTGTGGAAGCGATCGCTATTTTTATTTAGTTTTTTGAATCCCGCGCCATGAAAATGAGTGACTTCCGGCTTCGGTCTTGCATTGAGGAGGAGGGCGCTGTGACGTGTACGGTAGAAGACGTCCTCTTCACGCGACAGTGTACTGTTGTGTATGAGGAAGAAGGATTCAGCTGATTTTGCGGATTAATACGTTTATTTTTTGCATCACGCCAGCCAAACGGCTGCAGAAAAACCATTCTCTATGAGGGAGAGGCGTATGCGCCTTTTTGGAGTTTCAAAAGGTTCCCATTCACCGTGGATATTTACTGTGGGACCATTGGACTTACGAGGAAGTGAGTAAACATCTTGTTTTGTATTATGTCAAATACGAATACAGCGATTACAAAGTAAACACTACAAACTTTCTTTAAATGAAGGACTACTTACGTTTGATCATTGATAGGCATGTAAAAAGCTCTCCTAATGCTCATTAGCAGCAGCACGTTAGCTGCACAACAACTCCAGCCACCCTCCTCCGGGGAACGAACTGTAAATTGCTCTCCGCCGGGTGGTTTGCCGATCCGCGATGACAATCGACAACTGGGTCGTCATGTCAAATAATCCAGGATAGTTATGTGTGATTTTCCGCTTCGAAGACTTTGAAACATCACTCGGTTCGGGTTAGCATGTCGGCTAGCTGTCACGCCTTCTGGTTTGTTTACATTCTCCGAAGCCGGGGAAGGGAAATGACATATGTCCGATTTAGGTGTCATAAAATATTGTTCGGGAGGTGCGACAGTAAAGGTGAAGTCGACAGTTTTGACCATTATGGAGTAATTTTGCCATGTCGTCCTGAATAAATGCATTTTTATTATTTCATATTCCATTCAGCACAAGACTGTTATTTGTCATGACCATGCCATTTATTTAGCAATTGGGGAAAATACTTGGATAAAAAGAATATCCTGTAAAAATATTGAAGTAAAGAGACAGAAACAATGACATTTTGCCGCTCTCTTCGTCGCGTTCTCCTCGTTGTGAATAGTTCCCCCTCGACGGGCTGACTGGTCCTTCTCAAGCCATTTATATAGCTATTGGGGAAAATACTTGGATAAAAAGAATATCCTGTAAAAATATTGAAGAGACAGAAACAATGACATTTTGCCGCTCTCTTTGTCGCGTTTTCCTCGTTGTGCATAGTTCCCCCTCGACGGGCTGACTGGTCCTTCTCAAGCCATTTATATAGCTATTGAGGAAAAATACTTGGATAAAAAGAATATCCTGTAAAAATATTGGAGTAGAGAGACTGAAACAATGACCTTTTGCGGCTCTCTTCGTCGTGTTTTCCTCGTTCTGAATAATTCCCCCCCAATGGGCTGAATAGTAAAACCGATGAGCCCAGTCTACCGCTGACGTCATCCACCTGTTGGGGACGCTAAAGCCCTATAATGGTAGGCGTGGCTAACCGGCAGATTAAAAGACTAATTTCTCGTCATCTGTGCTTTGCTAAATTGTTGTATATAGTCGAATAGTCTCAAAATATGATTCTAATTCACATAATAATGCCATTTAAGACTTTTTTTCTCGTGTCATATGCTCTTTAAAGGCATGCAAAATCGGACACAATAGGCCCGGACTTCGAAGGGTCAATACATCTGTACCCATACTAGTATACAGTATGTTGATGATATGAGGAAATTCTCTGATAACTTGAGAGAAATCTACACGTTAAATGAGTATTTTTAAGTCATTGTCACATTGCTACTCATTCATTATGAAATGTTTTTTTCCCACAAACAAAATTACGGTATCATTTTGAGTACAGTAAATTGGTTTACCAAACTAACTGTTTTCAAGCTAAGAATTTTCTTGCTTCTCTGTTTTGAACATAAGTTGTCTTCTTCTTGCAGGTTCCAGCGCTACAGGGGCCTTAAAAGTTTTCGCTCGTCTCCCTGGGATCCCATGGAGAATTTGCCTCACAACTATTCTCGCATCTTCCAGTTCCAGAACTTTGAGCGTACCCGCCGCCGCATCTTGACTGAAGCTGCTCAAGAGGAGGAGGGTGCCATGGTAAAAAGTTTGCACGTTTTATCATTTGGTATAATTTGTACACTTAAAACACTCAGTGTGTGACATTGATGCTGAAGAGGGTATTAAACAACAGCAAAACAATTAAGTTAGCAAACTCAATGTTATATGGCGACCCCCAACTTCAAAATGGACTTTGTAAATGCAAAGTTTTGTATTGACAGTTCATTGTTACAGGTGGGCTGGTACGTCACGCTGCACGTCATTGATGTGCCGCCCTCCGTGATGGAAAGCGTGCAGGCAGGGAAGCCACTGGTGCTAGTGTCTCTTCTACCGCATGAACAGAAGGTCTGTTTTTGCCTTACGTTGCAGGCAAAAAATAATAAAAGAAAAACTAAGACAAAACACTTTTTGCACCTTCTTTAGATGTCAGTGATGCACCTTTCAGTAAGGAGGCACCCCAGCAACTCTGAGCCCATAAAGTCCAAAGAGGAGCTGGTGTTCCACTGCGGTTTTCGGCGATTCAGGGCCTCGCCCATCTTTTCCCAGCACACCTCGGGTAAGATAAAGGGTGAAACTCAACTGCTGTAAGCGGTGGGTATATGGCCAAAATTTGATATGTCTGCCCCGAATGTTGTGATTGTTATGACTCTGTATATCTCTATATCAAATTAAAGTTAACTCAATGGGTGCCATTAATCTTGCTAATCAGGGGATAAACACAAGATGGAGCGCTTTCTCAGGCCAGATGCCGCTACTGTGGTGTCAGTGTATGCTCCCATTACCTTCCCCCCGACAGGAGTCCTGCTTTTCAAACAGAGAGATGATGGTAAGATTACTACAATTCTTTTTTGTTTTTCCATTACTGGAATGCACATGTGATTCAATAACAGTGAAATGACCACAAAAAATACAAGTGTGCTCTTGAATATGAATGAATATTCTTTTATGTAATGTATGAACCATACTGTTGTCTTATTACGGCTTTATTTATTTTGTAAATATATCCCCTTTACAGCTACGACTAGTAATGTAACTACAAATTCATTCTTGAAATGTTTTTGTTTTTGCTTCACATTTTTTATGAATCAACCTTAACAATAAAAATATTTTTGTGTAAGGCAAGATAAATTTATTTTTATAGCACAATTCAACACAAGGCAATTCAAAGTGCTTTACATCACACGAAGATCCACGAGCTGAAATAAAATGATTCATAAAAATCACGTTAAAAGAAAGTTAAAAACAAAGACCATTTTAACAGAAAATAAAATTATACATAAAAATCACATTAAATTATCATTAGAATAAAAAATAATAATAATTGAAATCAGAAATAGAAATAAAACAATTAATGAAAAGCAAAAAGCTTGAAATTTGGGGGGGGGGGGGGAATATATATATATATACACACAGTGGGGAGAACAAGTATTTGATACACTGCCGATTTTGCTGGTTTTCCCACTTGCAAGGCATGTAGAGGTCTGTAATTTGCATCATAAATTCTCTTCAACTGTGAGGGACGGAATCTAATACAAAAATCCAGAAAATCACATTGTATAATTTTTAAATAATGAATTTGTATTTAACTGCATGAAATAAGTATTTGATACATTACCAACTAGTAAATATTTCGGCTCTTAGTTCTTTTTTAAGAACCCCTCCTGTTCTCCACTCATTGCCGGAAGTAACTGCACCTGTTTGAACTTGTTACCTGTATAAAAGACACCTGTTCACATGCTCAAACAAACAAACTCTAACCTCTCCACAATTGCCAAGACCAAAGAGCTGTGTAAGGGCATCAGGGATAAAATAGACCTGCACAAGGCTGGGATGGGCTACAGGAAAATAAGCAAGCAGCTGGGTGAGAAGGTAACAACTGTTGGATCGATTATTAGAAAATGGAAGAAGTTCAAGTTGACGGTCAATCTGCCTCGTTCTGGGGCTCCATGCAAGATTTCACCTCGTGGGGCATCACTGATCATGAGAAAGGTGATGGATCAGCCCCAAACTACATGGCAGGACCTGGTCAATGACCTGAAGAGAGCTGGAACCACATGCTCGAAGAAAACCATTGGAAACACATTACGCCGTGATGGATTAAAATCCTACAGCGCACGTATGGTCCCGCTGCTGAAGCCAGTGCATGTCCAGACACGTCTGAAGATTGCCACTGACCATCTGGATGATCCAGAGGAGCAATGGGAGTAGGTCATGTGGTCGGATGAGACCAAAATTGAACTTTTTGGTCTAAACCCGGCTCGTCGTGTTTGGAGGAAAAAGAAGGATGAGTACAACCCCAAGAACACCATCCCAACCGTGAATCATGGAGGAGGAAACATCATTTTTTGGGGCTGCTTCTCTGCCAAGGGTACAGGACGACTGCACCGTATTGAGGGGAGGATGGATGGGGCTATGTATCGCCAGATCTTGGCTGACAACCTCCTTCCTTCAGTGAGAGTCCTGAAGATGGGTCGTGGCTGGGTCTTCCAGCATGACAACGACCCAAAGCATACAGCCAAGGCAACTAAAGAGTGGCTCCGTAAGAAGCATCTTAAGGTCCTGGAGTGGCCTAGCCAGTCACAAGATCTGAACTCGATAGAAAATCTATGGAGGAAGCTGAAAGTCCGTGTTGCCCGGCAGCAGCCACGAAACCTGACGGCTCTGGAGAAGATCTGCATGGAGGAGTGGGCCAAAATCCCTGCTGCAGTGTGTGCAAACCTTGTCAAGGACTACAGGAAACGTTTGGTATCTGTAATAGCAAACTTATTTCATGCAATTAAATGCAAATTTATTATTTAAAAATCATACAACGTGATTTTCTGTTTTTTTTGTATTAGATTCCGTCCCTCACAGTTGAAGAGAACTTATGATACAAATTACAGACCTCTTCATGCTTTGCAAGTGGCAAAACCAGCAAAATCGGCAGTGTATCAAATACTTGTTCTCCCCACTGTATATATGAGTACGCTGTGGTAAACAAAAGCGTTTTAGCCGTCATTAAAAGAAGCCAATAGTTTGAGCACATTGCAGACCTTCAGGTGACTTGTTCCAATGGTGAGGAGCATAGTAACTAAATGCTGCCTCACCCTGCTTGGTTCTTGTTCTTGGAATATACAGCGGACAGAGGTATCCAACAAATCAAGCATGTACTGTGTACAATGGAGGCTTTTTATCTTATTACCTAAAAAAATATATATTTTTCTGTATATGTATAAACAGTTCAAATTGTATCATAACATTGCCACTTACGTCTTACAAATATTCATGTTTTTATTGGTCAATTTTACATGACTTTAGTATCTTTTCAACTTTCATCCAGTTAACTCATTACCTGTCATTGACAGCGATAGATGCCAATTCATTTAAACTTGGAAAACGGTCGGTGAATGCACATGTTTCAGTGCCATCACTCACAGTCAAAATGTATTGGATGCCTAGAATGGCAAATGTCAGCCAGCCAGTGAGATAAATCAATATTTACCTGTGCGTATAGGTGTCCAGGACCTTGTGGCCACAGGCAGCCTGCTCAGTTGTGATCCTCAACGCGTTATGCTCAAGAGGATCGTGCTTAGCGGACACCCATTCAAAATTAACCGAAGGTCTGCCGTTGTCCGTTACATGTTTTTCAACAGAGGTGAGCGATATCTCCTGCCTCAACATGTGTTCTGCATTGTATCTATTATTGATCTTTCATTTTTTTTCTTCATTGTGGGCTAGATGACATCATGTGGTTCAAACCTGTGGAGCTTCGCACTAAATGGGGACGGAGGGGCCACATCAAAGAGACTTTAGGTAATTAAAAAAAAAAGCTCTCTGTGAATCATTTATAAATATAAGTATATAATATATATGTATGTATATATATATATATATACATTTTTCTTTCTTTTTTTTTTAAAGGAACTCATGGTCATATGAAGTGCGTGTTTGATAGCCAGCTGCGCTCTCAAGACACAGTCCTGATGAACTTGTACAAGCGGGTCTATCCTCGTTGGACGTTTGACCCCTATGTCCCCTTGCCTTTGCCCTGGTTTAAACGAGAGTCGACAGTGGACGTGAATGACTTGGACATGGAGTAGCATGACACAGTGTGGATTTCAGAACAAATATATCATTGGTATTGAATAAAATTATCAAGATCCCATGCATTTTGTTACATATGATTGGGAAACATGATTTGGGAAGCAGGCGGCACGGTGGCAGAGTGAACGTCCAGCTCACAGTTCTGAGATCAAGGGTTCAATCTCGGGCTTCAACCTTCCTGTGTGGAGTTTGCATGTTCTCCCCCACACCTGCGTGGGTTTTCTCCAAGCATGCATTGTAGGCTGATTGAACATTCTAAATCAGGGGTCTGCAAACCAGTCCTCAAGGGCCGCTGTGGGTCCTGGTTTTTGTTCCAACCGATCAAGCACCGACAGTTTAACCAAAGATGTTTTTGCTAAAACAAGCAGCACCTGACTGCAATCAACTGATTACACTTGTAAGACACCAGATTGGTGAAAAGGTGTTGTTTTGTTGGAATGAAATCCTATGTGGAATAGTTTGGCGACCACTGCTCTAAATTGTCCCTAGGTATGTGTGTGTGTGTGTGTGTGTGTGTGTGTGCGAATGGTTGTGCCCTGCGATTGGCTGGCAACCGATTCAGGATGTACCCAGCCTACTGCCAACAGTTAGCTGGGATTGGCTCCGGCACTCCTGTGACCCTCGTGTGGATAAGTTGCTCGGAAAATGAATAAAATGATTGGGAAATTTACAGTGACTCTCCACTTTGATTTTTCACTTGGTGAATTTCTATTTGAGGTCTATGTGTATTTTTCACACAAATACTTTCTGCCAAAGAATACAATTCAAGACGAGACTCCTTTAAAATCTCATGATTTGGCACTGTAACCTTTGGATTGTCGTAGCGGTATCAGCCGCTAGAGGGCAGCAATATATAAATTTTCCATGATACTTTTGCCTATTTAAAAAAATCCTGTTGTTCAAATAGATATGTAAATTATGGTTCACCTTTTACCAGGCAAATTCTTAGTGTAAATAGATATGTTATAGGTTTATTTATTTAAGTTGACTTTGTATTGTAACAATAATGCACACAATACATGTATAGCATGACATACAGTAAATACAACTAGTAATAAGATATCACTGCGGTTTTAACTGTGTGGTATCCTGTAGAGCAGAAAGATCAAATCTTTAATATCAATCGTTAAAATTTTTGACAAAACGTTTGATGGCCTTCAGATAATACTCCTAAAATTTCAATTACCTTTTCTGTTACCTTTTCTCCCCTTTTTAAAATGACCACTTTCATCTAAATATTTTATTGTGGTGCCTCCTCAAATTACCATTTTTCAGTAGTAAACTTATTTTTGTAAAAATACTTCATAACAATTATAATAAAATATTGACTGTCCTAATATTGTATTATTTTTCTTAATTTGTTATTGGACTTTAATGTAAAATTACCACTTTTCCATAAACCGAGTGTTTTTTACTGCTGGTATTGGGAGTTGGAATGGAAACAGATAATAGATAACGTAAGATTTTTGTTTTTGTCTTTTGTAAACAGCCGTCCGCAAATGCACCTCGATGGTTTTGTAATATGTAATTCATCACTTGTCCTGAAAGAAATTGGATACAGTATGAAACAATAGCCTAAGTATGTGAGAGGTGGAAAAAGTCTTCCATTTTTCTTATAACCTATCACAGCCTTGCAAAGAAACCTGGCACCTCCATTAGACCTATGCAAACAATACTTTTTTTTGCACGCATCCTTTGTGCTGTGCAGTCCCCGACTTCTTTTAAAAATTAAAGTGGTATGCCCCCCCCAAAATGTGGTTTGGAGTGTGGGCTGCCCCAGGTTTGACCCGATTGAGCCCTTCACCGCACAGTTCACACAACCTCATTGCTGTCAAGTCGGAAGGCCAAAAAATGCTCTGCAGTCCCCCCCCCCCCCCCCTTTTTTTTTTTTTTTTGCAATGGGGAAAATGGTTGATTTATGAATCTCAGTATTTATCGCAAATCGCAGCCCCCTTTTTTGCGTGCTTGCAGAAACATGATTCATCCCGGCGGGCATGCCAAGAAGTCTGCATGAGCAAGCACAGGGTGAAGACGTTGAGATGGAGGCAACGTGATCCGTAATAGAGCAAAAGTTCACATTGTGCTATTTTATTAGAAAAAGAAAGATGATACACTTGGGCGATGTATCGTGCTTTTTGGCGTCGGGGCATGCGTTGTGCCAACACTCACTTTATATTCTGCTTTTTGTTGGAATTAGGTGATAACCACGATGCGCGTGTGTAGTGCACACTCATTTTCAAGGTCACAGTGAGGGAAAGCGCAATTCAATATCCCCAAAATGCAGTAATAAATGCAGAGGACGTGCCAAAGGCCAACAAAGTTGACTTCCATGTTGTTTTCCCAAAGGAAATTAAGTAAAGTGAATTAATTTGTTCCAGGCTCAAACTGTCTACATCATAAAAACTCAAATGTACAGGCAATGTTTTAGGTAAGATTGATTCCTTGAAAATGGATCGCACAAAGTCAAATTATTCAAATTGCTCTTGAACAATAAATGATAACGACCTTAAAAGTTGAATACAACGGAATGTTACTTACTAAACATACTGGAATTAAGTGCAACTACCAGCCTCTCAATATAAATTGGTCACATTGTACTTAGCAGCTAATGTCTATTATTCTACAAAATGTTCGATTTCCAATTCACTTTTCTTCATTCCCATTACTGAGGCCATTTGCTTGTAGTATCCTTAAAACAAGCTAATTTCTTGTGCAGTTAACATTTTAGATCAGTGGGAGGCAAACATTTAACTCCAAATTGCAACACTTTTGGAGTTTCCGCTGCACAGTTGCTACTATCCTCCAGCTTCTCCCTTTGAGCTTTCTGAAGACCAACTGCAACGTGGTATATAGCGCTGACTCCAACCCATGACTTGAGTGTTTGGCACATGTCTGCAGTCAGGAGACATGAGCACTGGTGACTTAGTGCTTCGTTGGCCCAAAAATGTCTTGCGGTTCCTACTTCACTGCCACCACACTTGGAAGGCGTCCGGCCGAAGATATAACGGGTGAGAAGTTTTTCCACTGGATGTGAATGAAGAGGGCGGAAGAAGAGAAGGGGGCAGGCGAGATAAGAGTGCGGCCAGCTTAATAATAATAAATAATATTTTAAACAAAGAATTTGTGGGGGAAGGAGTCGGAGGAATGCACGAAAACAAGAAGAGGGGGGTGTAAAAATTTGCAAATTAAAAAAATTGTGAGAGAATGTGGGAGAGCACATAGTGGCTGGCGTTTATGGATTGCAGATGTGGCGCTATGGGGTTTTGGCAGGGCCCTTGCACGCCTAAATCATGCACCGGCTGGGTGGCACCGGGGTGAGCGCAAGGTCAACAAGCTGCAGCATACAAGCCGTAAAAACCCTGAGAGGAACAAGAGCCTGAAATACATAGCGTCACACAACTGCAGGGCACAAGGGTATATTCAGACTATATGTGTGGGAAGGCCAGCGGGAGTAACTCACCCTATAGGTTCATGCATATAGGCTCCAGAATGCTAATCACAAATCACCATCTGATGAGTTCTATTTGCATACAATCAACAGTTAAAGTGAACCCTTCTCTTAATCAAATAGATAATAGAAAACAAGGGGAGAACTTGTTATGAAACAAGCCAATAGCAGAGTACATATAGACAAACAGATGTAAGGAAAATATGTTTTGGTCCAATAAAACCAAAGTAAAATGTTTTGGCCCGATTTTGTAACATTTAAATTTGCCACAAACACATGACCTGTTACCCCCCGCCCCCGCCCCCCCCCCCAAAATATATATATATATATAAATATATAACTACAGTGAAGTCATGCTTTTCTCTTAATTAAATTAAAAATAAAAAACAATAACCCCATAAAGAACTGCCGTTCACATACATAGACGTCACGTTACATCACATAACTCAAAAGGTGATGTCCACATATATATGTTGACGCCTGATCTTATTCATAATAATAATATTATTTTTACATTTTTTAATGACAAAAGAAAGTGTATAAACTATATAATAACAAAATTGATCAAATAAAACTATAAAATCAGAAATGCACTCTTGTTATGCCCCCATAAAAATTACAAAATTATTATATTAAAAAAAAAAAAAAAAAAGTATTCCTCTCCTGCAACTGACAATGATGGACATTCAATCATTTAAGCTTGGAGAAGTTACTGTGTCGAAGCAATCATTTGCCACCAGCCTCTCCCATTCAAAATGGGTTTGACGTCAAGCTCCAGCAACAGCAGCCCATAAGTTAACCGATTCACTCCCAGCCATTTGCAATGATTTTGACTGATTTTTCAAGTGCCACAATATTGTGTTCTATGGCTACATGAACACAGAATGTACAAAGAGAAAGATTAACATCTTATATCCTTAAAAAAATAATTTGTTTCTACTGTTGGATCTCAGTGCTGCATTCCACATTGTTGATCACAACATACTACTCAGCAGATTGGAAGAGTGGGTAGGGATCACTGACACTGTTCTTCAGTGGTTCACATCTTATTTACATGATACGGATTTCTTTGTGTCAATCGGAAACCATCAGTCAGAACGGACGAAATTCACATGTGGGGTTCCTCAAGGGTCCATTCTTGGACCACTTTTATTTAACATTTATATGCTTCCCCTAGCTCAGGTCATGGGACAGTTTGACATATCCTATTACACCTATGCAGATAACACGCAACTCTACATTTCTGTGTCCCCACATGATTATTGTGCCTTAGTCTCCCTGATTAAAAGCATTCATGAAAACATTGAATGGATGTGCCAGAATTCTCTCAAGCAAAATATGGGGAAGACAGAAGTGATCATTTTTGGGCCAAAAAAGGAAAGGTCAAAAATTAAACGCACACCTTGGCACAATGTCACTTACAGCTACAAATCTGGTTTAGAAATCTTGGTGTAATCATTGACTTGGACCTAAAATTTGATAGCCATCTAAAGTTAGTCACTAAATCTGCTTATTACCACCTAAAAAAATATAGCCAGAATTAAGGGGCTTCTAAATAAATATTAAACAAGACATGGAAAAACTCATGCATGCATTCATTTTCAGTAAATTGTACCGTTGCAAGGGTATACGTAGTTCTAGGTCTCAATAAAAAATCAGTTAGGAAGCTGCAACTAGTACAGAATGCTGCTTCCAGAGTCCTCACAAATACAAGGAAACCGGACCACATTACACCGGTTTGTAAATCGTTACACAGGCTTCCGGTGAGTCAAAGGATAGACTATAAAATACTACTGCTCGTTTACAAAACACTTAATGGCTTTGGACCAAAATACATGCTTGTTTTGTTGGATCCCCATGAAGCATCTAGACCCCTGTGGTCATCTTGCCTGGCACGGCCGGACTGTTCTCCCTGTATTTTTCAAACACTTTGAGAATAGTCTGGGACCCAGCTCCTTAATGGCCTCTCGAGGCGAATGAAATCATCCGTCCAATCAGATTCGATTATTTGTGTGATGTGTTCTTAACAAGCAATGTCACTCATGTGCGTCGGAAGTCGTCTCCACAACAACACGGATGGCGAACGGGAGAGCCAAGAATATGTTCCAATCAGCAATAAAATCAGTTTTAAATGACCAAAAACACATCGACACAAGTCATTGACAACAGTCTGCCCCGCGCTAGCCATGTTGAATAAACTTCTCAATTCTCCGCTTGCGTTAGTTTCTTGTCGCTTTACCAATGTCTCATCCACCCGTTGCTGATTGGTCCACTCCGCTCTCTGTTTGCTGTGGCTTGCTCCACCCTGATAGTTTGATCCACCCTGATAATTTGATCCGCCGGACGGTCGCCAGACTCAATCGCTGGAACAGCAGTGAGTCTGGAGTTCCAGGCTAATGGTCGTATGGAACCGGTCTCCTCTATGTTCCAAGAGCAAGAACCAAGCAGGGTGAGGCAGCATTTGGTTATTATGCTCCTCACCTCTGGAACAAGTTACCTGAAGGTCTGAAATGTGCTCAAACTCTTAGCTCCTTTAAATCAGGGCTAAAAACGCTTCTGTTTATCACAGCATATTCGTAACTGTCTATATATTTCAAATTTCAAAATTATTTGCTTTTTATTCATTTTCTGCTTTATTTTAATTTCTGATTTCAAAGAATATTATTATTTTTAAAATTCTATTCATGATTTAATGTGATTTATACGTATAATTTTATTTCCTGTTTTAATTGTCTTTTAACTTTCTTTTGATTTAATGTGATTTTTACGAATCATTTTATCTCTGCTCGTGGAGATTCATGTGATGTAAAGCACTTGAAATTACCTTGTGATGAATTGTGCTATACAAATAAATTTGCCATACCTTGCCTTACTTTTTCGTTCTTTAGTTATGAACAGTTGAAAACCATAAACACTCAAAGATAAAATCTTTGGTAGTGAAAAGATAAATGAGTGCCCAGTGAGGGTTAATCCTGTTTTGCCAACAAAGAAGAAAAGAGATTCTAGTTTATATTGTTTCTGCTGGTAAATAGTGAGCAGGACGCGACAACAAAGGGATGCAGAGAAGTTCACCCAGAGAACAAGGAGGTGACGCCCAACCAAGCCTGGTGAACACATTTCAAACTACCACACATGAGACTCATTGAACACAACATTCTTTGGATATTTTTGCTGCAAAGTCTCTGAGCCCAGCCGAGTTGGCATGATGTGACCTGCTGTGCAACCGCTAATTACTTGGAGTGAAGCCCCCCTCTAAGGTGTGTGTACCTTTCATCCACCTCCCTTCTTTCCACAAACCTGATTATCCAGGTGGGAATGAAATATAAAAGGGGAAAAAAGAAGCAAGATATAATTTCCAACGTCCGCTGCGTGCACCCCCGACGGGCCTCCCAGAGTGCTTTGCAGCTGACATCACCTCGCAGAACCCTGGCAAGCTTGTCTCTATCTCTCCCCTCGCTTCCTGCCCTCATGATGTCACACGCCATATGGTTTTCAGCAATATCAAGCCGGAAAAGAGATTTAGTCGATGGAGAGGAGGGGGTCTGGGAAGGGTGCGTGTGTATGTGGCTGCACGTCGGACTCAGAAAACAAAAGATTCTGTGGAGGGGAGGTGGTGAGAGGCTGTTGAACTCTGTGAGGCTTACAACGCACACACACTGACTACTTCATTAGATACACCTGCACTAATGACAATCACTACAATGGCTATCAAGCTATCTTTCGAGGGAACCCACTGTACCCCATTTTAAGTGCATTCTTGGTACGTGGATTGAGCAGTTTCGTTAATTTCTCTTTGCCATTGATGAGTATACTGGCCAATGTTATGTTTTTCAAATTCATAAGAGGGTCTGACAGCCACAATGTATATTCTAGAGCTGAAACAATTTTGCTGCTGCACATCTGCCAGCTGATGGCAGCAAAGCACCATTTTGAATAGGAGATTTACCAGTCAGTAAGTCTATTTGAAAGGCTTCTTAAGAAATGGCTAAATTTTCATAAAACCACTGATTTTTGAAAGTTGAGAATAAACCTTTTTTAGGACAAGTGATAGTTTTTGGTAATTCCAGCAACAAAAACAACATAACCTCATAAGATCTGGCATTTCACATATGTGGACATGACATGTAGGCCACAATATCAACATTTAGTATGCAAGTGTGGCCGACATGACCCAAAATGTCATGTCCAAATATGTGGATGCCAGGTCACAATTATAATTGCAATATGTTTTAAATGATGTTTTAAATGTTATTCTGTATGGATATGCCGGAAAACACTCAGGTGACTTGAAGTTCCGTTCTGAGACCCCTGATTTGGCCAAATTTCAGAATTGTCCTATATGCATATGTGAAACATAATTGGAAAGCTTAAAATCTCAATTTTTGGGGCGAAGAAAATTTTTGAACAGGAGTGCATTCGAAAAAGAAAAACAAACAAACTCGAGGTGAGAGCATGAGAGAGCACACTTAAACACACCATGATTTTAATGAGATATTATTGCGTGCTTACCTTGTTTCGATCCCAAAAAATCCATGTAGCATGTCTCACCGAGTGTCAAGACACAGCTGTGAATGGCCGCAGCCCGACTTTTTGGGGATTTTATGAGTGAACATGGTAATATAACAAGGGTCGCAATGCAAAAATCGCAGACATCAAGGAGAGGTCGAGATTTTCTTTTTCAAATATTTACCCTTTTAAACTTTTTTTTTTCCTTCAATTTTTTCTTTGTTTGGATCGATTATTCATCATCTAAAATATCTGGGAAAATGTGACAGTAAAAAAAACAAAAAAAACAATTAGGCGATAGTTATGAGCAGGGGTGAAAGTGAGCCAGAACAGTCAGGAACGCATTTCCGGCACAAGATTCAGGGCCAGAATGCAGTTCCTTATAAGATTCAAGGCCGTAATGCTGTTCCAGAATAAGGTTCAGTGCCGGAATGCTGTTCTGGTACACGGTGCTCTAATCCCGAAAATATGTCAAAACGCTCTGTAAAAAAAAAAAAAAAAAAAAAAAAAAAAAAAAAAAAAAATGCTAAGCTGCCACACATGCATTTTAGCTCCAAGAAGAAAACAATCTACCAACATCAGATTTACATACACAAGTGTTAACAACAAGCATAATAAATTGCTTGTGTAGAGTAATCACTTTACACTAATATTTATTATTGATTTTATTCCATGGACGGCATGGAGGTTTTCCCAGCTGCTGCAGTTAACTGAGTCTGACGATGATCAGTCACGTCAATGTGCGAATGCACGCAGCAAAGCAAAACGCCTGGACTCACTTATCCGTTCAATTGGCTGACATACTGACATGTGATCAGCAGAGGTGGTTAGCTCTGATTGGTTCAAATGTGCATGTTTTCTGGAACAGCAAAAAAAAAAAAAAAAAAAGCTTGTTGATGCTGACACAGAGGAGGGGGCGTATCTGCCTCTGTCACATTGTTATGACCAGTGTTGTTAATCTTACTGAAAAAAAGTAATTAATTATAGTTACAAATTACTTCTCCCAAAAAGTAATTGCGTTACTAACTCAATTACCTGAATGTAAGAGTAATCAGTTACTTGGCAAAGTAATTGGTGATAATTACTTTTTTTTTTTTTTCCTCAAAAAAAAAAAAAAAAAAAAAAAAAAACATTGGCCACACTATGTGAAGTTTTTTGTGGAGGTTTTTGGTACAATTGGCCCGAGCCCAATTCTTTACCCTAATTTACCCTTTACCCTGAATCAACTGTTAAAAGTTGTTAAAACTGCTCCCATTATTGCATTAGTTCCCTTCTCTCTACTTTCGACATATGAAAGTTTTAAAACTGTTTCATCATTTAAAGATAGATTCAAGTCAAGATTTTGCCAATTTAGAAGTATTTTAGATAAAAAGTTACTTAGGTTCGCGAGGAAGGTTCTCTACAACAGAGCCGTCCTAAAAAGCCTACTGCTTTAAGATGGCGGCTGTCATTTTGCATCTAGTTATATCTATATACAGGGGCGGACTGGGACTAAAAAGCAGCCCTGGACTTTGACTCAGCCCAGCCCACAAGAATCGCTTTACGAAGGGAAACAGACCCCCTAGGGGTGTCTGGGGGCATACCTTTTTTTTTTTACATTTTATTGTAAAATGCATCAATTTCTTGCATTTAAGAGAAAATGAAGAAAATATGTCTAGACTGTCACTGTCTGGGTGGCACGGTGGCTTAGTGGTTAGCACATCTGCCTCACAGTTCTGAGATCAAGGGTTCAATCCCGGGCTTCGGCCTTCCTGTGTGGAGTTTGCATGTTCTCCCCGTGCCTGCGTGGGTTTCCTCCGGGAACTCCGGTTTCCTCCCACATCCCAAAAACATGCATGGTAGGCTGATTGAACACTCTAAATTGTCCGTAGGTATGAGTGTGTGCGTGAATGGTTGTATGTCTCCTTGTGCCCTGTGATTGGCTGGCAACCAGTTCAGGGTGTCCCCTGCCTACTGCCCGTAGTTGGCTGGGATAGGCTCCAGCACCTCCGTGACCCTCGTGAGGAAAAGCGGCATGGAAAATGAATGAATGAATGTCACTGTCTGACTTGGGGCGCTCAAAGTACTGCAAGGCTGAACTGGAGTTGGGTTCATTTTCTGTACTAGCTCTATGATAGACCTAAATAAACAAATGAAAGAATGTATTTTTCAAAGCAAGTTTTAAGTATTCGGGCAAATTCCACATTCTGAAACTGTCAATGATTATGATGATGATGACAATGACAATAAATTCATTCATTCATGTATCCGATTGATTATAATATATCTCTATATATCTCTGTCTATAAAACAATTTCATTGTTTATGCCATAATTCAGTGGTCTCCAAACTATTCCACATAGGGCCGCAGCGGGCACAGGATTTCATTCCAACAAAACAAGACAACACCTATGCACCAATCTGGTGTCTTACAAGTGTAATCAGTTGATTGCAGTCAGGTGCTGCTTGTTTTAGCAGAAACTTCATTGGTTAAACTGTCGGTACTCGATCGGTTGAAAGAAAAACCAGGCCCCACAGTGGCCCTTGAGGACCGGTTTGGAGACCCCTGCCATAATTAATCTTGCCATACAAATAATAAATTTCAATGAAAATACAATAAACATTTCAAGACAAATCCTGTATACATAACCTTCATTGGAAAGTATTAACCAGAAAACAAAACGATATATAAATGATTAAAAATATATATCAATTTAACTACCTAAACTGTAAAGTAAAACCATTCATTTTATTAATATTTTGTTATATTTCTTCTGAATTAATATTGCTGCTGCGTGTGCATACGTTGTTTTACAGCTAAAATATTTTTTCTTAGGAGAGTGATAGTAGGACTAGAATATTGTAACTTGACACGATTGCCAACGGGTACATCGACTAGCTGGCACTAACCCTTTAATTGTCATTTATTTCATTTAAAATGTACCTACCTGGTGGATAACAATTGCCAGTATACCGAACAAGTGACCCTCTTCATCCATTTTTACTTGCTCTGCGCTTGTCTGGGGAACTTCCCTCTCGAACTTCCACCAGCTTATCATTACCCCCTCCCTCTTTTTTTCTCTCTCCCTGAACCGGCTGCGCGTCAGAGCGGCTGCCGCTCCCCCTCTCACGCCGGGAGTGGGCAGCTGTTACCCGACGTGGCCGTTGCAGCCAGACTGCTGCTTGCGAAAATATTTGTCAACTTATGACATTTTGATGCTTCGCTCTCCAGTTTCTTTAATTTTTTTCTTCCTAACCTTCTTCGCGCCACCCTTCTCTTTTCTTTTTTTGCCACCACCATCCATATTGTGCATTAACGCTCGTCGCCATTTTGCTTCCACAAGGAACCAATGAAGGCAACTTTGTGCTTCTTTCGTTCTTCTATCAGACTGGCGATGAACAGCCAGGCGCATTGCTGCCACCTGTTGGATTGGATGCGAACTGTAGATAATAAGAGGCAAGGGGGGACAATAACAGTGATGTATAATGAATGGCGGCCGCCGGCCGTCCAGGGCACCGGCCGTTCTGTGATCCTCCAGAACCCACAGATTACCAGTCCGCCCCTGTCTATATACATGGTGTATCTACCATGTCTACCATATCTACCATAACATGCGGGCGTAGTTTGTCCGGCTATCGGCTACAACATGTATTATTGGAGCTACCTAGCATCGCGTTTGCTCGGCGTCACAACTTTCTTGCCTCCTCCCCGCTCCTGCTCTGCTCTGTCGTCTCGGTGAGTCCGTCTCCCTCAGACTTTTCGACCAATATAGTAACGCGTAGTAACGCATGCCTTTCCGTCCTCAGTAACGGTAACGGCGTTGCCAAGATGAGAAAAATAATTAATTAGATTACCCACTACTGAAAAAAATAACGCCGTTAGTAATGCCGTTATATTGTAACGCCGTTATTAACAACACTGGTTATGACGCGCCAAAACAACAGCAGAGCATCATGGGATTTGTAGTATTAGTGGTGAATGTGGCATTACAGCGCTGCCACCATGTATTACCGGCGGGACAGCTCTAATATTAATCTGAAATTGCCTCGCGGGCCAAATATAATTAAAATTTGGCCCGCAGTTTAATTATATTTGCTTTAGGTGAACAAACTACACATCACCACAATGTTTACCTACAAATGAAGTGTGTAATGTGTTTTTCACAATACAAACACAGGAGAAGCTTGGCCAAATTGCTTGTATGGTCCTAAAAACTGCATGACATGTTAATGCCATGATTAATGACCACTTTCCAAATGTAAGGGTTTGGTATGTTTAAAAAGAGAATAATCTCATCTTTCCAATGACATAAAAGACATTTTCCGACAACACTTTAAACCGGGAGAAATTATAATTTGAACTAAGGGGGTCTGTGTGTGGTGGAATGAAAAAATGGGATGAATAACTGACTCGGAAAATGGCACTTATATTTTTACATCAACCCTTCACTTGCCCTTATCAACTACCAGTTGCTTGCTTGACATCCATTATCATCACACAACTATGTGAACAGTCCAATCCACTGCCGAAATGGAATACCTGTACTGTGCATTTGTGCCAAGTACTGAAGGTAGGCTACTGACTAATTGTGGCAGACAGGTATGTCTTTGGAAGTACAATTTGCCACAAGGGCCAGTTGAAGTGACGCTGGCACCCGACACTGCTAAAATTCCCCCACATTCGGCTGATGCTAATAACAAGTTCCTATCTCCAATCATTTGTGCCCCCCAGTTACACTTAGTTTTGCATTAGTTTATTTTAGCAAATACCTTTTTGCAGGCTGAAGGCATGTCAAAGTGCCACTCAGTTTCTTCTTTTTATTGTTGTTGTTGTTGAGCAATGCAATGAGTACTTTCTTAAATCCTCTAAAACTTGACCGGCCCGTTGTTCGCCTCTAACCTTCTTCCATTTGGTCCAGACTTTCAGCACCAGCTTCTGATCATTGGTCAGGCTCTTTTCTTTGACTAGAGAACCATGAGTGGTTGGGCTGATGACTGACTGGACACTCGACTAGCACATGCTCAGCTGTTTTTGACACCCATTCCATACTAGCCATACTTTAGAATCCTTTCTGGCAATCTTATCTTGCCAGTATTGAAGATAAGAGTGGTGGGCACAACGAAGGCGACTGAGTGTCACTATAATTTTAAAGAGTGTCGTTGGGTTTTTCGTGTGGACACTAACTTTAAAGTCCTGCTCTTTCGTGATCCGTCTTGAAACTGTGCAGCTATGCGTGGGGCAATATCTATCGATCCTAGAGCCTGATTTTTTATTTTTTTTGTATAACAGCTGATTAATTAATTGTGGACATATTGGCGCCTGTGTTAGCACACTCATGCTTGTTTTGGAACAGTGTTGACTGATAGCAACGTAACAAAGAGTAGACACCAGGTTTGGGAATTTTCCCTCAACACGGGACTCAAATGGCGATGGCGTCTGCTTTTGAGGTGTTAAGTTTACATGTCGAGCATCCTGCATCGTGTCAAGCCCCTGCCGTGTGTCTGCGCCAAGCTTTATGACAAAAAAGGCAAGTGGAAATTCAAAGTGAAACGGGGCCTCAGACAGCCGAGAGGCCTGCAGCGTGTCTGCTCCCAGACGTCCGTGTGGAAAGCTGCCTTCCACTTGATCTTCCCGGGCTCTAGCCCCGTGAAAATCCGCACCGTGTCACACGGCATGGACCTGCATCACTTGCAGGAATGTTGGGTAATTTAGAGGGTTAGCTGTACAGGTCCTGTCTTATCTCTACTATTTTGCTCTTCTATGTGGAAAGCTTCCCTATACGGTACGCTTTTCCTGGCACTTGCAGTGGTAACCCACTTATTGCTTACAACCAGCAATTTGGTGGTTTCAAAAAAAATAATTGAATCCTCCTCCTTCAGTTCATAAAAAGTTCAGTGTTTGGGCTTTATTAGCGCCAGACTATAGCTCGCTAAAATTGTGTTTTGACAAGTTTAAAGTCCAGTCCAGGCCTCAGGAGGCTGATTGATAAGTCCGATAAAGTCTGCAAAGACAACAGCTGTGCTCAAAATGCACACATGCAATTATACACAGGCTTTCTTAAGCTTTCCTCATCACTCATGAAGCTTGATTGCAGAATTAATACCTCTGTTAACACTAGAAAACCCAAGGAGGGATCAGTTGATGAATATACCTTTTGTGCCCAGAGAGGGATCATCTGATCCTAATTTGCACATCTATTGTGGTCGTTGATGGTGGTCGTTTGTTACTCACGCCTACGGACAATTTGGAATGATCAATCAGCCTAGCATGCACGTCTTAGGAATGTGGGAGGAAACCGGAGTCTTTTTCTATCTCTACATAGAGAAAGAAAGAAAAAAAAAAAAGCAAATGTGTATGTATGTGGGAATGAAGCATTTAGCTACAGTAAATATGCCACAGACCTAATGTGGATGTGTAGCTGAACAGGTTGACTTTCATAGTATATTGAACTATATTTTAGCAATCCTTTTTTTTTTTTTTTTTTTTTTTCATCTTGAATCCATTTCCAGCAGGCTTATAATGTAGACTCTAAGCCTAAACCAATGTAGGATAACAAAGACAAAATAACCGAATTTCAATCTCTGAAAGATTTATTTAGAGCAAAACAAAAAACTGTACAGTGTACTGTATACAATCCTGACACATCACTGGGTAAGGCGTACAGCATGAGCCACAAGTCAATCGGCCACATTTCTGACACACATGAGACATTTTTTTCCCCCCCGTACACTTTTTTATTTGGCAGCGCCTCCTTTTTGCTGGTGGACTGTGTGTCATGGGAACAAATAAATCTTTCAGAAATTAAATTTGGGTTGTTTTGTCATTGTTATCCTATGTTGCTTTACACTAGAACCACCAGGGGTTTTGGTGCTTCCTAAAACTACCAAGGGTGTCCCATTTTGGGACACCCTGGGATCCGCCCCCAAGCCGAGCCCATCTCATCTCTACCCCTCGGCCCACCCCTCGGCCCACCCCTTGGCCCTTCAAATGAAGCAATAAGGGGTAGGGGTAAGGTGTAGGGCTTGAAACATCACCCTAAGAATTGGGACACCTCTTTACACTCGCGTACGTCATAAGTCCATTCGAACAGTTGTTACGTAACCAAAAGCGACGATAAAAAGTGCACTAAGTGCACTTGTGTGTTTAGCAAAACTGAAAAACAAAACAAACATTACAAATGAAGAAACACAATGAACAAGCATTACAATAAGTGGTGTCGATTTTTAATTTAGTACACCCCTAAATAGTGCACTTTTTATCGTGATTAATTTTTTTTAACTATCACTTTTCTGACTGAAGAAAACACATTGAGAGTAGATAATACTGGTCATCAGCTGTTAGAGTATTATTTGGATGTATCAAGCTTGTTTCATTGAATTTAAGCAAAGCAAACAAAACAAACACTTGTAACAAACGGAAGGGTCCACAACACATGCACACAGATGTGGAGCACTAGTTCAGTTTAATTTTGTTTTGTTTCAAATTCAAATATGGTTTCAAATTCAATGTAATATTTACACCATTGTATGAAACCTGAATGATAGTTTGTTTCTGAACCAAGAGTGGTATTTACTAGTCTTGCATATTTTCTTCCCAGCCATTTCATGTGAGGTGCTTTTCTTGTTACCACTGTTGCTTGGTGTGCTTAGTTGTAGTATTTCTGAATATCTATGTATATCAATGTATATCCACAGCAAATTGTTGACTGATCTTTTCAAAAATGTTTTTTTAACATGTAGAGGGTATTCAAGCAAATACATCCAAATGAATTAGAATTATTAAAATACTTTTATCAAAATATTCTCAGAAGTTTAGCAGTTTAGTGTCAAGTAAGAAATAAGTGTCTGATAGGCTACTTTAGCTGAAGAGGGGGTTGGGGCGAAACAGGCTCAGTCAGGCTACTTTAGCTGAGGAGGGGGATGGGCGAAACGGGCTCAGTCAGGCTACTTTACCTGGGGGGGTTGGGCAAAACCTTGCTGAGTGAGGCTGCTTTCTCTTTCGCTACTACTAGTCAGGCTACTTTCAGACACTTATTTCTTACTTGCCTGCTGTAGGTTGATAAATTTGTAGGTAGATTTGTGTATGTCTTAGTCAATCCCAAAAAAAGGTTCCTTCAATCAAAGTATATATTTTCAATAGAAAATAAAAGTCACTTGAATGAAAGCAAAATGTGTTTGAATGCAAAAGTTGCCTGAATGATAGCTTGTTTCTGAACCAAGAGTGGTATTTACTAGTTTTGCATATGTTTTTTCCAGCCATTTCATGCGAGGTGTTTTTCTTGTTACCACTGTTGCTTGGTGTGCTTAGTTGTAGTATTTCTAAATATCTATGAATATAAATGTATATCCACAGTAAATTGTTAACTATTCTTTTCAAAAATGTTTTTTTAACATGTAGAGGGTATTCAAACAAATACATCCGAATGAATTAGAATTATTAAAATACTGTTATCAAAATATTCTCAGAAGTTTAGCAGTTAGTGTCAAGTAAGAAATAAGTGTCTGATAGTCAAGCTACTTCAGCTGAAGAGGGGGTTGGGGCGAAACAGGCTCAGTCAGGCTAGTTTAGCTGAGGAAGGGGATGGGCGAAACAGGCTCAGTCAGGCTACTTTACCTGAGGGGGGTTTAGGCAAAACCTTGCTGAGTGAGGCTGCTTTCTCTTTCGCTACTACTATTAGTCAGGCTACTTTCAGACACTTATTTCTTACTTGCCTACTGTAGGTTGATAAATTTGTAGGTAGATCTGTCTATGTCTTAGTCAATCCCCAAAAAAGGTTCCTTCAATCAAAGTATATATTTTCAATAGAAAATAAAAGTCACTTGAATGAAAGCAAAATGTTTTTGAATGCAAAAGTTGCCTGAATGATAGCTTGTTTCTGAACCAAGAGTGGTATTTACTAGTTTTGCATATTTTTTCCCAGCCATTTCATGTGAGGTGTTTTTCTTGTTACCACTGTTGCTTGGTGTGCTTAGTTGTAGTATTTCTAAATATCTATGAATATAAATGTATATCCACAGTAAATTGATAACTGATCTTTTCAAAAATGTTTTTTTAACATGTAGAGGGTATTCAAACAAATACATCCGAATGAATTAGAATTATTAAAATACTGTTATCAAAATATTCTCAGAAGTTTAGCAGTTTAGTGTCAAGTAAGAAATAAGTGTCTGACAGTCAGGCTACTTTAGCTGAAGAGGGGGTTGGGGCGAAACAGGCTCAGTCAGGCTACTTTAGCTGAGGAGGGGGATGGGCGAAAACCTTGCTGAGAGAGGCTGCTTTCTCTTTCGCTACTACGACTAGTCAGGCTACTTTCAGACACTTATTTCTTACTTGCCTACTGTAGGTTGATAAATTTGTAGGTAGATTTTTGTATGTCTTAGTCAATCCAAAAAAAGGTTCCTTCAATCAAAGTATATATTTTCAATAGAAAATAAAAGTCACTTGAATGAAAGCAAACTGTGTTTGAATGCAAAAGTTGCCTGAATGATAGCTTGTTTCTGAACCAAGAGTGGTATTTACTAGTTTTGCATATTTTTTTCCAGCCATTTCATGTGAGGTGTTTTTCTTGTTACCACTGTTGCTTGGTGTGCTTTGTTGTAGTATTTCTGAATATCTATGTATATCAATGTATATCCACAGTAAATTGTTAACTGATCTTTTCAAAATTGTTTTTTAACATGTAGAGGGTATTCAAACAAATACATCCGAATAAATTAGAAGTATTAAAATACTGTCAAAATATCCTCAGAAGTTTAGCAGTTTATTGTCAAGTAAAAAGTGTCTGAGAGTAGCCTGACGCCCAACCCCCTTCCACAGCTCATGGCTGGTTGCAAGTAAAGAAACAGCAGCCTGACTTGTTCAAACACATTTTGCTTTCATTCAAGTGACTTTTTTTTCTCGATTGAAAATATATATTTTGATTGAAAGAACTTTTTTTGGCTTGACCAAGAAATAAACAAATCTACCTACAAATTTATCAACCTACAGTAGGCAAGTAAGAAATAAGTGTCTGAAAGTAGCCTGACTAGTAGTAGTAGCGAAAGAGAAAGCAGCCTCACTCAGCAAGGACTCGGCAAAAGGATGACCGGAAGTTAAAAAAAAAAAAAGGACGACACTTTTTATATTGCTATATGTGCTTTGTGACTATCTGTAAGGACCTCTGCGAACCATTTGCTGTTGTGTTGTGGCAATTAGGGTTCGTGCTTTTGCCAATTTGCAATCGCGCTTTAGGAACTGGGGATCGTGTTGTGGCGGTTTGCATTCATGCTTTTTTTCTTTTGCAAAGCGTTTGCAATTGGGGTTCATGCTTTTTTTTATTTGCAAAGTGTTGAGACTTTGCATTTCGCCTGACACCTCTCAGCCACCATAATTTCCTGCTCCTGTTCAAATCCACCCCGCCAGTCGACTGTCGTTCGCTCACACTAGCTCGGTCATCAAGATAAGCACATCCCCCGCCCCTTGACGTAGTTAGCACTTTGCATTCAGAAAGCCACATGGCAGAGCTGATCACACTTGGGTTGGGTTGTGAGACCAAAACATTTGAGATTTTTTTGTCGTCACAAATGTATTGATTATTTCATTCATTATAACTTTATGCACGTTGCAATGGTCTGTGCGTTTGTTTATTTCATTGCAGAAATTTATACATAAAGTTGCCTGTGTGTGCTATAGGAGAAGAAGAAAAAATGGGCAGAGCAGTGAATGAATAAAATAAAACCATATTCAAAAATAAAACTCTCAAATAATAACTGAAACTATCATGGCAAGAGTCAGTGTAAACTGACCAACCCTTGTGGGTTAGAGTAAGGTTGTTTGCTTGTGTGCTTGAGTGGCCTATTTGAGAGACAATGACACACTCATTTGCACATATACAGATGCTAATTGTGGATACCCAGAGTTGTGGGGATCATCTGATCCCGTTCTGGGCTTTCCAGTAGGCTAAAAAAATGTTGGGTTTTCTAGTGTTAAACACTTTTCGCTCCATGGCCTCCATGCTGACTTCCTCCAACTCGAATTCCAAATTAGCACTGAAATATTTAAGCTTTCATTTTACGAAGCAACACTTCAAATTTGGCCTAGGACATATAGTAAAGAGCTAAGTTTATTGGTTACTTATTTTAACCACGTCAAATATCAGTGAGCAACACACCACATTGAGTGACACTAAAATTCAGCAGGTCACATGTAAAATTAGATGCCTCAAAGGCTGTTCTTTATTTATAGTTGTTTGTAATGTATGTAATGATATATTGAACACAAAAACATCATTCTGACTTCTCAAATTCAATGTTAATAATGCTAAGTACCTTAAGAATACATGTAAATTCCACATAAACCAAAGATGGCATCAGAATTATAAGCATTTTAAAAAAGGAAAAATCAATTTAACATATTTACACCCATCTGCATGTCACATCTTATCAGTTTGGGTTGTAATTATATAAATACTGAATGTATGCCAATATATGTGCTCTCCGAGATTAAAACTCAATTTAATTTGCCATCAGCAGCCGAGTGTCTGCCTCCTTTTGCTTCATGTTACATGTGGGCTTTTTTTTGCACATAATTCTTAATTTGCAAGTAATTAAAAAGTTTTACTATAATTAGAAAATCAAAGACATAAAAAACTAACCTAACCTAAAAAAACGCTGTGTCTCTAAAATCGAATTGAATAATTTTTATTTGATAAATTTGTCCAATAAGAACAAAAGTCTATTTCAGCTCTTTCTGTTGACATCTAACTCATCCAACAAGCAACTAAAAAGCACAAAAAACAAAACAAAAAACAAATACAATTTTTTCAGTCGTTTGCGAAGAATAGTGGGCGTGGATTAATGTGAATAATATTCAGTTAAACATAACATAGTCACAATAATGATCATGTTTGGATGATTTCAGACAACAATACCTCAAACACAATCTTTCTCCTCTCTCAGTACTGCAAATAGAAAGGACAGTCTGCATACACACTAAAGAATCTATATGTCAAGTTGTGAAATGGAACTGCTCTCAGTTTGGAAACTATTTTGGACGATGGATGAAAAAGTCACATCCTCCACAGAGCGTATGTGTTCTCCAGGCCAGGCCGGGCCTGAGCGCTCCATGTCTGCCTGCCAGGTTATCAGCAGTTCATCAGGGGAACATGGAAGCCCAAGACAATACGCTCATCCCCTCCTTGGTCGGGCTACTCGGGGTGTTGCAGATCACTTCCGCACTCTAACGGCCTGCACCTTGAACCTGAATCAGCTGCCCAGAGGAAGCCGCTGGGGGCCTTCATGACATTATCGCATGCTGTTGCCATTAAAAAAAAAACAAAAAAACAAAGGCACACAACTGAATGTTTGGTGGTTGAGAAACAAAGCGTTTAATCATTGTGAGACCTTCCAAGTGCTTGACACTGATCAGATTAAAATCACAGGCACAGCCTTTTTTTTTTTTTTTGTAAATGAAAGAGGTGACCTCTATTAAGTGTAGTGTGAGACATTAAGTATTCATTTTTAACACAAATAATCTTAACCCAAAGTTCTGGGTATTGAGGAAATATGAATGTAAAAAAACTATTTATGGGGAGATGGATGTTTGTTTTATGGTTGCTTTCAGTGTATTATTATTATTATTATTATTATATTTATCTTATTTATTTATTTGGCTGGTCAAGGTGGTCAATAAATTCCAATACATTTAAGTGGCAACTCATGCTATTACACTACTGTGCCGCTGGGTGTCACTGTGAAGCGTAAAGTGCCTATGTGCCTGTCCACCGTCTGAGCGGACGTCATCAGAACACGGTCAAAGATGTCACCAAAATCCCATCATAATTCACTTAAATTAGGCTGAAGGTATGTTCTAAAAAGAGGCCAATTTGGGCCATTATTAGACTGAAGGAGCAACGCGACAAAGATGAGCACGTCCACAAGTACGATGAATTCAAAGTTTGATTGATGGTGAAAAGTGCTGCTGCTGCTGATGGTCATAAAGGGGGCAACAATGATAAGGTTTGGATTTCATTGAACATATCATATTGTTATTTTTTTATTATTACAAACTGTATTTTGTATTTTAATAGGATTATAGACAAGTATTATTCAGAATTTATATACATGCAAATAGTTTTCTATGCATGTTTATTCTTCATAGCAGGGGTCAGCAACCTTTTTGGTGTGGAGTGCCACTTTCAAACTTTCTTGTCAATCAGTGTGCCACACCAAGATTAATGACGCACATCCGTATTTTTATATCCGACAGAGCTGTAATTTTACTCCAAGGAAAATAACATGGACATACACTGAATTTGTATAACTACCATTCTTCTTGATCAGTTAACTAAAGAAAATAATGCATATTGTAGAAAATATCAAAACTTGAAAATAAGTGCAACAGTAATAACAGCTGTACAGCTGCATCATCTAATGTAAACATATCAGACACACACACACCCTACCAGGAAAAGGGGAACAGGTGTGATTCTCAGTGCAGGTCTCTCCACAGTACAGAGCGGGCTGTTTTAAGCTTCAAAGTCAGAACAGCCGACTCTAACATTTTATCTTGCTCACGAGCAATTTAAACAGTGAATTACTGTATATGCACAATTTTATATTTTATATTACAAATATAAAAGATGCCTACCTTAAAGACCAAATGTGAAGTAATTTCATAAAATGCCAAATAGGATCACAATTAAAGTAATAAAACATTGTCCAAAAAATAAAGCATGAAAAAATAAGTTATATGTTGTATATTTGACAAAATAATCGCGTTTCCGAAGTTTGAGCCTGAAAGGGGACGAATCCGGAAGTGACGCGTCACACGGAGAACAGCGATGGCAGCGCTCCATACGGCCACCATACAAAGCCCTTCAAACATTGATTCAAACAGCTATATAAGCGATAGATCGAGCGCAAGTGAGGAGATCCAAGTCTTTGAAGAGTTGGAGGAAGAGAAGGAGGTTGGATTTTTATGTTGGACCGTACATGTATTAGCCAGACACTAATCAGGATGCAAACAATGTGCCCAGACTATCTGACATGGAATGGAGACAAGACCTATCGAGATTACAAGATTGGTAGGCTGTTATTATTTTTATGATTTGAAGCATGTCAGGTAAATAAACCACTTACTATTGCCTGGGATAAAAGAAAGTTTTGACGAATACCTGATGAAGCATGTCAGGTAAATAAACCACTTACTATTGCCTG
The DNA here is from genome assembly GCF_030265065.1 of Corythoichthys intestinalis. Taxonomy (NCBI): domain Eukaryota; kingdom Metazoa; phylum Chordata; class Actinopteri; order Syngnathiformes; family Syngnathidae; genus Corythoichthys; species Corythoichthys intestinalis. The sequence goes on from NC_080400.1 coordinate 30,676,962, forward strand.
GGATAAAAGAAAGTTTTGACGAATACCTGATCATGTTGTGGAATGAACAGTAGAAGCTAGCGACGTTAGCTTTTATTTACCTGACATGTTTCGGCCAATAGTTCCGCCTTCGGACCCTCTGATGAAGGCGGAAGTGTTCGCCGAAACATGTCAGGTAAATAAACCACCTACTATTGCCTGGGATAAAAGAAAAGTTTTGACGAATTTATAAGTGTAGGCAAAATGAACTAAATACAACTATGATCGGGGACTGCCACGAGTTAGCTTCTACTGTTCATTCCACAACGCGATCGGGGTTTTGCCTCGAGTTACCATTCGGCTAACATCGCTACCTTCTACTGTTCATTCCACAACAGTTGGCAGCTCTGCTTTGACAAAGTCATCAGTCATCTATCCAAAAATCACACTTACTTTTTTGCAAGTCCTTGATCATAAGCAGACCGGTTCAGGAAGCATGCATCTTCGAAGTGTTTGTGGCAGAGAACACTACTCAATGATGGCGTGAAATTCATTTGCTACGTGCGAACGAAAGATGTCAATTTACGTGCCCTGCTATCCTTTGGCCACTCATACAACCCTCTTTAAATTGAAAACAATACATCGCCACACACCGCCGTGGCATCTTACTGAGAAGCAATGCAACAATACTGTTCTATGGCGGACTTCCCTTGCAGTTCTCTGTGTGACGTCATTTCCGAAGATTTCTGAAGATTGTCGAAGAAAAGCATTTTTGTTGTCAAGGGCGTTGCTATGGGTTAAACAAAGACTCTGGAAGGGTTGCGTTAAAAAAAAAAAAAACGAAAATATACTTATAATTGTTTAGCCATTGATATTATTCAAAAACATGGTTGGCCAAACTTACTTCACATTTGGTCTTTAATGCGATCCCTGTCCCTGATTTCCATGAATGTTCATGTTTTGTCTCGTAGTGGCGTTTGACACTTGTGCGACACACAACGCCCTCGAGGCATAGTACACAAACAGAGCTAGCGGAAATCACCAGCCAACCAGTTGTTACCGACATCCCCAAGGGGCCGCTGTCCCCTACAATATGACCGGCTTACTAGTTAGCGTAGAAGAAGTGGGCGTCTGGGTGAGAAAAAGAGAGGCAGATGTTGAGAGAGAGAGTTGCGCGGAGAGCGCCATGAAAAGTGGCTGTGTCCTATGGTGGTTTTTGTTTTGTTAGCAAAAGTCTCCAGCAAAATGCCATCTAATGCGTCATTGTGTTTTTACACACATCGCCACCTCTCAGAAGTACCGGACGAATCGACAAGAACGAGCCACGTTAATCGTCGGTCCACTCCACACTACGGTGCGGAGTTGAAAGCACCGCAATTACCAAAAATTGCAGATTGGTAACACAGTGTACTTCCGCCAGCTCTCTGACTGGTTGGCTTCGTGACAGGTTAGTAGCATGTGCTAATTGAGCACGCAGAGAAAAAAAAAAAAAAAAAAAACGAAAAAAAAATGCAGGAAACGAGAAATTTAAGAAGAGCTGGTGGTGTGATCAAAATCCATTAATGCTCGCATGCCCTATGGAGGAAGTCGGCGTGATGTCACGATGACGTCACTTCGCTTAGCAACGTGTCGCCATTTTGTGGAAGGGGTACGCACAGCTTAACATTCCATAGACAAATGTCTGAAATTCATATATTTCAGGTGTGTTTTGCGTCTTTTTTCCTAAAAACGTCTTAAATGTGGCTTACTATTCTCACGAGTCACTGCCGACAGACGCGAGGAGGCGATGCAATTTAAAATGAGCGTTTATTGGCGTACAAAGCTGCCGATACAAAGTCCCAGCTGATAGCTGGATAAACAAAGGAATGGCCTGCAGTGGAGTTCGGAAACATGTACAACTACCTCATGAAGTCACCCAGTAAGTTGACCTTTATCATTTACGTGGAATATGTACTGTGTGGAACTGAGGAAGTTGGTAGTGTATAAGAAGTGATTATTTATTTGCAGCTTGTCCTAAAAGTTCTCTAAAAGGTCTTCAGCTAGTCCAAAACGCAGCAGTAACACTTTTAACAGGAACCAATAGAAGAGAGCACATCACCCCTGTGCTCCAGGCACTTCACTGGCTTCCAGTCGAGTTTAGAATTAAATTTAAAATCCTCCTTCTTACATTTAAGACCATTAATGGGTTGGGGCCATCTTATCTCACCGATGCTCTGGTTCCATACCGCCCCAACAGAACACTCCGATCTCAGAATGCAGGTCTACTGGTAGTTCCCAGGGTTTCTAAAAGTACTGTCGGAGCTAGAGCCTTTAGCCACCAAGCCCCTGTTTTATGGAATCAGCTTCCAGCTAGTATTAAAGAAGCCGAGACAGTCTGCACATTTAAGATTAGATTAAAAACGTTCCTATTCGACAAAGCTTATGGTTAGGCTAGTTGAAGTCGGAGTAGACTCACAGTTTAGTCTAAGCTGCACTAGAAGCTATAATGCTGGGGGAAGTACAGCCGCTGAGTTCTATCTCCTTTTCTTACTCTACCTACCACTTGCCTTACTTTATTTCTATTTTCCAATGTTAATATCTAGTTGTCTAGTCTCTTCATCACTAGTCACCCGGTGTCCCCTTTCCCCCCTCCCCTCTGGGGAGCGGCTATTTTTCAGCTGCAGCCTTCTGACTGTCCGGACCCCTGGCTGGATAGACGTCCTCGCTGCTTCCCCCGTCTCATCTGGCTAGATGGACCTCTTCTTGCTCCTTTATTCCACTGTATTTTTACGGACTGTAACTTCGCCTGCTAATTTCCACTAGCAGTTCTGGGGTTCCTGTCTATCCGTCCTGGGAGTGGATCTCTCCTGACTGTGGTAGTCCCCGAGGTTTCTCATTTTTCTCCTAATTGACTCTGGAGTTTTTGGAGTTTTTCCTTGCCGGCGTGGAGGGTCTTAAGGATAGGGGATACCCAGGACTTGAACTGTATCTATTCATTTTTGTTGCTTCATTTCTGTAAAGCCCTTTGAGACATTGTTGTTGTGATTTAGGGCTATACAAATAAAATTGAATTGAATTGAATTTCTGCCGTTACCGGTAATTCGCCTCCAAGCTTTATTTAGCCGTCAACACATCACGGCATAATAACCAATTCCCACCAGGCCAATAATATACCGATTGACTATCAGAGTAGTTCACGGCAAAAGAAAAAAAACGCTTTGCGAGTTGCCGGTTAAGGTAAAAATAACCACTGCCTAGTCTATTGAATCGTAGCAGCTAATTGGGGCAAAAAATAATCGATTAAACTCACCAGTAATAAAATGTCGGCTGCAAACGTAAATGTGCTTGGATTTAGGTTCCCACAGGCGAAAATAGTCCACGGAACCGTCTTCTTTTACTGTTCCTCGATTAATTGCTCTCAGCCATTTGTTTCTCCTTTTTTTGTCACGTGGAAGAATGAAGAACTTCAAATGCGGCTCCGAACTCTTCCTTGTGTGACAACCCGCAACACAGCAACATTTAGCAATTCCGACGGAAAAAAGACTGCAAATAAGACGAAAGTTCAATGCGTTTCTATTATAACTGACTCGTCTTTTACCCCATTTTCAATATGGCGACGTTTTGTTGTGGCTGGTGACGTCATTAAATGCCCGGATGTCCGACTGCCTCTATAGGCAGAGGGGGTGGGGGGGGGGTGCTCTCGTAAGGCCCTAAATAACAGGGTGCGCATCTGAAAATGTCTTAATTTCAGGTAAAAAGGCGCTTTTTTTTTTCAAGCACTCGCATGTCACTGATTACCCCTTCGCGTGCCAGTGCTGACAAACGTGTATAGTGATGTTGATGTAAATAAAAAAAAAATAACTCCAATACAAACAACTTTATTTAAAAATACTGTAAATTAATTAAAAACTCAGGAATAGGAGAATTATAAGATAAATTACCTTATTATTTTTCCAAAATCAAATAAATAAAAAAAACAAATAAAAATGGCATGAGAAAGGTCCAGCTGCAACCCGGAGTACTTGCTTTCCGCGCCACCTGCTTTCAACGAGTAATCAGATCAAGCTTCGTCATCCGCTTTGCTAGACGTCCAATCCATTTTGACTTGGAGAGGCTGGCATTCAGCTAGCGATTGCTGCTATCTCTCCCTATCAAAATTGACATCTACTGTATTGAAGTCAGTGGCACTGAAACATAATCGTTCATAGCAGTACCGGAATAAATGTGAACAGGACAAAGTTGCGATGAGCATAAATGGGACCCCAGAGTGGATCGTCCAATGGGGGGTAGGCTGGGAGTGCTAGTGGACAATTATTTGTGGGCCCCTCAAGACGATCGTCTGGTGTGTGTCTGTGGGGTGGAGGGTGGTGGAAAGTGCAAGTGGATGTTTTTTTTTTTTAGCGGTTCCCCCAGAGGTCCACGCCCCCCCTAACTCTTACAGGGCACTCTTTTAACTCAATGGCACTGAAATATGGGCATGAACAGCCAATCTTCCAGGTTTAAATGAATTGGATGTCTATCACCATCAATGGCATGCAATGAGTTACTGAAAATACTATGAAAAAACAAAAACTTTAGAGTGTTACCTGGGTGCGTAACCGATGTACATTTCTGTTTTTAGTCATCATAATTTAATTGATATACATTTTTTTTAAATTAAAATTGTATTATTTTATAAATGGATTCCTAATCATAAAAATAATCTAAAAAGTACATTAAATATAATAATTGTAAAAACAAAATCAATTTTAAAAATGTAAGGGTAATTGCTGATAAACAATTAAAAAAAATAGTCATTTAATGAATACTTTGTTAACGACCGCAATCTGGCCTGTGCCTCCTGACTAATCCAAGTAGAGATTTGTGTACGTCGCCCTCTAGTGGTTGGCCGCCATTACTGGGGTGTTTGCAGCCCAGCGTCAGTCAATGTAAACAGTAACATTAGCTGCTCTTGGCTGTGTGCTGTGGGCAGCGCCGTCTTTGGACAGCTTTTTTTTAATGGTGAAAAGGTCACCTGCTGACCCAGAAGAGGAGCCTACAACCAAGTTTACCCTGCTAAAAGCTAGCAAACGAGGCAACAAAAGCAAATTCACTGACAGCATCATACTTTGTGGTGAACCGTATTGCTAAAGCCAAGAAACCTTTCACGATTGGAGAGGGACTTATTATGGTTGCGATCAAGGACATTTGCCGTCAAGTTTTAGAGAAGGCCGCTGTTAAAAAAAGGTTTATTCAGCGTGCAGCGAGTTTCATCTTTCCTGCACTTAATATTTGTTTTTAGCCCCGTCGTGCTATTTTATTTTTACTGTAATTTTCTGCCACACATTGCCGGTCCGTAAAAAAAAAGGCCCAAGTCACACCCTGTGTCCTGCCAAAATGTCTTACATCTGAGAAACATGCTACAAGAGGTGAATTTGACACCCAAAGTACTACGGTGTGCTTTCAACTTGTTTTGTTTAGATGCATACAGGCAGAACGTACTAAAAATGCCTTAAGAAAATACTTAAATGTAGTTATATCAAATAAGGATGGTTTAAGTGCGCTACGTGACTAATGTGGTCAAAAGATGAACACTCTGCTTTAAAGCTACCACAAGAAAACACAATGGTTAAAAGTATGAGAGGGCTCACACAATATTCTAATTTCCTGAGACAGTCAGGAAATTAGAATATTGTGTATTCTAATTTCCTGAGACAGTCCTGTATATATACACAGGACTGTCTCAAAAAATTAGAATATTGTGTATTCTAATTTCCTGAGACAGTCCAGTATATATACATATATATGTATACATACATAAACAAAACAAAACAAAAATGAATGAAATGAACAAAAAAAATATATTTTTATAATGGGTCAAAATTATTTTTCGAATAGATCATGTGACTAGCACCTCAGACGGTCTTTTGCTTTGCATATAATCCCCCCCCCCAAAAAAAATTAGGGGAGGGCAATTTTATTTTTCAAATGATTTTTTTTCCTTGATTGAAAATGTTTTATTTTTTTTGGTTGAAGCAACTCTTTTGGGGATTGAATAATTTAGACACAAATGTCCTATCCATAAATGGTCCAAACACAAAAAGATTGCTTCAATCAAATAAAACTTTTTCAATGAAAAATTAAGTGATAAAATGCAAATTTTTCAATCTTGAATATTTTTTTTGCATTTAGAAACGTGTTCTATGATTGAAAATTTTCTTTTTTTGATTGAAGTGATTTTTCTTTTTGAAAAAAAAAAAAATCTATATCTATATATCTATATCTATATCTATATACAGTATATATATTAGGGCTGTCAAACGATTAAAATTTTTAATCGAGTTAATTACAACTTAAAAATTAATTTATCGTAATTAATCGCAATTAATCGCAATTCAAACCATCTATAAAATATGCCATATTTTTCTGTAAATTATATATATATTCTGTAAAATAAATTGTTGGAATGGAAAGATAAGGCACAAGATGGATATATACATTCAACATACGGTACATAAGGACTGTAGTGGGCATTTCACTCTACTGTCATTTAAATCTGTCTATGCTGTCCTCACTCCGAAGCGTCTACTTTTTCCAAAGTTAGACAGCTAGTGAACGACGCCTTAATAATTAGACTTCTTCCTTTTTCATCTGATTTATTAACAAAATGGCTTCAAACCATTGTCCTCTTTAGACCGTCGTAAAATCACAAAATAAAAGTCCACAAGCATTGCATTAGCAACAACGTTAGCTTAGCACGCTATACAGGTTCACTAAACATAAATAAAAAGCGTCTCATACAAAAAATATAACATTTCGCTTACTAACATAATATGTACATTCTTTACAACAACATACTTACGGACAAATCTTGTCCAAGGATCATATAAGCACAACATTATCAGCCTGAGACGTCGTGCAGCCATAATGAAGAAAGAAAAGAAGAAAATAATAAACCATGTCGCAAAGCGACCACAAGAGTTTGCTGTTGGACAGCACAAAAAGCCTTGCTGTAAAACTCACCAAAAGGCAGAATACTTTCTGAGCGGGACATGTGCGTTAATTGCGTCAAATATTTTAACGTGATTAATTTAAAAAATTAATTACCGCGCTTTAACGCGATAATTTTGACAGCCCTACTATATATATATATATATATTTTAAGCAACTTATTTTTTTGATTGAATAATAAAGACAAAAACGGCCTAGCTAAAATGTGGTCCAAACACAAATCAACATTACTTCAATCAAAAAAGTTGCTTCAATCAAAAAAAAAAAAAACTTGATTCCAATCAAAAAAAAAAAAAAAAAAAAAAAAAAAAAAAGGGCTTTTCATATTTCATATTCATATTTTTTGAGTTTCAAATTTATTTTTGCATTCAAACTTTTTTTTTTTTTTTTAATTGAAGGGACTTTTTTGGAATGAAAATATATATTTTAATTGAAGCAACTTTTTTTTTTACTGAAGCATTTTTTTTTTTTTTTGGATTGAATAATAAAGACACAAATCTACCTCCATACGGCTCCGCCCAGGGGATACAATTTTTGACTGGAGTAACTACATTGGCACGACACCGGCGGGCGTACCATATTCAATGGATGACGATCTTGGCGAAAAGTATTGCCTAAGCAGCCTGATTCAGAATTCCCCTCAAGAATGATAGGAAACAAAAAACACTCATTGTCAACTTATTATTTTAAATATTCTTGTAAGTTAATTTTATTGCTGACACTGTGTTTCGGGGTCATCAACATGTTGTGCCCCTTTATCTGTTTTTCATTTTTTGATGACATAAATAGTCACTTGATCTTAAAGTCACTTCAAAGTTTAACTGGAGTGTCTAACAAATGTCAATATTTATACTAAGAGAAAGTAATAAAGTGTCAGAAAACAAACATCTTTCAAAATATCTATCTTTCGGAAGTTGCAGAACTAGGAACGATAGCAGACGTGCACTGCAGCAAGATCAGCCTGTCCCTTTAAGACGATGAGCTGGGAGAAGTTCAAGTTGGGGTCACTCGAAGTTCCTGCCCTCCGCGTTACCTTCTTCGTTTTTTATTATAGACTGACATCACACTGGAGGCGAGCTCACAGAGACTCCATTATCATCACCACGGCCGCGCCGTGTGCACGTTATTGCCTCTCCAAAATAGCAGAGGAAATTAGTAGAAGGGGAAAAAATAGGGAGGAAACTGAAGCTTTTTTTGGTTTGGATAGGAGGGGATGAGAAAAGAGAGGAGGGGCAGAAAAGAGAGCGAGAGGGAGAGAGATAGAGAAAGTGGGTGGGAGGGAGGACGGACGTGAGCCCGCGGACGAGCGCTTTCGTATCAATTAATAATGATAAAAAAAGAGCTGGTGAAAAGGACGCTGGCATGGCTCTGTGGAGGCTGGCACTCGGGACGTCAGATATGACTGCGGCAGCTTGCTGACATGATCATTGAGGCAGATTCGGATGGGATGGCAGTAGACATCGGGCATGCAGGTAAGGGGGACTTTCAACTCACTACTCTTTAAATAAGCATGTATTCATTTTTTAATAACTTTTGTCAAGCGTGCTGTAATAGTACGCACTATTTGGTTCCCTCGCGTTGACTTTTGTAAGATTTACCACCACTATCAACCTGTTTTGTTGTGCTTCCCATTCCATGCAGAAGTTGATTTCTAAACAGCACTAGTCAGGTTTTTTAATCAAAGTAAAAATAAAAATGCAGAAATAAAAATAAATGAATAAAATCAGATAATAAATCATGAAGGTGTATGATTTTCTACTGATGCGCAACTTTAACCTCATTTTCATTTTTTTGCAGTATTGTGTTTATCGATCCATTATCACGATATACAGGAAACAGACAAGTCATAAAGTACACATATGCATCTTCTCCCATATTTTTACGTTATTGCTCTAAAAATTACAGAATGTTTAATATGATCAGTTAATACTCAAGTTTGGAGGGCAGAAAAGTTTGGGACCATGTGACACACACATTCTTTAAAAAAAAATGTTTTTTTAATTTTGATTTTTTAAAAATATGTATGTCCAAAATGAGCTACATCTAATAAAATCAAGTCATAAAAATTTACGATAATGCTACTCATACCAAAACTGTCATCACATTTTCAAAAAAGGATTTCTGTCAAGTTCTGCATCACTAATTCTAAATGACTAAAACAGTTTATCATAAAAGTGTCCGAATGTGCCACTCATACTGTCACCGCATTGCCATCTTTTTGTTTTTTAAAGTATGCCTGAAATGATCCTTAACTCTTCATAAAAAATAAATCATAAAGTTTATGATCAACATGCTACTCATATGTTTGTTTGAAAAGTAGATTTCATCCTTAATTTAATGCAGGAACCAGAAAATCTTAAAATTGTCCCTTTTTACACAGTAATATATGAATACAGGTCATTTCCCACATGTTCTGACATTGACTTCTATGGCTTATATATCCTTAAAAGTACATTGACAACCAATAAGAGATCATGTGTGCCACTTCACAAAAGTGGCGTTGAAGAAATGATATTTCTTCACATTTTCATGTGTTTGTTTCAAATAAACACAAGTGTATAAACTTCTGGATTTTTTTTTAATTAATAAGAATGTGTAAAAAGTTGATAACTGCAAAAAGGTGTGTGTGGTATTTAACCAGTTTACAAGTGCTTATCCCATTTTTTCCCCCTAAATGTATTTCTATGGCATCCTGGAAGTGAGCATTATTAATGAGTAGTTCTTAAAAGACAAGACATTAGAACAAGAAAGTTATTGAAATCATTTTTTTTTTTTTACCAATTGGAGAGTTTTGATTTATATCACTTCAAATACATAAAATGTGGAAGTAATTGTTGTTGATGTGTTAATCCTAAAATGTAGAAGCCAGAAAAAAACCTTTATAACTATAAAATATGTCCTCACATGCCATAGAAATGGTGTTTTCCCATTATTTCATGTTTTTATTTAGAGAATGATGTGCTTATCGTTTGGTAACACTGAAACATCGGATCAACAAAAACATGCAAGCTCATACTAAGTAGTGGAGGAATAATAGTCACCCCCCATATTTTAATGCTTTACAACATGAATCTATCAATTAATAGTGAATAAATGTATGAAAAATAAGCAAATATGTGGAACGTTTTGACTTTATTTATGTTTTATATAGCACATATGCCACTCCATTTGACCTGGTTTTATGATGAGGCTTTTCCTATTGGGGTTTCTGACCAATATACCAACAGGCTTGCGTGTGTGTGTTCAAAATACTTAGACTCTCATTTTCCTGTCATATTTTCCCTTTTAATTTCTGGCTTTCTCTCTGACAGCCGGGGATTTTATTTGTCAATGTGACTTTGTGCACTGTTGACATGTCTTATTAGCAGATGAGTACAGTGTATGGTTGCTTTTCCCCTTTTTGGGGTTAAAAAAGACTTGTCAAACTACACGGGGGGAAGGATATGCTTATGCGTGTCGCATGCGTGAAGAAAACTAAGGCAATATGTTGAGTCGCTGTTTAAAACTCTTCTTGTGAATGCCACGCACGCAAATTGTGCCCAATCTAATGCTACATACGTGGCCATGTTACTTAACCGAGTTCTCCACGTTATTTTGTCACCTCTTTCTCCGATGGTGTGCTGATTTCTTTCCCGATACAATCAGACAGGAAGCTGACTCAAACGAACATTACAGATACGACTGAAGTATGACCTTTTCACCTTTCACTACTCTGAAAAAGCAGGGGGGCTCCTTCTTCTGGCCGTTAACCTTCTACAAATTTAAAACATGCAGACATATGATGTGACATATGTAAAATACACTTTTCTTTTGCACTTTTGTGGATTTTAAGATGATGCATGCCGATAGCAACATTACAGCAGATGTCAGCCGTGCTTATACGTGACCAGGGCTGAGTGCGTTTAGTCAACCGTTTTGCTCTAAAACTGTCAAAACATTGAGATGGTTGATACGTATTTGATATTAATTTGATGCAAACAACAAGTTATCATCTATGTTAACTTTATGAGTAAACACATTCCAAAGGAACATTTACAGTACCAAATGTGCTCCATGTGCATTTCATTTTGAGCCTTTTAAACTAATATTAATGTGAGGGATACGTTCAGGATGGTTAAACATTTGGGGGAAAAATGTGTTTTACTGCGAGAAAGCCTTTTAAAAAATTTTTTTTTACCAGCAGTAAGGCCTTCTGTCGCTGTGTGTCGTCACGTACCCTGCGTTTGCTGTGAGAGTTCACGAAAGGGGTATGCTTGGCTCACTCCAGTTTGATGTGACCACGGCTTAAAATTTATGTTAAAATATGACGGCCCCTGTAATGGAAAGCAGAAGTGGAAGCGCTAAAAATGACAGCTTGGGAAAGGATGGAGTGTAATGTTAAAATTGTATCATGCACATTGGAGATTTTTCCCTTAGAAGAACCAGATCCCTTTTAATAGTACATTATTATCTTTGAAAATCTACCATTTATAAATGTTATTCAATGTAATTTTATTAAACTTATATTCCAAATACTTACTCATGATATTTTACTTTTCAAGTTTTCATAATTTTAGTCTCTTTGCCACATCTTTACTCATAATTAAAGCTTATTAATGTTAGACCTCCCCCCCTCAAAATATTTTCTTAGCCATTTGTTTATTGTGCCTGCAAATGACTTTTATTTGCGCTCCAACGACCCGATCATGCTAAATAACCAACATAATCAGAACCATGTTGTCAAAACCCAGCTTCGTGTAACATTTTAGGAGGAAAGCCTTTGTTTTCTATGCTGCTGTGAGAAAGAATGTGACGTGATATTTTATTTATTGATTTGCTTGTTTGCCCATCAAGCATAGAAATAGCCCTGCAAGGGTCACTCTGTATTGTAAACTGTCCTCAGATGCCTCTGCTGGAACGAGAAAGCATGTTTCATGTGCGATGTAGTTTACTTTAGGCCTGATGGAGGAGTGAAGTGGTGATATTTGAGCGCGCGTGAATGTTTGTGTGTGTGTGCATTGGATCCCTAAGGACTGCACAGTGTGAAGTAGTGCACCATCTAATGTAAATGGACAGGACATCCTGTGTGTTTTTAGTGGTTTAATGTCAATAGCGGTCATGGTCATATACTTATAAATATCTTTGTTTCCTTATTTGAACATAACTCAAGAAAGAAATAGCACATTCTTACCATTAATATTTTAAGTATCTCTTTAATCATTCATTGCCTTTGACAGCGAAAGACATCAAATCCATTTGAAATGGAATGACTGACATTGATTGATCATTTTTCAGTGCCATTGACGACGCTCAACGTCTTTTTTAACTTGGGAGCTAGCAGCGATCTAATGATCAGCAAAATGGATTGGACGTCTAGCGCCGGTCAATGGCACCAGATGAGTTAACAGCAGTTTGGTTAAGGACAGCATGACGGTCTATGCTGAAAAGTGGTAGTCAATGTAACTTAGAGCAATTAGCAATAGGAGTTTTTCTTGAACAAACCACCTACTGCAACGCAGTTGAAGTCTTTCAGTGCCATTGAAGGTGATTGATGTCCAATCCTTTTTAAAATGATACGACTCATTCTCTGCTAACCGTCACAGTTAAAATGGATTTGGCATCTATTGCCGTCAAAGGTTGCGAATAGGTTAATCTTCTCGAATGCCACACAAGTGAGCTAGAAGTCAATATATTGTCAACAATGCCAGAGTTGAGCTGGATACTTGCTCAACAGTCAACAGATAAAGAAAATGCACAAATTCAAATAATGATCATCCGTTCATTTTTCCCCTCAATAGCTTACTTGGTCATTGTAATAGCTGTGCCTGCTTAGCTTTACACAAACCTATTATTCTATTGTATGAATGGCAACAGCTGGGTACACAGGTTAATTTTACTGTCTGTCATCTAGAGGAAGGGAAATTTCCTCTTGCATTGTTCTGCTTATCACTATACATTGCTGGCATAAATAAATGAAAAAAGATCAAGTTTCATAGTAATAGTTTTTCAAAACAATTTCCCACGTGCTTGGAAATGACTTACAAATGAAGTCGGCATTCTGCCATATTCTGAAAAATTGAGAATTTACCTCTTAGTATATGTAACTCCGATGGGCATTGATTTCGGCGCAATATAACACTGTTGTGAATATAGGATTTTAGAACACTCAGAGGAAGAAATAATCCTTAAATTATTGGTAATTTTAAATAGTACATCATAGGTCCAGTTATTGGAACCGTTAGTCTACGTGCAATTCATCACACTTGTGAAACCTTCACTATGTTCCGATTGTTCAAATCTCTGCACAAAACCACTAGCAGCCTAGAAAAAAACCTGGTTGGTTTCTCTGCATTTTGACTTCTCTCTCACGTTTCACACGCTGCAGAGGAAGTAAACGCATGATGGACGTGTTTTTTTTTTTCTCATGATGAGAAAAGCAGAGACAGTGTTCACCTTTTTCTTTTCCCATTCACTTTTACTGAGCCTCTCCCTCTGGTATGCGTTTGCCACACAGTCACTCTGCGGCCTGCATGTTTTGCCGCACAACTGACACGACCGCCACCATATGGATAACAATTCCGCCTGTGAATTTATTGGGACCACAAATTCATTACTTTCATGCCTGATTTGTGACTTGCTTCTTCCGTTATGTTATGGAGCCATTCTTCTGACAAGTAGTGAAAATGTTGGTTTTCTATATAGTGTACCATGCACTATACCTGCCTTTCTTTGTCATTATAAGAATCCACAATATGACCTCTCACTGCTCTGTTTATAGGTGGAGGACTGAAGACGATGCTGGATGCCATGGAAGTACCAAGTCACGCGAGGGATCTCCTGCTGCAGCTCAACAGCCAGCGCACCAAAGGATTTCTGTGCGATGTCATCATCGTGGTCCAGAACGCTTTATTCCGGGCACACAAGAACATTCTGGCAGCCAGCAGCCTCTACTTGAAGTCCTTGGTGGTCCACGACAATTTAATCAACCTCGACCACGAGATGGTGAGTCCTGGGGTCTTCCGGGTCATTCTGGACTACATCTACACGGGCCGCCTCACAGACGGGGACCCCTCATCTCCCACCGAACCCAACCTGGGTGCCGTTTTGGCCGCGGCCAGCTACCTGCAGCTGCTCGATTTAGTAGCTTTGTGCAAAAAGAAACTGAAAAGAAATGGCAAGTACCCTCCTCGCACTACTCCGGCATTCCTGCCATATGCAAAAATGGGCGGTATGGGTCTAGGCAGTGGAGGCCGATACAGGGTTTCCACTCCTGTTATCCAAACATGTCCTCCCGGGGGAATTATGAACAGCCACACACCTCGGCCTCCACCGCTTGAAGAGCTGGTTCCCCATCGGCTGGCCATCCATGCTGGCGAGCTTTACGCTCCCACCTCTACCCAAGGCCCCCAATCCTTCCCGTCCATGCAGTCGGTGATGCCGGCTCAGCACGGCCTGCGCCCGGCGCTTCCAGATAGAAACTGCTCCCCAAACTATGGCCTAGATCTCTCCAAGAAGAGTCCTAACTCTCAGTCTCAGCACACTCCCTCCCAGTCCCATGAGGTCAGCACCCACAATGACGATGAGCGAGATGGGACTCCAAATGGACACACCAGTCCTACGCAGGGAGCCAATGGCAGGGCTTTCCCCTCTGAGAAAATGGAGACAACTGATCAGACGAGTGCTATCACTCCGCCACGGTTTCCCCATCAAAACCAGTCCCTTGGCCCTCACCTCCCTCACCTCCATCGTATGAGCTCACAGGGCGGCGAGCGCTTCCCATGCCCACCGAGTCCGGACACACTCACCGAAGGTGGAGAGGCCGGAAGAGAGGTGGGAAATATCTACCGCTGGGTGAAACACGAGCCATTACCGTACACAGCTGAGGATGAGGATGAAGATGAGGACGAAGATGAAGGAGGTGAAAATGGAGAGCGACGGCACAACCATCACAAAGAGGAGAGTGAGGGGCCGGACGACAAGAGCGGCTCCTGCACCGAGGAGACCGGCAGCAGCGAGGGCCGCCCGTCCCCTTCTGGACACATGGGGAGGTTCCACGTTCCGTACGAGCCAGAGAGTTACGGGGACAATCTGTACGTGTGCATCCCCTGTGACAAGGGCTTCCCGAGCTCAGAGCAACTCAACGCACATGTGGAGACTCACACGGAAGAGGAGCTGTTTGTCAACTCTGGCGGAGAGATGGGAAATGGCAACAACAACAAGAACATCAGCAGCAGCACCAACGGCTATAGCGGGTTAACTGGCGGCGGGACCCATTTGGAGACTAAATCCAGCCAGGCTTTGGTTTCAGGGTCCATCGGGGAAATGATTCGTCCGTACCGGTGTTCATCCTGCGACAAGTCCTACAAGGATCCAGCCACTCTCCGGCAGCATGAAAAGACCCACTGGCTCACCCGACCGTACCCGTGCAGCATCTGTGGCAAGAAGTTCACGCAGCGCGGCACCATGACACGCCACATGCGCAGCCACCTGGGTCTCAAGCCCTTCGCCTGTGACTCCTGTGGCATGCGCTTCACCCGCCAGTACCGCCTCACCGAGCACATGCGCATCCACTCTGGGGAGAAGCCGTATGAGTGCCAAGTGTGCGGTGGGAAGTTTGCTCAGCAGCGCAACTTGATCAGCCACATGAAGATGCACAGCAGCGGGGCGGCAGCGGGCGGTCTCACCTCCGAGGGCAAGCTGAAGCTGGACTTTGCGGAGGGCATTTACCCCCTGAGCAAGTACACTGCCGAGCATCTGGGGCTCAAGCAGGAAAAGGCAAATGAGCTCCTCCTCCAGGCACAGCACCAGCTTGTGAACGACCCCAAGGCCATGGATAGCCTCTACCCGCTCTCCAAGCTGGCATCAGAGCACCTCGGTGCTCTCGGCCATGACAAGGTAGACATCCTGTGCCAAGCCCTGCCGCCTTCCCAGCAGGCCCTCTCTGAGGCCCGCGCCATTGACCGCTACTCCCCCAGCTAAGACCAATGATGACCACATGCCACATGCAGTATTCTGACGCCATTCACCTCACGTAAATAACCCCTCTGCACCTCAGACTGTGTCGACTGTAAGTGCCTTTCTATGCATCTAACCTTTGAAGCCTCCTACAAGAAGGAGCACTGTGCCCAAGGAACACTCGCTTAACTGCAGTATTTATATGTGTATGTATAAAACAAAACTAAACCAAAAAAACAACAATTCCAGCCATTGAGCCAAAGCATCAAATATTTTTTAAAAATGTGCTTATTTATTTTTTTGTATTTTGTTATCCAAAGAGAAGCTTAAACCCTTAAACCTGTGCTATGAGAAACAAAAGGACAAGATTCAGGGGCTTTGTCCAGATCTGAGAGCGTCACCTCTTCTGGGCTTTAAAATAATGGGAGGTTTTCTTTCTTGAGTTTTCTTTATTGTAGTATTTGGGAGTCACTGATGTTGTAGTGGTACACTCACCTGTCTTTTTGCAGGCATGGGTTTTGTTCCCACTCAGTGACAGTGTGAATGTGATTGACTGTGAATGGTTGTCTGTCTTTAGATTTACCCTGGCTGTGATTGACTGGCAACTAGTGCAGGCTGTAGTCTGCCTTTCACACAAATTCAGCTGGTTTTGAATCCAGTTTACCACAATTTTGAACGGGAGATGTGCTATTGACAATGCATATATGGTTGGGTGGTGTTAATTCGGGGTTATTAAACACTTGATAACTCTCCATCTTATTCCCACATGCAGTGACTTCTAATTTATGTTTTCTAAAAATCATTTCATTTTCTGACCCAAGCGTCATTTTAAGTGAGGCGTGGCTTGATGCAGCCTCGTGATCTCATAGCTGTGAAATGATAGCACATACCCTACTGGTGAACACACAAAAATCCCTCCCTATCTGTCAATGTGGGCGTCACCCTCTTATGACAGGAGTAATTGCCCTGTTCAAATTGATTAATCGCACAACGCCAGTTGGGGATTTGACCCTCTGGTGTCACGTCCGAGAGGCCCCACTACCGTTGACATGCCAAAGTGAGTGTTTAACACACACGTGCCTTATCTCCCCCTCTATTTCACACACACTTAGCAAAGCCGCTAATCTGTCAGCGATACGAGCACGAGGGGCTGGGTTGTAGTCTGGCCCAGCTGTTGTGTGGTGGTAATCCCTGTGAAATCCCACTTTCTCCTGGACAATTCATGCACATCGCATGCCATTTCATGCCTGATATCCCCTCAGTGCTAGTTAAAAGATGTAATGCCTCAATACCATCCTTTCACTCATTTCTATGCCGATATCAAAGCCCCCCCAAAATAACAGTGAACTGCTTTTTTCTTTTTTTTTTGCATTTGGGGCCAAACAGCACTCAGAAAACAAAAGAGCACTTGAAATATGCGGGTTTGAAGGCACTTATTTTTGTTCAAATATGAATGTTTATCCATGAACTTTTGCCTCTCCACTTTCTTTTCGTCTCCACTTTCACCAGCCCTTAATCCAGATTGTCTGACCACTATTGTGCCAACGTCAACCTTAGAGGGTGAATGTGAAGCCATAAACACACTGTGATGGACTGAGTGACTTTTGTCTCAAAAAAGCTAACCCCAAAACACTCCTGTGCCTTCCTTTGAAAAAATAAAAAAAAATAAAAAAACTTATTTTTATGTAACAGTCATTTTAAAGCAGTGGTGGGGAACGGTCTTAAATATATGAAAAAAAAATCAGGCAAGCGCTTATGTTTTACTGTAAGTGTTTTTGGCTTTTTATAGCAATTCCTCCTAGTATTTTGTATTTCTTTTTATAATCCATCTGCATCAATGTGTTCCCCACCACTGCTTTAAGGGGCTCCAGTTGTGTAGTATCTGTCCAATAGTAAACCTGTTGTTCCATGTCACTTTTCTTCTCCAACCAAAGTATTAGACACGAAAATCGGTGCTTACCTCAGGACCAGACACATGCACACACAAACTGCGCAATTTTTCAGTTTTTAAACCTGTGGTTATTGTCTCTTTATACATTAGGTTTTGCAGCAGAGCAATGCCATTTGATATTGCTCCTATTTTTTTTTTTTTTTAATTGTTATCATGATCATGATGTACATTTTTTTTTTGTGATGCCCTCCAAAAAAAAAAGGCGTCTGTAGGTCTACCCTTGTTGGTGGCTGCCTTCACGGGCTGTCTGTGAACATCAGAACCGCACTCGGGCCGAGCGCCATGCCATGTTGATGTTGTTTGGGTTCAGAGTGGAGCTTCCAGGGACTTTCACAGCCCATTTGACACAGTGTTAGAGAGCTTCAGGCAACAAACACACGCAAACATACACACATATATGGAGCACACGCATACACGTTTATAGGAGGCAGTGTGTGATTGGAGGACGCTATTTTCTTTTTTGTAATGTATTCTCCTATGTGATATGAGAGTGTGGGAACTTCAAGCGCTCATTCACTAGTTAATGAAATGATCCCCCACCCCCTGTTGAAATAACACACACTTTCCACTGTAGCCCCAAATCTAAGCAGGGAGGGGAAGCGTCAGATAAAACTTTTTGAAGGAGAGGCTTCAACACACACAAATACATTGACAATGAAATATACCTACTTAACAGTAATTATTTCATCAAAACATCTCTTAGCCCTACTTTCACTGCCCAAAAACCACCCCTAAACTACCTATCCAGTGTTAACAACAAATTAAACAAATAACCCATACTTGCCTGTGTAGGTTTTCTTATCTGAGAATATCTTGAGGTGCTGATGTTGATCACTGACAGGAAGAATCGGGGCCGGAAGCATTTGCTTGTCTGTTTATACCATCGGAGCGTACGAAGCAGGGCCTAATACATGTCTTGGGAATTAATGCCGGCGTAAAGGAGACGAGCTGAGGAGCAGGAAGTGAACTTTTGGCCGTAATGCAGGATGAGTTGAGGCAGATAGAGAGGGACAGGAGCCAGGGTGAAAGCAAGCAGGGTGGAGCCTGAGCCATTGTTCGCCTCTCAAAAGCCCACGCGGCCTTCTAAAACGCTCCATTCACAAAACAAGTCAACGGTATCTTTGCTTTTCCTTCCCCTCTTTGCTCGTTTTTGGAATCAACCCGTGCTCGGTGTCACGGTGATACGGCCGCACACACTGGAAGGCATTCAAGCGCTTTGTGGCGAGGATGTTGGGGATTTATCGTTGTGGGGGGAAAGATTGGTCCGGGACCAACCATTTAGGTAGGCTACTTACCAGGAAAACTACAGTATAATTATTTCAAAAGAATTATATCTCTTCCAAAGGCAATGTTATAGTGTAACCCGAACAGAAGGTAAAAATTATTTTTCATTCATCACAACACTTCACAACTGTAATAACATTTTCATAGAAATGGCAAAATACAGTAGACGAACTGAACTGAAGAAATTGCTTCACTTAATCACTAGTTTATAGGGCTCAACCACTGCTGCCATACAATGCAAGAAAACATTTACTAAATATTTTAAGGTCGGGTTTACATACTCTTTAAGCCAAAAGTTTTTGTTTTGTTTTTTTAGTTTGAACTACTTTCTTCTTCATGTAATTTTGATCAGAATTAAAATATCAGCTTACTAGCAGATTGTAGCCAATACTGCCCCATTCAGCAAAGTAAAAATAGCAATACAATGAGTCCCAAACTCATCTAATCATTATTAGGGGACATTTATACAATATGATTTAAATATTAAACTTTCAATTTGTTTGTAAGGTAATAACTGACAAAAATTGCAAAAGTATTTTATTCTAAAACAATCAGTAGTTGTATACAAGTATTAACTATCAGGCAATAGATACAATAAATATTAACTCTTTAACTAGCCACTTTTTAGATTATGATGCATATTTGTATGCATTAAGCTCCTTACAAATGTCTTGTCACGAACTGCAAAAAGCCAGGCTTTACAACAACTGTCACTTGAAGAACAATGAGGAAATAATGAAAATAACTAGCAAAAACTACTTTATATAGTATTTAAATGTTAAAATTTTTACTTTATTGCTCCACTGACCTGGAGCATGAGATTGAAGTAAAACTTTTAAATGTTAAGATGAGCCTTTTAAAAGATTCCATTTATTAGGCAAATCCAAACAAAAGCCTTTTCGAAGTTGGTTATCAACTTTAAAAAGAAATTTTTTTTTCATTTTTTAAAATTATGCTTGATTCCTTAAGGCTTTTCATTGCTTTTTAAATGTCATTGCAAGGCTCACAACTTTTCCAGCATTTACAGTATATAAGTTAAAACAACGAAAAAGTGTCCAAAATGGAATCTCCTGACCAACAAGTTGCAAACAAGAAAGAAATGGCTGCCTGCAAAGGACAGGAGCACAAACCCGACGTTATTTAAACAGGGGAAAAAATCTATGACAGTCTTTGCAATTTTATAGAATCGCGCGCCGGCTCTACAATGTTGCCTTTTTGTGTGGATAATCATAGGAGTCAGGAGCCACTATTGTCTAGTGCCTGTTTCATTTTTCTTCTTCTTTTTTTTAGGAAGTGCCAAATTATATAGAGAACCCTGCCAATTTCATCGCATAAGCTAAAAGTCTATTTAAAAAAAAAAATGTTTGAATGTGCATGCAGACACAATCTGCTTTGTCTCTGATCTATTTGGTGATTTAGTACTGTTGTTCGCGTGTCGCGTTTATGGAACTGTGCCCAACCAAGCTTATACTGAGCCTCATTCTGAGCAGATACATTACATGTTTCCATATTTTGTCCCATCTTCATTTCATATTTTGAGATTCTCTTGATTTTTTTGTCCCTATGCTGAGAGACCGTCCCCTTACTTTGACTGTCTAAAGCTCCTGTGCCAAACTCATCTTTATCACGAGCCACATCGTACTTTTCGTTTCATACAGTCATTATCAGAGGTGGGTAAAGTAGCCAAAACTTTTACTCAAGTAAGAGTAGCGTTACTTCAAAATAATATTACTCAAGTAAAAGTAGTCATAAAAAAAACGTACTCAAGTACAAGTAAAAAAGTAGCTAGTGAAAAGAATACTCAAGTAATGAGTAACATTGTGAGTCACTGCTTATTTTTGCCAGATTTTTTTTTTAAACAATATTTTTTTTTTCTCTCAGTGCAAACTCATCTACTAGTATATGAACTGTTGTTATAATGATACTGTACAATAACCCATTACTTAACCACATTAACCCAAAGAAATACAAACAAACAAACAAAAAAAATCATTGAATTCTGGCGAGAGAAAAAAAAAAAAGCATTATTTTTCCAATCAACATTAGTGCCTTCTAGTGGAGAAAATAGTTCCTAGTTTGAATAGTGAATACTGTACTGCCTTCGTGGTTACTAATATGAAATTAAAAGGATCAAATCTCCGGATTTCCGTGGTCAATCGGAGCCAAATAACAACTGAGAGAGAGGTTAAAATCCGCGCTTTCTAGTCATGTTGGGGGCAGCGTTCTATGTCAAATACTTTATTTTTTATGGTGCTTTAAAGATGCCACGTGATTGAACAGGCTGGCGTGATCATAGAACGGCAAGCTTGCATCTGATTGGTGTAATGCAGTCATGTGATTATTGTTGTGATATCTCATTGGTGAAATTAGTAGCGCTACTCTTGGCATCGCTGGCAAAAAATAATAAATTTAACATGTAGAATGAAGAGGAAGAATGTAACGGCTCTTGTGTAGCCCAAAGTAGCGAAATAAGAGTAGTTTTTTTTCCTCACAAATCTGCTCAAGTAAAAGTAAAAAATATATCTTTGTAAAACTACTCTTAGAAGTACTTTTTTCTCAAAAAGTTACTCAAGTAAATGTAACGGAGTACTTTAACGCATTACCACCCACTGCTGGTTAATATACTGTATCTGCCAAAAAGGGCTACCACAATTAATCTACGGTACTAATTGATAACTAATGGAATAAAAAATTAATAAACAAGTATTTTGAAAGTCATCTATTCATTTACAGACAAAATTTGCCCAAATGTTATTTTCTCTAAGCTCCTAATAGCAAATATTCTTTATGTCATTTACAATTTTTAGTAAAACAAAAGGGGAGAAAACCAATAATAATCCTCTTTTAGTAATTTTTGTTGATTAAAAAAAGAAAACTATTTTAATGTATATTACTTATTCACATTAAAAAAACAACCAAAAATAAAACATTGCATATTGTCTTCATTTTTTAAAAGGAAAAAAACGGAACTCCTTTAATTTCTATAGTCCTAGATCTTTCTTTTAGACATTACAGACATTTATTTAGAATTTCATTTCAACAAGAAACATGACTGGGACATACGTGATTTTTTTTCACGGGCCACACAAAATGACATGGAATGCCGGATCTGGGTCCCTGGGCCTTGAGTTTGACACAGGTGGTCTAAAGGGACTTTTGATTAGTCACAGTCATCCTTTAAAGCTAAAGGCGGAACTGCATTGTGATACTCCAAAAGTCCGACACTGGCCCTTACTCCTTCTCACTAAATCTTCCTGACCTTCCACTAAACACAAGCAGAACCCCCCTCTCACGTCCCGATCCACTTACTTCCAGCTGTTTCTCATGCTGAAGAAGACACTTGTCTAAATGTTTACACCGAGGGCTACTTTCTTTTTTGCTAAGCCCTGATCGATTTCCAAAATGAACCCCGCCACAGCATACGTTGACCTCTTGTCACAGCCCGGCCCTGCTACCCCCACCACCAAGAAAATGACCACTAGAAGGATATTAAAACCAGAGGAAATGTGTAATAATGCTCAGAAAAGATGCCAGTAAAGTAAACATGTATGAAATTGCACAATTGCGCTGGGGCTTTTGGGTGCACAGCAGCCAAGTCATGCGCCCAGATGAAAGGAATAAGAGAAAAGAAGTGAAGCCAGAAACAAAACCAATAGAAAGAGATAGAAAGAAAATGAAAAAGTTGCGCTTTGCCTGCTTTAACTTTTCTGTTTGGTGAACTTGAAAGTGTGCTTACCTTCAGGAAATGATGCAGCTCATTGTCAGACTCTCTTGTGCTCATCCGTCATGTCAGTTCGCCCTCACAGTCAACATTCAAATGCATCTCCAGCCTGATGAGTAGCAAAAGCGCAATTTTTGGCCAGAACAAACGCTCCTAAAACGAACCCTTTAATGGGGAGCATTTGTTCTTTTCACACAGTGTTTGCTGTGAGAGCTTCACTTGAATATAGTGGGATTTTGCAAAGAAAATGTACTGCATTTTGTGGAAAATGGCAGCACTGTACTTGAAAATAATCAAAATTTTAAATTTATTTTTTAATGTGATAACAATTATTACTCTTAATTCATTTACTGGCAACCCTCCCATTTTAAAATGGATTTTTCTATCACCATCAGTGGCAGTGAATTAGTATATCATTTTTAAATTTGAGGAAAAAATAGATGATTTCACCTCTTAATTTAGTTTCATTTTTCTCACGATATCATTGATAAAATGTAGCAGAAAGTATGTACCATTCTTGTGGCAATATAAGACTTTCGTTTTAAGATTTATTATTTTTTTTGCATATACTATATTACTATACATACAATTTCTGTACATTTCCTACTAAATTCTTGTAAGTTAGTATTCATTGACATTCATGAAAGAAGCCAGTTTCTTTCATTTTTCCTCAAATGGTGATAAATAATAGTACACGTACACACAAATACACAATTGGCTCAATGCTAAAAACCTAATGGATCATACATTATTTAGGGGGGTGGGTCCTTCTTTTTTTTGGTCCCTACGATGAAAGATGTCCCCATTGTTGCGTAAAAGAAAGAAGACATACAAGCAGGCATTGTCACAAGCACGCATGTACACACACGGCTGGGCTGCAGACTCCAGATTAGATCAGCTTTAATGAGGTTGCCCTACCGCGTTTGGACTGTCGCTTCTTGTAGAAAAAGTCATTATTAAGGAGTGGGCGATCGAAGGGAACACACTGAAATACGTGCCAAGATCTTACACAGCCTCAGGGTCCTCCTCCACACACAAACATACACATATGCAGAGATTACAGGCAGGATTGATGGGTTGGGCGGGTGGCTGGATCGTGATCTAATGAGGATGACTGCAATGTCTTGTGCCCGACTGCGTTGTGGTTCAGGGAGAAGAAAGTTCAGCTGTGGGGCACACTGCCACACTGACAAAACACAAACACACACGCTTTTGCAATGTCTTAATTCAGATGACATTTAGCTGTGTCGTCTATCGGTCACTTTGTAGCAATAAAACCAAACAGTATTTCTGCCTTATTTTAAAAAATGTCAATATGCTTTTAATGAAATGAATGTATTTATTGCATGTCCAAATGTTTCATAGTTTTTTGTGTACATTTCAACTGTGGATTTTTTTTCTATATAAATATAAAATTGCATTTAAGTATGATAAAAAATAATGTTGATGAGGTTTTTATTGTTTCAAAGTCAATGTGAAAACATGTTGCGATTTATGTCACTATACTCAAAATCTTCCTGGCAATAAAGTCCGATTGCATAAAAAATTGTGGAAAATGTGTATTTTGTGTTTTGTTCCTGATAATGATAACAAATCTAAGTCATATACTGTACAAATTTATATAGAAAACAAATATCCATTTAGTTCCTAACAATTTGAATTGACTTCACTTTTATTGATTTATATCACATTTTGCTATTTTAAAATCCTATACAATTGTATTCTGATGCAACTGTACCATTGTATTTTTTCAAATATATATTTATGTAGTTACATTTAAATATCAGATAAACAAAAACTGTGACATGATTTTTGCCTCATTTGGCATGAAACGGGTTTGACTTTATCACCAAATTAGAAACTGTCTGGATTGTGAGTGCATTCCCTCACACGTGAGCGCCTCATTTGAGTCTGAGAATTTTAAATGAGTTTCATATATCATGCCATGTCTGCATGCAACAATGAGCAGATCCATTACTCTGTCAGCCACTGGATAACCAGCCAACGGCCTTTCACACACTACACACACATCCTTTACCACGGTGTGAAAATTCCCATTACTATTATTATTGTTATTATCAGTGGTGCACAAGGAGCCATCCAGATGTTTAGCATGAATCAAACACGACGACAGTTGACGTAACTTGGAAAAATTAGCAGGTGCATCATGTGATTAACACTCATGCTTGACATTTCAACACTGACTCACATCCTCTAATGAACATGATGGACTGTCATCATGCGGCCATTGAGTGGATTGAATAGTTGGGCAGATTAAAAAATAAAGAACTTACATTCATGGGCCAAGGAAGGAGCCAACTGAAATCCGATGACGATCTTGAAAAAGGTGTAGCTACAGGAATTTCCTGTGAAAATACAGCTTGTGGGCTCTGTTTTCATAACCGCTGGCATAAAACGCAGCGTAAATGGATTTTCATATCAGCGCAACGCTCGCCGCAAATGTTTTGGAAGTTGGAAAGATTCGTGCTGGACACAAATATAGAGCCATTTGTATTTTGGTAATTCCCAGATTAGATAATTCTTTAACAGTTTCTGTTTTTTTTTTTTTTAGATTCCACTAGCCATATCAAATCGCCCCAAATAAACCACATCAAACAAATCTTATGAATAAAAGGGATATCATGCATCTCAGAATCTTTTGTCATCAATTGTCAACTTGCCCTGGTTTCCATTTTGAAGATAGATCTCAATTGAGCATGACTTTATCCTCTCTGCTGACATCTTTTTTAGGCTGTCCTCATTCATGATCTTCAAAGTAATGACTATTTTGACAAAGTAGGGAGTAGAAAAAAGAAAGAAGATAACACTGGTGCAAAAACCCCTAAGGAAAAAAAAAAATATATATATATATATATACACTACTGTTCATATATACACACAAACACACACACACACACATACATACACACATATTGCTGGTGACGTAACCCAAATTTCAGCGCAAATCGGAAACCCTAACCCAGGGGTTGGGAAACTTTTTGGCTGAGAGAGCCATGAACCGTACATATTTTTAAATGAAATTCCATGAGAGCCATACAATATGTTTAAAACTAAAAATACAATTAACGTGTGCATTTTATGCAACATCAACACTTTTAAAGCACAATAAGTCTCTGAATTCTTTTTCATAACATTGTTATGCTGTTGCTAATCAATGATGAGTATTTCTTACCATTAATGCGACGTCTGGTGCTGCACGGTTTTGCTGATGGCTTTGTAGTTTGATTGATACTTGGTGGAGTTAATCTTCATGCAGGCATTAGGAAAATTAGGATGCGTTTCTTTTCATGTTCAGGAAGAAGTGCCTCGAATCCTTTTTTTCTCCACCATGCACGGAGCACCATCAGTGCGCACTGAAACAAGTTTGTCCATCAGTAGATTTTTTCTTTTGCGAACTCATTGAAGGACTTGAATAAATTCTCCCCTTTTGTTGTCCCCTTCATAGTCAAAACCTTGCAATCACGCTGAACTGGGATAAATTGCTTACGTCTGATGACTCATCCAAAGCGAGAGAAAAAAACTTTGCCGCATTTATGTCCTTCACTTACGTCGCCTCAGTTTGATTTGATGTGATGGTACGATCGTGAACAGTTCTTGCCAACAGAGGCATGCCTTTTATCCATTTAATTATCTTGTCTTTATCCGGAAAGTTGTCAAAAACTCTCCACAAAGGCAAATTCCTCTGCCCATTCCTGCTGAAAAATATTATTCTCTTCATCTTTTTTTCTTTTAGCCATCTTCTCAAGAGGGTTTCTAAAATTAGCTTACAACGAAACTGAAAGCGAGGTAAGTTTACTTCTTGATTTCACGCACATGTGCACATCGGCCGCTATTTTCGACAGCAAAATACGGCAACCCCGTTTGCCATTTTCCCATGAAAATTACTGCGAACCAGCTTTCTAGTCGCCGTTTGTAGTATATGGACTACGTGTCACACGATCAGCCAAGGCTCACGCAGCCAATGGTATGGGACTTGGGGGGGGGATTTAACGTAGCAGATCTAGGTTGCTATTTGATGATATCTGGTGTGAAGTGCGCGAGTGTTGTTGGAGCATTAAAAAAACTTAACGTACGCTGCAAAAGTCACGTCTGCTCATTACTGCACAACACCAACATATGACCGGGGACCATCACCTCTTCGCGCAATGCGCAAAGGAGTAAAACAAAATTTTTTTTTTTTTTTTTTTTTAAATTAGGATCTGTCTGCGAGCCAGATGCAGCCGTTTAAAGAGCCAGATCTGGCTCGCGAGCCATAGGTTCCCCACCCCTGCCCTAACCAGTTAAGAACCTTTAATCACAAAATAACTATCCAAAAACAGGTATTATAAATCATATTAATAAAATAAAGTTAAAAATATAACACAGATAGGTAGATATTTCTTCACTCCCTTAACATCGATCACACAATAGTTCTTTTTACAACTAACATTTACAGTATTTATTTGTCACCATGAAACTATGAACACACAATTAGAAAATACAATCATGACAGAGACCTTTTTGCTTCCAAAAACATACCTCAATGGTTGCAAAATAATACCGAAGGAAAAAAGGTCCAAATCTTGGGCAATTCATCAAGGGAACAGCAGCTATTAGTGGCACCGGTCCAGCGGTGAAAACGAATGCTGCTCAATAAGCTAGCGGGCTAATACCAAGCTAATGGGGGTGGGGGGTAGCGGGGGAATCACTGACCCTGCGCCGTTTACACTTTCTCTGCCTTCTTGTAGTGTTAACTGGCATTCAGCCTTGCTTCCCAAAGTGAAAGCAACGCTCGAAACTAACAGAAAGAAGCGCTGGCGTGACGTCATCAAGTCCGAGTGCAACAAGGGAAAGCGGATAGCACATATAGTATAATTAAATACTAGATATTCAAAGCAATTAAAGATCAACCATTTAGATTTTATAAATAACAAAATTAAACGACAAATAATATACTGTACTTACCATCAATGCTGAGAGGTGGCGATCAAGACATTGATATGCGAATTTGAAAAAAAAACGACTGGACACAAAGCGGCAGACGAGACTCCGTCGTCGTAAAGTCGAAATCACGTATAGTGGGGAAAATAAGTATTGTAATTTTCAACATGGGTAAACCTCAACCATGAGAGACGGAATGTGGAAAAAAAAAACAGAAAATCACATGGTTTGATTTTTAAAGAATTTATTTGCAAATCACGGTGGAAAATAAGTATTTGGTCAATACCAAAAGTTCATCTCAGTACTTTGTTATGTACCCTTTGTTGGCAATAACGGAGGCCAAACGTTTTCTGTAACTCTTCACAAGCTTTTCACACACTGTTGCTGGTATTTTGGCCCATTCCTCCATGCAGATCTCCTCTAGAGCAGTGATGTTTTGGGGCTGTCGTTGGACAAGACGGACTTTCAACTCCCTCCAGATTTTCTATGGGGTAGAGATCTGGAGACCGGCTAGGCCACTCCAGGACCTTGAAATGATTCTTACGAAGCCACTCCTTTGTTGCCCTGGCTGTGTGTTAGGGATCATTGTCATGCTGAAAGACCCAGCCACGTCTCATCTTCAATGCCCTTGCTGTTGGAAGGAGATTTTCACTCAAAATCTCTCGATACATGTCCCCATTCATTATTTCCTTTACACAGATCAGTCCCTTTGTTCCCTTTGCAGAAAAACAGCCCCAAAGCATGATGTTTCCACCCCCATGCTTCACAGTGGGTATGGTGTTCTTCAGATGCAATTCAGTATTCTTTCTCCTTCAAACACGAGAACCTGTGTTTCTACCAAAAAGTTCTATTTTGGTTTCATCTGACCATAACACATTCTCCCAGTCCTCTTCTGGATCATCCAAATGCTCTCTAGCGAACCGCAGACGGGCCTGGACGTGTATTGGCTTCAGCAGGGGGACATATCAGGCAGTGCAGGATTTGAGTCCCTGGCGGCGCATTGTGTTACTGATAGTAGCCTTTGTTACTGTGGTCCTAGCTCTCTGTAGGTCATTCACTAGGTCCCCCCGTGTGTTCTGGGATTTTTGCTCACCGTTCTTGTTATCATTTTGACTCCACGGGGTGAGATCTTGCATGGAGCCCCAGATCGAGGGAGATTATCAGTGGTCTTGTATGTCTTCCATTTTCTAATAATTGCTCCCACAGTTGATTTCTCTACACCAAGCATTTTACGTATTGCAGATTCAGTCTTCCCAGCCTGGTGAAGGTCTACAATTTTGTCTCTGGTGTCCTTCGACAGCTCTTGGCCAGGTCTTGGCCATAGTGGAGTTTGGAGTGTGACTGACTGAGATTGTGGACAGGCGTCTTTTATACTGATAATGAGTTAAAACAGGTGCCATTAATACAGGTAACGAGTGGAGCCTCGTTAGACCTCGTTAGAAGAAATTAGACCTCTTTGACAGCCAGAAGTCTTGCTTGTTTGTAGGTGACCAAATACTTATTTTCCACTGTAATTTGGAAATAAATTCTTAAAAAATCAAACAATGTGATTTTCAGTTTTTTTTTTTCCACATTCTGTCTCTCCTGGTTGAGGTTTACCCATGTTGACAATTACAGGCCTCTCTAATCTTTTCAAGTAGGACAACTTGCACAATTGGTGGTTGACTAAATACTTATTTGCCCCACTGTAAGTCGGGTACGTCGTAACCCGGGGACTACATCTACCTTCATGGTATCGTGCTATAGAGAGGTGTATATAATGGTACAGTGCTTCTGTAACCATAAACCTTTTTTTCCATAAGATTTTTTTTCCACAGAAAATCAAGATCGAATTTTTTAAAATTCCGATTTTATGCAGTCATCCGTAAGTAACCAGTCTTGATAGTGGTAGTGATGACACTGCATTTTTTTTTCTTCTTCTACTTTTCTCCCCTTTCCACACGTAACCTTGTTGGTCGAGGGTGCTGAACAGTGAGCTACTGAAGACAAATTGGAAGAAATACTGTGTGTATTGATCGTTAAGAAAAAGTTAAAACCCTGATAACTTCAAAGAGAGTACCAGCAGATAAAACCAGAGTGCGCTCAGCAGTCAGCACGTTCAACTGCCACGGTGGTAATGTGGCTTCAAACCCTGGTTGTAGAAGGGGAAGGGGGAGAAAAGGAGCGTAGTGATGACACCATCAGTTACACATAGACACTTTTTAGAGGTATTTGCTGTGAAACAATAATGAAAGTGTAGTTCCTTTTACTGTTAAGTAAACAAGAGAACTGTAAAAGTTTACAATGCTCTTGTTTTCTTTACATTTTTGACAACCACAACTGCCAGTATTTAAATGTATTTTTAAGTTTTTTTTTTTTTAAACAGCGTATATGCCTAGATGCCTTCCCACTACTGTGTGTACCCAATTTAATGGCTGAGGTCGGTGTGAACGCACTTGCGAGTACTTTTGAATTTTACACTCCACACATTAAATGTCAAATGTCAAAAGGGTGTCTAGTGTCTAGCTTGTCTTGCCCGCTAATGTCAAGTGGCAACATGCTGTGGTATCTAAATGCCACTTTTCTCTTTTTCTAGAACCTGTGTGTGTCGTTAAACAGCAGTACTTTTTCTCCCGCAGGACGCACAAGTCAAAATGTGGACAGGCGGGAATGCGAGAGGGTGTGATTGTCAGTCTGAGTCTGAGTGGTGACACATTCCCTGTGTGTGTTTTCATCCTTTTCACACCACAAAAATGACATCAGGCAAAATCAACACTGCGGATTGAAACAGTGAAGCGGAAGAATGCATGTCTACTGGATGATGGGACATGAGAAGGGCAAAGGTGTCGACTGCCGAGTCATTTCAACTCAGTCAGCTGTCAGCACAAAAGGAAGCCATTAGGAAGTGTGTGTGTATCAAACGAGCGCGAGGGAAAGTGAAACTAGAAAGTAAAGTGCAGACCTCCGCCAAGGCCAAACAACCCATTGAATCAGCACCAAATACCCACAGGGTACATAAACAGAGCTTAATAAGTACTGAATGTCTCATTAAGAGAGCATTTGGTATCATAAATTACTCTAATGTGGGATTGTCTAATACATTTGTTGAGAAATATACATGAAAATCAGTTTTGAACTTGATATGCGTATTGTGTAAACTAGAAATATTAAAGGGAACCTTGGACTTAAAGACTTGTAGGCTCTAATAAGCCACAATTGTTCTCTTTTACTAAAATATGTTATTACAAACACATAAAATATTGCCATTGATTTAAAAATCTTTAATATCTACTACATGTTTTGACCTATGGAGGGCGCCATGTGTTATGCGTGCAATGGACGCTCGGAGTGTTGACGTAGTTTGTCACTGTCACTTGGCGAACAATACCGGTGTTCTGCAGTTCCTTACAATACAAGTCTAACAGATGTGCACATCGGTTTAAAGCGGCGAGTATTTACGATTTGTGTTTTTATTGGTTCTTTCATCACCTTTTCATTGCCTTGAATTACATTTTGCACGTGTTTCCATCTCATACTTTTAGGCTTTCTGGTAGCTTTAAAGCAGATTGTTGATCTACAACAGGGGTGCCCAAGTCCGGTCCTCGAGAGCACCTATCCAGCTTGTTTTCCATGTCTCCTTCCTTGAACACACCTGAATCAAATGATCAGCTCATCAGCAATCTCTGCAGGAGCCTGATAATGATCCTGATTATTTGAGTCAGGTGTGTTGGAGGAGGGAGAAATGGAAGACAAGCTGGATAGGGGCTCTCGAGGACTGGACATGAGCACCCCTGATCTACATTTAAGTATTTTCTTTAGGCATTTTTTTTTTTTTAGTACATTCTTCCTTATGCATCCAAACAAAAGAAGATGGTACACGGTAATACTTTGATTGTCAAATTCGCCTCTTGTAGAACACCGGTTTTGTCATACTCTCGTCTACTGTCATCCCATCTTTCCTGTTTATTTTGCTTTTGCTGCTCATTTTGTGAAATATCGACAGTGCTGTCATGCTCATTAATGTTCCACTCGGGTTCAGATTGAAAGGGTTGAACAGATGACATGTTTAGGTCGCGAGAGTCATTCTCTGGAAGCCCGGCAGCGTAACCCAGTGATCTCACTGCCCTGCGACGTCAACAACAATGGCGAGCAATTAGTTAAACTAATTTTACAAATTATACAAAAACGAAAAAATCAAGAGGGGTTTTAATATCAAATTATTTTAACTGGGGACGGGTTTCAATAAGCTTCGGCTTCTCCCGTCAGCCCTTTTCTCTTCGGGTTGAATCAAGCCTGAAGGGAATATAAATTATTAAAAAAAAAAAAAAAAACTCATAATAAAGTTATCTTTTAGGAACTAAAAGTCTTTCTTTCCGTGGATACCTTTTAGACACTCCCTATGCCTTCAAAAGAGTGCACTGGCAATAGCATTGTCAGACAGGCGTTTTAGCTCAGTTGTCTAAGTGTTGCGCTCTCATTGAAATGACCCTTACTCAAAGCCTCCTTGGATCTTGTTACATTTGTAATTAAACTTAAGTCCAGTTTTCTTAAAATTCTGAGTTCATACTTCTTAAAGGAAGTCATGTTAAGTTAAAAAGAAAGAAAGAAAAAAAAGCCTTCCAGTTTACTTAACAGAATTCCAGTTTACTTGAAATGTTGGCTTCTATGTACTTAAAATCCTAAATATACTGGACCTATGTTAAGTTTTTGGTGATAACTTGACTTTGTAAGTCAAATCGGTTGACCTCAAATACAAGTTTTGCTAACTTAGTTTTTTTGTTTTATTTTTTTATGGTGAGGTAACTGTGAACTGAACTACTCAACTTCAACAATATAACCATCAACAATGTTGAAATAGGAATGAGGTGTATTGCAAGAAAAAGGAACTTGGTATTTGGATGTGTCAATTGGATCTAATGTGAAGTTTTGGTTAAAATATAACGTTTTGTTAAAAATTTTGAACATATAAAGGTTTTATGTTATGTTATATGTTGAAATGCAGGATATGACTTACAAGAAAAATGAATAGCGATGATGTGAACTGGGTATTTGAATGTGTCAGTTGAAATGATTGGGAAATCAGGTCAAACATGTGAAATTGTGAACGTTTCTACATCTTCTAAATGTTTAGGAATTACATGATTTGTGAACTATGATATAACTATAATAAGATGAAAAGTAAAGCTAGCTTAACATTTTCCCACAATAAGAACATATGGAACTAATAAAAATAATCATTCACCATAGGACATAGGGGAACTGAACATCATTTCATCATGTCAATTTGTGCTCACAGTTTGACTGCTTTGATAAAGAAGTTGCAGTGCAAAGTCTGCAAGAGTTCACAACCTTTTCCAGTCTGGCATGAATAAAAACAGGCAATCCCTGAAAAGGATGCTTTCATGACTTCCTTGCCTTCTTATGTGTGTTTTAATTAAAAAAAAAAAAAAAAAAAGCTTTTTTCTGAAACCATGTCACCACACCTTTTATTAATTGGTCGAGTCAGTGAATAGACCACAACGAGATGTGGTTATTTTCTCAGCACTGTCCAATTTGATTGAACAAAAAGGGGTAGCAGCGAATAATCATGTTTCAGTGCCACTGACGGTGATAGATGTCCAATCCATTTGGACTGGAGTGCTAGCCAGCCCTCCAGTCCAAATGGATTGGATGTCTATCACCTTCAATGGCAGATAATGAGTTAAATCTAGAAAATATTCTCCACTTAATTCAATTCAAGGGTTTTCAAACTTTTACAGTTATTGCGGAAAATCATAACGTTCCTTTTTTTGGATGACAATTAAAAACGAGTCTGCGGTTCTTGTTGTAAACGAGCAAGAGAGAAAGGAAGCAGTCTTGGTGACCTTTCCATGTTGTGTGTCCTGGCATGCCTAAGGCGTCTCTTCCAGCCTGCCTCCACTCCCTGCAACTCAATGGAAAACATCTGCCTGCGAGCATAGTGTGCCCAGTTTGGTTCAATCCAGTTCAGTTCACATCTACCGCTCCCATCTTCTCCAGCGTCCAGCACGCTCCCATGCGCCCCGTCCTCAATTTTAAAAGGTGGGGCCGGGCCGCAGCTGAAAACAAAGAAGAAGCATGAGAACATGTTCCTCACCCACATGTGGAACGCTCCCCCCTTTCTTCCGCTTCCACACGTTTGCTTGGCCAGGAAAGCGTCTTCCTCGCTTTGGTGATGCTGTGCCCCGTTTTTGACAGGCTACAGAAATACATGAGTTATGCATGATATGCACGGGCTTAAGGAAAGATGGAAATAATCGCTGATCGATCGGGTCCGATCACGTCATTTTCAAAGTATCGGAATCGGCAAAAAAATATCGGCCATGCCTTTTTTTAATATATATATTGTTT
This sequence comes from Corythoichthys intestinalis, assembly GCF_030265065.1. Classification (NCBI taxonomy): domain Eukaryota; kingdom Metazoa; phylum Chordata; class Actinopteri; order Syngnathiformes; family Syngnathidae; genus Corythoichthys; species Corythoichthys intestinalis. The sequence continues at coordinate 30,711,068 of NC_080400.1, forward strand.
TTAATTAAATCGTTTTCTAATTGTATTTAACGTTACAAACATAATATGTTACACTCATCCAAAGTCTTTAGTTTAGGCTTAAAGTAGGGTTATCAAATTTATCCCAATAACGGCGGTAATTAATTTTAAAAAAAAATGTATCACGTTAAAATAATTAACGCAATTAATGCATGTGCTGCACGACCCACCCACGCATTGTCGCGCTCAATCTGTAATGGCCCCGTTTTACCTATATAGAGAGATAAAAGGCAGTGTAAAATGAGTAGAGTGAATTTTGGCAGCCTTTGGAGCCTTTTTTTAATTGGCTAAAGCCTTACAATCCCTCTCCCTATGATTAGAAATATCATGGGAAGCAAGGTAGCTAATGATCTTTTTCTTAACACCTTATATTATTTCCCAATGCAGAGAAGATATATCAGTTGGTAGCACTACGCACAGTCATGGTTCCACTTCCCATCATGCATTTGGGCATGGCTACAGTATCATTTACTGAAAGCTCAACAAATACACTAGATGGCAATATTTAGTCACAATATACAAAGTCACAAGTCTTTCTATACGTGGATCCCTCTCACAGAAAGAATGTTAATAATGTAAATGCCATCTTGAGGATTTATTTTCATAATAAACAAATACAATACTTATGTACTGTATGTTGAATGTATATATTCGTCCGAGTTTTATTCATTTTTTTCTTAATGCATGGCCAAAATGTATATGATCGGGAAAAGTTATCGGGAATGATTGGAATTGAATCAGGAGCAAAAAAAAAAAGCAATCGGGCCGGGAAATATCAGGATCGGCAGATACTCAAACTAAAACGATTGGATCGGGAGCAAAAAAACATGATCGGAACAACCCTAGTTTTTTTTAATAAAGTGAAAAAAAACCATACAGTAATTTAATTTTTCTGGTGAGTAACAGAGGATATAAACGTAAATAAAATCAAATAAAATCTCCTGGAAGTAGGAGAAATAGCAACTACAATGCATTTGGAAATGCTTGTACTTATTTAGCATAATATCCCACATTGGCACCTGTTTGGCATACTGATTTGCACCTGCTTTCAGACGTGCAAAATCAGTGATTGCAATTCATCCCTTGTTCAACAACCCAACTCATAACCTCTAAACTTTTCTCAAACATTCATCCTGACCTCATAAAACGCTGATAGTAATTTTAATCCATCATAAAAAAAGTATATGGTAAACTGAATTGAAAAAGTGAAATTCTAAACAAATATGTATTTATATTAAAATTAAATATTGGTGTCACAACCAACCAAGCTTGATGCATACTTATTTACAGTAACCTCTTCCCGCTTGGTCATAGCAGCTGTCAAATATGACAAAACCTTTTCAGTGGAAGTATGTATCTATTTCGTTTAGCAGAAGAGGAGGTAAAGTGTCATGGGAGGTGTGGCTGGATGGGGGGAAGCGTAGGTGTGTGTGATCAGGCGATGGTGATGAGCAATGACATCAGACCTGCAGTGGGTATGGCGGATAGCAGAAAGATACGTACATGGAGGAAGTGTTGCATCACAAACCAGAGGGGGTGCTGTTACAAATATGTGGGCGTAGACTATCACCACTACTTGTATGAGTGTGTATCTGCCAGCTGCAACTTCCTGCCTGCACATTGACCAACACGTGGGCACCTCTAGTCCACCCATCCCGTCTCTGGTCTTGCCTCATACTTTCATCATCCTGCTGCCTATACAGCACACCACAGTAATATACCAGTACAAATACTTTACTAATGATTTTAAGAGATTTGAGATTTTTCAGGTATCTCAATTCACTTGACAATTTTCTTTTGCACATTGAATTTGTATTTACATTTCCTTCCAAAAAACAACTCTGTGTAAAAGCGCAAAATTGCACAAGCACCCCTCAACAGTCTTTTTCCAGTAAGTGGGTCAACGCACACGTTGACAAACAGACACACTTTCTTTTTTAAGACATCATCAATTAGTCATGAGCAGATACTGGAAACAAGTAGGGAGAAATGCTCCAAGAAAAGCTAAACAAACTTTTTACTGGATGGATGTTATTGCGCATCCCTTGAGTTGTTACAATGGCAATATCCCAGTGGAAAAAATGCACACACTTGACATTATAAGTCTCTTTAAGATGTTAGGCTTTCTTGTCCATCACTAGGGATGGGAATTGATAGGATTTTTACGATTCCGATTCCATTATCGATATTGCTTAACGATTCGATTCTTTATCGATTCTCTTATCGATTCTAATTTGGGGAAAAAGAAGAACAAACGTTTTGATTGGCATCGAGTTTGTTTAATCAGAAGTCACAACCCTACAAACTCACAACGAGATCAAAAGAGGCCCAAAGCCTCAATGTTAACTGTGGCAATAAGTGGCAAATACACAAGAATGTGTAACATTTTACTGAAAAAGTTATCTAATAGAAATAAAAAATATTAGTATATATTGGCAGATAGGTTGTTGTTCTGCCTTTGGCAATATGTGTTAAAGCAGGGGTCCCCAAACTTTTTCCTGTGAGGGCCACATAACTTTTCCCTTCTCTGATGAGGGGCCGGGGTCAGTTCGTAACAGAAAAAGTGTGACGATTGCAGAAGTGCATAAATGTAAAAAATTATTGTTTTTCAGAAAGCCACAATCAAATAACCCTTTCTGGATTCTTCACGGAATGAAAGTAAATAAAATAAAAATAATAATATAATATAATAATAATAATTAATAATAAAAACACTATTAATTAAATAGATAATAACCAAATAACTCTCTCTGAATTCTTCAAGGAAAAGGCCAGGAAATAAATAACACGATTGAGAAAGAAAAAAAATTCAAAATGTCCGGACCAAATGTGGAGGCGGGCCGTATTTTGGCCGTGGGCCGCAGTTTGGGGACTACTGGGTTAACGTGTATTATTTACCATTACATTGAAATGCATGCCTTTTAGTTTTGCTTACACGCTCAAGTGGGGGCGCCCTTGCGCTTCCTCACCCGAAGAAGAACGCGCTCACGTGAAGAAGAGCGCGCTTACACCCGAAGAAGAAATGCTGCATCCAAGCGAGTGAGCGAGTTAGTGAGAGAGGGAAACACTTCTACGAGCCTACGTTCTTTGTTAATGTTAATATCTACAGAGGCAACGCCTGTATGTATCATCTTTTGTGTTGTTGTTGTTGTGTTTCCACTCGCGATCCGACACATAAATCCAGTTGTGTAGTGGTTTGAACGATGTGCTAATGCTAGCGAACGAATGCTAACCATTTGTTATTACTGTTATTAGCAGCTAATCATCGCTGATTTACGTTGATGCAAACCTGTTTGTTATTGGGGACGAAATTGATTTGTTTCATTTCTATTCTTAGTTTCACTCTTCAAGTGATGGTTGAATAAAGTCAGCAAATTATACCAACGTCTTCTGCATCGTCATTTGGGAGTTTAGCTAGCTGTATAGCCAGGACTGATCCTTAGCCTCTCTGCGAGGACAGCGCAGTCGTATTCCCTCCCGATGCAGTTATCTCCACCTTGCAATGACTGCAAGTCGCTTTGTTGTAATTTTTCCTCGTGAAGTGAAGACACACTTTCGAGCGTTTGAACCTACGTGCTGTCATTGTTATGTTTATGGCTGCAATGCTCGTGCTTACCCGTCGTAACCTTTCATTTTCACACTCTTTCCTGGTGAAGTGTAGTCAAACTTTGGAGCGAGTGGTTCTTGGCGCCATGCAAGTTTGATGCGTCTGGACAACAAGACACGTCACGACGCAGTACGCGTCTTTAGGAATTGTTAAAGGGATCGTTAAGGCTTTTTCATTGTGATGACGAGGCCTCGAAACACTCGGAACCGGTTCCGAATTGGAATCGGATTTCGATTCCCATCCCTATCCATCACCCTTATTTGTTTCATGTATTGTTCAAAGCACTAAATAAAACCAAGATATGATTACTGTATTATCATCATCTTCGTATGATGGAAAAATGAAGTGTAGTCATTTCAAAGTGTAATGTAACAAAATAGCAACATTTCCAGCAATTGAGGCATAATATGAGCTGAAACATAGTTTTCCACAAAAAAGTTGTAATATTCTAAATTATTCATTAATATTCTAATTTGATGTCTTCAAACAAATACAAAACAAATACAATTTTGATAATTAAGGCTTCAATATAAGCAAATTATAGTAGTTTTATAATAAAAAAATAAAATTTTATTTTGCTAAAGGAAGGTGTACACAGTCAAAAAAACATAAAAAAAACAACCAAATAACCAAATATTTTATTTCATGAGAAGTTCCAATGATTAAAGTCTAAATACTTGCATGCTTTGACACAAACTGATCAAATTATGAGAAATTAAATGTAATTTACTACATGAAAAAGTCGTGCAGACAGCAAACTCTGTTGATAATAAGTATTCTGCCAAATCTGTAAAGACATGGAACTGGTCAATTGGTCACTGAGTGCTCTGGACAAGATCTTCTCTACAATGCGAACAGAACCTGGACAACGCCCATAACCGGGCAACACTTTCAAGTCTGGATTTATAGAGGATAGCTGGGGAAAATGGCAGCCGCTGTGTCTGACCCACACTCGAAGTTGAGGACATCGAGGATATTTACCTCTTCGTTAAACTGCTAGCTGTGATTCTTCTGCAAGGGCTTGGAGCCCACTGGATTCGTCGGATCATCGTAAAAGTGCTGGATAGCCAAAGGAAATCAGTGGAATTGATCACCAAGGCTGTGAGCGCTATCGCTGGAGTACATGCCAACCTCAACAGGGCTTGTGATGATATATCACAGGTGAAGAGCGACCTAGCTGCTTCTAACATTGCCACAACCAGATTGGTAATTAAAATTAACACAAACTTGGAGACGGCTGTTCGTCAAAATGCAGCAAGGAATGAAGACCGCAACGAGGATTGAATCGATGAAGGGAGGTTGCGGGCACGGGCTGCCATCGGTCTTCAGCTATCCCCTATCCTGGATCGAAAAACTAATCTACTGGCTCAAATCAACTTAACGAACTAATCGCCGCGATCGACAATGACTATTGGGAAGATGAACATCTCACAATCAAGGGGAGGGAAAAAAAAAACATTTTGTAATCATCACACAATCTGATATGTCAAAATTGTTATTCGATAATTTGCGTCCTATGGTATACTGGGGGCGGGATTTAATAAGCTTCGGCTTCTCCAGTCAGACTTTTTCTTTTCGGGTTTTAATGAATATAAAGACAACTGAATGCTGTATGTTTGGATCTGTCATGCCTGAAAAGGAAATAAGCAATAAACAAAGTTGAACAGAAACCAGGAATTTAAGTGAATGAAAATTTGCGTTTAAAAAAAAAATTGTGATAAAATCCACAACAACCAATCCAGAAAATTTCCTACTTTGCCATGATATAAAATCCTTCACATTATAATCTATTATACTTGCTCGGATGGGAAACGACTCACTGTAATGAGCTGGAAATCAAGGAACTAATACTTGGAGGCCAAATGATTATTGTAGATGTAAGACTTGGAAATGGAAATGGGAAAAAGCACAACAGGTGAAGATTCAACTGAAGCGTGTATTATGGGAAAAATACAACAAAAATATTTGAAAGATTAGGAGCCCATTAGCCTCAGTGGACACTCTGCTGTTTAGATGAAGTGTAAACACAAAGAGAAAGATGGCCCAGCTCTGTTTGTCCTCCCTCTTGATAAGTCACACACAGGCCTCAGTGTGCCTCTGCGTGTGTTTGTGTGTATGTGTGCCCTCCACTGGCATCATATCTTCTGTTTCTTCTACCAGCTGCAAAGTCTCTTGCCACTGTTGTTTCTCTGACATTCCCACGATCTTCACAGTCAAGTTTTTCTGTGCTGAGTCATGAGCAAGATGCCCCCATCTGCTGTAAATATTCTGACTGCCATCAAAAGGATACAACGAAGTGGAACATTTTTTAAATTGACTGGCTGCTTAACAGTTTAACTCATTGGCTACCACTGACGCCAATCCATTTTGACTGGCAAAATGCTTCATATTTTAACTTCCTGTTCAAATGAATGTCTACAGCAGGGGTGTCCAAACTTTTTGCAAAGGGGGCCAGATTTGGTGTGGTAAAAATGTGGGGGGCCGACCTTGGCTGACATCCTTTACGTAGAACAATATATTTAGGCAAGGCAAGGCAAGGCAAGGCAAATTTATTTATATAGCACAATTCAACACAAGGCAATTCAAAGTGCATTACATCACATGAAGATCATAAAAATCACATTTAAATCAACACAACGTTGAAACGAAGACAAAAGATCGCATTTAATCACAGAATAAAAATAAATAAATAAAATAAAAATAAAACAAAAACTACTACTACTAATAATAATTGAAATCAGCAATGGAGATAAAAGCAAGAGGAATAGAAAGCAGGTAGATTGAAATATATAGACAGTTATAGATATGCAGTGCTAAACAGCAAATTTTAGCAAGCCATTCTTTATGTCACATTTGCTTTATTATTTTTTTAAATTAATAATTTCAACAATCTCGCAACTAGCCTTTGTGGCGTTCTCTTTCAACTCTCGGGCTCTTGCAAAATACTGCTGCTGTAAAATTAAGCTTTAAGTTGCTTCAACTTCTGGCTTCGTATCTTGCCTGTAATCTTGTCGTACATGTTAGCGTGTCTTGTTTGATAATATCGCCTCACATTGAACTCTTTAAAAACAGCGACTGTCTCTTTGCAAATGAGGCAGACACAGATGTTGCGTATTTTAGTGAAGAAATAATCCAATTTCCATTTATCCTTGAAGCGGTGGTCGCAGTCAACTTTCTTTTTTTTTTTTGGTTGATTGTCGCCATTTTAGAAAATTGGGAGTAAAGGATCACGCGGGGTAATGTTGCTTAGAGTGCTGCTGCCGTTTAGTGGGTAAATGAGGAGAAGCATTTAGTGTGTAAGCTACTTCATATGCTGGTAGCAGTACTGCTGGCCAATCTATTAAGTCTGTGTGCAGGCCAGACGTTATTGATTTTATGACAGGAGCTGGGGGCCTGAGGAAATTTGACCACGGGCCGCATTTGGCCACCGGGCCGGACTTTGGACATGTCTGGACTACAGCAATCAATGGCAACGAATGAGTTAATTCAAAGGGCCTGTGACACAAAAAAAGCCTGTTCATTTCATACTACACGCTGTATATTATGCTGCTGAATGAAATGGACCGCTTGGATGTGTGAGGAAGCGATCGATATATTTATTCAATTTTTTGAGTGTCTTCCGGCCAGAGTCTGGATTGAGGAAGAAGGCGAATATGACGTCAGCGGACTAATCATTTTCACAATATAGCCATTACTATAGTATGCAGAAAGACTGCGGATTCAGCTGATTTTGCGGATTAATTCGTTTATTTTTTGCGTCACGCCAGTCCAATGTGCTGCAGGCTTTCGTTGCTGCACAAGGGAGAGTAGTGTGAGGCCTTTTGGAGTTCCAAAAGATCCTGTTCGCCGCAAAGAGAGGGCAAAACAAGTTCAATAATCTAGAGACCACTGGACGGATGACGAAGTAAGTAACCTACGTGGTTTTTGTCAAATACTGGGATCATGGCAAACGTATAAATAAGGAGGGGGCTTGCACTTTGTGGGTGACAGTGCGCCCTGTCCACCGAGAAGGCCACTTGTACCCTGTGCTTGTCGCACACCATGGTCGCCGGCCGATAAAGGCGTGCCCTCCTATAGCGCGCTATCCTCAGCTTGGGCTCGGGGAGCCCCCCCACTCTTGCCTCCTGTTCTCGATTGTGCCGTGACTTCCACACCCCTTAGACCCTCTTCACGTGCTCGCCTAGAGAGAACTGTACTCTGCTTGGGCTTGGGCAGCCACGCGTGCTGACATCAGCCGGTCTGTCCACCGAGAATACCCCATTTTCCGTGTTCATTCCTTCTGCGTCCCCGGCGGCTAGCACTGCCTGCCTGCCGGGGCCGCAGCAGAACGATGAGCCGAAACTTGCTCGCCTTCGCGGACTGGCCGATCGGTGAAGACAATCACCCCCCGCCGCCTTGTGACATAAGTCGGTGTAGTTTTGTGTGATTTTTCGTTTTAGAAAGTCGAGAAATAGACATGGAAGCAGTGTTGTTAATAACGGATTTAGAGTATAAAGGCGTTACTAACGGCGTTATTTTTTCAGTAGTGAGTGATCTAATTACTTTTGTCATCCTTGCAACGCTGTTACTGAGGATGTAAAGGCGTGTGTTACTTTGCGTTACTACGTTGGTTGAATGACGCGAGAAAAGACTGCGAGACACGGAGAGAGAAGAGCGTGAGTGGGAAAGAGGGACCTGTGACGCCGTTGCATACGCGATGCTAGGATAGGTGGCTCCAAAAATGCCCGACTGTAGCTGACAGCCTACAAACTACGCCCACATGATGCTACGCTAGATATCACGTGTATATAAAATACTAGATGCAAAATGACAGACTTGCCGGCGTTGGTAAACAGCCGCCATTTTAAAGCAGTAGACTTCTCAGAAAGGCTCTGTTGTAGAGAACCTTCCTAGCGAACCAAAGTAACTTTTTATCCAAAATACTCCTAAATTGGCAAAATCTTGACTTGAATCTATCTTTAAATGATGAAACAGTTTTAAAACTTTCACATGTCGAAAGTAGACAGAAGGGAACTAATGCAATAATGGGAGCAATTTTAACAACTTTAATGGTTGATTCACAACATGATATGACTTCAAAACATAGCGATGGTTACTATGTAGTTATCGCAATATCCACAATACCCCTGTGTCTAGTTAAGTTTAGAGTAAAGAAAAGTAAAACCAGTTACTTTGCCAAGTAACTAATTACTCTTAACATTCAGGTAACTGAGTTACTAACTCAATTACTTTTGGGGAGAAGTCATTTGTAACTGTAATTAATTACTTTTTTCAAGTAAAATTAACAACACTGCTTGGAAGAGCCGCTCGGTTCAGGTTAGCGTGTCGCTTAGCTCTCACGCCTCCTGTTTCATTTACGCTCTTTTCCTCCTTCTCCTCCAAAAGCCAGACTTACTCCGGTGGCATAAGATACCGTTCAGGAGGTTTAAGATGTCGGCAGTTTTGAGCATTTTGCAGTAATTTAGCCCTGTCGTACTGAATAAATGCATTTTTAATATTTCATATTCAATTTAGCACGAGACTGTTATTTGTCATGACCATACAATTTATTTAGCAATTGGGGAAAAGTACTTAATATCCTGTAAAAATATTGGAGTAGAGAGATTAAAACAATGATGACATTTTGCTGCCCTTTCTCTCATTTTCCTCGTTCTGAATCTTCTTCCTTCATTGGACATGACAGGAGTAGCTAAACGGCAGATTGAAAGACTCATTTTTCGTCATCTGCGCTTTGCAAAATTGTTGTATATAGTCGAACCATCTTACAATATGCTTTTAATTCCCATACCAATGCTATTATTTTTTTTATGGTGTCACATGCACTTTGAGGCTAATTAGCTGGCTAATAAGGGTTATTTTTGGGTATTGAATTTGAAGAAGCCCACCTCCTCCGCTCACATACATCTGCCACACATTGAAATCTAGAAATACGCACAACAATATCCAAATATTCATTCTGATTTAATGATTTTATAAAGACCACTCAAATCCCAATTCGGATCACCATTTTATACACAGCATTCATATATGTATATACAGTTGAAGCCGGATGTGTGCATACACTGTGCAAAAATACATGTTTCATTTTCACTGTCTGAAGTCAAACCAGATTAAATCTCTCCTGTTTCAGGTCAGTCTGGATGACCAAAATTATTTAATTTTGATAAACGCCATAAGTTGAAAACCATTGATCTAGCCCTTCCCCCACTTTTTTGTTTTGTTTTACTATCCACCTACCACCCACCTAGTTTGTTAACCTGTTTGTTCAGTTGTAGAGGTGTGGTAACTGTGAATAAGCTTTTTTGATTTTTTGGGGCTCGGATTGTGCCTTTTTCTTGACATACTTTTTTTTTTCTTTACTCAGAGAGAAGGTACTCCAAACTGTGCCATCAACAGTATTATTAATAACGACGTTAGTGTATAACGGCGTTATTTTTTTCAGTAGTGAGTAATCAAATTAATTCCTATTCCAATCTTTGCAACGCCGTTATCAATACTGAGTATGTGAAGGGGCGCATTACTACAATTTGGTTGAATGAACCGTGAGTTGTCGACAGTTGATTTTGTCACAATTACCGTAATTTCCCGAATATAACGTGTACTTTTTTCCCCCAAAATCAACTTGTAAAAAATCATGGTGCGCATTATAAACGGGTACATAGATGGAGACAGAAATATATATGTATTACATATGTATATATAAACTGATTTTTTTGTAATTGACATGGCCACATTGTGTTGAAGAAACGTATGTGGCGACCCGTTGCCGACCATTACGGTACGTGACGTCACCATTTTGTTTCGGTAATACTTCACTCTAATCAACCGAATGATTTCGTCTGTGTTAAATTCTGCTTTATTCACTCGTCATAAAGCACAGAATTTAGTTTCTTGAACTCATTTGAATCGACGTTTATTGCAGCTCCGCAACTCGGACCATAACAAACATAAGCACACACACTTCCTGTGTCCGTCAACTATATCGGTCCCTCGGGAAACTCAAACCCAAATAGCAATAGTTCCTATTGTTACTGTCGTGTTGACAGCGATGAGCGCTCACGGATTTCCGACTTACGTTCTCACTTTCATTTTACCGTATCAATCCATGGAAGAAACATTTATTCATCATGATGGTAAATGGTAAATGGTGTTATGAAACGAGCAAGTTATACAGCAGCCTTTAAAAGAAAAGTCACATCTGTTTTGTTTTCTCCTAGATTCTGGTAAGTTGGAGAAGTTGTCAAATCATATTATTACCGTAAATATTGTCAGTTTATGGTAATGTTTTGAACTACCAATGTGCTATGCTTGTGCTGTGTTTCACCAGTCAGTGAAATTACATTTGTGTATCTGTACATGAGCTCTGTTTTCTTGCATTCTTCTATTTATTGGTGCTAAAATTAGGGTGCGCGTTATAAACGGGTACAATAATTTCGCCTAGATTTTACAAGTAAATTTGGGGTGCGCATTATACACGGGTGCGCCTTATATTCGGGAAATTACGGTAGCTTCTTCCTGCTTGGAGGGAGCAGAACGGGAGGGGGAAGGAGGGAAAGGGGTGTTGACGCCGTTGCAAATGCGATGATGATTGGCTAGGTGGGCGGATCATGCCCTGCTACATTGAACGATGTACCAATGTACCAGCATATTGCCAGCATATTGCATCATACTCATGCATCACAAAGCTTTCATCACAAAGACTGTGTACTCTTTAATATGTCACAAAGAACAACTGAGAACAGTATATAAGGCACAAACAAATAGCATTTAGTGTCAGGTCGTCAGCGTTCCATCAAACGTTTGCATGCCAACTATCCATTACCGCTTAACCTGATTATTTTCTTTGCCTGTCAACATCAATAAACTTCTGTGTCTGCGATAATGTATTAGCTGTGCTAGAAATTTAATGTACATCCTATGTTCTCACGTTGTTAATTAAAATTGAGGTTTTGCATTTAGATGTGAGGAACTGAAGGAAAATAAAAAATGGGTTACTGCTGCTGTTTTTCTTTTTGTATTTCATTGAAAAACACAATTTTGAATGAAAATCAGTTTCTCATGTTTGCCTTGTAATATAGTATGTGTAATGCAGTAACCATGCATTTTATTTGTGTGTATGTGTTACAACAGTGGCAAAAGCAAGTTTCCTCTGCATTTCAGTGGTGTTAGGAGGTTTCACCCCACCCCCCATAAAAAAACAAACAAACAAAAAAAAAAACAAATAAATAAAAATCTGGCTCCGTGGCGACCTTCATTAGGGGATTTTGATAAGAAATTCTAGCCAGTTTCACCCCTGGTTAATGATCAGTTTACATTTGTGTTTTCTTAATAGGCTAATATACTTTATCCAAATGCATTCCAAAAGTTCTAAAATACTGTATATAGTGTTTCTATTCTTTAATCAATTGATATAAACATATTTGATGTGAAAGTTGTTATAGAATGTATAATATAATAAAAGTGTACAACATGAAAAGTAACGCCAATTAATTTGCTGAATAACTTCTTCTTCTTCTTCTTCTTCTTCTTCTTACAATGACCTGAGTTACAAATTCAATTACTTTTTTGGAGAAGTAATTTGTAAATGTAACTAATTACTTTTTTAAAGTAAGATTAACAACACTGGTCCTCAAAAACGTTATTATCAATTTCTATCTATATGTTTGCATTGTTTTCTTGGAATTTTTAAAAATGTTTTTTTCTTCAAGGTCAAAAGTTTACACACAAAAATTGTACCACTTTGTCTTCAAAGAACATAGAGATTTCCATATGATGAGGTCATGGATGTTCCTGATAGGTTAACTGTTAAGTTTGAGTTTTTTAAGGACAGTTTTCATATACAGTATCTCTATTTTTTCCTTTCTTTCTTGTTGTACTTTGAGTTCTTGATGTAAAAATTTAACCTAAAATATGCCATCAAGAAAGGTGTTAAGAATTTTGCTATTTCCCATCCCAGTTTAGCTTGTACACTTCTCTGCTACAGTTTATTGGCAACGGCCCGACTTTCCGTGCTGAATGTCACGTCCCGAGGAGAAAGAGCAACCAGGGCTTGGAGGTGGGGGATTTGGTAGGGAGTATGATCAGGACACATAAAGGAGAACACAGGAAGTGGGGACAGATGAAGAGCCAGGAGACAATGTGATGCACGAGGGTGCTTAACCAGCGTGGGAGAAGAAATTGGAAATGAAAAAAAAAAGAATCAGCAGTGGAGCCCTGATGGGATTGGAGGAGAGGGGAGGAAGAGTGAGACGGGGGCAAAAGAAGCAACAGGGTGTGTGCATCTGGCACAAAGAGGCAGGAGAAAGATAGTGTGGGCCAGGCTGGCCGGACGCAAGTATTTGTGTTTGATTGAAGAGGGATGTGAGACGCAGACCCCTTGCTGGCTCACTGTTACTGGAATGCTGCCACATAAAAGATGGTCTCTCTCACACACACACAGATTTGTGCAGTGAGAGCGGATCGCCGACAGAGAGGAAGCGGCTGGTTAGGAAAAGATGCAGGGGGGGAGAATTGAGCGGAAGAGAATCTTTGTGCTCATTAAAAACCAATCATGTACAAACTAAACTGTCAAATATCACTCACCTACTATTATTACTACTACTGTCCTAATGTGCATTTTCTGTAATGTTCACATCGAGGCCTGAATTTAGATTAAACTCTTTCAGTGCAATTGACGCTAAAAGCCGTCCAGTCATGCTTCTATCGGTTAGTTAATCTCTAATAGAAGTTTAATCCTTCTTTCATTAACGATTTTTATGTTTAAAAAAAATACATAAAGCTTTGCTAGAATACACAAATTCAACAACCCATGTCAAAATGTAGGAGTATTTCGCAAACACTGGAAGAAATTTGCTTGATATTTATAGTTTCCATACATACAGTGGAGTTGTGTGAAGTAAAGAGGGAAGTGAAGGAGAAAGAGGAGGAACCGTGGCACTTCCTCACAAGTGACGATGATAACGGCCGTCTTGTTTTCAGCGAGGTGACGCATGTCAAGGCTGCAGTCATTGGCCAAAACAGGAAGAACTTCGGTTCACCTTGTCAGCGCTTGTTTGTGCACTCCCGTACAGACCCGTCTGCCTGAGGGACAGATAGGTACGACCCCTCTGGGGTCCCTCACTACCTTACCTAAATCTCATATTTGCTTGTGCTCGCGTCCATTGTGAGAAACAACCCCGGTTTGGCTACCCATCTTGCAGTGAATGAACACTGCCAACCCTTCTAGTCAAAACGTGACGTGTATCTCCATCAATGGCAATGAATAAACTTTGCTTGTGAACGTGTCTTTGTGCAAGCTGCTGGATATCAGTTAGGTCTGGCCTTCAGAGAACTTCTTTGCTGAAGCCCCGCTCAAAGTCCTACAGTGGTCACTTCCTGTAACTATCGCCATAGGAACGACATTTGCAAAGCAAATATTGTACAGAAGCCATGAAACATTCTGCTCTTCCTTATGGTACTCCAGAGGCCGTACAGACACACGCATACACCTTCACCGGGAGTGTCCTGCGTGTGTAGGGGTGTGTGTGTGTTGGAGGAGGAACCTCGGGGGTCTATTGTTTCGGAATAGAAGTGTCGGGAGGAGGAGAGGGTGTGAGGGAAAGTCAATGGGGGCTAAATTTAGCGCCTCTGCTCAAAAATTCCAAATATTCTTACAAGCTCACGTACGCTGCTTTTGTTACTTCATACGCAGAAATGATGTCATCGTGCAAACAAAGCAGAGTCATCTATGAACCTAACATGTACTTTCCAAAATGACATGTAAAACAGCACAAAACGGGTTAAAACTCCATGTGCAATTCGTGTTTTGGGTCACTTCCTGCTGACTGTACAGCCGTGACCTGTCGGCGTGGACCACGGCCACACACACACATGCTGTACACTGTGCAGCACTTCCTGTCCGACATCAACAGCCGCTCAGCAGAGTGTGATCTGTCTCCTCTACATCCCTGATGTACAACACAGCTTTGGGACCCCCTCCGCCTCCTCCCTGGTCAGCTTTACTGGCCCCTGGTGGGCTGTATGCTCCCCCTGTCACCTTTAGGGGTCCCAAAGTGGGTTTTATTGAATGTCAATAGCTTTAAACTTTCAGGGATCTCTGCTGATGGAAGATTTTTTTTTTTCCATCTGACATATATTTAAGTCATTTAACTCAACATACGTGGGGTTTGAAAACACCAAAGAACTTTTACTAGGTTGTAGACATGTCCTCAGGGACACCAAGTGTCAGAAACATGCAAAGGTTCCCTAGAGTGACTCTCACTGATTCATTCATGTCCTGTTGGGTTTCATCTTGATACGGCAGATGCTTTGATGGGCACCAGTAAAAGCCTAGTTGACTCTGAGTGAGTTTTGGTTTGCCCCATGTTGGAATTGATGCCTTCATATCAGGCCTACCAAAATGTGGGACGTCCTATACTGTAAACAATAAATAAATAAAAATGTTACATTTACAATAAAATACTAGCAGCACTTGCCAGAATTCCATACACAAAATACACATAAAAACAGTGTAGTGAGTTGGTAACCATGAATTCTACGGTCAATCGTCATGGATTTAAAAAACAAAACAAAAACAACAACAACAACAACAACAACAACAAAACGAAAATCATTGGAGAAAAAAAAATCCTGTCATTTTTCTCTAATCTGAATCGATGATCCATATGTGACTGGTTGTGATGTTGTTGCATAACTGCGCTCATTCTCCCATTCTCTCACTTCTTCAAACGGGATTTAAACCCACACCATCATCTTGTCAGTAAAACATGCTGATTGCTGAGCTATTGAGGACCTCCGGTAGCAAGTGCTTTGCATGTAGAAGGGTCAGAAAACCTTACTTTCTGAGAACTTAAAAGAGTGTGCTGGCAGATAGACTGGCTCGACTGAACTAGCTCAGTAGTCAGCATGCTAGACTGCTGCTGTGACGCAGCTGGCTCAAAGTCTCATTCAGACCGGTTACACATATATTCAGTACATACTTTTTGCAGTTGTTAGCTTTAAAACAACAGTTAAAATCTACTGTAGTTCTTTTTAGAGTAGTTCGTTGTTAATTCAGCAGTAAATGTTTTACAGATTTCCTGTTTTTATAACTGTACAATTTTGTCAACCACAGCGGCCAGAACTTCAGTGTAAATTTAATGTTATTTTTTAATTTTTTTACGGCAAAGTTAACCTTGTCTGGCCCCAGGTAGTTCCTCAGTGAGTTTGTCCATACCCAATAGGGGTCCTGTATAAGCTTCATTCTCATTTAACGGGGCGGCCGATGTCTCCTAAGGAGGTATACCTCGTCCTCAGTCAACCTATGGCCCCTGCTCAGCTTCCACTAGCGCCTCTTGGGGGATTTGCTTTATTTTCACATTATTTACGCCCTTACTAGTAATAAACCCTTCATAAAAAAGAATAAAGCCGTCCTGAAATAACACACGAAAAGTACATGAGAGTTATGACTTTATCTCGTATTCTGTTGAAAATAACAATAACAGGGAAGATTTGAAAGATTCACGCAGATTTGTACATGCTTTCTCACCTCATAAGCAATAAATAAACTATACAATAAAAGTGACTGAGTTATAAGCAGTGTACACGCTGATTTGATAATCGTTTGAACTCATCTTGATCTGCTTGACTAGTGCGTCCATCCATCTGGTTTACCATTTAGAGCCCCTCTCAAGGGGGCTGTGACGTTCTTCCAGCCATTGCTTCACTTGCAGGACGTTGATGTCACTTGGAGTTGAGGTGTCTGGGTCAGGGGCTGAGGGGGACTGCAAATAGATTAGCTCAATGTTTCAAATCACCCCTTTTTCTTCAAAAAGAATTGAACCGTTCAGCCCCTGCGCTCTCTTTGCAACGTCGTAGAGTGTTTACAGTCCTTTCTTATTAACACTGGTGTTAAACAGCATGGGGCTCCGTCCTGCAACAAGGTATAAAAAACTCAACTGAGCCTGATGGCATTAAAAAGTTAAACATTCATCTCATTTTTTAAAAGGAGGATGTGGTAAAGAATAAATCCAATGAGAGAGGCTATTAACACATGTTGCTTTTATATGGTACAGCTTTAAAAGGGAAGAATGACCCAATTGGGGGGTTTATCACACAGTGGGACCTCTGAAGATGATTTTTATAAGGTACCACAAAAATATTCCAATATATATATTTTCAAGACTGTGATTGGGTAAATCTGCAGGTCACACAGATCAATTGTAGGGCGTTGTATTTAGGGCTGCAGCTATCGAATATTTTAGTAATCGAGTAATCGACTGAAAATTCTATCGATTAATCGAGTAATCGGATAAAACTTTTTTTTTTTTTTTTGGTATAGAACAATTATAAATATACATGAGAAAAAAAGACATTTAGTCCAATATTGACCTATTTTCAGTCAATCAATGTCTTTATTTTTTATGTATATTGTTGAAAACAGCCAACAATTGCATCTAAGATGTGACTAGAAAAAAATTCACTGCTTTCACTCAAAAAACTTCTAGAACTTATAAAAAAAAAATTCTTAAAAATGTAATTACGCTTGATAACACACATCACTTGAAGGCTACGTGTTTTTCCCACGTGTTTCAATTGAATTTCCTTTTGTGTCAAGCTATTTTTAACTTCTAGTTAAGTTTTAAGTTAGTCTAAATTGTAAGTACTGATAGGATTTTGAGTTTTTGCAGTGTTCAAAATAAATGTATGATAACTGCTGTATTGGAGCACATTAGGGACCAATGCTACTTGGTGTTTTATTCAGCAATGACTACTGAGCTAAAACTGACAGTTAGCCTTATTATGTTTTAATTTTACACCTTCATCACTCTACAGCGCTGTGTTTTTACAGATTAAATAAAACCTGTATTTAAGACACGTTAGCCACGCATCGACAGTGGTCATAATCAATAGAAACCTAGCCCTCCGAAGGGCTAACGTTACGTGAGCAAGTGACAGTGATGTTATATTTATTAGCGATGAGAAGTCTACTGCTTAAAGATTGTGGCAGTTTACTAACGTTGCCCAGACGCGGCCGAGTTTGTCATTTCGCATCTAGTACTAAATGCATGCGATATCTATGAGATGCATCGGACACTACCTACTACTAGCATCATGCGGTCGTAGTTTTTAGCAACGTCGGAGTAGTTTGTGGCGGCTGTCGGCTGCAGTAAGTTTTTTTTTTTTTTTTAATTGCCTCTTCCTCTACGCACGTGACGTCAGCGCGTTGTCCTGCATTAAAAGTAGTCCGGGCAAAACGTAATGCTTACAGCTGGCAAAATTAAACGATTCCTCGAGGTGAATAAAATTACTCGGATCAGTTTTTTAACTCGAGTTACTCGAGTTGCTCGAGTATTCGTTTTAGCTCTAGTTGTGTTGCTAAAATTAAATGGTGTGCAAAAGAAACACTGAATGAAATGTTCAAAAGTTTTTTCCCCTCTATAGTTTAGCATTGTGTCAATGTTCAACCTTCAAATGCTGGCTTACACTAACATCAATCATATCATTTTCAAGGAAGACATGCCACAATTATGTTGTTCTATTATTACGTGAGAAATGCACCAAAATCAACAAGAAGTTATCTAGCAATGACCCAAAATCAACAGGAAGTGACCCAATATCAACATGAATTGAACCGAGGATGCCCCAAAATCATCAGGAAGTAAACCAAAACGAATAGGAAGTGACCCTAAATGCAGTGTCGTTAATCCTATTTTAAAAATGTAATTAGAGTTAAAATTACTTCTCCCCAAAAAGAGTTGGTTGAGTGGGTATACAACGCATATTCAACAAGAAAACAGTCCATTGTTTTCAATTAATTGTACCTACCTGAATGCCACGAACTGTATGTTAAAAAAAAAAAAAAAAACTTGCGCAAGAGTTTAAGATAACACTCGCCACACTAAATGTTAATGCCAGCGAGAAAGCAAATGCTATGCTAATGCTCCAAACCCCCCTAGCATCGTGTTTGTAACGGCGTCACAACCCCCCCCACTCTGCTCTCTCTGTGTCTCTCAGACATCTCTTGAATCATTCAACCAAAGTGTAATAACGCCTTCACAATCTCAGTAACAGTAACCGCGTTGCAAAGATGAAATAAGTAATTACTTTAAATTACTTACTACTGAGAAAAATAATGCTGTTCGTAACGCCATTATTAACAACACTAATTAAATGACACACGATTAACAGGAAGTGACCCAAAATCCCCGCAGTACCGCAGCAGAGCAAAGCATCCAAATGCAAATGGGATTTTGTAGGTTTGCTACTGCTATCTTTTAGGTGTAACAAAAAGTTTTAGAGCAACATATTTTGATGCTCGCTGAGCTGAAATCTTACCAAACGTGTTGGCATTACGCCCCAAATTATTCTGAATTAGGGGTTCCATTAAATTCTCATCAACCATGTTATGTAAACAGCAGTAGAATGTTGCTTTTTCCCCAAAATTGTTGCTCTTACGGTGAGCCATTCATCTGCATTGCAACCGTCACAGCGATGCCCCTACACTTGCACAACACAACTGAGGAGTTGCCCTGCAAGTTGAACATTGCACAAGCATGTGTGTGTGTGTTTGTGTGGTGTGCATTTACGTGTGTAATGCAAACCAAATGGCGGGGTGTGTGATCGCATGGTTTCGCTCCCTTATCTCCAATCAGACAGGCTCCTGAGAAAACGTTGCGAGCGTGGGTTTTGCATATAAATCACGCCTGTTGCCCATGAAGCGCAAACGCATGTTCTGGCTTGGCTTTTTATTTATTTTGGAAGGCCATTTTCCACTCGTGTAGTGATTAAAAGTGTGAAAAGTGCTGTGAAGTTGGTGAAACATTGAATTATCCCCTGCTGACTCTCGAGGGAAATGCGAAGGGGGGAGTCTGGGTAGGTGGTCTTTAACGAGAAGGCCAGGTATGGCAATAAGTCACACTCGCCTCACTTGGCGTTTAACAATCGAAATTGTCATTTTGTTGCCATTCTGCACTTCGCCTCCCCTCTCCTCTTCTTCCCATCGTCTTCCCGCAGGAGGTGGCCTATCCCTATCCTCCAGTGTTCCTTCACCTCCCTGTTGCCTCCGCCTTCACATCTGGCCAGGCAGCTGGGGCTGGCCGGAGTTCAGTGGGGTGCGGAGGGGAAACCATGGGGGTGGGGTGGGGGCTATCAATCGCAAAGCGCAGTGCACGGGTGAAAAAAAAAACGGCCGAAAAACTAGAACTGTTGAAATGGTGCTTGAGAAGGTAAGGATTTCACAAGCTTATTTCTTCAGTTCAGGTACAGGCTGGAACAAATGCAATGATACTTGGAACCTCATTAACTAATTGACTGCCATTGACGGTGATGGATGTCAAATTCGTTTTGACTCGGCAGACAGGCAGCGGAAATTCAAATAGGTTGGAAGTCTTTTGCCGTTGATGGCAGCCAATGATCTTTAAAGGGATCCACGAAAAGAAAGACCTGTTGTTCTTACTGTAAAAGATAAACATGATTATGAGTTAAAATAATCTGATATTAAAACCCCTTTTGATGTTTTCGTTTTTGTACAATTTGTAAAATTAGTTTAATTAGTAGGTCATCATTACTGTAGACTTTGCAGGGCGGTGACGTCACATGGTTATGCTGCCGGGCTTCCAGAGGATGACATCTAATGACATAAACATGTCATCTGTTCAACCCTTTCAATTTGAACCTGAGATGAATATTAATGAGCATGACAGCACTGCCGATATTTCACAAAACAAGCAGCAAAAGAAAAATGAACAGGAAAGACGCGATGAAACGAGCCGAGAGAAGAAAAAAAAACGGTGTTCAGCCAAAATGTGCTACACCGGAGAAACATCTACAAGAGGCGAATTTGTCACCCAAAGTACAACTGTGCGCTTTGAGCGTATTTTGTTTAGATGCTTACGGACAGAACATACCAAAAATGCCTTTAAAAAAATACTCAAACGTAGTACCGGTAATATCAAAAAAGATGGTTTAAATATGGTACGTGACTAATGTTGGCAACGGATCAACAATCTACTCTAAACATACCACAATGCTTAAACATATAAGATGGGAAACACTTGCAAAAAGTATTTTGAGGCCATGAATAGGTAATAAGACTCAATAAAAACACAAATAGTAAGTACTAGCCGCTTTTGATTAATGAGCGCATGTGTTGCACGTCTCACCGCGTATAAGGAATTGTAGTAACTCGGTAGTATTCGTCAAGTGATGGTGACAATCTGCATCATCACCCCGAGTGTCCATTCCGCGCTTAAAACATGGTGTCCTCCGTAGGTCAAAACATGTAATAAATATTTTAGATTTTAAAATCAATGGCAATATTTTATGTCTTTCTAATAACATATTTTAGTAAAAGAGAACAATTGTGGCTTATTAGAGCCTACAAGTCTTTATGTCCGAGGTTCCCTTTAAGGATGGATAAAAAGAAGTGAACAGGAATGAAAAAAAGGAAAATAAGTCACTAACATGAGAAAGGAAGAAAAGAAGGAAGAAGTAAGGAAGGAAATCCGGTGGGAAGGAAAGGAGGGAGTAAAGAAGGATGGAGGAAAGGAAGGAGGGGAAAAAAAAGAAAAACTGATGCAGGGATGAATGGATGGATGGAAGGGTCAATTATGTTTGAAAGGAGGGTTGGATTTAGCCTGAACCCGTGTTTAAACCCAAAGACCGTTGAACAACCTTTAGTCGAACCCAAGTCCCCACTTTGCAACCGTAACCCTGGCTTCAAACCCTATTTTGAAATCTGATTTTTAAACCACCACACTGTCCTAAACCTTACTTTGAAAGCCTAAACCTTGCATGAAATCTTAACATCTGCCTCAAAACCCTATTTTGGAAGTGCATAAACCCTTTTTAATACGCATATCATACTGTTGGCCTACGGATTGCACTCATTCATCTTAGCCAGTCTTGAAATGGAGCGGAAGCCATGAAACGAACAAGGGGGAAAAAAGGCGCAAGGGCCACTTATGACATTTGCATTGTGGAATTCACCTTCCTATTGTACGCATGCTTTTTTATAATACACTGCCCAAAGAATCCATATATACATATACTGTATGCCGCGGGAGCCACATGCGCTCCCAGCTGCTAAACGCTCACAGATGGCATGACACACTCACATTACACACATGCAGATGTCTGCCTTTTGGAGGTGCGCGACACGCCAAACGTCCTGCGGGTGATTTAGAGCTCGATACGTGCGTCATTGTTTTCCACATTCCAGGATGTGGATCTCTTGTGCCAGCTCCTTCAATTCCCCACATGCGGTGCCAGGGGGGATGCCCCCACCTTTGCAGGTTCATCTTGGGAAATGGCCTTCCTGAAGGTGAACTTACTCTTACATGTTACAGGACCAGCTTCACCTGACTTCAGATTT
Organism: Corythoichthys intestinalis; assembly: GCF_030265065.1. Classification (NCBI taxonomy): domain Eukaryota; kingdom Metazoa; phylum Chordata; class Actinopteri; order Syngnathiformes; family Syngnathidae; genus Corythoichthys; species Corythoichthys intestinalis. The sequence goes on from NC_080400.1 coordinate 30,733,045, forward strand.
CAAGTACAGAAAACCCTTGCCAATTAACCTAGTGTAGCACATAGTATACAGTAAATGATGTCCATGAGAAAGACTGTTGCTAAAGTATACAAAGGTGAGTATGGGTATTGGTTTTATGTTTTTCTCCACTATTACAGATCAGAATTTTTTTTCTTCCCAATTTAATAAACATTCTTGTCTGCTGGGATGCACATGATGAAGGTGTTCTCTGGCCTTTAAGTATTCTGTAAAACATACGAAGATAGTTTGTGGCATAGTTAGGGTTGAAACTACTAATAGAGGCAGATACTGTAAGTATATTTAAATATGTATATACATACTCGTGTATATCTATCTATCTATCTATCTATCTATCTATCTATCTATCTATCTATCTATCTATCTATCTATCTATCTATCTATCTATCTATCTATCTATCTATCTATCTATCTATCTATCTATCTATCTATCTATCTATCTATCTATCTATATATCTATCTATCTATATATATATATCTATATCTATATATATATATATTTATATATATATCTATATCTATCTATCTATCTATCTATCTATCTATCTATCTATCTATCTATCTATCTATCTATCTATCTATCTATCTATCTATCTATCTATCTATCTATCTATCTATCTATCTATCTATCTATCTATCTATCTATCTATCTATCTATCTATCTATCTATCTATCTATCTATCTATCTATCTATATATATATATATATATATATATATATATGTATCGGGGTTGTTCCAATCAAGATTTTTTGCTACCGATCCGATCCCGATCGTTTTAGTTTGAGTATCTGCCGATCCCAATATTTCCCGATCGGATTGCTTTTTTTTTTGCTCCTGATTCAATTCCAATCATTTTCGATAATTTTTCCCGATCATATACATTTTGGCAATGCATTAAGAAAAAAATGAATAAAACTCGGACAAATATATACATTCAACATACAGTACATAAGTACTGTATTTGTTTATTATGACAATAAATCCTCAAGATGGCATTTACATTATTAACATTCTTTCTGCGAGAGGAATCCACAGATAGAAAGACTTGTAATTCTTAAAGGAGAAATGTGACTTTGTACAGTATATTGTGACTGAATATTGCCATCTAGTGTATTTGTTGAGCTTTCAGTAAATGATACTGTAGCCATGCCCAAATGCATGATGGGAAGTGCAACCATGACTGTGCGTAGTGTTACCAATTGATATATCTTCTCTGCGTTGGGAAATAACATAGGGTGTTAAGTAAAAGATCAATTACTACCTTGCTTCCCCACATTGCTTCCCACGATATTTCTAATTGTAGGGAGAGGGATTGTAAGGCTTTAGCCAATTAAAAAAAGGCTCTAAATACGATCTACGATTTTATATATATATATATGTATGTATGTATGTATGTATATATATATATATATGTACTTTATATATATATATAAACACACGTGTGGCGTCTGCAATTTGTAAATTATTGCAATTGCAGGTCTTGGTCCCTTCACTGTATCACATTTGCCCGTAAGTCAACCCCTACTCATCAAGTCTTGGTGCAGGAAGCTCTTGATTGTCGCTAACGACAAAAACAGAGCATATTAATGCAAGCACACGCTTGCCTCTCGCCCGTCTCCATGTCTTCCACTTAAATGCGCTGCCCACACTCACTGTTGGACTTCATAAGTGCCATACATGGTCAAAAATGTTACCAAAAAGCTTTTATTCACACACCTATAGCAAAGACCTATTTAGTTAAAAAATGTATGCCTCACTGAAACCCTGTATAGAGCAAGTGACAATTTTTGGTAATAATAATCAATAGTAATAATGCTAATTATAATAAAACTACTGTACTACCCTACCTTGCCCCATAAAGACCTGGCTTCCGCATATTGGGTCATATTGTATAGGCCACAATACATTATGAACATTGGTATAAAAGTGTGGCCTACATGACCCAAAATGTGGTGCTTATAAATGTGGATGCCAAGTCTCAAATAAAATTATTATATACTGTGTATGTACAGTATATATGTAAAATTACATCCGCCATATAGAAGCGAGAGGTTATGTATTTAGTTGTGTATGTATGATTGCTTGTCTGTAAATTTTTGTTCAAGATAACTCAAGAATGAATAAAATGATTACTATCAAATATGCAAGATATATTTGTAATTTGAATCGGAAGAGGTGATTAATTTTTGGGGTAATGTGGTCAAAGGTCACAGACCCCCTTGAATTTGGCGGCTTATGCAGGGGTCTGCCTTTTCAGAGTGCTCCTCTAGTTAATATTATTTTGACATGATTTTAATGAATAAATACAAATATAGAATAAAATAGTTTAAAAAACATTATTATGTTTTAAAATTATTTTTCATAATGTTTAACTTATTGCATATTGAATGGGAGGCGAGGCAGCGATCATTCCCTGCCTGCCTCTCCCAGTCAAAATGAACGTTTATGCTGTTAATGGCAGCCAATAAGTGAATAAGTGTCCTATAAAGGGTTAAGGCAGTAGAACAATAGAATTCCTCTAAACCAAATAAGAAAAAGTCATGATAGGACTGAAAAATCATTGAAAGTCATTAATTTTTTTCCTACCATGTTAGCACATTCCTGACTGAATTGGAACGTTCTAATATTTGTCTTCACTTTTTACAGGATTAGATAAATCAGTGTTTTATAATGCAATGTATATAAAAACTGGACAAAACATTCGACCTCTTAAATAATCATCAGATTGTCAGTCAAAGTACGTCTGATAAACCCCAAATTAAGTTTATCTGTTGTACAAGGCCTTGTTTTTGGTATATAGTTTTCTTTCTACCCTAAGCTTGAATGCTATTTGCTCAAACCAAATATTACATTCGTGCCAAACCTTTTGGAATGAGCACAAAAAAACCAAACAACCTTGGATTCACCAGGACAGAACAAAATCTAACAAGTGGGAAAAATTGTAAACAACAGCACATAATAAATGAATTGAATTAACACCTTGACTGGATGTCATTGGCACTGAAAAATGAGAATTCATTGAATAGCAGCAAATGAGTGCAGAAGTGTGTTTCATGACACAGTAATAAACAGTTTGAGGTCAACTAAAGAATAGAATTTTAATATATGTGTGTGATAAAAGATAGGGAGTGGTAGGAAGGATGGGAAAAAGTTCTTCTGGTGTGCTATTAAATGTTCCTACAGATGGAGAGACTGGCTGTTTTCATATCGAGACATGGATACCCTCTCCTCTATTCTCAGGACTCCCACCCACACACTGACATGTGTTTCACATTCAAAAACGGAGATGTGCACAAACCAATGGGCCAACCGCCGCTTTTGAGTGGCAGTTCTCTCTATCACGCGCACAAATGCTACATTTTTTTGTTTACGTGCGCACAGGGGACACTGCTATGGCCATATTGATTATGCATTCCATCACATGAACAAATTGGAAGAAAGTTGTAGGTTTATTCCAACTTCAAGAAGGGGAAACAATAAAAAATATGGAGTTGTTCCCATTCTTTCCAGTGAAAGCAACTTCCACTCTTATAAGAAGACAAGCTTATGGTTCTTTTTTTGGTTGTTAGTGTCTAACTTCAGGGATTGCATTGTTTCTGAAGAGATACAGGTGTCAGACTCAAGGCCCCGGGGCCAGGTCTGCCCTATCCCACAATTTTGTGCAGCTCCTGAAAGCACATATGTGGATCAACTGCACTGTCTTGCAAGCATTTTTGATTCCAGTCGCCCTTTTAAAATGGAATAGTTGTTGAACAGAGTGATTTTACTGGCTTTATTTAGAAAACCAGGTAATAGAACAATTAAAAATAATTAAATAAAGACAGTTATCAGGTCTTTATACTGCTCCTAGATTGGTGTATCTGCCGCTAAAGTTTGAAAGAGTGGATATCAAATTTTTTACTTCAATTTGATTTTGTTGCTGAAAAAGTTGATATCAGTTGTTGGTGATAATGCACAAATGAGCTGCTAAAGTATTCTTTATATGGTGAAATTGAGCGGAAATGCGAACATTTCATTGGCAAGTTGATGAACATTGAGCGCCCCTAAATTTTCTACCTAAATGTCATGTTATGGACAACTGTGCTTCCAGTAAAGAAAAAAAAAGTGTCTGAAGCATTCTGTATCATTTAATTTATCATGTATATTTTAGGGCTGTCAAAATTATCACGTTCACGGGCAGTAATTAATTTTTAAAATTAATCACGTTAAAATATTTGACGCATTTAACGTACATGCCCCGCTCAAACAGATTAAAATGACAGCACAGTGTCATGTCCATTTGTTACTTGTGTTTTTTGGGCGTTTTGTCGCCCTCTGCTGGCGCTTGGGAGCGACTAATTTAATGGGTTTCAGCACGATGAGCAGTGTAATTATTGACATCAACAGTGGCGAGCTACTAGTTAATTTTTTTTGTTTGAAAATGTTACAGATTTTATTAAAATGAAAACATTAAGAGGGGTTTTAATATAAAATAGGGCTGTCAAAATTATCGCGTTAACGGGCGTTAATAAATTTTTAAAAATTAATCACGTTAAAATATTTGACGCAATTAACGCATGCAGTGAATGACCCACTGCACATTGGCTCAAACAGATTACAATGAGGCCGTTTATGGACATTAAGAGTGAAGATAATGCCACCGGCCACTTGGGGGCAGCGCCGTTCCATACTCATGTTATTTCTTCTAAATGTGGGAGAATTAGTAGTTGTGAGACGTTTATGCTGTATTCACAATGCAATGCAAATTGCTATTTGTGCTCCACACATATTTCGGTAAGTTTTCTTTCTTTTAGTGGCAATTATGTGTCTCTTGTTGTATTTTGGGTAAGATATGTACAGATATATGTTATACAGTAAAGGCGAGTGGTCACAGGTGTTCTTTGGACCGTGCCGTTTATTGGCATAAGCTTCGGCAACTCCTTCACAACAAACATAAGTATCGTTTAGTGAAAGCACAACAAAAATAATATTCCTATCTCCCCCCCCCAAAAATAATGTTCACAAAAAGAAAAGCACTTCAGTCTATAGTAATGAGTAGAGGTGTGCAAAATTTCCGATTCTTAGATTATTCGCGATTCGGCCGTGGAAGATTCGAGAACGATTCACAAACATCCAAATTCCGATTACTGAAATATGCGAAGTAAAGCGGAAGTACACAACACTCAGCGCGCCGCGCGGTCTTCGGGACGGAACGGAGCGAGAGTAGCTAAACATCATGCTTCCCATTACCCGGCCCCTCGGGTAATGCCAATGCTCAACTCACGGCTCTAGCTCAACTCATGCAACGAGATAAAAAAACACAACAACATACCTGACTGCTGCCGAAAAGCTGCTACAAGTACATCCATATAATGTTACGGTGGATATCATTTATATAGGACTAGATGCAATATAGATTTGGTAGTGTTAGCAGCACATCTACAAAAAGCTAGATGTGGGCGTTATAAACGGCCGCCATCTTAAAGCAGTACACTTCCCTGCAAGGCTGTTGTAGCGAACCTTCCAAGCAAACCTAATTAACTTTTTATCTAAAATACTCCTAAATCGGTAAAATATTGACTTGAATCTATCTTTAAAATAGTTTTAAAACTTTCACATGTCGAAAGTAGACAAAAGGGAAATTATGGAATAACGGGAGCAATTATAACAAATTTAACGGTTGATTCACAACATTAAATTAATTGAATGTAGTTTAAAGCTGCTGATACAGAATGGGGACTGGAGTTTTTTATTTAATGTTATTTTTGTCTATTTGTTTACTGCTATATGATAACTTGATACTGAAATAGTAGTGTGGTTTAGCCTGAGAGTATTTTTGAGCAATTTTGGAACTAATGTACAAAACACTGAAAAAAAAAAGAAAAAAAAAAGGAGGGGGGTGCATCAATAATCGTTTTATAATCGAATCGGAGCCTCTGAATCGTAATCGTAATCGAATCGTTAGTTGCCAAGAGATTCCCAGCTCTAGTAATGAGGCCCTATTCTGACACACAGTTAAACAACAATGCAAAATGAACTGGCATTCCATATCAAAATAGCTATGCAAAATACACGTAAAACTTAGACTTTGGTCACTCTATTTTTATTATTGTTATTTTTATTCTTATTATTATTATATTAACTCTACTTTTGATTGAAAATTTTACAAATTTTATTAAAACAAAAACATGAGGGGTTTTAATATAAAATTACGATAACTTGTAACTATAACATTTATCTTTTAAGAACTACAAGTCTTTCTATCCGTGGATCACTTTAACAGAAAGAATGTTAATAATGCCATTTGTAGATTTATTGTTACAATAAACAAATACAGTACTTATGTACAGTATGTTGTATGCATATGTCCGTCTTGTGTCTTATCTTTTCATTCCAACAATAATTTACAGAAAAATATGGAATATTTTAGAGATGGTTTGAATTGCAATTAATTACGATCAATTAATTTTTAAGCTGTAATTAACTCAATTAAAAATTTTAATCGTTTGACAGCCCTAATATAAAATTTTCTATAACTTGTACTAACATTTACCTTTAAGAACTACAAGTCTTTCTATCCATGGATCGCTTTAACAGAATGTTAATGCCATCTTGTTTATTTATTGTTATAAAAAACAAATACAGTACTTATGTACAGTATGGTGAATGTATATATTCGTCTTGTGTCTTATCTTTCCATTCCAACAATAATTTACAGAAAAATATGGCATATTTTATAGATGGTTTGAATTGTGATTAATTACGATTAATTAATTTTTAAACTGTGATTACCTCGATTAAAAATTTTAATCGTTTGACAGCCCTAGTATATTTAATACTATGGCCTTCCAAAAGAACCCATATTTACAATGACTTGCAACAAAGATGATTTTGATACCCTGCTCTACAATGTACTTTGCTCGACAGCCGTGTTTATTTTTGACTGGAACAAAACATCCTACCTCCAACTTTTCTCTAATGCTGAATGCAGCATCACCTAAACCTGTGAGCGATTGCTTCACATATCAAGAGGTCAGTGTCATTGTTTAATATCTTCATTTGCAGTATGTCGATCTAAAGCTTCCTGTTAACATTGTAGGCGAACTCTTAGGATTTCATTTTATCATCCTAAAAATATTACTTGTATAATTATGTTTCTTTGCATAACGTGGAGGATGGAGCGTGGGTGGGGGTGGAGGGGTGAGCGGATGGGGAGCAGACACACACAAACATAAACACACATAAAAGGGAGAGTGAGCTCAAGGAAGACAACGCGAGGAAACACATGGCATGCACGGTGCGAGAGGGCAGCCCGTTTCTACAAACACAGAGGCGGATAAGAGAAGGTGCCGAGACACAGACAAAGGCAGGGATGGCGGGGTGGATGAAGCTAGGCCCAGTTGGACTTGAGGGTGTGTGTGCGTGTGTGTATATGTGTATTTGACGTCCGCTTTGTCTGGAGTTTACCCAGCTGGAGAGCCAGAAAGACCCAGACAGCCTCTTCTGATGTCACCTACTGTACCAGAGTCCTCCCAGCTCCCTCGCTTCCTGCCCCAGGCCGCAGTGATGTCACAGGCCAGCTGGAGATGTCACGTCCACACATACCATCGCCACTTACCCTCCACTGGCTTCTCCCTGCATTTTAGTCATTGGGGTCCCACTGTGAATCTGGACAGCGCATAGTATACGCACTTAAGAGAATTCATGATTGCATTAACATATGGGTCATTCCAGAATTGAGGACATTTTAGCTTTAAAATTCTTGAAAAATAAGCACTTATTTTTCTTATTTTCTACAACAAATTCACCATAAACTATCAAATGCTTGCTTGGCACGGCCAGACTGTTCTCTCTGTATTTTTCAAACACTGTGAGAATAGTCTGGGACCCAGCCCATTAACGGCCTCTCGAGCAAGAACAAAATCAACCGTCCAATCAGATTTGTTTATTTGCGTGACGTGTTCTTAACGAGCAACGTCACTCTTCCGCGTCGGAAGTCGTCTCCACAACAACGCAGATAACGAAGAGGAGAGCCGAGAATATGTTCCAATCCACGGTAAAATCAGTTTTAAATTGACAAAAACACATAGACACAAGTCACTGACAACAGGCTGTCTCGCGCTAGCCGTGTTAAATAAACTTCTCCGTTCTCCGCTCGCGGCGGGCGATTTGTCGCTTTACCAACAACACGTCTGCCCGTCGCTGATTGGTCCAATCCGCTGTCTGTTTACTGTGGCTTGCTCAGCCCTGGAAGTTTGATCTGCTCATTTGTCGCCAGACTCTACAGCTGGAACAGCGGTGAGTCTGGTGTACCAGGCTAATCAAATGCTTCTTACTTGAATACTTAGCAACGTCACAGAGCCAGGGTTGCTAATTTGTATTTCTCTTTATTTAAATTTCTGAATCATTTAAGTATTGCACTAGTGTTGTTTTCGTCAACAATAACGATAATGAAAATATTTTGTCGACGAACAATTTTTTCATGATGATGACGACCTAAAAATGTGTCTCTGGAGACTAGAACATAACGAGACGAATGCCAGTTTTTGCGTGACGAGACGACAACGAGACGAAAATACAACATACTTTCTGTCATATGTCAGCAATACGTGATATTTTCTTATTCTATGTGGAGTGTGTCAGCTTGCATCGTAGCAGTGTTTATGTGGTGTCTCTCATGTGAATAGCCTCACTCTCCTCACCGGAGTTTAGGATGAGTTTCAAGCTAGGCTGCGCTCCCTCTTGGTTGTTTGAAAACACATGGTAAGATCTGTTTTGTGATCTTGTCAAGAGAGAATATGCAATGTTGCTTTAGCCATTAAAGGTCTGCGCTGACTGATCATCACACACTAAATGTAATTCGTCGCGTTAGCATTAGCATCAACTTTAGCGTGGCGAGCATTCTCTTAAATGCTGCAACAACTTTTTTTCTTTACATACAGTTTGTGACTTCTAGGTGGGTTTAACTGAAAATCATAGGCGGAGTTTGACTTTTGGGGCAGGGAGGCATAACATGTTGATGACCCTGAAATGCAGTGTTAGTAATTAAATTAACTTACAAGAATATTTATAGTAATAAGTTGAAAATGAGAGTTTTTTTGTTTCCCACCCTTTTTATGAGAATTCTAAATCAAGTTGCTTAAGTCTGTGGTACTGCTTTTCCTGCTGAGTGTGTATTTTCATCACAAAGTTGGCATTGTCCTTGTAGATGCTACAATATGTGCTCTATGTTCATTTGAAAATATTGGAAACCGTTATTTCTTTTTGGACTAATACTTTTGAATTTTACAGACGAAAACATTTGAGTAACTGTTGACTAAAACTAGACAGAATTTGTATGAGATTTCGTCGACTAAAACAAGACGAAGACGAACACATTTTTTAAATTACCAAAATATGACGTATTATATTATTTTTGTCCAAAAGACTAAGACAAAAATTAAAAGGGCAGCCAAATACAACACTGGCAGTGGTTAAAAAAATATTTCTCCATAGTATTGTTTATTTACATAAACACATACATGTAAAAAAAAAAAATACACTGAGTAATAATACAATTAAATGGAATTTAATGAATTAAAGATTTTGTGACTTCTCAATTCATGAATTCTAGTGTGTGTGGGACTTGGCCACAGGGGGCAGTATAATAGAATATATGTTGAAAATATGCGTAACGTAAAGTGTTATAATATACCCCATTCATCAGCTGGTCAATGCCATTTCCCATTATGCGTTACCATTAGGATGCAGATTATAAGGCAAAGTTATGTGATGTTTTAAATACATGACTTTATTATTAACATTTATTTTGACAGCAAACTTCAACCTCAAGTGCCATTAAAAAGCTTGACACATTTTTCAAGTGTAAAAGTATGCCAACCACAGTACTGCAACTATAAAAGGTTAAGTTCTGTAAAAGTAGAACTTAACTGCCTAGACTATTTTAAAAGCCTTTTTTTCTTTCAATTCAAACCAGATCATTCAATGAGCCCTTAAAAAAGCATTAAGGGAGCAGTCAAGACTGACGTGACAGATTTATGCTTTAATGTAACCTCAAAGAGCTCTTTAAAACATGTTCGACCTTTTAATGAAACGGAAGCTTCAACAAGACTTTTCCTTTCTGAGCAGAGTGGAAATAAGTGCCACATTACATCACATCACACATACATCGCCTCTAAATTTAACTCATTTAGTGCCATTGACATAGACATCTGTGTCATTTGAACTGGAATTTTTCGTTTAGAAAAGTACATGACAGATGATAAAAAAATCTTAAAATAAAAGTAAATGCTGAACGGCTAAATTTAAGTTAGCACATTGCAAATTGATAAACTTTAATAACCCTAACATCGTTGCATTTGGAACAGCGAGGAAGCAGGAATACCCACATAATTCCAACACATGCTTGGTCCAGGTGGTGCATGAAGCCCTAATGGGAAGGGGAAAAAGGGCTTATTCATACCTATGAAATGATGTTGTATATGAGCCAGAATCTTTTTTTTTTTTTTTTTAATTCGCTCTTGTTTTCTGACAAGGTGATTTATGGCGATGATTAAGTTTCATATGGGCGGGAATTGAGGAACAATAACAACAACAAAAATCAAAACACTAATTTTCCGAACAAACAAACAAAGATTTTAAGCCTGACTTTCAGCAGATGTTATTCAAATAAAACAGACCAAAGTCAACTTGGATGGAAGTCAATTTTGCATTTGTTAGCTGGGCGGCAGTCAATGCAAGAAAAACACAATAAAAACTAGTTTACCCAGAAGTGGTCCTTAGTAGAGACAGAACTCAAATGTCAGTGTCATAGTTCTTGACCGTGGATTTCATATGTGCTGTCATGTATTTCTGAAGTAATTTAGAAGTAATTTAAAATTTTGTGGTGGGACTCGACAACAGCAAATAATCTAATGCATAGGAGGCTTTTGTAATTTCCGGACTGTTAAGTGCACCTGACTACAAAGCCGCACTGTCCAAATTTCACAAAACCTAGAGAAAAAAAACATGTACCGTATTTTTCGGACTATAAGTAGCGTTTTTTTTCATATTTTGGCTGGGGGTGCGACTTATACTCAGGAGCGACTTATGTGTGAAATTATTAACACATCATGTTATCATTTCGCATGTTATTGTGGTGTTTTGGAGTGACACTGATGGTTTGGTAAACTTTTTAGCATGTTCTTTATGCTATAGTTATCTGAATAACTCAATAGCTATGGCCACGTTCGCGTTCAGCCTTTTGCAATGTGTGTTCAATTGTATTATTGACTTTTTTTATATTGAAATGCATGCTTTTAGTTTGTGGCGCTTTCACGCCCACGTGGGGGCGCAGTCGCACTTGTTTACGTGAAAAAGAGCACTCACACGCCAGAAGAAGACGGACAGCTACGTAGGTGTGAGTGAGTGGGCGAGTTAGCGAGAGAGAGACACGGCTGCGAACCTACGTTCATTGTTTATGGTTTCAAAATATCTCTACAGAGGCAAAGCCTGTGTGTATCATCTTTTCTGTTGTTGTTGTGTGTTTTCCACTCGCAATCGGACACTTGGAGCCAGTTGTGTGGTTGTTTGAACGATTTGCTAATGCTAGCGAACGTATGCTAACCGTTTAATGTCAATACTCTAAGAGCACCTAATTATCATTTTTTTACGTTGATGCGAACTTATTTGGTATCAAGCACCAAATTGATTCAGCATATTATACGGACGTCCAGCATCGTCATTTGGGAGTTCGCTGTATAGCCGGGACCGAGCCGTAGCGTCCTGGTAAGGACAGTATATTCTCATTTCGTTGTTCATGCACTGTACACTGTACATTTATTCAGCATGTTGTTCTCATTGTATTTTTATATAAAATTGCCTTTCATGATGATATATGTGTTCTATGTGTTGGATTTTATCAAGTAAATTTCCCCCAAAAATGCGACTTATACTCCGGTGTGACTTATAGATGTTTTTTTTGTCTTTGTTGGGCATTTTATGGCTGGTGCAACTTATACTCAGGTGCGACTTGTAGTCCGAAAAATACGGTATAGGCCACACCCCACTATTAGATGCATATGTCTTAATATAGGATATTTACATTGTGGTATGTTACACAGAAATATTGAATTGATCAAAAACCAAAATGGACATGCCGAGTTTTGTCATCTTCATTCATGCTTTGTTATAGCACATTGTGGCATTCCATCCTCTTTAAATCAAAACAAAGTTAAAATCACAAAAAAACAAAAAACAAAAAAACAAGGGCTCACTTTAAACTGTTCTCCTGTAATGGGATCAAGAATCAGACAGAGCCTTCCTGCGCAACGTTGAGTGCTGGTTGATAACTAGGGATGGGAATTGATACGATTTTTACGATTCCGGTTCCATTATCGATATTGCTTAACGATTCGATTCTTTATCGATTCTCTTATCGATTCTAATTTGGGAAAAAAGAAGAACAAACGGTTTGATTGGCATCAAGTTTGTTTAATCAGAAGTCACAACCTTACAATCTCACAACGAGGTCAAAATAGGCCCAAAGCATCAGCGTTAACTGTGGCAATAAGTGGCAAATACATAAGAATGTGTAACATTTTACTGAAACATTTTTCTAATAGAAATAAAAAATATTGGTATATATTGGCATATCGGTCGTTGTTCTGCCTTTGGCAATATGTGTTAAAGTGTATTATTTACCATTATATTGAAATGCATGCCTTGAATGGCGAGATAGTGTAAAGCGCTTTGAGCGCCTTGAAAGGTGGAAAAGCGCTATATAAGTATAACACCATTTACCATTTACCATTTTAGTTTTTATGGTTCTTTCACGCTCAAGTGGGGGCGCCCTTGCGCTTCCTCACGCGAAGAAAAACGCGCTCACGTGAAGAAGAGAGCGCTCTCACGCGAAGAAGAAGTGCAGCTACAAAGCATCCAAGCGAGTGAGGGAGTTATATATTTCCTATTTCCAAAACTGAACACTAATGGGGCTTAAAATCATCCTGGAATGAATTGTGTCCATCTAAAGAGATGCTTCCCTCAATGCTGATGTCGTTTCAGAGGGTTTGAATACGTGCAGGCCCACAGGAACCCCCATGTAGAGGCTGGACACCACAAACATCCACTCCTCCCTGTGGGACGGCCCTCCACCCTGCCCTGAGCCCACCCTGTCCTTTGCTGCCTTTGACAACATACACACACAGACACACGCACACAAACTCTCTTGCTCTCTCTCTTTTCAATTTCAGATCATGTTTCAACACACACGCAAAAATACACACATTCTTTTTCTTTCTTTGATGGGAAGGAAATGCTGACACAAACACACAAACAAAGCCATTCACATGTGTTGACTTTTCCTTAAAAGCTTCACTCACCCTGCTCGTCCGAGTAGGGCTTGACCAATGCATTAGCTCGCCCCCTCCTACTGTATCGTATCCTCGCCTTCTCTCCCGTTTACCTGATTGTCTGCTTGTTTTCTCCACCAGTCTCAACGCTTCCGTTCCCAGGCTGCGAGGTAGGAGATGAAGGAGGGGAGTAGGGGGCTGGAATCGCACATTTTCCAGGAGCGGTGCTGTGTGTGATCCAAACATCGATGGGTAGAATGGTGCTGGGAGAACGGGGTTGGTTGTCATCATTTTTACGCTTTCAGGAAGATCTTCACATAAACCTCTTAGAAAAGTAATTCATGTACTACAAGGAGAGAAGTTTAATATCTTGGCATTGATCTGGATTCTTTTCAGTTTTCAGCTTTTTCTTTTTTGTAAAAGTAATTTATTATCAATCAGACATTGCAGACTGGTTGTCACTCGTTAATAAAAATGGAATCTTGTTTAAAATGATGATAATTTCTGAATGAAATTTAAGCGATGATAAGTAAGAAGAATATATAATGACCATTAAATTAGAAAAATGTTTATAATGTTGCTCCAACAGTACAGACACATTCATTTTTCAGTTTTTTTCATAAAAAAGAGGACACGTTGCGCTCAAGAACTCACATTCGGAAAAGAGTTTTTACACAGCTGGGAGCTGCTGGAAAACAATTTAATTGTGCCCTGTATAGTAAAAATAAAAATTCTTTGAATCATTTGAACTTTTGATGGTGTGACAACCATGCCCATCCAAACAGTGATAATCAACCCCAACTTGAGGTATTGTCTAAAAGCTAAACTAACAGCTAGTACGCAACTGGCTAGCTAAAGACTTTGAATCTAATCGAAACTGTAGCTCTGTCTGTCCTCATACAATTTAAAAGCCCATAAAAAGAATGGTTAAGACCTTAAAATTTTGAAATTGACCTAAAAAAAACATTTGCCTGTTACTGTAAAGCGTAAAGTGACTCTAATCTAAAGTAAAGACGAAGTAGATCTTTTTTTATTGCCTTAATTCTGTTTTATTCAATACTTATATTGTGCAACACTGTCCCTCTGGTGGTCTCGTTACAGCAAGTGTGACAACTAACCTGTGTGACATCAAACCCCGTTCTCTCCTACGAATGGAATGTAGTCAGCCATCAAGAGAGAAATTTAAAAAATTTGCCTATGAACCCCTAAAATGTAAAAATTTCACAATGGCAAAATGTTGTAAAAATATGTACCGTATTTTTCGGACTATAAGTCGCACCTAAGTATAAGTCGCACCAGCCATAAAATGCCCAACGAAAAGGAAAAAAATATAAGTCGCACCAGAGTACAAGTTGCTTTTTGGGGGGAAATTTACTTGATAAAATCCAACACATAGAACAGATATGTCATCTTGAAAGGCAATTTAAAATAAAAATGCAGTAGAAAACAACACGCTGAATAAGTGTACTGTAAGATAATGTTACATGATGCATGAACAACGAAATGTGAACGTGGCCAGTATGTTAACGTAACATAGCTACTAAGAGTTATTTAGATAACTATAGCATAAAGACCATGCTGTCAAGTTTACCAAATCATCAGTGTCACTCCAAAAAAACAAAATAACATGTGAATTAATATAATAATGTGTTAATAATTTCACACATAAGTCTCTCCAGAGTATAAGCCACACCCCCTGCCAAACTATTAAAAAAACTGCGACTTATAGTCCGAAAAATACAGTAAATTATTTTGCATCCTTCGGTCATTTTGACGAAAGAATGCCACAGGAATGTTACGATCAGAGATGGGAACCCTTTTAAAAAACAAACGATACATAACATGTCTCCTTGAAAAAAAATAAATAAATAACAATCCACTTGTTCATGTGTGAGATGAAACCACCTGGTAGACAAGCACATTATATGTAATGCAATCACTGAAAAATATTGGTTTTATGGAGACAAACAAACAATCAATAAGGGAATAAAAGCACAACAACACTTTGGACAGCTGCTTAGCACATCTGCCTTATAGTTTTGAGGTTGAGGGTCAAGTCACAAGAGCCAAGTAGTAATGGCCGAAGCATCCAATGATTTTCATCCATTGACATAGCTTGAAACAAAAAGAAGTCAGCAATAATAGGTTCACGCACATGCAAGCTCTTACACGCTGCCTTGAGCTGCAGGTGACACCTCATAAACCCACAATTAAATATGTGGAACAAGTTGCTCTCACAAAACCAGAGCTTTCTTTCTCTGACTTTAAGCTATTTTAATCAGTTACAGTTCGTTGTAATACTTTGTATGAAAGCCTTTTAACATAGGGACTATACATGTTTTTCAGTCTACATAGCATAATCTACAGAATGCGCCTATTTAATATGGTCATATTACTCTTTTCACGCCATATACACAATCTGCACATGACTCCTGAATATGGTAATAATCTATGCACGTAACGTTGGCTGTGATAGGCTTATGAGTTGACACTTCTGTGAAGCACCTTCAGGAGATATGCTAGGTTCAAGTATGTCTGAAGATCTGAGGTCCCAAGTTGGGAAATCGTTCTGATATGTTGTAAAGTCGTAATGTAGGATAAAAACATGGTTGCTACAAAGAAGAGTAGCATAATTCAATGCTCCAAAAATACATTATAATTTGAGTGATTGTCTGACGCTTTTATAGACATTTATTATTATTATAGCTAGTTCATGTGGTTTTGTGATTCAATTTAAGGCTAATGCTATTTTGGATCTCCAGCTATCATACCAACTTTCTGATGTGACACTAAAAGCAGAGCAAAAATAACAGACAATGCACATACTGTACATATTGTAGACTGTAAATGCTAATATGCAACTTAAATATAATAAGTGAACCAAACTCAATTTTATCAACCTGTTGTGAACACTATTTTTTTAATATTAAGTAGTCATTTGGGGCTGGGAAACATGCCTAACTTGATATCTCAGTTAATACAAATTAGAAAAAAAAAAATACTTTTTTTGTAACCAGTGTTCTTTGGGCGTTCTTTCAGCATGTGCAGATCTGCTTCGCCTATTTCACACTTTTCTGACCCCAAAACATTCCCGCACACATTCACAGTGAACCACGCCATCAACCAGAGCTCTATTCAGCACCTTCATTTACTTTACTTCACATCGTTACGTTTACTCTTTTATAACCTGTTGCGTTGCCCAGTTGCAAGGCAACCCCTCTTTAGAATAAACTGCTGTATTTTAAGCCATAACAACGGTTGTGTTTGATAGAACAGTATGTCTATATGCTGCCATAGCAGCATATAGACATTTTTAACAATTTAATAATTTTTCATTTGTCCGTTTTACCCTGAAAACCCCCGTTTGCAGACGTCGCGCAACCACTTTTGTTTCAACCCAGCCATAAAACGAAGGTCACTAATTATATTTATTATTCAAAATGTCTGTCGTTTTTTTGCTTAGAATCATTAATTGATTTAACATATTTCGTTTGGAAAAAAAAAAAAAAAAAAAAAAACAACTTTAAAAATTATTCACTCACATTTTTATCTCGACTGCTCCTTGATGTTGCCGATTTCTGCATTGCAAACCTTGTTATTTTACCATGTTTCACCCATAAAATTAAAAAAAAAAAAATCCTGCTGTGGCCATTCACAGCTGTGTCTTGACACTCAGTGATACATGCTACATGGAGCTTTTGGATCAAAACAAGGTAAGTACGTGATAATATCTTGTTAAAGTCATGGCGTCTGTAATTCTGCTTTCGCGTGCTCTCACCTAAAGATAGTATTTTACTGTTTAAAAAACATTTTTTTTTGTAAAAAACTCACTCCTGTTTAAAAAATTTCTTCCCCCCCAAAATTGAGATTTTAGGCTTTCCAATGATGTATCACACATGATATCGGATAATTTTGAAAGTTGGCCAAAACTTCAAGTCATGTGAGTGTTTTCCGCCATATATGAGGTGTGACTGCAGATCTCTTTGGAACTCACAAACACTTGGAAACTTGGTATGCAGCTGCATGGTGAAAGTTGAGATGAAAATAAAATAATTTTCTGCAGTATTCTTCTGAATGTTTTTTTTTTTTTTTTTTTTAAATCTTGTATTGTTTAACTGAAACAATAGTTTTGCTCTGCTATTGGGATGCCAATCCATTAGGAGCTTAAAAGTCAAATCAATTATATTAAAACAACATAAAAATTCATAAGTGAAAAAGGCCAATGATGTGTGGAAAAGACATGATAAGTTGAGAGTAAACTTCTAGGTCATGTAAAGATTTTTTTTTTGGGCGTGCCTGACAATTTTCATGCTAATAACTTTATTGAATGGCAGAATATGATTTTTAAAGCTTTGGGAAATCCCCTTAAAGTGGGGAATTGTTGCCTTCAATAAATCCATTGGCAAGTGATCAAACCACTTCAATAGGAAATCTAAAGACATGAAAGTAGGAAAAATCAAAATGTAATCAGTCATACGGATGTTTACAAAGTGGGAATTTTTTTTTAACATTCAGAGACAAATGGAGAGGTCACAATGCCCGCGAGAACAAGCTTTTTATCGTTTATAAAACCGAGAAACTGCAGAATTGAAATAAGTGACAGATTACTTTGAAATGGTGACGAGTGTTTCTGCTCATGATCTTTTTGTGGTGGTGAGTTTGGAGAAAACGCAGACGTTTTGCCTCCTTGCTCCAAATCAAGGGTGGCTTATGTAAAACATGGCTCAGGAAAAACATACTTGAACACCGAGTGATTTCGTTTGGCAACGACGTGCAAGTTCTAGGGAAACAAATCAACAAAGAAAACTTGTTGACACAACTACCGTTTTTTTTTAACCCCACAATAGCAGCTGGGGATGACTATTATTATTGGTATTTAGTAATTGTGTATGTCGTCCAGATACTTCAATCGCATGATGTTACCATTCTGATAACAAGCTCCTTGTGACGTACTTAGTTGGCAACTTCAGTAAGTGTCTATATTTCTTACATTTTTTTTTAATAGGTATTTTGGGTACTGCTTTTTTTTTTCTCTTTTAATTGTGATTGTAGGGGTCTAGAAATGTTGAAATTTCCTAAAATTATTTTTGTTTGTATTTAAAATAAAACCACCACCAATGTGCAAAATATACAGAAGTCTAATTCTTATTTCTTATTATTATCTGTCATTTTATCTTTTAAATTACTGAATGGTTTACAAGATGCGGAAACATTCAAGGAGTACCAAAACTTGTTGTGTATAGTTACATTTTTTTTTACCAATAAATATATTTTAATATAAGGTGTCATGTATAAAAATAACAATGCCAAATTGTCTCATTGTCTAGAAACATTCATTCATTCATTTCAAACTAATAAACTATTACTAACTACTACTATTACTAACGAACATTTTCATCTAATACCAAGACATATCTCTTTTAGTCTCACCGATCTATAAATATTGGCTTGAGAGTTAATAATAATAATAATAATAATACATTTTATTCGAATGCATCTTTCTGGCACAAATTAAAGACTAAAACAGTAAAAATAATTAAGTATAAAACATTTAAAACAATAAAAATACCAATAGATAAAAATAATTAGCAGAAAACTAGAACAGAAAGAAATCAGGGATTATTATGGATAGGCGAGTCTGAACAGCTAAGTTTTGAGTTTGCATTGAAAAAGGGGGAGTTAGTTGATGTTCCTGAGGTCGGGTGGTCGTGAATTCCAAAGCCGGGAAGCAGAGCGGTGGAATGCTCTGCTCCCCATGGTGCTGAGGTGAACGGGGGGGGCAGACAGGTGTATGGACGTTGAGGACCTGAGGGCACGGGCAGGAGTTGTAGTATGGAGGAGGTCGGACAGGTATGAAGGAGCAAGGTTGTGGATAGCCTTGAGGAGTTGTCATCTTGAAACACCAAAACTATTCTTGAACCATCAGTAAGGTAGTACAACTTAAAACTTAAACACTGGAAATCTTAATTCCTTATTTTATTGTTGGGAAACTACAGTGATCACTCTTTTAATTAGCTAATGGGGACCAGAACCCGCCACGATAAGTGAAAAACCGCAAAGTAGTCACCCAACCCCACCCCCCCAAAAACATTTTTTTTTGTGTGAGTTCAATGTATTTATTCAGATTTAGCATTTAGAAAAACGTGTGTATATGTGTATGTATATGTATATGTATATATATATATATCCCCCCGTGAGTCGTCACCTTATCGTGGTGGAGGGGTTTGCGTGTCTCAATGATCCTAGGAGCTATGTTGTCTGGGGCTTTAAGCCCCTGGTAGGGTCACCCATGGCAAACAGGTCCTAGGTGAAGGGCCAGACAAAGTATGGCTCAAAAAGACCCCTTATGATGAGCAACATAAATGAAGCCCAGTTTCCCTTGCCCGGACGCGGGTTACCGGGGTCCCCCTCTGGAGCCAGGCCTGGAGTTGGGGCTCGAAGGCAAGCGTCTGGTGGCCGGGCCTGTCCCCATGGGGCCCGGCCGGGCTCAGCCCGAAAAGGCAACGTGGGTTCCCCTTCCCATGGGATCACCACCTGTGGGAGGGGCCAAAGGGATCGGGTGCGTAGGGAGTTGGGCGGCAGCCAAAGGCGGGGGCCTTGGCGGTCCGACCCCCAGCTGCAGAAGCTAACTCTTGGGACATGGAATGTCACCTCTCTGGCAGGGAAGGAGCCTGAGCTGGTGTGTGAGGCAGAGAAGTTCCGACTAGATATAGTCGGACTCTCCTCCACACACAGCTTGGGTTCTGGTACCAATCCTCTCGAGTGGGGTTGGACTCTCTTCCACTCTGGAGTTGCCCATGGTGAGAGCCGCCGGGCAGGTGTGGGCATGCTTATTGCCCCCGGCTTGGCGCCTGTACGTTGGGGTTTACCCCGGTAGACGAGAGGATAGCCTCCCTCCGCCTTCGGGTGGGGGGACGGGTTCTAACTGTTGTTTGTGCTTATGCACCGAACAGCAGTTCAGAATACCCACCCTTTTTGGAGTCCTTAGAGGGTGTGCTAGAGAGCGCCCCCTCTGGGGACTCCCTCGTTCTCCTGGGGGACTTCAACGCTCACGTGGGCAACGACAGTGAGACCTGGAGGGGCGTGATTGGGAGGAACGGCCCCCCCCGATCAGAACCCGAGTGGTGTTCTGTTATTGGACTTCTGTGCTCGTCACGGTTTGTCTATAACGAACACCATGTTCAAACATAGGGGTGTCCATATGTGCACTTGGCACCAGGACACCCTAGGTCGCAGTTCGATGATCGAATTCGTAATCGTGTCATCGGACTTGCGGCCGCATGTTTTGGACACTCGGGTGAAGAGAGGAGCGGAGCTGTCAACTGATCACCACCTGGTGGTGTGTTGGCTCCGATGGCGGGGGAAGATGCTGGCCAGACCTGGCAGGCCCAAACGTATTGTGAGGGTCTGCTGGGAACATCTGGCAGAATCCACTGTCAGAAAGAGTTTCAACACCCACCTCCGGCAGAACTTCTCCCTTGTCCCGGGGGAGGTGAGGGACATTGAGTCCGAGTGGGCCATGTTCCGCACCTCCATTGTTGAGGCGGCCGATCAGAGCTGTGGCCGTAAGGTGGTTGGTGCCTGTCGTGGCGGCAATCCCCGAACCCGCTGGTGGAAACCAGCGGTAAGGGATGCCGTCAAGCTGAAGAAGGAGGCCTATCGGGCCTTTTTGGTCTGTGGGACTCCGGAGGCAGCTGACAGGTACCGGCTGGCCAAGCGGACTGCGGCTTCGGCGGTCGCCGAGGCAAAAACCCGGACATGGGAGGAGTTTGGCGAGGCCATTGAAAACGACTTCCGAATGGCTTCGAGGAAATTCTGGTCCACCATCCGGCGCCTGAGGAGAGGAAAGCAGTGCACCATTAACACTGTGTATAGTGAAGATGGTGTGCTGCTGACCTCGACTCGGGACGTCGTGAGCTGGTGGGGAGAATACTTCGAGGCCCTCCTCAATTCCACCGACATGCCTTCCTTTGAGGAAGCAGAGTCTGGGGACTCCGAGGTGGGCTCTTCGATCTCTGGGGTTGAAGTCACTGAGGCGGTTGGAAAGCTCCTCGGTGGCAAGGCTCCGGGGGTAGATGAGATCCGCCCGGAGTTCCTAAAGGCTCTGGATGTTGTAGGGGTGTCGTGGCGACACGTCTCTACAACATCGCGT
Organism: Corythoichthys intestinalis; assembly: GCF_030265065.1. Classification (NCBI taxonomy): domain Eukaryota; kingdom Metazoa; phylum Chordata; class Actinopteri; order Syngnathiformes; family Syngnathidae; genus Corythoichthys; species Corythoichthys intestinalis. The sequence goes on from NC_080400.1 coordinate 30,754,523, forward strand.
AGACATCGGGGACAGTGCCTCTGGATTGGCAGGCCGGGGTGGTGGTCCCCCTTTTTAAGAAGGGGGACGTGAGGGCGTGTTCCAATTATAGAGGGATCACACTCCTCAGCCTCCCTGGTAAAGTCTATTCAGGGGTGCTGGAGAGGAGAGTCCGCCGAGAAGTTGAATCTCGGATTCAGGAGGAGCAGTGTGGTTTTCGTCCCGGCCGTGGAACAGTGGACCAGCTCTACACCCTCGGCAGGGTCCTCGAGGGTGCATGGGAGTTCGCCCGATCAGTCTACATGTGTTTTGTGGATCTGGAGAAGGCCGTGTGCCTCGGGGAGTCCTGTGGGGGGTGCTCCGGGAGTACGGGGTACCGAGCCCCTTGGTAAGGGCTGTTCGGTCCCTGTACGACCGGTGTCAGAGTTTGGTCCGCATTGCCGGCAGTAAGTCGAATTCGTTCCCAGTGAGGGTTGGACTCTGCCAAGGCTGCCCTTTGTCACCGATTTTGTTCATAATTTTTATGGACAGAATTTCTAGGTGCAGCCGAAGCGTTGAGGGGGTCCGGTTTGGTGACCTCAGTATTGAATCTCTGCTTTTTGCAGATGATTTAGTGCTGTTGGCTTCATCAAGCCGTGACCTCCAACTCTCACTGGAGCGGTTCGCAGCTGAGTGTGAAGCGGTTGGGATGAAGATCAGCACCTCCAAATCCGAGACCATGGTCCTCAGTCGGAAAAGGGTGGAGTGCCCTCTCCGGGTCGGGGATGAGATCCTGCCCCAAGTGGAGGAGTTCAAGTATCTTGGGGTCTTGTTCACGAGTGACGGTAGGAGGGAGCGGGAGATCGACAGGCGAATCGGTGCAGCGTCTGCAGTAACGCGGACTCTGCACCGGTCCGTAGTGGTCAAGAACGAGCTGAGCCGAAAGGCAAAGCTCTCGATTTACCAGTCGATCTATGTTCCTACCCTCACCTATGGTCACGAGCTTCGGGTCGTGACCGAAAGAACAAGATCCCAGATACAAGCGGCCGAAATGAGTTACCTCCACAGGGTGTCCGGGCTCTCCCTTAGAGATAGGGTGAGAAGCTCGGTCATCCGGGAGGGACTCGGCATCGAGCCGCTACTCCTCCGCGTAGAGAGGAGCCAGCTGAGGTGGCTCGGGCATCTGGTTCGGATGCCTCCCGGACGCCTCCCTGGAGAGGTGTTCCTGGCATGTCCCACCGGCGGGAGGCCCCGGGGACGACCCAGGACACGCTGGAGAGACTATGTCTCTCGGCTGGCCTGGGAACGCCTTGGGATCCCGCCGGAGGAGCTGGTTGAAGTGGCTGGGGAGAGGGAAGTCTGGGCTTCCCTGTTAAAGCTGCTGCCCCCGCGACCCGACCCCGGAACAAGCGGAAGATAATGGATGGATGGATGGATATATATATATATACATATATATATATATATATACATACATACACACACACACACACATATATATATATATAATATGTACTGTACATATTCTTATACACTTCAAATGAAATAATTATGAAGTTTTAAACATGTAGCTGTCCCACTGAATTATTAAAAAAAAAAATAAAGCTTGGCTTTATTAAATGCTTCATCTTTAATAAATGCTTGAGTCCACTCAAGGCTGTTCACTTACACATAATGAGTTGCCTCAGCAACTGTTTAACAAGTTAACCGATGATTGACACATGCGGCGCTTTGAATCACGCTTCTCTGGCAAGATCAAACATCAACATCTGTCAATCATTGTTAACTTTGGTGCACTCACTGCCTGACCAACAAAGAACAGGGAGAGTTGGGGGGGTGGGGGAGAGTGAGACTACGCGATCGGCTCGGGACAGCTCATCTGTGTTTTCTTTTTTTAATTGAAAAAAAAAAAAGATCCGCGATGGACTGAGGGCACAAAGTTTGAAGCGCAAAGTAGCAAGGGATCACTGTAATTCCTCTATTTTAAAAAAAAACTTAAATTATGTACACAGGCATACAGTATTATACAGGTTATAAGAAGGAATAAAAATCTGCTTTATTGGATGATTTTCGGTGTACATGAAGGCGCTGCATAAACTTTTTTTTTAACTTGTCCTGTTCAGCTGCTTTGACACGGAGAATGGCAATCTGAGTGTCCTTATGGTCTGAACCGTTTTAATGTATCACAATGGTGTATCATATACTCCCATTGTGGTTATTCATGATGTTTTGTTTATTAGGAGAAAGTAGCGAGCAGTAAGGGGCTATGGGGAGACAGAAAGGAAAATAGAAGAGGAGAGACAGAGACAGAAGAGGAAAAGAACAAACAACAACAACAACAAATACATTAAACGCCTATGAATGTCGGGGTGCTAACGTTAGCTAATAGTAACAGGCATAGCACAGACTTTTAATGGGAAAAAATGTTTGGATAAGAAACCTAGCATTTGTGACACAATTCTTAGAATTTTCTGCTGCACTTAATGTAATACTGTATATTCGCACTGCAAGTAGCAGGGTATGTGTTTATGTGTGTGTGCGTGTTTTTGTTCTCGTAATTTTGCTGAATCAGTAAAAAAGGTATGTGACAAGTGAACAAAGTAGCGTGAGAGCACCGCAACCAAGAACTATGAACCAGGATAGAGGACCACGAGGAGTCAAACCTTGGGTGCAAAGTCAAATCAAGCAGAAAATGACTTAAAGCTCGCCTCTCCTTCCACTATTATTAGTAGGCCTTAAAGTGAGAAAACTAATCCTGATTGAATTCCTCAGCAAAAGCGCAGACAGGAAGCTGCCAGCCATCTCAGAGATTACTCGGCCTTCCTCTCGGCGACGTGCACACCCCCTACCTTCGTGACCTTCCTCCTCCCTGGCGCGTATGGCATGCACACCGTGGACTAAGGAGTGTGCCAGCTGGCTCGATGACACTCACACAAACACACAGGCGTTAAATCATTCGATTCAAAAACAATATGGCCTTTCCTGGCACAGGATTGGAATGCTGAAGCGTTTAACAGACACAACACAGTCACATATTCGTATGTCAATATTTTATCCATAAGGCTTTACTCAAGGACCCCACTAACCCCCCTCACTTCCCAGCCTCCCGCCCGCACCCCCTGAACAAATTGTGGCAGTAATTTTCCTCTCTCACTGGGTTTTATGAGGCGTAATGTGAAGCACCTGTAGCCACAAGAGAGGCCAGAAATCACAGACTCGCGCACACGCACGCACGCACCTGATTTTCGCCAAGGTCCCAAAGCGCGTTTCAGTTTAATACCCCCACTTGCGTTGCTGAGGTGACGACGGTCTTCGCAGCGATGGGATTACAGTCATTGTCAGAAATCGATGGCGTCATGATGAAACCGGAGACTGCCGAGGTGCCTTCAGGCCGTATTTCTTTGAACGTTAAGACATATCTTAAGTGACCGAGCAGCAGGTGCATAAATCCACAATGAACTCACTCTGTTTTGATGACTCGCCATCAAATGTGTTATAGTTATCACCACTCCCCAGGAGGGGCATCCTCAATAACTCATAATACTTCTTTTTCTCTGACTTATCAGCTTCTTTGTGATGAATTGGCACACATTTGAGAGCAGACATAAACGTTTCCTCAAGAATAAATTCTGATGGTTTTCTCGGCCAATATTTGGTGCAGACCGCTGGAACGCTCTCTTGAAGCATCAATATCAAATTCTATGGAATGTGAAGGATGAGGTGAGAAAAAACCAATGAAATCCAAGACAAGAGATGTATCAAAATGCTGTATTTACCAAGGTAATAATTCTTACTTGTCAGAGAGGGATTTGGGCAAAAGCTTGCTTTGCCAGATATTGCATTTTCCAATTAATCAAAGCAGCCATCCCTGTTCAAATGGATTAGCAGTCAACTGCCATTAAAGGCAGCTAAAGAGTTAAAGACAAGTGCAGTCAAACAATTTACACAGCATGACGATCAATAAAGGCCAATTTATTGGTTCAAAACCACCTGTGTGAGTGCACGTGTAACATTATGACACTCTGCCTGCAGAGAAAACTAGAGGTCATCAATAAGTATGTGAGCATCTAACCTGCACTTCAGAGCTCATCTGTTTTCTCTTAGGCGCAAGACCGAGTGTGCAATCTGTCAGCAGCATCTGAGTCACCAATTTGGGACGCAAACGCAATGTTGTGGACTCGCCAGTGAGCCCTGGCAAAGAGGTAACCTTTCGACCTGCTCTCTGCATCCCAAAATTGGGACTGTGGCGTGATGTCGCACTGTAAAATAATGGCAAATGTCATTATTTTTAGACGACCGCGCGTGTGGTTTTGGAATAACTTTAATCACCGAAGAGGAGTCGCGAGCAAAAGTGAGCATCGAGTCCTGTTTAATTTGTTTAATTAAAGCGGGGCCTGCCACCACACTTGCACCACACATGGCAGAGACTTGTCAAGCGGGGCATGCTTTACGACTGGGCTGCTTTTTTTACCCCCTCCACATTCAGTTTAATCACTACTCTCTGTTGGAAATGCTAACACATGGCACCGAGCTACCAGAGTGACACATCTGAATTCATCAATGTGAACGTGCAGGTATATTTGTAACATATTGAATGAGCTTTTCAGACCCAAATGCTTCTTATCACACTCGGTGGGCTTGTGTTGTATATGTTGTGCTTTTCTTCACTATCTGTCAGATGCTCTGGGATACGGGTGCTGTTGTGATCCTAGGCCAATTCACTCAGACATGCTGCAGGGCAACACTTTGTTTGTTTGAAATAGAAAAGTCTGCTTCTCTTCTACAAACCCGCAGAAACCCACAGTGGTGATTTCCCGTGTTGATTTATGGCTGCGGATTAATTGCCGAGTAAGAGGAATGCTTGTGTCATAGTGGGGATGCCATCTGCAATGGGAGGGGGGGGGTTCTCTACTCTGTGGCTTCACTATAGAAATACAGCAACATCACAAATGTTCTTATCATATGCAATGAGGCTTCTTTGTAGGCATACTGTATACTGCATGTGTCTGTGTTTGCTGTTCCCACTTTGGCTTTCGTCCCTTAATCTGCAACGCTTTTATCATCAGCTCTGTTTGACAGCAATGTGTGCCCACCCATGTTGCAGTGCCTTGTCTTTCCAAATGAGTCTATCGCTGTGCTTGTGTGTGCGGTTGTGTGTATGTGTGTGTAATGTAAGTGGATGAGACCTCTATTTAGACACCACATGCTCACAATTCCAAAGAAGTGTATGTGTGCGTAGATGTGGATCCATGTGTATGTAAATGTATTTAATGCAAAACATTTGTTATAATCACAATGCAAAAAATTAGTTCGCCAAATTCAAATGTCTGTGTACATGATTTTTCTGAGACTCTGGACCGATCAATACATGAAGAATTTAAATTTGAAATAATAATATTAAATTGATCCTCGATCTTTAAGACAAGTAATTCTTAAAAGATAAATATTGGTATGAGTTATACTAATTTGATATTAAAACCCCTCTTAATGTTTTCTTTTTAATAAAGTTTGTAAAATTATTTTAAGTGATAGGTCGCCATTCTTGTTATGTCGCAGTGCGTGACGTCACCGGGCCAGTTGCCGAACTTTCAGAGTGTCACTCTTAGCTACCCCAACATGTCGTCGGTTCTGCCCTTCCAATTTGAACCAGATCGGGAAAGTGAAGAGCAAGACAGCACTGTCGGTCGGTCACAAGACGAGCAACAAAGGAAAAATGAAAGCAGGAAATACAGTACCTAATAAGACAAGAGTTGGGCAAAACTGGTGATGTACTTGCGGCAAGTGCGTCTCAATGACAATGGAGCTAGAGAGTGTATGCTGTTGAGAACTCCGGTTTATGTGCAGATCCTCAAGGTAAGCTAATGCATTTTCAAACTCATCCCGGTATAATTATGTAGATTTTCAGCATCCAGGGCTGTCGTGTGCTTTACATACAGTACAGGCCAAAGTCTGAACACACCTTGTCATTCGTGCATTTTTATTTTCATGACTATTGACATTATAAACTCTCACTGAAGGTAATAAAACTATGAATGCACAAGTGGGAAAGTCAGGATCGGAGTTGTGTCGTGGCTGACTGTCCTCATTAAATTCGTCATCTGACGGGAACAAATCCTGGAATCGGTGTAATCCATGTCTTGTACATTGTAACACGTGGTAGGTAGGATACGTGAATAAAAGTACCAAAAAGGGGAGAAGCTTCCACTTATGCACATTTATTCACAAAAAAAATAATATTTCCACCTTGACCACTCGTCACTCGGGAGCTCAGCGGTACGCACACACGCGTTCCCAGACGAACTCCAACATAAAAGTAAGGTCCATGTCAGAGTCACTGTCGTCACTGTAGCGTGCCATAGTGCTTTAATTGTTTGGTATGATTTGGGGAAAACTCCCACGAAGAATAGTCAACAAAAAAGATAACAATAGTAATGCAAATCCGCGTTTTTTCACTCACTCGAAGATCCAGGAAGTAGACCGATCCCAGGCAAAGTTGCAGCCGCGATAAGGCCATCGAATCCACAAAATAGACTGATCTGAAAAGCCACTGTGGGACCATCGAATCCAGAAAATAGACAGATGCGAAACCCATATTGCAGCCGTGGTTGGACCGTCGGGACCAGAAAATAGATGGATCTCTTACTTGACTAAGGATCCGGGAAAAATGTTCGGGCGTCAGTTGTTACACGTGGTAGGTAGGATACGAGCATACAGGGACCAAAAAAGGGGAGAAGCGTCCACTTAGCTTCCATTTATTCACAAAATATCACGTCACTTCCCTTGTTTCAATTTAACTGGAAATTGCATCCAAAAGCAGCACATCGTGGCATTTTACTTTGCGAGTTTAGGCAGCAATACGCAATTGTTGTATCGAGGCAGTCGGACATCCGGGCATTAATGACGTCACAAGCCACAACAAAGCATCTCCATATTGAAAACGGGGCTAAAGACGAGTCACAAGCAGTTGCTCTGTCGTGCATTGTGATACAAACGCGTTGAACTTTCGTCTCATTTGCGGTCTTTTTTCCGTCGAAATGACTAAAAGTTGCTGTGTTGCGGGTTGTCACACAAGGAAGAGTTCGGAGCCGCATTTGAAGTTCTTTATTCTTCCTCGTGAGAGGAAGAGAAACAAACGGCTGAAAGTAATTAATAAAGGAACCGTAAAAGAAGACGGTTCCGTGGACTGTTCTCGGCTGTGGGAACCTAAATCCAAGCACATTTACGTTTGCAGCCGACATTTTATTACTGGTGAGTAAACTTTAATTTTTGCCCCAATTAGCTGCTAAGATTCAATAGACTAGGCAGTGGTTATTATTACCGTAAACGGCAATTCGCAAAGCGTTATTTTTCTTTTGCCGTGAACTGCTCTGATCAGTCAATCGGTATATTATTGGCCTGGTGGGAATTGTTTATTTTGCCGTGACGTGTTCACGGCTAAATAACACTTGGAGGTGAATTACCGGTGACGGCAGGCAGTCACTTCGTATATACTACCAATTTTCTCAGTTCCACACAGTACATATCCCACGTAATTGATAAAGGTCAACTTACTGGGTGACTTTATGAGGTAGTTGTAGATGTTTCCGAACTCCACTGCAGGCCCTTCCTTTGTTTATCCAGCTATCAGCTGCGACTTTGTATGGGCAGCTTTGTGAGCCAATAAACGCTCATTTTAAATTGTATCGCCTCCTCGCGTCTGTCGGCAGTGACTCGTGATAATAGTAAGCCATGTTTAATACGTTTTTATGAAAAAAGACGCAAAACACACCTGAAATATATGAATTTCAGACGTTTGTCTAATAAATGTTTAGCTGTGCGTACCCCCTTCACAAAATGGCGACATGCTGCTAAGCGAGGTGACATCATCGTGACATCACACCGACTTCCTCCATACGCTACACATTTGGAAACATCCCATTTACATCATCACTGCGAGCCCGCAAAACATGGCGCCAACTATCGGTCAAAATGTGTACTAAATATTATAAAATATTGCCATTGATTTAACATTTTATGTGTTTCTAACAACATATTTTAGTACAAGAGAACAATTGTGGTTTATTAGAGCCTACATGTATTTAAGGTAGAGGATCACTTTAAAAAGAAATAATAAAACTGATGTTGTCCCTATCTGTAGCTAATTGTTTTTATTTATCAATTTATCTTTTAGCAATCTCTTCCCTGCAGAAAAGGTGCAAAGGAAACAATCATTGAAGCTTAGTTTTCTACAATCTGATTTACGATGATGTTCGTTGGTTCAGGCAAGACACATGTTTGGGTTCTGTTCTTTTGTAACACATGTCGGCTCCATGCACAAGACAAGTCTGTCCTTCATTTTGGTGAACAGATCATCTGATAATCATCGCTCCTTTTGTTCGGCCGCTTTAAATTTTGCCAAGGAGATTGGGAGCATGATTGCTAATGTTTATTGTGGAATTGATTTCTCAGAGTTTGTCTTAAAAGCAGCACCGTGTTTCCTGCAGGGATGTCCACAAAAGACATGGCAACTGTGTCACCAGCAAACACAGAAAAATCAGTTTAGCAGCAGTGTCTGACCTGTGTCACCATGGAACATTTAATCTCTTTTGGCACACCGTTGTGTATAAAAGCATGCAACATTAGCTGCCTTCACTGTGGTGTTCTCACTTCAAAAAGTCTCATTTGTAGTTTTCATTCTTAACAAATTAGCCACACACCTATTCAATTAGCGAAAGAACCCGTCTGATCATGTCTCAAAACGACATACTGTGGAAGTTTTTCAGATGTCATCGTTTGTGGTGTCACAAAGGTAATAACTCTTATTTTATGTTGCTCCTTGAGGTCAGTGTGGCTTGTGGTGACGAGAGCAGCCATATTCTGCATGTGAATGGTTGGGCGGAATATTAGAAAAGTACTTCCCCCTGTAATAATAAGTAAATCTGCCAAACTGCTGTTTGGTGCAAATTGAGATGAGGTCACTGCCACCTTACAATACTTGTATCTCAAGATTGTATTACCAAACACCACTGTACCTGGGCAGGTTCATCATTTTGTCATTCATAAAAAAATTCTATTGAATCTGAAGGCTGAACCAAAATAGCAGGCTTTTACTCTCTCTTTCTTAAATAGTGATACAAAATCAAGATTTGATTAAAAAAATGCAATATCAGGACAAATTGTTTGGAAATGCTTTCATGCATATTGAATGAAGTGATTTTGAGGCAATTTTGTCATGTTTACTGTTGATTTGCGTGCATTTCCCAGTCACTTCTTGTTCCTTTTGGGTCACCAAGGCTAGGTTCGTACAGCAGGTCTTAATGCACAATTCCGATTTTTTTGTCATATCTGTTTTTTTGGCGTGCCCGTTCAGACTGCCTTTGTCCATTGAACCTGTTCAAGTATCACGCATGCGCACTAATTCGCAGTCCGAGATGCGCTGAGCAAACTGACCCGCATGTGCAGTAGCATCGAAATAAATGACTACACATGATGCACACACACATACGGACAGTTTGCCCCAATCCCGGCCGTGTAAAAAATCTTGAAATATTGCTCATTTGTAGCTGATAGAAAACGGAGCATTCTCAGGCTTATCCTCAACCCATTTTAATTTTTTATGACTGTTGTCAAGCCCGTCCTGTCACCAAAAGCAGCGTTCAAGCTAGACGCTAACGCTAATGCACCGCTGCACCGCGCTCTGTCTCTCTCGCTCTTTGCTGACGTAATTGCTGCATGAATTCCAATTTGGGGGACTTGACAGTTCAGACCGCAGCCACATTCTGGAAAAATGTGGCCAAGATTGTAGAAGATTGTAACCACATACGAAAGTGACCTAGATCGAATTTTAAATGGTCCTCTTTTGTGCGACTTTCCCTGTTCGGACCGTCAAGTTAATGCCTCACTGGCAGGGCCGGCCCAGGCCATTTGGGGGCCCTAAGCAAAATAATGCCAAAGGGCCCACATTTTTGGCCCACCATTTCAAATGCATATTATGCCAATATTTTGTTTCACTACAATCAGCGGAACCCGTACATTTGCCGTTGCTAACAGGTGACAACTTGCTCGGCTTTACTTGATTCCCTCTGGGCCTTTGCCCTACGGCTAATGGCAATTACCAGTACGACATATTGACAAGCTCAGCTGACAACAACGTTCAAGTCGGAGTGTCTTGCACAACAACAACAACATGAACAACCTGCTCTATTACCTTGAATCTGTTGTTTCTTTTCTTCTCCGATTTTCTTCTTCTTCCGTTTCTCTGCTCCAGAAGGATAAATCTGTTCGATATATTCGTGCATCTATTTTCCAAGACAGTTTGAGCACCAATCATCGCAAAGCAGGTTCAACGTCACTCCTCAGGTTGCCAGATTGTAATGACAAGAAAAAGGATGTTTGCATAGATAAACGGCAATGCGCGCGACATTATTCACAATGCTCTATTAACAACGAATAAAAGGAGGTTGCCAGATTGGGGACCCCCTAGTGGTCAGGGGCCCTAAGCAGCTGCATAGTCTGCGTATAGGCTGGGCCGGCCTTGCTCACTGGTGTCGGTAAAACACACACAAAAAAAATCGGGATTCGTGCATTAAGACATGCGGTATGAACATAGCCTTACTGTTGGTTTTTGGGCATTTCTGGGTCCCTTTCTGATGATTTTTGGTTACTTAAAATTGATTTTGGAGACTTTACCACTCACTTCCAGTTCTACATTTTGGAGTTAGAACAGCATGAATTGGGGGTAAATGGAGGTACGAGTTAGGTGTCAATGATCTGGTGACAAGAGAAGGTGTAATAACATACACCGACTTAGGCAAAGCAATGTAGAAAGCTACATTATGACTAACTTTACCGAGGGGACAACATCAGGGGAGGGGATACGCCTAATGAGAGAGGAAGAGGGAAGAAAGGACAGATTTGTGTGTGCCAGGGCAGAATAAGTACGCAAGCACTGCTAGCCATTCGTAGTGGGGAAAGTGTTCCTCTGGAGGAACTCTGGAGGCCTCTGCCTATCAGAACCCGGCTGATTTTCAGACATGATTTGTCTGTGCCATGACAACAACCATAATATCTTTGAAAGATGTCCAATTCAAGATGATGGATGCAGTTGAGATCCAAGATCCGAAGAGTGCACTCATGTTCCTTGGCAGGCTACTCTACTGATGACAATTTTCACCCGGTCTTGGCAGGGAAGCGTTTTACCACAAGCGACTGCTGGCTTTGCAATGGAGGACTTATAGGGGGAGTTGGAGATCAGGAGATCAGCATTTTCCTCTGATGTGGCACTTCGGCAGTGCCTCTGGAGATCTAGCAGGGAAGTACCCACAATCGGGATGCCGGGGTGACAAGAGGCCGGCCCAGGCCTCCAGAGATGCGGAGGGGTCGTAAGTGGAGAGGCCCCGTTTGAAGTGGAAAGAAATCCGTTTTATAGCTTTTTCTTATGCATGCCCCCTCTCTCCAAGGAGAAGGATTGTCTCTGTTTTCAGGCACATAAACTTTGAGATTTTGATGATTTATAGACAAACCAAGGCAGAGAGGGCGGGACGGATGGAGGAAGGGATACGGGTGGGTGGTGGCAGGGGAGGGGGGTTCAAACATGATGCAAACCATTTGGAGAAAGGGGAGCGGAGGTTGCCAGCACAGCCTGCTCTGTTTAAACTGGAAAGGAAGTGACCGTATATACAGCATGCCAGCAAACTCCCCTCCGTCTTCACACACACAGTCCTTCGCTCAGAAGCACACACACTCACGCACATGTGCACAGGGGTCAAATGATGTCCACTGGTTCGAGAGGCTGTTTGTTATTCTAATATTATGTTTCTTTACATCACCGTCGCTGGGCCCATCACCGTTATTATCATTATGACTGTTATTACAATGTGGAAGAAGAAGGCCCAAAGGGGTTGGGGGGGCTGCTTAAGGGGAGTAAAAGAGCCAATCGTGAAAAATGAAAAAGTGCAAAAAGGACAAGAAAAGGTCAGCGTTTTCCCTCAACGCTCGCCCAGTGAATTCAGTTTCTTCCGCTGGCTTCCACTGAGAGCTTTCCAGGAGTGTAGGATGTGTGAGAGAAACGCAGTGCGTGAATGGGTGGGTGGACTACAGAGCCAGCTGGTAGGTGTGACTCAGCCAGGATGAAAAAAGGATTAGCTCAAGGTCATATAAGTCAAAGGTGAGGAATTTTAAGTTTTTTTTATTGTAAAAGCTTCTAGGTTTTCTTTTGAGACCTAGTCCTTGAGTGCGAAAAAAAAACTTCCTAAAAGTTGATGCATGAGCTAAACTTTACTCTCTGGTAGATTCTGAAAGCTCAAACTTTATAGTCTCCCACCTTTGTTGTAATGTTATTGATATACTAAATGATTCAGACTCAAAATGCTTGCTTTTACTAAGGTGATTGGATCTAAAACTATTTTAACGCACTTCAAATCTGCAACAGAAAGCTAACATTTTTGATAATTGCCGTTAATTCTGTGTAACAACTAAAATCTGGAATATTTGAAAGTTTGAGTCACAGAGCTGGATGATGACGCAAATGTATGCTTGTTTACGAGCAATCGCAATCACCAACCAATATGATAAAAATGTGATGGAGTGTTCCAATTTAATTCTCACGTAGAACTAAATTTCTGCAGGGTGTTGAACCAAAATGCATGATAAGATAAAATTTGAGATGGACCTTTTTCATTTTGGCAGTCACACAATCATCTTCAACTCAGATGAATTTAGATTTTGACCAGACCAAGATTTGCTCAAAACGACAAGTCCCTGACATGAAGTCAAGATCAACTTCTGGAAGTCAACACCACGTCTTTTGGGAGTTAAAATCTGAATCCGGAACAAGACGTTTAACATGTCCAGTTTCGAGTGCACAACAATGTAGTGCTGCAACGATAAAACATTTAACTTGAGTACGGTAGTTCGATTAGAAAAAAGTATCAAATAAATTTTTTCTGCTTCGAGGATTCGTTTAATTAGAGTGGAGTTGGAATGGTTTGTTTTGAAAGTGTTTGCATTTAATTGCTAATTCGCGCGGATACGCAGCCTACTAGTGGCAACAGTGAATATGACATAATTGGTCTAATGGCCGAATCCAACTGCTCCCCTGTTAAGGCCAACATAAGGTTGTAAGTTTTTGTTTGAGCTAATAAGTTTGTTTATGTATTTGTAATTTAGTTTAGAAGTACTGTATATTTAGTGGTTTTTTTTTGGGGGGGGGGGGTATGTGTTTGAACGATAACGATTTCTTAAAAGCTTTGTTAAAAAAAAAATTTAAAAAAAAAACCTACCAGTTTATAGCATTTAAGCTAGCAGACTTTTGCTATGCGACTTGCATTTGATCTGTATGTATTAATTAATAAATAAATAAATAAATAAATTTGATACCTTTTGAGGCTAAGGTCAGGTATTTTAATTTAGTTTTAAATGAATTTTTTGCTCTTGTGAAATGAAAGTGCAATTCTGCATAGTTTGAAGAAAGAAATTGTATTTTGTATTCACATGAAATGCTCATTTGAAAGTGCAATCTTAGCAAGCCAAAAATAACTATTACTGCAAGCATAAACACTTGTTTCTTTCGTTTTACGTCTCTTAAAATTTATTTGCAAGGCATTAAATGTTTGTAATCAAGTTACTCGATTATTCCAACCAACTAATCAATAGATTAAAATAATAGATAATAATATAAATATATAATATAATAAATAATATATATATAATAGTGGAAACAGCGCATGTTTCCACACCTTTTCTTTCCTGTTGGTTGAAGGATCTCTCAATGTACTTTATCTCTCAAGCGAGAAACAAAAAGCTTGTTTGAGATTACAATCAACAGCAGATTTTTCTTTCAGTTTTTGAATTGGATATCATTTTACTTATTCTGTTTCTCTGTATCACCCAATCTGGGCTATTCTAAACACAAAGCGACTTTCTAGGGATGTCTAACTAAAAAACGTTGTGCTGCTAATTGGTAGCACCGTTTTGCCAAGGCAAAATAAAAAAGCATACATTAAAATATCAGCTTTTCCAAAACGACGAATTCTCCTGAGGGGCCTGCTAAACCAAGCCTGACGAACAACCACAGACGAGATGTGTGAGCCAAAAGACGCCAAACTTAAACAGATGTAATGAAAATAGACAAATGCATTAGTAACATTTAGCAACTCGATATCCTTGCGAATTGTATAGTACTAACGTGACACCAAGAAACACACACACAATAAAACGGAAGGAGAGTGATTACTGCACTTGAACTCATTGTCAGATTTAAAAGTCATATTAATGAGATGCAATGTGATGGTGATGTCCCGCCCAGCAATCCTGCTTCAAACTTGATGTAGTCCCCAAACTTTACTCTCAGGTGGAATTACATCTTTGTGTGACAGCTGGAATGCTGCAGATTTTTGAAGGATGCCGGTTCCAACATCCTGGAGAGAGCTGAGTTCCAAGTTCAGATGAATAATTACATATTTCTTTTCAGCACTTCAACTTCGATGAAGTTTGCAAATGTGACAGTCTGGTGGAATGACAGTACTTAAATTTTTTTTTTTATACAAACAACACTTGACTGGTGGACAAGTTTCTCTTTGGATGACCAGATGGAGACATTTAAAATCTTGGGATGGCACACCAAAGCTAAAAGCCATCATTTCAGGATATCATTCTACTGTTGTAGTAAAAGGGGCAGAAAAGTCATAGAAATGCCAATTGATTAACTTGTGTTACCAATAAGTGTATTAGTAAGTTACTAACGATCTAACAAACTAATTATGGTTATAAATATGTTTTATTGTGCAATGAATAAATATGGCACAATCAAATACAGGTACAGGTATATTAACTCACCTTATTACAGCCAGTAGGGGTGTAAATAACCAATGTCTTGACAATGCGATATTGACTCCTGGGACAAAGACACGATTTTTGCTGATATTACAAAGTCTGCTATGAATCAAATTGATTTGATACAATGGCCTTGTATTGCTTCCATATAACATTTAACACAATCAGTTCCATATCACCTAAAGCAATAAAAAATATAGCAACTGTAATTGTTTGGGGACAGTTTTGTTCCTGAAACATATCAGACATTCAAATAAAACCTATTCTTTAACACTCGGGTGACTTTAAGTTCCGCTCTGAGACCCCCAATTTGGCCAAATTGCAAAATTGTCCTACATGCATGTGTGATACATCATTGGGAAGCTTAAAATGTCAATTTTCTGGGGGAAGAAACATTTTGAACAGGACGGCTTTAAAAAAAAAGTTTTTAAACCCCTAAACCAGTCCAAACTATTCCACGTAGGGCCGCAGTGGGTGCAGGATTTCACGCCAACAAAACAAGACCACACCTTTTCACCAATCTACTGTTGTATAAGTGTAATCAGTTGATTGCAGTCAGGTGCTGCTTGTTTTAGTACAAACGACATCGGTTAAAAGGTCTGTGCTTGATCGGTATGAGCAAAGACCAGGACGCACAGCGGCCCTCGAGGACCGGTTTGGAGACCCCTGCCCTAAACCCTAACTCGAGGTGAGAGCATGAGAGAGCAAAAATAAAGACACCATGATTTTGACGAGATATTATCGCGTACTCATGTTTCGATCCCAAAAATCCGCGTAGCATGTCTGACCAAATGTCAAGACACAGCTGTGAATGGCCACAGCCGGACTAAAATATTAGACATCAATTAATGATTCTAAGCTAAAAATAATAGACATTTCGAATAAGAAATATAATTACTTACCTTCTTTTTATAGCTGGGTTGAAACAAAAGCGTTTGCGCGGTGTCTGTAAACGGGGGTCTCCAGGGTAAAACGGACAAACTAAACATGGAGTGCGGGATTAATGCGTCACGAAACTTTTATGGCAGCATATAGACATATTGTTCTATCAAACATAACAGTTCTTTTGGCTTAAAATACAGCAGTGTATTTTATAGAGGGGTGCATTAGCAGAAACTGCTTTTTCAGTCTTATCTGTGTTTTCCGCCCTATATGTATAAAAGATGACAATATTTGTGTTTTGTGTTTAGATTCACTTTGGTTTGATTTGGTTAACGTATCGATATATCGATGAAGATCCATAGATATTTACACCCCTACTAACTAGCAGTGGTATGGCCAGTAAATTTATATTTGGAGCATGGGCTCCTGGGCAAGCCCGGATGGCCCCATTGACCATTTGAACTGGGAGGACTGACAGAGATCATTCACAGAAACAAGATCATTCACTGCCAAACCCCTTCCTTAAATGTCAATTGCCATCAATGGTATTTTTTTGCATTGATTTGACACAAGTAATCTTTTGCAAGGTAAAAAACAAAAATCAAAAATCATATTAATCAACTGCCAGATTAAAGATATGTGATCATTTGAGAACAACAGCAGAAGCAACCAATGATCTATTTTAAAGGTATATTTTCATGTTGATTTGACTCTAATAAATCTTTAACAAGCTTTGGTTCGAAGTTAAAAATAAAAGTTATTTTATATATGTATATATATATATATATATATATATATATATATATATATATATATATATATATATATATATATATATATATATATATATATATATATACATATATATATATATATATATATATGTATATATATATATTTATATGTGTATATATATATATATGTGTATATATATATATTTATATGTGTATATATATATTTACAGTGCTGCTCAAAAGTTTGTGAACCCCCTCAACATTTTGGAATTTTCTATTATTTCAACCTGATTTCCTAATCAATCAATTCAGTAGTTTTTTTTTGTTTTTTTAACAGTTGTGTTGTCGAGACTAAATTAAAAAGAGTTTTCATCAATTTGGGTATAACTTAACATTTAATAAGGTTATTTTAGTTTTTTTTACAAAAAATCTGACCATCGCTGTGGGGTTCACAAACTTTCGAGCAGCACTGTATATGTGTGTATATATATACAGTGCCTTGCAAAAGTATTCGGCCCCCTTGAATCTTGCAACCTTTCGCCACATTTCAGGCTTCAATCATAAAGATATGAAATTTAATTTTTTTGTCAAGAATCAACAACAAGTGGGACACAATCGTGAAGTGGAACAACATTTATTGGATAATTTAAACTTTTTTAACAAATAAAAAACTGAAAAGTGGGGCGTGCAATATTATTCGGCCCCTTTACTTTTAGTGCAGCAAACTCACTCCAGAAGTTCAGTGAGGATCTCTGAATGATCCAATGTTGTCCTAAATGACCAATGATGATAAATAGAATCTACCTGTGTGTAATCAAGTCTCCGTATAAATGCACCTGCTCTGTGATCGTCTCAGGGTTCTATTTAAAGTGCAGAGAGCATTATGAAAACCAAGGAACACACCAGGCAGGTCCGAGATACTGTTGTGGAGAAGTTTAAAGCCGGATTTGGATACAAAAAGATTTCCCAAGCTTTAAACATCTCAAGGAGCACTGTACAAGCCATCATATTGAAATGGAAGGAGCATCAGACCACTGCAAATCTACCAAGACCCGGCCGTCCTTCCAAACTTTCTTCTCAAACAAGGAGAAAACTGATCAAAGACGCAGCCAAGAGGCCCATGATCACTCTGGATGAACTGCAGAGATCTACAGCTGAGGTGGGAGAGTCTGTCCATAGGACAACAATCAGTCGTACACTGCACAAATCTGGCCTTTATGGAAGAGTGGCAAGAAGAAAGCCATTTCTCAAAGATATCCATAAAAAGTCTCGTTTAAAGTTTGCAACAAGCCACCTGGGAGACACACCAAACATGTGGAAGAAGGTGCTCTGGTCAGATGAAACCAAAATTGAACTTTTTGGCCACAATGCAAAACGATATGTTTGGCGTAAAAGCAACACAGCTCATCACCCTGAACACACCATCTCCACTGTCAAACATGGTGGTGGCAGCATCTTGGTTTGGGCCTGCTTTTCTTCAGCAGGGACAGGGAAGATGGTTAAAATTGACGGGAAGATGGATGCAGCCAAATACAGGAACATTCTGGAAGAAAACCTGTTGGTATCTGCACAAGACCTGAGACTGGGACGGAGATTTATCTTCCAACAGGACAATGATCCAAAACATAAAGCCAAATCTACAATGGAATGGTTCAAAAATAAACGTATCCAGGTGTTAGAATGGCCAAGTCAAAGTCCAGATCTGAATCCAATCGAGAATCTGTGGAAAGAGCTGAAGACTGCTGTTCACAAACACTTTCTATCCAACCTCACTGAGCTCGAGCTGTTTTGCAAGGAAGAATGGGCAAGAATGTCAGTCTCTCGATGTGCAAAACTGATAGAAACATACCCCAAGCGACTTGCAGCTGTAATTGGAGCAAAAGGTGGTGCTACAAAGTATTAACGCAAGGGGGCCGAATAATATTGCACGCCCCACTTTTCAGTTTTTTATTTGTTAAAAAAGTTTAAATTATCCAATAAATTTTGTTCCACTTTACGATTGTGTCCCACTTGTTGTTGATTCTTGACAAAAAAATTAAAATTTTATATCTTTATGTTTGAAGCCTGAAATGTGGCGAAAGGTTGCAAGGTTCAAGGGGGCCGAATACTTTTGCAAGGCACTGTACATATATATATATATTTATATATATATATATATATATATATATATATATATATATATATATATATATATATATATATATATATATACACAGTGGGGAAAACAAGTATTTGATGGGTTTTCCCATTGGCAGTGCAACCCTCTTTAAAATAAACTGCTGTATTTTAAGCCAAAAAAAGCTGTTATTTTGAAAGAACAATATGTCTATATGCTGCCATAGCAGATTCATGGCACATTAAGCCCCCAAATTATTTTTAATTTGTCCGTTTTACCCTTGTTTTACCCCCGTTTACAGACGTCGCACAACCGCTTTTGTTTCAAGCTAGCCATAATACGTAGGAAATTAATTATATTCATTATTCAAAATGTCATTTTTAGCTCAGAATCATTAATTGATGTCTAAAATTTCATTAAAAAAAAAACAAAAAACGACTTCAAAAAATTATTCACTTGCATATTTTCAACTTTTAAACAAATTACGTCACAATGAAAAAAATGGTATCTGTAAAAAAGTCACGGATATCTACCTCATAACTATCGCTTAATTGTATTTTTTTTTGTTACTATCGCATTTTCTCCTACATGTTAGATGATAATAATCGATCAAAACAAAGAAAAATTTAAAAACAACATATAAAAGGGTAAACATATGAAAAAGAACATCTCGACCACTCCTTGATGTCTGCGATTTCCGCATCGCGACCTTTGTTGTATTACCATGTTTGACCCATAAAATCCCCCAAAATCCAGCTGTGGCCATTCACAGCTGTGTCTTGACACTCGATAATACATGCTACATGGAGTTTTTGGATCGAAACAAGGTCAGTACGCGACAATATCTCGTTTAAGTCATGGCGTCTGTAATTCTGTTCTCGCGTGCTTTCACCTCCAGAAAGGGTTTTGCTGTTTAAAAACAATTTTAAAAAAAAAGGCCTCCTATCCAAATTTTTTCTTCCCCCAGAAAATTGAGATTTTAAGCTTTCCAATGATGTATCACACTTGCATATCGGACAATTTTGAAAGGTGGCCAAATTGGGGGTTTCAGAGCGTCACCTGAGTGTTTTCCGCCATATATAGATTGTATAGTTTCTATCTATCTATCTATCTATCTATCTATCTATCTATCTATCTATCTATCTATCTATCTATCTATCTATCTATCTATCTATCTATCTATCTATCTATCTATCTATCTATCTATCTATCTATCTATCTATCTATCTATCTATCTATCTATCTATCTATCTATCTATCTATCTATCTATCTATCTATCTATCTATCTATCTATCTATCTATCTATCTATCTATCTATCTATCTATCTATCTATCTATCTATCTATCTATCTATCTATCTATCTATCTATCCATCCATCCATCCATCCATCCATCCATCCATCCATCCATCCATCCATCTATCTATCTATCTATCTATCTATCAAGTATTACAATTAATTGCTATTATTTGCAGAAGCAGTCAAGCTTTGGTCTTAAATAAAAAAGAAAAAAATACATTAATTCCTTTTAGAATAATAGTGATTAATGGGATTGAGTGAGTCGATTTTTTTTTTTCCATTGTCAGACCATTTGCATACTGGTACTTGAATACTTTGAGCAGCTGTCTTTCGCTTGATGTCATTCATTCTTGCTGTCGTCTGTCCCTTTAACGCTGAACGCATAAACTGTACATTCTTCAGTATGCAAATGCACATCCACATGCGAGTTGAACTGCATTTATTCGTTTGATGATGTTGCTGGTGGCTTGACTTCAGGATTGTGTCGAGGCTGCTTGTAATAAATGTTCCTGTGCGAGTGGGCCCGAAGAGATATATGACAAACAGAGCAAGAGTGAGAAAGGATAAGAAATATGGGAAGAAAAAGGGAGGAAAAAGGGAGTTGAGGGGCAGGGGGCTGCCTTCCTTCTCCAGGGTCTCTCTATGTTTCCCATTATGTAAGCCCTGGTCACCGGCAGCATGCCAGCAGGCAAAATAAAAGAGACTCTCTGGCTTGGCACGGCTCTTATTTTCCTATCCTCAGTTTGGGGTCACAGAGGGGTCATGCAGCTGGATGGGGTGCTGGGGGGAATCGGGGGATCTGGGCTGGTCTCCAAAACCCAAAAGACCCAAGGTTCAAGTACCAGCTGAAAGCAATCAAGAGGAGGGGGGGGGCATGTGGGGGTGGAATTTGGGAGTGCCACAGCTGCTTGCAGCGGCGCGTTTGTGTGGACCTTTTCCTTTTGACGCTCCCCTGTCCCACTTTTGCCCCTCGCACACACGCACACGCGCAACATATTTGAGACATGAAGCAAGATGTCCACAAGGTGCCTGTGTGTGGGCGCTCCCATGTGTTTGTGAGTGTGAGCATGTGTACGCGAGGTCACCCAAAAGACAAAAAAGGGATGAGAACAATGAGCCGGCCACGTCCAGTTTTCAACCTGGCTGTTTTTTCCGCCAAAGACACACATCTTGGGTGCAGGCGACTGCTGTGCATCACATCAGCGCGTCTGCATAAAATGACCCCGAAAAAAGTTCAGGTTCAGCTTTTTTCATTAGAGGTCGTGACACTTCATTTGAAATCCAGGCATGAAATACCAGCTTAAAGTACCAGGCAATAAAGCACTTGCCAGGATCAAATAGAGGCAAAAAAAAAAAAAATCCGATTAAAAGCAGGTGTTGTGAGTTTTCCTGCTCTGGTTTTGGTCTAATCTCCCCCCTCGGATGACACAATAAATGCCAACAAATGCAACACCATTTCCCACTGATTGCTTCCATCCTTTGGAAAGTTTCTCACTACTCAAACTCGTTTTTCCCCCTCTAGTAGGAAGACAGTGTTTCTAGCTGCAGGGAAGTGGAGTTGATTGAAGACTTTGATGAAGCTAAAAACAACGTGAAGACCTCACGCCATGCTCGCGGTAGCCTTGCGATCCAAGCTTGACGTACTATTTGATTTACTTTTGACTAACTTGTCTATGTCAAAAGGAATATTAGGACTTCACGGAACAAAACATACGTAAGGGGAAAAAATGTAAATATGATAATGAAGTTGTAGCATTACAAAATACAAACACAAACTACTTTTGCAAGAAAAAAGATGCCCAATTAGTATTTTTAATGTTATTATTAACCACATTTTAAAAAATTTGGTTATGACATTATAAGAATAGTTTTAATGTTTATACAACATCATAACTTCCTTATTACTACAACACTGACATATAGGATGACGATATTTTTTAGATGCAATCTTTTTTCAGTGCCATTGACAATGACGTTTCATTGAATTGAGAGGGCTGGAAGCCAATTTGGATCCCAACAGTTCAGTTCAAATGGAATCGGACATCTACCGCCGTGAGTAGCAGATAATGAGTTAAGTTTGAGGTAATTTGCAAATTGTTGAGACTTTATTATCTCATCATTCTGTAAATTTTTGTGTTAATCCTCATTCTCGTGAGGAAATGATTTCTTAAAAATGTAATTATGGTTAGAGACAAGTTTCCTGAGTGAAACATAGGCGGCACCATCTTTGACATTTTGTGCTATGGACTTCCGGTTTAGACAGAACACCATGAATTGCGGTTGAAGTAGACAAAGTTTTAAACTGCCAAATCAAACCAGAGGAACCAAAGGATTCTCCAAAAATTGATTCAGCACGATGTAGATGACACTCTGGGAATTTCGGTGCTGTGCTTGGTTGTGTGAACTCCTGGTAGCGCCTATATATACAGTATATGCTTGGAAGTGGAATGTTTTGAACAGCATCCAGCTTCAAAGCACCAGTGTGGCTCTATCTCGCCATACGCCCTAAATCGAAACCAGCAGCAGATTAAAGTGCCTGTGACACGAAAAAGTATGTTTATTTCATAATACACGCGATATTTTATGCTCCTGAATGAAATGGACAGTGCAATTTTTTGAATCCCACGCTATTAAATTACAGACTTCCGGCTTCGGTCTTGCATTGAGGAAGAAGGCACTGTGACGTGTACGGGAGAAGGAGTCCTCTTCACAATACAGCCGTACTGTTGTATGAGAAGAACGAAGGATTCAGCTGATTTTGTGGATTAATTCGTTTATTTTTTGCATCACGCCAACCAAACGGCTCCAGAAAAATCTTGCTGTTCGAGGGAGAGGCGTGAGCCTTTTTGGGGGTTCAAAAGGTTCCAATTCACTGATGGATATTGGTCAAAACAAGCCCTTCTACTATGGGACCACGGGACTTACGAGGATACTGGGATAATTTTAATATGTAGGTGGCTTGCATTTTGTGGCTGACATGCTCCTTGACCCCTCGGCCGACGACCGGCGGCTTGTCGCACATCCCCCCGTCAGGAAAGCACTATACTCGACTTATTGCCCTCTTCATGTGCCCGGTGTTCTGTCAAATTTTCCAACTGATCAGAAATTGCAACTTTGTGTTAAAAATTGCTGCAAATATAGCGATTACAAAGTAAACACTACAAACTTTCTTTAAATAAAGGACAACTTACATTTGATCATGGATGGGCATGTAAAAAGCTCTTCTCATACACATATTGTCATGTTAGCTGCATAACAACTGCAGCCTCCTTCCTATGAGTCTCTCGCTGTTTACGACTTTGCCGTGTAGTAAAGCATTATTTTGCCATATTCGTGTTAACCATTTGGCAGCTACGCGCTCCTCCGACGTCGGCCGGTTTGTCCGGCGGTCATTGTCCAGCTGCTTCCCCGCAAACGAGCCCTCTGCCCTCAGCATGGCAACGACGAGCTCTAACTTGTTCGCCGCCGGGCGGGATGCCGATCGGCGAAGACAATCGACAACCCGGTCATCATGTGAAATGATCCGGGCTAGTTATGTGTGATTTTCGCTTCGATGACTTTGAAACATCACTTGGTTCGGGTTAGCGTGTTGGCTAGCTGTCATGCCTCTTGGTTTGTTTACATTCTCCGAAGCCGGGGAAGGGAAATGTCATAAGCCCGATTTAGGTGGCATAAAATATCGTTCGGGAGGTGCGACAGTAAAGGTGAAGTCGACAGTTTTGACCATTATGGAGTAATTTTCCCATGTCGTCCTGAATAAATGCATTTTTATTATTTCATATTCCATTTAGCACAAGATTTATTTGTCATGACCATGCCATTTATTTAGCTATTGGGGAAAAATACTGGAGTAGAGAGACTGAAACAATGACATTTTGCAGCTCTCTTCGCCGAGTTTTTCTCGTTCTGAATTATTCCCCCTCAATGGGCTGAATAGTAAAACAGATGAGACCATTCTCCCGCTGAAGTCATCCACCTGTTGGGGACGCTAGAGCCCTATAATGGTAGGCGTGGCTAACCCGCAGATTAAAAGACTAATTTCTCATCATCTGCGTTTTGCCTAATTGTTGTATATAGTCGAATCGTCTCAAAATATGATTCTAATTCACATAATTAGATTCACATAATACTTTTTTTGTCCTGTCGTACGCACTTTAAGGATTTGGCTCGCAGTTTTAACCCTAAAAGATCCACCTCAAAGATTGCATGTTTGTTCTTATCATTTCATTGATTGTTCATGGACAAAATTCTAACAATCTATGCAGCCTGTGGTAAGATTTGGTGTTGATTGATATGCCGGCCACTTCAGTGACCCAAATGAGGCGAGATTACAAATATTAAAGTTGCCCAATGCAGAAGGGCTGACACGGATTTTGTTGTTATAAGAAAATACTATAAGGTAATTTTCATCTAGTTAAGTTATAGTTATGGTATTTTGTGGCCACATGTACATATAAACACATATAGTATGTCACTATTTTTATTGCAGAGACTGATCGCAATAAAACCTTTGGACAACATCATTGCATTTCTTGTTTTTTTTTTTTTTTTTTAAATAATTGGTGCATGTGCAAAACAGGTCAATCAATCACAATTTGTAAAATTATTAGAAAAATATCAACGAAGGTGGAGCATAAATCGAGCCTTCCATCATCAAGGTAGAACGCACTTAGTCTCGATATATGTCCATCAACGTAAGTGTCGTTGTGAAGCACATCAAGTGGTCTTCTTTTGCCTAACAGCAAAGCACATGGATTACTGGAACCATGTCCTATGGTCTGATGAGACAAAGATTAATTTGTTTGCTTCCGATGGTCACAAGCATGTGTGGCGGCAACCAGGTGAGGAGTACAAAGATACATGCGTCATACCAACAGTCAAGCATGGTGGTGGGAATGACTGCATCGTTATAGCTTAGAAATACAGTAGGTACATTTTGACACAGACACAAATTTGTGTGACGTAACTTCATTTCAACCTGCGGGTGATGACGAATTCTTGTAACGTTCAAATTTCATCCTCAAAATCTTACAACTTTTTGGTGGGGAAAAACACATTTGTCTGGATACATACAGTATTTTGTTTTATTCCCCAATTTGCAAAACATTCCAAGTGTCTGAAATTCCCTCCCGTAATAGTAGGAAATTAGCCTGTTTTGTGAGCGAATGCTACTCTTTAACCAGACACCCCAAGTGCACCAAAGTAACAAAAAAGAAATCTCGCCAAGTGACCTTGGACTCAAAATAAAGGAAAATATGCCTTGTCAGTGCCACAATTGCAACGTAGTCGTCCACCATTGTTGTTTTTGAGTGGAGAACACAATGCGCGCGCATGAATTGCATACTTCCAGTTCACACTGTGACAATAACACTTGCGGTCGTACTCTGAAAGCCAGTTTGCATTTCCAGGCCCTCAAAAACCAAGTGCGCTGTGTGCGAGTCGCTCACCAAGCAGCTGGGCTTCAACTATTCAGCTCATAACAATGCAGAGACACTGCAGCAAGGCCATTAAGGTTTCGTGTAAGCACTCATGATGTCTTGTGAAAGTCCATTACGTCTTACTTAATAGGAGCAGCAGATCTTCTCCTGGCTCTCGGCTGCTTATGCTCCGAGTTGGCACCTAGAGAATCCTCCAGGCCTCCAACTTGTGTTATCATCTGGATTCCCAGCACCGCTCTCTGGACTTGCTCAACTCATGCCCGGACGCTGTGGGGATGGGAGGTGGAGGAATGGCTTTGCTGTGAGAGGAGGAGGCAGACAGTATGATAGAGTAGTGGTTCTCCAGCACAGGTTTTGTGGTAGACATCCAATTCATTTTAAACCGGGAAAACTGGCTGGGTATTGTTTCAGAAAACCTTCAAGGAGCTTACATTTTAATCAAATCAAAGTGTTGTGCTTTAAAATGTTCCAATTATACAGTAGTGGTATTTAAAGAACCAAATATTTACCGGACAAATGAACACAATGTTTGAGTGTTCTTGTGTGGCAAAAACAGAGGAAGTGATAGAGACAGTCGACCCGTGAACCAGACACAAAAGTGCAGGATGACACACACGCACACACACGCTCATACTATGTCATATGTTGAGGGGGTATGTGGGGGTCTTGCCGATAAGACACTGGAGGACACGCTCACTGGCTTGAGTGACGGAAAGAGCGAGCGGGGCTGGCTGTCGTCAGGCCGGCCCAGAGCCGGAAGCGCGCAGGGGATAAGGCAGCCATGTGGCAGGATGTTATGGATTTCTAATTAGAGCCATTCATCTGTCAGTGGCGGCAACGGCGACGCTTTCACTTGAGCTGTTCCTCGGCCACTGCTCTCGCCGGAACGCCACACTTCAAGCTCGGCTGTCTGTACTTTTTTTTATTGCGCTGCTTTCAAGGATGGCTGAGCGATGAATCCCTGCTCAGTCTAATTAATTGAAATTTACTTCAAATTTTGTATTTAAGTTTGTAATAGCTAATGGTGGCCAATGAATGAATAACAAGCATGAGTGTGCTACTATTGGCTGAAAACAGCCCTCTACTAGCGAACTTGTAACCTTCAGTAACAATAAATCTGCAATAAATTTATAAGCCCTGATATAAGCAAATCAAAAATCCAGCTCCGAGGATCAATATACACTGGCCCATGCTCATTGCTAAAAAGTTTCAAGACAATTGGTTCACAATTGCTGGAAGAGTATGACTTCAAAGTAAAGTCTCGACAAAAACACCAACTTGAGATGTAACTTGACAGGGATTTAGCTTGTAATAATGAGAAAAAGAAGAAAGGTGCTCATCTCTACATGGCTATGGCTATTTGTGGCTTACATAGAGAGCTGAACAACAATGCATTAGTTGTATTTAATAAAAAATAATTTTGTAGAAGTGGACAATTTTTTTAGTGGCATACCTGATTATGTCTTATTTAGGCAAACTTCCTAGAATGAGTTGGTCATAATTTGAGCACTGGAATCACCCAAATGGCTGGTTTCCTATTAAGGGGCCGTTTACATGGTGACTCTCCGAGAAGACGAAAAATTTCATGTTTGCATTTATATGGGCCCGTCTCTATTCGAACAATGTTGCAATTCCGCATGAAAACGATGTAGTACTCATGCCTGGCCCTAGGGGGCAGTGCAGATTTACAAGGCGACAGCGAATGATGCACTTTGACCCCACCAAAGTTCCTCAGCCCGGAAAAAAATATGCCCGCCCACTCGAAGCGATGGCATTTTTCTTTTGTTCAAAAATGCACAAAAATAGAAACGTTCAACATATTTAATTTAAAAATATTATTAAAACAGTAAACTAAAGCTGACATTCCGCCATATTTGTTGTTTTTAATGTTTAGTAGCACCGCTGCGCATGTCCAATGTGACGTGTACGAGTGCTGACGTTATCCCGCGGTGTCGCCCGCAGGAGACTTTGATACGCATGCGGAGATTGCCCCCCTCAATCCCCCGCAATCAAATTCTTCCACTTTGGAGGCAGGATTCGGACTTTTTCGTCTTCGCCTTCCGTCTCCGCTGACACCATATGCACACGAGGCATCTCTGCAACACAGTCATTGTGTCTTCGTGTCGCAGAGTCGCCATGTAAACTGCCTCTAAGTTACCTGCATTAGTCCTTGAGGCATTTCATGCATGCTGGTATGATAGACATTTCCACAAATTCAGTTGAAGAATGTATGGGGGAATAACCACCACCACAACCACCACAAAACAACAATAGAGAATATTCCAAGGATATGTGAGCCATTGCAATATTACAGCACAAAATTTCAAAGCAGCTAACATAAAATACAACACACTCTTTCACAGCTCAGCATACATATAAAAGGTGTCTTACTGGGGAACAAGCACCTAAGAGTGGTATCACCATGATGATGTCATTCATGTCAGCAACTGTAAGGGCCCACAGGGTGTGGCTCATGGGACAGTTGAGGTCAGCCGCTCCTTGGCTTTGACTGAAATTTGACCTGAAGAGGAAATATGAAGCACACTTCTCCATAAACCATTTGACTGATTGCCATCATACTTCATGCCGCTACTCATAATCCCCTGAGGTTGACATCAGCATGTGTTGAAAACAGTTTTTTTTTTTTTTAACCGATTGCAGGTGTAGATTTTGATTGCAAGCAATTTTGGTGGGAAAATTTGAAGTTCAGCAAATGAAATGCTTAAATGTACAGCGCAGTACATCCCACTTCAAAAATGTGGGTGGTTAGGTGTTGTTGTTGTTTTTTTTTTTTTCTTATCACACCAAGAGTAAAGGAGCTCCAATGTAAAAATCCTGAACATTGTAAATGTCGGAGAAAATGTGAATATTCTTCTGTGGGCCACTTACATATTTTCTGCGAGTGCCCTAAGATTTCGTCTTTCTGGGAAAATGTAGTGACGGTTGTTGAGAAAATTTTGTGTTTAAAATTAAAGTGAGTTTTGATGTTTTATCTGGGTAACATCCCAACAGGGCTTACAAAACAAGACAGGTACCTCCTACAGATATTGCAAGCTAAAAGCAAGAAAACAATGACTCGAAAGTGGTTAAAAGAAGCATCACCTGCAGTCATTGAATGGATGAACATACTGAACGAGATTCACATTATGGAGCGAATGACCTTTCTCCTAAGACAGTATGTGCTGAGTGATCATCACACACTAAATGTACATTAACTAATCGCGTAGTATTATTATTAGCATCAACTTTAGCGGGGCAAGCATCCTCTTAAACGCTCCGACCTTTTTTTTTTTTTTTTTTTTTTTTTTTTTACATACAGTTGTGGCTTCAATGTGGGTTTAATTGAAAATAATGTACTGATTTTTCTGCTGAGTGTGTAATATCATCACAAAGTCCTTATAGATGCTACTATCTATGCTCGCCTATCTTCGTTCAAAATTGTTGGAAACTTTTATTTATTTTTGGACTAAAACTTTTGAATTTTACAGACGAAAACATTTTGAGTAACTGTTGACTAAAATTAGACAAAATTTGTATGAGATTTCGTTGACATAAACTAAATGAAGACGAACACATTTTGAAATTACTAAAATATGACAAAGAGTAATAAGTATTTTCGTCCAAAAGACGAAGACAAAAATTAAAAGGGCTGCCAAAAACAATGCTGCTCCAAAGTTGGGTCAATTGCGTTTAACGCAATAGCATAAGGAAGAAATGCCATGAGAAAAAGCTGGACAGCAGGCTAAAATGGTAACATGAAACAGCTCAGGCCGCAGCAGAAGTCACTACAAGATAAAAGCGGAAAAAGACAACGGGTGATGGCAGGGTGTGAGAGCGAGCATGGAGTCTACGGAGGGGAGTAAGACGGGCTGAGATGGGAAGGGGGGCAGTGCAGTGTGAGGCCGGGAACATAGAGCAGCGGCCGGGGGGATGTTTAGATAGGTGCAGGCTGCCACTAGGAAGTCCACGCTCCAGTATAAACAGGCCGCTACACAAGCTAGCGCTCCCAACTGTGGGAGAAATCTGCCCTGAGACGCACACAGTTGAGCAGGGGATGGCGGGAGGCGAGGGAGGACGGCTACACGGCCACTTTCAGATCCCCACTGAATATATACACAGCTGACTCTCTGAGGCCTCACTGGAAACATTTCCGTCTGCCCGCCAGAGAGACGTCAGTGACGGCCCACTGCGCAGGCCGCTCCTCACCTCGATCTGTACTGGTGTTGTCACGATTGCAAAATTCTGACTTTGGCACAATACCTGCGTATAGTACCTTGAAAATGGTAGTCCATGAAGTGTTTTAAAACCCTGCAGTACCAGAGATTGCCAATGGAGGTTGGCTTCAAAAAAGAGCAACGCTCCACAGATCCCATAGTCAAACTGCTTAAAGCTCGGCTTCTTCCCACTCCTTTTCGAGCTACACGTGTATGTATTGTTATAATTTTTGTTACATTCATCATGACTGTTTAATTTTTTATTGTATTTTATTTTTTCCATACTTGTTGTTTTTTGTTTTTTGTTGTTATTGCTCGAAATAAAATCAATCAATCAATCAATCAAACTGCCTAATTTCGCCATCAAAATAAACCTGTTTTACACTTTATAGAGCAAGTGACTACTTTAAAAAAAAAAAAAAAAATCTTAATCTCATAGAGACCTGTCACACTCTTATTATGGTTCCCAATAACACTCTAAAGTTGAATTTGAAAGTATTTACCTCATTTATATTGGGAAGCCTGGCTTTAAATGCTCATGATTAAGTACCATTAACTGTGCTAGTCATCCAATCCATTTTGATTGGGAGGTTTGGCAGTGAATCATCGCATCAAAAATCGATTGGACGTATAGTGCCGTCAATGACAGCAATGAGTTCAATGAATTCCCCAAGGCACAGGTGTCAAACCGATTCCAGAAAGGGCCTAGTGGGTGCAGGTTTGCTTTCCAACCAATGAAGAGGACGCCTTTTCACCAGTTAGATCTTTTACATGTGTAATCAGTTAAAGCTTGTCAGGTGCTGCTTGTTTCAGCAGGAAGTTCATTGGGTAAACTCTCTGCGCTTTATCGGTTGGAACAAAATCCAGCACCCACTAGGCCCTTTCTGGAATCGGTTTGACACCTGTGCCCTAAGGTAAAAGCATGGTACAAACTGAATTCAAACTTCTTGGAAAAGCCATCCCTTCATGATAATAGGATGTGGGGTGACTTAATCCTGAGTTAGGCTTCTGCGTTGCGGTGACGGCGTAGTAGACCCTACGGCGTCAATGACCATTCGATAGTTCTGCGGCAAGGGAATGCGTTGCTCTGTAATTCATAGCAGTGCAATGGTTTGCGGTTCAAAGCCGAAC
Source organism: Corythoichthys intestinalis (assembly GCF_030265065.1). Lineage (NCBI taxonomy): Eukaryota > Metazoa > Chordata > Actinopteri > Syngnathiformes > Syngnathidae > Corythoichthys > Corythoichthys intestinalis. The sequence continues at coordinate 30,785,106 of NC_080400.1, forward strand.
CGTACGGTTCGCCCTGTATGGTTCAATACGCCTTTATGAATCGCGCCTTTTAGGTTTTGCATTTAATTTATTCCGAACGCCTGTGGAATGAATTGGTCGAGCTCTGTGTGCCTGTGTGTGACGGGAAGCACCGCTGTGGAGAAATTCCCGCCCCGCAAATAAATGTCCGACCGCTGTCAAGCACCTGTGTAATAGAAGCCGAGTAACGCCCTCCCTCGCTTACGAGCGAAGTGAAAGTGAAACAAGAAAGAAAACCAAAAGCTATGGCGAGTGGAGGAGTGGAGAGACCGAATTTTGAGGAAGGACCGGCTCCTTTCAAATCTGCGGTGTGGCAACATTTCGGTTTCCCAGTGGACTACAATGCGGAGGGAGAGAAAATATTGGAAAAAAAAAAAAAAGAAAAAAACAACAATTAGCAAGCATTGCTCACCGCTTGTTCCCTATGCTAATGGCAACACTTATAACATGACTCCGGCACCTCAGCCGGCATCATCCACAGATATCACTTTCTCAGAGCAGGACAACCCCGAAGATGACACCAGTGAAAACACAGGGCGGGCTTCCTTAATTTATTTGCAACGCTTGACCCGCATTACATTGTTCCCTCGCGGACATATTTCTCCAACAACGTAATTCCCGACATTTATGAAATGGCACGCAAAGCCATCGAAGATGATTTCGCTAAAGCACATAGTTTCGCCCTGACCACTGATAGTTGGACGTCCCATGCTACAGAGTGCTACTACCTAACTGTGACGGTCCACTATAATTCATACCTGTCAAGTTGTATGGTCTCGGCGTAATTTGTACAAGTGAGCACGGATTTTTAAATGTGTACACCGTATGTTACGTTAAAAATCTGTACATTTTTCGTGCATTACGTTTTTTCCCTCCGTTCGGATTTCGTCACCGTTTTGGCATGAGACAATGTGCACTAATACGTTGGTTGAATGACGCGAGAAAAGTCAGAGACACGGAGAGGGAAGAGTGTTTGTTGTGACGCTGTAGCAAACGTGATGCTGGGCTAAGTGCCTCCAATATTTCCTGACAGTAGCCGACAGCCTACAATCTATGCCTAGATATCTCATGCGTATAGAACTACATGCGAAATGACAGACTCGGTAGCGTTAGTAAACAGCCGCCATTTTAGAGCAGTTAACCTCTCAGAAAGGCTCTGTTGTAGCGAACCTTCCTAGCGAACCTAAGTAATTTATTATCTAAAATAATCCTAAATCGGCAAAATCTTGACCTGAGTCTATCTTTAAAGGATGAAACAGTTTTAAAATTTTCACATGTCGAAAGTAGACAGAGGAGAACTAATGCAAAACAGGATCAATTTTATCAACTTTAACGGGTGATTCACAACATTAAATGACCTCCAAACATAGCAAAGGTTACTATACTGTATATATATATATATATATATATATATATATATATATATATATATATATATTTTAAATAAATAAATTTAAAAAAAAAAAAATAAAATAAAAAACATGAAAGGTAACACCAGTTACTTCGCCAAGTAACTTTTTTACTATTGTGTGTGTATTTCAGTCATTACACTAGCCAAAGAGCTAAGAGGCATTTTAACAGTCGAAAATGTTTACATTTTAAGTGTTTATTTCATTTTCTTAAAAGCAAAATAAAGGCAGTTAAAAAAATAAATAAATAAAAAAAAAAAGCAAAACGCAAACCAAACCGAAACCGTGATCCCAAAACCGTGGGTCAAACCGAACCGTGGGCTAACTGAACCGTTGCACCCCTAGTAATTCACTAATTCATTCAACGCCAAGCCACAACAGGGTTGTTGCGTTGTGTTTGTGCGGTTTTAGGGGACTCTTGTCGACTTCCTCTAGTTTTCTTCCAATTACACAACAATGCCAACGGAAATGGAACGCTTGAATGTGGATCTTCAGCTCATCAACATTGAGGAACAAATGTTGATCATACAATGTTGAGAAATAGGCGACGCAGAAGACGGTTGCGGAGGTGGTCTGTCCGACTGTTGATGGCGCACACAGACTGGCAGTTTACGAATTCTAGCATCGGGTGGAAACCAGCAAGCTGCGTTGTCCAGCATTTTGTCTGATTTCTTTGCCGTGTCCTACAACCAGCCAGTGGGAAGCCATAGCAGATTTCTGGCTGCTATGGAACTTCCCAAACTGTGTTGGAAGCCTTGATGGTAAACAGGTTATCATAAAAGCACCGAGGTACTCTCAATCAGTGATGATGTATGTATAAGTGTGTGAACTGTCTGTTGTTGAAAATTAAACATCAAAACAACTCTTTTGACACCAAACCTGCTCTTTATTTATATATAGTACTTGACTTATTTTATTTTCCACAGTACTCACAGCAAACATTTGTACACAAAAAATGATAAAGTGCACCAACCAAAAATACGACAAAGTGATACAGAGCTGACCGTTTTTGGCCGACTGTGTCACCGCTTCATGTCGCCGTTCGCTTCTGGACACACACATACAATACTTGTCTCGGAGGTTCTTCCATTTTTTTAATGCAATCGCTGACCTCCAGCACAGTATTTTCAGCAATCTCCTTCCATGAATTGCTTGCCATTTGGCAATCTTTAGAATGTCTTGACCAGACATTGTAGAGGTTGTCGTATTTTCGGACCTCTTCAAAGATCGTCGGCTTGGTCCATTTTAGCGTGTAGCACAACAATGTTTAAAAACTAGCGGTGATTTTGCGCTGAACCGGAAACCAAAGTTTGAGCGGACCAATCATAATCCATTTGTGTCACGTCACCATGCATTGACGTGACGCCCAGTCAGGAATTTGTGGAGGTGCACGTTAGGCTACGGCGGAGGGTTGTAAATCGGGTCTGCCTTGATGGCGTAGGTCTTCCGCAGAAGCATAACTCCGCCTTTATTCTTGCATTAAAATCGCTAAGTTGGACTCTCACTACAAAAAATGTCAAAACGTATGACTTCCTAGGCCACACGCAGGATTGAATGTCAATCAGTGTCAATCGCAGCGAATGAGTCATGGGCTTGAATACAAAGAATCATAGCATCTATTGCACCTGACACAAGATGCTCAAATGTCATTTTTGGCATTCTGTTGGCTCTTTCTTGATTGGGACATTTGTTTCCCTTTTGTAGAGTTTTGGATACAATTCCCAGCCAATCACACACGCATGCACACCCGCACCCTCACAAGCACACACACTTCACGCTGGTTTTCAGGGGAATTTCCTTTGAACATGAAACCCCTTGCAGCGAGTGAAGAGAAACATTCCACGAGAACCAACACACTGGCACGCCCCTCCTTGGCCAATCGAGACCTCCTACTGACACGCAGGGGTTAGCTTAAACAACACATGCAACATACAGTGTAACAGTGATGCTAAAACTGCTGAATGACAGGGGTAACGTTTTCTCAAAATACTTTTCATTATTGAACCAATATTTACATAGTTGCAGCATCATAAACGTAGTTCATCTATGAAATTGTTATATTTCATTTACTAATTTCTCAAGTTCACCAGCCAGACCTCATGGCAAGCTTCTCATGACTTCATCGTTTGGACTCACGGTGTAACACATCATCCACTTGTCTGTACTTTTTACTCTATCTGTATGTGAGTTGGCTCGTGTTGTATAGAGCTTGGCAGTCTCTGCGAGTACTTTCGACATAATATGGACTACGAAATTCCTGAGGGTTCGTTGAGCTCACATACCACACATGCACACACACATACCAAAATAGAGTTCTATGACATTGCAGGGGATATGGCATTGGGTTAAACTAAGAACGCATAAAACTTGGGGTACATCTGGATAAAACTAGAGTTGTAACCATTTATTAAATAATTAACTGTCTAATGCACACTAAATGAAGTCACAGTAAATCCTCAGTATTTGATTGATTGTTGTTTCGCTGGGGGTGGTCTGGGGCGACAGGTGGTCCGGGCCCAGGTGCTTCGATGGGTCGGAAGCCAGTCACCCACTCCAGGTGGAGACCCTGTCTAACCCAGGGTCTAGTGGGCGGTGGGGGTCTCGTGGTATGTGAGTTGGGGGGTTGAGGCGGTGGCTGGTTGGTGGAGGGGGTGGTCGTGGGGGGCAGTGGTGCGTCCCCTCATCCCTGGTTAATGGGGGCGTGGATGGTCCGGGGGACCACCCTGGGTTCTCAGGGGGGATGACGGCGGCTGCGCTGGCTCACCCCCCTGACTGCCTGGGGAGGCATATATACATAGAACACATATACATAGAATAGGATGTCAACATATCCACCTTTACAAGGGATTCACACGATAATCAGTTCTACACCTCACATTGCCGATTTGTGTATGCTCCACTCCACCGAATCACATCTCTTTTGAACCCCCCCCCCTTCTCCTCTCAGGCCCCCCCTCATGGTGCCAACCAGAAATACAATCGCTAACGATAGCACTACTATATTCATCATGAAGGCGTTGAATGTATTTGTTGTTGTTGTTTGTTCTTCTTTTCTGTCTCTCTGTTACGGCTCACTCACCCTCACCTTCACATCCTCCTCCCCTTCCTCACTGACTCTGCTGTGCACACCTGTCACCAATTTCCACACCTGCCTCCACTTCACAATCAACAGCCTGCTACTACAAAGACCGGTCTGCACGTCATTCAACGCCAGAGCTTCACCTAACCTCACATGGTAAAGTACAGACTGCTCAATCAACCAAACCTTGACTTATTGATATCCCTTTTCTTCACAGCAACTCCAAGCCATCTCAGCCTTTCCAGCACTGCCAGGAAATCTACAGAGCCACCAATTCACACCGTTTTTTCCCCTTTTTGTGTTCAATAAACACGCCCTTGGGGTGATTCTGATAACCGACTTTTCACTGCTGAGCTTTCGGGTCACATCCTCCAGCCACCATAACACTCTCTCTCCTTTTCTAATTCCTTTTCTGTCACTCCATAACCCTTTCCTGCTCGTTGCTTTCTTTTAATAAATGAAACGCAATGAATAATGATACATTAAAACTGTTCAGACCAATAGGACACTTAGATTCCCATTCAACTTGTTCAGCAGCTGAACAGGACAGGTTATAAAAAGAAAAAAGTAATGAGTTAAAAAAAAAAAAAAAAACTGTAGGGGTATATATAAAAAACGGTTAAAAATAAAATTTAAAAATATTAATTTATTCATACATATACAGTGGGGCAAATAAGTATTTCGTCAACCACTAATTATACAAGTTCTCCCACTTGAAAATATTACAGAGGGCTGTAATTGTCAACATGGGTAAACCTCAACCATGAGAGACAGAATGGGGAAACCCCCCCCAGAAAATCACATTGTTCGATTTTTAAAGAATTTATTTGCAAATCATGGTGGAAAATAAGTATTTGGTTAATACCATGCAAATCATGGTGGAAAATAAGTATTTGGTTAATACCAAACATTCATCTCAATACTTTGTTATGTACCTTTTGTTGGCAATAACGAAGGACAAACATTTCTGTAACTCTTCACAAGCTTTTCACACACTGTTGCTAATATTTTGGCCCATTTCTTCATGCAGATCTCTAGAGCAGTGATGTTTTGGGGCTGTCGTTGGACAATACGGACTTTCAACTCCCTTCGCAGATTTTCTATGGGGTTGAAATTACCAGTGGTCTTGTATGTCTTCCATTTTCTAATAATTGCTCCCACAGTTGATTTCTTTACACCAAGCGTTTTACCTATTGCAAATTCAGTCATCCCAGCCTGGTGCAGGCCTACAATTTTGTCTCTGGTGTCCTTCGACAGCTCTTTGGTCTGGACCATAGTGGAGTTGGAGTGTGACTGACTAAGCTTGTGGACAGGTGTCTTTTATACAGATAATGAGTTAAAACAGGTGCCATTAATACAGCAACGAGTGGAGCCTCGTTAGACCTCGTTAAAAGAAATTAGACCTCTTTGAAAGCCAGAAATCTTGCTTGTTTGTAGGTGACCAAATACTTATTTTCTACTCTAATTTGGAAATAAATTCTTTAAAAATCAAACAATGTAATTTTCTGTTTTTTCTTCTTCTCCACATTCTGTCTCTCATGGTTGAGTTTTACGAATGTTGACAATTACAGGCCTCACTAATCTTTTCAAGTAGGAGAACATGCACAATTGGTGGTTGACTAAATACTTATTTGCCCCACTATACGTAATACAGTAAGTCAATTAAGTAAATACAAAACTAAAAAAAAAAGACTAATCATCCCTTAGCCAGTAAGTGGCTATATTCTTCGTAACAAAGAAATAGCAGTTGCCTCATAGAGTGCTTGTAATTGTGACTCATGCTATTTTTGCATAACGAAACATCTAGAGAATGAGTGTAATGTTGACCGACATATCCAATGTTAAAATCCCTTGAAATAACCTCAGCATGACTGGCAGCCCTCCACCGCCACCCACACACCTCCCTTTCACCTGAATGGCACACACATGTATCTTGCACTGCCACTTCTCAAAACATGAACTAAGAACCAAACGAATGTGCCCACAAAGCTGTAAAACTATAAACTTTACAAGCACGACAGCACACAAGTGACCAGATTTTACAACGTTGTGATCCCATGTGATTTGTAGACAATTTCTGGAATTACAGTATTCCAAAGAAAACACCTCATAAGTGAACTGCTACAGTAGCATTCTTATTTTATTTTCCACATCCTCCACAGGATAGGATTTTTTTCCCAGGTCCCTCACAGAGGCAGTTTAAATCAATGAGCAGTTTCATCTCCTTCTCAAATCCATACCAGTGATGATTTCTTTTTTTTGTACTTAGTGTTTAAAAACAAACATACACAATATAGGTTAATTGGAACTACGTTTTGTTGCCTAGCACAAAAATCAAAAGCAAGAAATGCAAGAATACTGACAGTTAGTCAAGATGGTGTATGCATTCATAAGAAAAGGGATTGCAGCTACAATTCCACTTCAACCCATCTTCACCTCTCAGTAATACGTGAGGAGGAAGTTGACCGGGCTGCTGCACTCTTGGTGACACACTCCCCCCCTCCCAGCCTTTGCGCCGGCGTGCGTCTTGCGTCACAGCTGCCGGTCTCGTGGTTTTGACTGCGGTCGCAAAACTGCTCCAGTTCACAGAGTAAGAATGAGAACAAGCACAGCTTTTAAAACAACTTTAAAACAAGATTACTGATCCATCCATAAGAAATGGCTGTTGCACTTCACACTCATGCATGATGAGGAGTCCAATAGATAGCAAAACAATGATTTCCACTGACTGAATCAGACTTTGGGCCACACAATAAGCTTTGACTTTCATCATCCTCCTGGAGGCAAATATTTGGACCATGACATATTAAGGGAACTACTTGAAGAAATTAAAGTTAACAAAGTAATCGGTGACCTTCAGCAAAGATTCGTGTCAGATAAAGAGTTGTGTCTTTATATACAGTACAGAGCAATGTTGTGCATGAACGCGTTCAATGAACAATCGTTCATAAACACATTCATATTTTGGGCGAATGTGAACTAAATGCATAATATTTTGTGTCATGAACGTTACAGTGAACGGCGCTCATTCTAGCGGTTGTGAGTAGCGTTCATAACCTCGTTCATTGTCAAGTACTGGTATTGTGCAGCAAAGAACATACAAGACTACTGTGGAAAATGTGATATCAACTCTTTTTTTAAAATGCACATCTCATCAGATAGACAGTGATTTCCCCCATCCCCCAAGTCTCATCCCATTAGCTATGTGAACACAGGGTGATCATGGGACACGTAGTCCGTATACCACATTCATGAGATCAGAATTAGAGCTTTTCCGACAAAACTGCAGGTAAACCCATAGGCTAAAATCATAAAAAACCAAACCTTAATAGCAGATGTTGAGGTAATTATCGAGGGTTGATTGAATATTTGCTTGATTGATTGAATATTTGCTTGATTGATTGAATATTTGCTTGTGCTCATATATACCATACATAATACATATTGCCATATTTTTTCTTATTTGATATAACCAGTAAATGATTATTGCTTGCTATACTAGGTATAATGTTTAAGTGTTACAAAGTGTTAAAAAGGGTCGGGATGACAACTGCCTTGCTTCATGGCCGCATCATTGCATAACTAGACCTTCCGGGACATCTTCAGCACCTGGTGTCTAGACTTTCGTCTAGACCTTCGAGGACAATTTTCCATTCGAGGACAATTTTCCATTCGAGGACATCTTCCATGGCCGCAGCGTTGCATAACTGAAGTGTCTGGGTCATTCTGACCACTTCACCTGTGCCCTTGCTTACACACGTGTATGTAGTTAGTTACACCTACATGCTCACACATAGCCAACCAAAATCCCATGGGTGTCTCCAGCTTGCTTTCCCCCTCCCTTTAGGGCGCCACCCTTCTGTGTTAGGACAAACCCCTAAATAAAAAGAGCAAGGAGGGTTTTTTCCGTAGATCAATTTTGGTGACTATACAGCGTAATCTAGCATTCCTCTGTCTAGTCCCTCTTTGCTCTCCTTGGCCAAGAAAACTGAGTGTCTTCTCTCCTTATTTTCGGGTAATTTTACAAATGTCTATCTAAGGGTCTAATTTTGAACTTGACAGCAGAAAATTATCCAACCTGGAAACTCAAGCTGCCTGAAGCTGTCACATCTATGTTGTTCTAGCAAATATGGCAGCCTTTGCTCCCAGCAGGTTTTATGGCAGAGAAAACCCTTCTTTTACATTTAGTTAAACTTTAAATATTATCCAAAGATGATAATAAACAAGTTGCATCATAAACATACTTCTGCAACATGAATACGTCGTAAATAAATGCTTAACGGCACTGGGAAGACGCTGTGAGAGAGAATTTTCCTTCGTGTGCGTCCATGACCAAAGGTAAGTACATAATTCACAAAGTTGCAATTTACAAAATCTGGCACAAAATCTGGCTCAGTAGCCAACCAAAATTTGAGTTTCAAGAACAGGTCAGTACTGACGCATATCTGAAATTGAATATGAAGATGAATCTGACACACTTTAAGTAGATAAAATAATTGCTGCCTGTGGTTCTAATATCGACTCTGTAAATAACAGCTTGCTGCAATTATTGGGGAGAAGAAAGAACCAAAGTAAAAATAAAAAACTACAAAAGTTCATTTTTTTGAACCATGAACTTTCGTTCAAAATCTTATGAACGGCAAGCTGTTGAAGTGGATCCCAATCACAGACTCAGAGACGAGGAATAGTGAATGTTTGTATTTAATAAGAAGTACAACCAAGAGAGCACGCCAAACTTATGCGAGTGTAACAAAGTACAACTAGGACAGCACGCCAAAAAATATGCAAATATACCAAAGTACAACAAGAGAGCACAAAGTCCAACAGAAAATAAAGCACAAAAATCAAAATGATAAAACTAGGAAACAACCGTAGGAAACGTCAGAGAGCTTGAAGATGCAGCAGTAAGCATGGCAACCTCCCGCTCTCCTAATACCGTGCGCTCCTAATCCGCCGCAGGTGCGTCGCATGACCCCGCCCATCCAGCTCAAACAGATGCTGGAATGAACAACTGAGAACACAAACGTGACACAAATTTTTGAATTATGAACTATGAGCTGAACAGTTCATTATTAAATTTGTGTACAGCAATTTGAACTATTTAATGTAGAAAATGAACCTTCCCAACACCGGTACAAAGTATCAAGACAAAAATGGTACCAAGACAGCAGGAAAGCTTTGGTGCAATGAACTCACTTTTATCTCTCTATGTATTTACAGTAAACTTTCAAACAAGCAGTGGCCGTTGCCCTGGAGTTTTCTAAACCATCTTTGCTGGCCTACACACAATCAGAAGCACCAAGCATCTTTTACAATTTAGATGAAACTGTATTACATATAGTCAGAGGTGGGTAGTAACGCATTGCATTTACTCATTACATACACTTGATTAACTTTTGTGAGAAAAATGTACTTCTTAGAGTAGTTTTACCACTCAATACTTTCTACTTTTACTTGAGTAGATTTTTGAAGAAGAAACGATACTCTTACTCCACTACTTTGGGCTACATTAAAGCTATTATATTTTTCCTCTTTATCCTACACATTAACTTTTTTTTCTGCCAGAAATGCCGACAGTGGCAGTCTCAGTTTCACCAATAAGACATAGCAACAATAACCACATGACTCCATTATACTAATCAGACGTAACAATGTTTTTTCTCCGCTCCAGGACACTCATGCTCTTTGGATGGGTGATATTTCATTGTATTGTCCTAGGCTGAATTCATTGATTTTTGTGTAATATTTTTGGTCTAATATGGTCATGTAATAGGCAGTGTTGTTAACAATGGCTTTAGAGTATTACGGCGTTACTAACGGTGTTTTTTTTTTTTTTTAGTAGTGAGTAATCTAATTAATTACTTTTCTCATCTTTGCAACGCCGTTACTGTGACTGAGGATGTAAAGGCATTAATATGCGTTACTACGCTGATTGAATGGTGCGAGAAATGTCTGAGAGACACGGACTCACGGAGAGAGCAGAGCGGGAGTAGGGAGGAGGCAAGGGAGTTGTGACGCCGTTGTAAACACTGCTAGGTGGCTCCAATAATACCTGACTGTAGCCGATAGCCTACAAACTATGTCCACATGATGCTACGGTAGATATTGCATGTATATAAAACTAGATGCGAAAAGACAGACTCGGCGGCGTTAGCACATGTATAGAGAACTTGATGCGAAATAATAGACTCGTCGGCGTAAGTAAACAGCCGCCATTTTAAAGCAGTAGACTTCTCAGGAAGGCTCTGCTGTAGAGAACCTTCCTAGCAAACCTACATAACTTTTTATCTAAAATAATCCTAAATCGGCAAAATCTTGACTATCTTTAAATGATGAAACATTTTTAAAACTTTCACAGATCGAAAGTAGACAGAAAGGAACTAATGCAACAACGGGAGCAATTTTAACAACTTTAACGGCTGATTCACAACATTAAATAACTTCCGAACATAGCAAGAGTTACTATTTAGTTATCGCAATATCCGCAATACCCTTGTGTCTAGTTAAGTTTAGAGTAAAGAATTGGGCTAGGGCCAATTCTCCCAAAAAACCTTTGAGCTTCACATAGTGTCACCTATGTTTTTTTTTTTCTTTTCGAATTAAAAAAAAAAAAAAAACATGAAAAGTAACACCAGTTATTTTGCCAGGTAACTAATTACTATTACATTCAGGTAACTGAGTTACTAACTCAATTACTTTTTGGGAGAAGTAGTTTGTAACTGTAATTAATCACGTTTTTGAAGTCAGAATAACAACACTGGTAATGGGTTATAACACAGTATAGTAATAACAGTTCATATGGCTCAAGTTGTGCTGTGAAAAAAAAAAAAACATAATAATAATTAAAAAAAAAGAAAGTAAAGCAGACATTGTACACAGTTACTCACAATGTTACTCATTACTTTATGTTGTTATGTTACTGATTACTTTATTTGTATTTGGGTAACAACTTTTCCTTTTATTTGAATAATATTTGTTAGAGGTAACGCTACTCTTACTTGAGTAAAAGTTTTGGCTACCCTATCCACCCTCTATACAATTATATATCAGATTTCTGTTTTTAACTAGTCCAGATTTCAAAATTGCCGCTGTAGGGATTCCAAACAAATAAATGACATTGATACATTCCCATTCCCTATTGATTTTAGGGTTTAGGTCTACTGAATAGTCCATGATTGGTTAGAGTCGCTTCTAGTCCAGTTTGGACATACATTTACAATGAAGGACATTGTCATCCATGAAAATTAGTTCATTAAAGAAAAACTGCCATTGTGAGAACTAGAGGGAGAGCATATAGTTGAACACACATGCTAAAAAGAACATAAGATTCATCTGCATAAATCAAGAGTAATATGAGGCCATTTTTTTCTGAACCAATCAGTGATACAAAATAGAAACTCAATCTTTCAATCAAGGGTGACTGGTCGGTTCCAGAGGCGAAGGCAATGCATGGTGGCAGAAACATTTATTTGTGCCTGATTTATATTATACCATATATTTAATGATTTTGAGGCCATTTCTTGAACAATTGCTTACAAAAATATAAACTCGCTCTTACTTTGGCCAGCATGCACCCATTCCCCAAGTTTAATGACCGTGCGTTTTATAGACAGACATAAGACAGACAGAGTTCAGTAAATTATGTAAAGTATGACGAGTCTCTAAGATCAACAAAAATACATGATTAGTCAACAATTTCACATCAATGAAGTAAAATTTCACATCATAACGTAGTGTTTTAGAAACACTGATATGGTAAATATCATTCATAATATGGTTCCTTCGTCAAAGAGCCCAGCAGGAAAGTAAATACTATGAGGTTTGATCTTGTTGAATAATAAAGTCAGACAGTTATGTGCCGAGTCAAGCACCATCTGCTCAGATGGGCCAAACACCTCTTTGGAAGCTTTGTAAACTCTTGCGCTTGATGACTGCACTGCCATACCTGCTTTGGGATGACACACACTTGACATGAACCAAGAGGGACGAAATGAATGCTGTGTAAACACGTCCTCCAGTCAGCCAGGATGAGTTACGATGGGCTCGTCCACTAAAGCTCACTGTCTGTCCCCAGCAGTTAAAGCCAGGGTGACACTGGCCAGTGACTACTTGGTTTATAATTAGTCAAACAGCGGCGCGTCAAATTGCTACTACGGCAAAAGAGTGGCCGAAGAAAGGCTTCTTCTTCTTAATCTCTTCGGCTGGGCCTCGTCCGCCACATCAGGTAGCAGACGCGAGCTCTAATGACAGATGACGAGTTGGAATTTAAACATGTCAACGCGTGGAACATGGAAAGCGTTCATTTTCCCCACCAGCACAGACTCATGGGACCGTGCACATTTATCACTAAGGAAGGGGGGCCCATGCAGCGACAGTTTGGTATGACAGTTGCAGAAAAAAATGCTGAAATATGTCTGTACTTCTTACAAGGGACATGATGTGCAGGCATATTCCTACAATCAGGCAACTTCACACACACACTCTATATACATCGTTGATATATTTGAACACACCCAGAACATTCCAAGTATAAAACATTTAGGAAAGACATTAAAAAAATATATGGAATGAAATAAACTCCAGTGCATGTGAAAATTAATGAATTAATTTTCTAAATGAATTTCATTTATAACAGCATGAGGGCTTGATTAAATCTCCAGACACTGAACTTACGTATCATTCATCTTTTTAAGATAAATATAATTTCTACAATATTTTCATGATTTAACTCAAGTAAATATCTGCTAAGCTTTGGTGTGAAATACAAACATGGAAAAATGAGTAATTATGATAAATCACAATTAATTACATCATATCAGCAATCATTATGTATTATGTATCTATTGACTGCGCTAATATTTATTAAAATGTGGCATACATATTTCAGGCACATTTTACCTTTAAAGTGAGCCAAATGTAGGCATTTGAATGAGAGGTGTAGATAAGAATAGAATGGGATAGACTTTATTATTGTACATGTACAATGAAACTGAAGTACGCAGCCGTGTGCAAGGTGCCAACAGTTACAAATATAAAAACAATAAACTAGTCAATTATAAAAACTAAAATATTGTAGAAAAATAAAAAACAAAGAAAATAGGATTTGCATGTGGGGTGTAAGTTCCGCAAATTCAGCGGCCATGGCCACAGTGTGGGGGGTACACCCTATTTTGGCATGTTTGTTGATCACATTTTTTCAATTCAGAGGGTCAATATAAAAATAAAAGAACAGTAATGTTGCCCTGAAATTGAGTAGGTTTTGAACTGTGATAGAGCAGGGGATAACTGTACCCCCCAATCTTATGATAACTACATACAGTGTATCACAAAAGTGAGTACACCCCTTGCATGTCTGCAGATATTGAAGTATACCTTTTCATGGGACAACACTGACAAAGTGACACTTTGACACAATGAAATGTGTGTGTGCAGCTTATATAATAGAGTTGATTTATTTTCCCCTCAAAATAACTCAAAATATAGCCATTAATATCTAAACCCTGGCAACAAAAGTGAGTACACTGCACGGGAACTACGTACATCCCTAAATGTCCAAATAGAGTACTGCTTGTCATTTTCCCTCTAAAATGTCACGTGACCCGTTACAGGAGTGCTGTCAGAATTGCTGCAGAGATTGAAAAGGTGGTGGTGGGGGGGTCATTCTCACCACCATGCTTGACTGTACGCATGACACACTTATCTTTGTACTCCTCACCTGGTTGCCGCCACACATGCTTGAGACCATTGGAACCAAACAAATTAATATTCGTCTCATCAGACAATAGGATATGGTTCCAGTAATCCATGTGCTTTGTTGACATGTCTTCAGCAAACTAAGAAGAGGCTTCCCCCTGGGGTGACAGCCATGCACACCAATTTGATGTAGAGTGTGGCGTATGGTCTGAGCACTAACAGGCTGACCCCCCACCTCTTCATTCTCTGCAGCAATGGTGACAGCACACCTGAATGACAAGCAGTACTCAATTTGGACATTTAGGGATGTACGTAGTTCCTAATGGGTGTACTCACGTTTAAATATTAATGGCTATATTTTGAGTTGTTTTGAGGGGAAAATAGATTAACTCTATTTTATAAGCTGCACACAGACTACTTTTCATTGTGTCAAAGTGTCATTTTGTCAGTGTTGTCTCATGAAAAGATATACTTACAGTAAATATCTGCAGAAATGCGAGGGGTGTACTCACTTATGTGATACACTATAGTCCAAGATTTCACTGTACTTACCGTATTTTTTGGACTATAAGTCACATCCAGTATAAGTTGCACCAGCCATAAAATTCCCAACGAAGAGGAAAAAAAATCATATATAAGTCACACCGTATATATCATCATATATACTGTATATATCATGTATAAGTCGCATTTTTGGGGGAAATTTACTTGATAAAATCCAACACCTAGAACAAATGTCATATGTCATAAATATATGTCATCTTGAAAGGCAATTTAAAATAAAAATACAATAGAGAACAGCATGCTGAATAAGTGTGCAGTATGATAATATTACATGATGCATGAACAACGAAATGCGAACGTGGCTGGTATGTTAAGTAACATAGCTATTAAGAGTTATATGCTAACAAGTTTACCATACCATCAGTGTCCCTCCAAAACACCAAAATAACATGTGAAATGATATAATAATGTGTTAATAATTTCACACATAAGTCGCTCCAGAGTATAAGTCGAACCCCCAGTCAAACTTTGAAAAAAACTGCGATTTATAGTCCGAAAAATACGGTAATCCGAAATTATTCCACTTCAGCGGGTGCTGCTTGCAACGTGCAACTGCCTAAACACATGCCACAGGCTTTTCCGGACTTTTCTGGCAGTGAAATGTCTTACAAGCATTTTCTTGATGCTTCGCCTTCCCTGTTTTGCGGTGGACAGCGTGTACTTAAGATTCATTAACAATGGCTTTTGTCTGTGCTAGCAATAACTCACAAAAACTAATGTCCATTACTTTTTCCAGTGTTTGTTCTGGTCTGAGGCGGAGCAACTTTTCACAAACTCTTGGAGTTGATGGAAAATACTAAGCGAGTTCATAGCAATTTGTATAGCCCCTGTCTTTAATAGCAAAATCCGGGAATTATAGTTTGACAAAATATCCATCCATCAAACCCATTTTGCTCCATTGTCTCAGGGAGCTAAAGCTGATACTTGCTGGCTTTGAGTAAAATGACTACATCCTCAATTGGTCATTATTAAGAAACAGACAACCATTGGTAGTAGAGTAGAGCAAAACTCACATACACTCATCTTCCAGTAACATGATGTGCATTGACATCATTATAATTTTTAATTGGATTGCATAGAATTTATTTCATGCAAGTTCCCTAATTACTCATTTAACATTACAAATCTAAAATGTTAAAATGTCTATGAAAACGGAAAACACAGACAAGACTGAAAAAGCAGTTTCTGCTCTTGCACCCCTCTTTAAAATAAACTGCTGTATTTAAAAAAAAAAGAGCTGTTTTGTTTGATAGAAAAATGTCATGTCTATAAGCTGCAATAGCATATTCATGGCGCATTAAGCCCCCGAACTATTTTTGATTTGTCCGTTTTACCCTGGAAATCCCCGTTTACAGATGTCGCGCAACCACTTTTGTCTCAGCCCAGCCATAAAAAGAAGGTAAGTAACTACATTTCTTATTCAAATTTCTGTCATTTTTAGCTTAGAGTCATTAACTGATGTCTAATATTTCGTTTAAAAAAAGAAAACGACTTAAAAAAATTATTCACTCGCATATTTTAAACTTTTAAACAAATTACGTCACAATGAAAAAAATGGTGTCTGTAAATAAGTCACGGATATCAACCTCATAACTACGGCTTAATTTTAGGTTTTTTTTTTTGTTACTGTCGCATTTCCCCGATATGTTAGATGATAATTGATCCAAACAAAGAAAAATTGAAAAAAAAAAAACCTTTAAAAGGGTAAATATATGAAAATGAAAATCTCGACCACTCCTTGATGTCTGCAATTTCTGCAACGCGACCCTTGTTATATTACTATGTTTCACCCATAAAATCCCCCAAAAATCCGGCTGTGGCCATTCACAGCTGTGTCTTGACACTCAGTGATACATACTACATGGACTTTTTTGATCGAAAAGAGGTAAGTACGCGATAATATCTCATTAAAATCATTGCGTCTTTAATTATGCTCTCGCGTGCTCTCACCTCCAGTTAGGGCTTGGCTGTTTAAACTTTTTTTTAAAATTGCCCCCCTGTTCAAATTTTTTCTTCCCCCAGAAAATTGAGATTTTAAGCTCTCCAATGATGTATCACACATGCATATAGGACAATTTTGAAATTTGGCCAAATTGGTTTTTTCAAAAAAAAAATGATTCGGATAGGGGAAAAAAAATAAAAAAAATAAAAACTGGATATTTGAAACTTAAAAAAAATCATCAACAACAAAAAATGAATGGAATAGGGAAAAAACAAAACAATAAAAATCTGGATATTTGAAACCTAAAAAAAATCAACAAACATTTGTGAACACTTGATTACGGAAACAATCCATGGTTTTTTATTTTTAAAGAATACAGTCAAAAATATTGCAAGAATGAAAATACAGCAGGTTAGCTACCTCTGCACTTCAAGACAAAACCTACCTCATTTGAACTACCAGATACCCAACCATGAATTAAAATAGTTTATGCGAGCTTAATTAACCTCTTCCTATGCTTAACACTTTCCTGGAAATGTTCAACAAATTGACGGTAAGGCTTTCCCTTTTAAGATTGATGGGGTCAAAATAATAATAAAAATAATAATTATTTTTACACATTTCAGAAAATAAATGTCTACAAATGTCTATGCCCCCCCCGACACACACAGTATTGTGTGGCTATGTAGGTATTTGTATTTTCCCTTTCTTGGTTATTCCAATTTTTGTAATAATCGTATACGTTTGTCAATTTTGCTGCTTTGGTGTTCTATCATAAAGTATCTATCTTTTTATAACCACCTATTTATTCACCCACTGGGATGTCCCCAGTATTCCTGATCAGAAAGATTCCTTCAAACACACTCAACAAAAAACAGAAAGTCTGGAGTTAATTAGATGTCATTAACAAAGCAAAATACACATTTTTTGTAGTTCCCCTTTGTGTTTGTCAGCGTTTTGACAGTGTTAGTGTTGTATCTTTAATCTACAGTAAAAGAGGAAAGGTATCTGATATAGAAAAGTACACACATCTTGGAAGCTAGTTATACGATTCTCAAGTGGCAATGTGCTCACAGACACGCACACAAAGTTTGTGAGTGTGTGTCTGATTGATAGCGAGCATTGTGCATCCATGTGTGTGTGTGTGTGATGAGAGGGGAGGGGTAGTGGGGGCGACTTTGGTTTTTGCAGGTGGCTTGCTGGACTGTTCTGCCAAGAAAAGAGAATACCCTGGAGTAGACTGGAATAAATGAGGAGAGTGGAGCCGGGGGGAAGCTTGATTTAAAACGCTGCTTATCATAATCGATAAAAAAAAAAAGTGTTTGCTCTGCTCATTCAGCCGCCCCGCGTCTCTGGCCCACGGACCCGGCCGGGTGGGGTTTCCAGAGATGGGCCAGGCAAGATGACTTCATTGCCATATGGTCTCTAACCTCTCAGTCACACTCATTTACAACAATACTGTGCATTAGCCGCTCTCCGAACACTTCCTTTGTTATGCGGGCCTCGGGTCACCCAGAGACGTTCCAATGGAACCACAGCCAGAACTGAGCTGCCGCACACGCTTCACTTAACTCGCATTTCATGCAAAAGCAGGCCATAATTTTGGTCATCTTAAGTGGCCGACAGACAATGAGCACTCTATAAAAACACCCTATTTAGCATTTAGGTCAAAGCCTGTAGTTTGTTTAACATATTCAGGGCAACACTGGGCCACATTGTATGGCTGCACTTTGGAGAAGAAGGTGCCAGCAGTGATCACTTTGATCACTGTGCAATGCCTCCAACTGGGGAACATATCCTTAAAATGGAAACATGAAAAGCCTCCAAACATTTTTGCCCAATAAGAACACCAGGGATCGCAGTTTCACTGTTGTAGTATTTTAACATGTAACGCACCGCCAGACTATTCTCCCTGTATTTTTCAAACACTATGAAAAAAGTCTGGGACCCATCTCCTTATTGGCCTCTCGAGCCAGGACGTAATCATCCGTGCAATCACATTCGTCTATTTGCGTGACGTGTTTTTGACGAGCAACATCACTCCTGCGCATTGGAAGATGTCTCCACAACAACACAGATGGCGAACGGGAGAGCCGAGAATATGTTCCAAATTAGTAAATTCAGTTTTAAATTACGAAAAACACATCGAGTCGCTATAACCAACAGTCTTTCTCGTGCTAGCCATGTTGAATAAACCTCTCCGTTCTCTGCTCTCCTCGTATGTTTATTCCCTTGCGCTAGTTTCTTGTCGCTTTATCAACGGCACGTCCACCCTTCGCTGATTGGTCCACTCCGCTGACTGTTTGCTGTAGCTTGCTCCACCCTGGGAATTTGATCCGCCGAACGGTCACCAGACTCTATAGCTGGAACAGTGGTGAGTCTAGTGTACCAGGCAAGCAACGTGCATGGTGAGTTGCCAACTGTAATTTGTTCATGATTGTCCAGATAAGACTAAATTGTGTATAATTAACAGGCAGTATATTTATCCCTAGTGCTCTTGTATGCAGGAATGGTCGTGAATGAAAAATAATAATATTCATAAAAACTGAACATTTACTCCCACCCCCAACAATCCTTTCATTTGGTGTGGCAGGTGGTTGAGCTGGTCGTCCGTTGTTCAAAAGACGAATCCGGCTCCTGCTTGTGCACCTTGTTGTAGAGTCCTTGGGTGAGACACTTCACCCGTAGACTGCACTATCAGTTGACGGAAACGGTTCGCGGGGCCGCTTCGTGGGGGGCCTCTTTTCAAAAACTTAAATTTCAAATATTTTCAACACCAGAAACGACCTAAAACCAAAACAGGCACCTCCTTTAGGGTTATGTAAGTCTCCACGAGCAGTGCTTTCGAAAAATTCAAAGACCTTCTTTAATAAAATCCTGATTCATATATATATATACAGTGCCTAGCAAAAGTATTCGGCCCCCTTGAATCTTGCAACCTTTCGCCACATTTCAGGCTTCAAACAAAAAGATATGAAATTTAATTTTTTTGTCAAGAATCAACAACAAGTGCGACACAATCGTGAAGTGGAACAACATTTATTGGATAATTTTAACTTTTTTAACAAATAAAAAACTGAAAAGTGGGGCGTGCAATATTATTCGGCCCTTTTACTTTCAGTGCAGCAAACTCACTCCAGAAGTTCAGTGAGGATCTCTGAATGATCCAATGTTGTCCTAAATGACCGATGATGATAAATAGAATCCTCCTGTGTGTAATCAAGTCTCCGTATAAATGCACCTGCTCTGTGATAGTCTCAGGGTTCTGTTTAAAGTGCAGAGAGCATTATGAAAACCAAGGAACACACCAGGCAGGTCCGAGATACTGTTGTGGAGAAGTTTAAAGCCGGATTTGGATACAAAAAGATTTCCCAAGCTTTAAACATCTCAAGGAGCACTGTGCAAGCCATCATATTGAAATGGAAGGAGCATCAGACCACTGCAAATCTACCAAGACCCGGCCGTCCTTCCAAACGTTCTTCTCAAACAAGGAGAAAACTGATCAGAGATGCAGCCAAGAGGCCCATGATCACTCTGGATGAACTGCAGAGATCTACAGCTGAGGTGGGAGAGTCTGTCCATAGGACAACAATCAGTCGTACACTGCACAAATCTGGCCTTTATGGAAGAGTGGCAAGAAGAAAGCCATTTATCAAAGATATCCATAAAAAGTCTCGTTTAAAGTTTGCCACAAGCCACCTGGGAGACACACCAAACATGTGGAAGAAGGTGCTCTGGTCAGATGAAACCAAAATTGAACTTTTTGGTCACAATGCAAAACGATATGTTTGACGTAAAAGCAACACAGCTCATCACCCTGAACACACCATCCCCACTGGCAAACATGGTGGTGGCAGCATCATGGTTTGGGCCTGCTTTTCTTCAGCAGGGACAGGGAAGATGGTTAAAATTGATGGGAAGATGGATGCAGCCAAATACAGGAACATTCTGGAAGAAAACCTGTTGGTATCTGCACAAGACCTGAGACTGGGACGGAGATTTATCTTCCAACAGGACAATGAACCAAAACATAAAGCCAAATCTACAATGGAATGGTTAAAAAATAAACGTATCCAGGTGTTAGAATGGCCAAGTCAAAGTCCAGACCTGAATCCAATCAGGAATCTGTGGAAAGAGCTGAAGACTGCTGTTCACAAACACTCTCCATCCAACCTCACTAAGCTCGAGGTGTTTTGCAAGGAAGAATGGGCAAGAATGTCAGTCTCTCGATGTGCAAAACTGATAGAAACATACCCCAAGCGACTTGCAGCTGTAATTGGAGCAAAAGGTGGCGCTACAAAGTATTAACGCAAGGGGGCCGAATAATATTGCACGCCCCACTTTTCAGTTTTTTATTTGTTAAAAAAGTTTAAATTATCCAATAAATTTTGTTCCACTTCACGATTGTGTCCCACTTGTTGTTGATTCTTGACAAAAAATTAAAATTTTATATCTTCATGTTTGAAGCCTGAAATGTGGCGAGAGGTTGCAAGGTTCAAGGGGGCCGAATACTTTTGCAAGGCACTGTACATATATACTGTATATATATATATATTTTTATATATATATATAAAATATATAATATACATAATATATATAATATAATATATTATATTATATTATTATATATGTATATTATATATTATAATATATAATATTATTATTATTATTATATTTTATTTATTTATTTTTTTTCCAAAAAGCGGGAAGTTGGCTGAAAATTACCTGATGATTTGAATGTAAAGTTAAGCAATTGTGTATGGATGAAAAAATCCAACATGGCGGCCGTCACAAAACAAAGAGCTTTTTAAATTGAAATTTCTTGTCAGCATATGTGTAAAATCCCGGAATTTCTATAGATATAAAAGTAAAACAGTCTTGATTCTTGTTTAGAAGCAAAAAAACTGGGCAGTAATCATTCATTTTAAGTAAATATTTCATGTTAAAGTCACGCTAATTTTTTTCCGTTCCTTTCCGTTTTTTTTTTTTTTTTAATTTATAATTTTTTTTTTTACAAAGTTTCAAAGTGCATGCATGATGCTATTTTATATAATAATTACCTTGAATCCTCGACCAGATCACTCTTTAGACACTTCTGCCTGCTTGTATCCACTAAAACATTCATCCTGTTTCCACCTAAATCCGGCGTTAAACGCAGCGTGTGTTTACTTACACACCCATCTCACCTTCATCTGCTGTCAGAAGAGAGTTATGTGTTTTTTCTGACGCTTCAACAAAGGCTATAGCAGCTGTGGCATATTTGAAAGTCATCGATGCTGCAGGAGATAGTCATGTAGGATTTGTAATGGGCAAAGCAAAGTTGACTCCTCTTCCAGAGCAAACAATTCCAAGGTTGGAACTCTGTGCTGCAGTGCTCGCGGTAGAGTTAGCAGACCTAATCTCAGAAGAGCTCGACCTCCAGCTGGATGCCACAACCTTTTATACAGACAGCAAAGTAGTTTTAGGCTACATTTCCAATGAAACCAGGCGCTTCTACGTTTACGTAAGCAACCGGGTGCTACGTATTCGAAGGTCTTCACATTCAAGTCAGTGGCACTACGTCTCAACAGAACAAAATCCTGCTGATCATGCAACACGTTCTGTCCCTGCAGGCCAACTGAGTGCTACCAATTGGTTCAGAGGACCCAAATACTTGTGCGCAACAAAAAATAACATCGCAGAGATCCACTATGATCTTGTAGACCCGAGTTCTGACCCAGATGTACGTCCTCTGGTGTACACTTTGAGTACCACAGCAACAGTCAAGCTGCTTGGCTCACAACGATTCTCGAGGTTCTCGTCTTGGAGGTCACTGATTCGAGCTATTACTCGACTTATACATATAGCTCGTCTTTTCAACACAACTTTCAGAGGCAACAAATTGTGTCAAGGTTGGCATTACTGCAAATCAGAGTGCACGGTGGAAGAAGCTACACAAGCAGTGCACGTGATTATTCAGACGGTGCAGCATGAAACCTACAGCCAAGAGATCCAGTGCATCCAAAAACGTGAGAAAATTCCTAAGAGCAGTCCTCTCAAAAATCTGGATCCATTCCTTGACAAGCACAACCTGTTGAGAGTTGGTGGCCGCCTCCACAATGCAAACCTCGATCAAGTTGAAAAGACTCCCTTGATTGTTCCCGGTAAGCATCATGTTGCCGCCTTACTTGTAAAACATTACCATGAACAAACTCAACACCAAGGCCGACTGTTTACGGAGGGAGCTGTCCGTACAGCAGGGTTTTGGATAGTTGGTGGCAAGAGAAAGGTGAGCAGCATCATTTACCAGTGTGTGACCTGTCGAAGACTCAGAGCTCCTCTCACTGTTCAAAAAATGGCCAATCTACCTGCGGATCGCCTCTCGACAGATCCTCCCTTCACAAATGTTGGATTGGATGTCTTCGGCCCTTGGAATGTCTGTTCCCGTCGAACAAGAGGAGGTCTTTCACACAGCAAACGGTGGGCTGTCCTTTTTACATGTATGAGTGTCAGGGCAGTTCATATTGAGATCATAGAATTTCTTGACACGTCCAGCTTTATCAATGCGTTAAGGCGCTTCCTTGCGGTTCGCGGTCCTGTGAAACACATTCGTTCAGACCGCGGCACCAATTTTGTCGGTGCTTGCAAAGACTTGAAGATACCATCAAACATTGATGGAACAACACTGAAAAACTACCTATCAAACCAGGGTTGTTCTTGGAGCGTCAACCCTCCACATGCATCTCATTTCGGCGGAGCATGGGAACGGATGATAGGACTTGCAAGAAGGATTTTGGACTCAATGTTCCTGCGCTTGAAAGACAAACTTACCCACAAAGTGTTGGTTACATTCATGGCAGAAGTAGCAGCAATCATCAACAACAGACCTCTTGTTCCTGTGACAAGTGACTCTGATGATCCATTCATGCTTACACCAGCTACACTTCTGACACAAAAGGTGAACTCTCTTCCAGCACCTCCTGGTGAGTTTGGAGCTTCAGATCTCTACAAGTACCAGTGGCGACAAGTCCAACACCTGTCAAACACATTCTGGGACAGGTGGCGGAAACAATTCCTCCCAACACTGCAACCACGCAAAAAATGGCAGACCGTTCATCAGGACATCAAGCCAGGGAGTGTTGTTCTTCTCAAAGACAGTCAAACAGCAAGAAATGAATGGTCGCTTGGACTAATAACAAAGACTTTCCCGAGTCAGGATGGAAAAGTACGTCAAGCCGAGGTCAAGGTCATCAAACCAGGAGGATCAACGCTTTTCCTCAGGCCTGTCACTGAGATCGTGCTTCTTGTTCCTTCAGATGCATAGCCAGAATATGTTAGTATTAAGTGGCATGTAATCACGCCAGGCGGGGAGTGTGCCGTTACCACTGTTAAAAATGTTAAAATGACTTTTACTTTACATGTGAATTGTCTTGTTTTGTATTGTGTTACTGTCACTTTAAATGAAGACAGGTTGTAGTACCAGAAATGGCCTCTGACTTGCCATGTGACCACAAAGTCAGGAAGTTAAGTGTCATGTGACCAGAAAAAGTCAGGAAGTATAACAAGCATGGCAGCAGGACTTGTTATTGTCTCCTCTGTCAATCTAGTTGAATCTGCAACCATCTTATGCTTTTGATAGCATCGTCGGTACGTATTTGATTTCTAAGATGTCATTTTGCATATATAGATCATTATTTGTGGTAAATTTAGTTATTGTGGAATATTATGTTTGAATTTATTTTGTCATTGTGCCTGATGGTTGTAGCGTTCGAATTAGCCAGTTAAAGAGAATAAATACAAGTGATAATAATTAACAAAGACAATTAATAGTATAAATACATGTTTAAATAGCAGTTAAAAAGCAGGTTGGTTTATTTCATTCACAAATTCAGTGCATTTACATTGTATGGGAAAAAGATATTCATTTCATTTATTGTGTGTTTCAGTTTTACTCTTTACACGATGTCAATAAACCTGTGGACAATGGACAGCTGTCTTCAGAGTCGTGATGTCACTAAAGAGTTATCTAACTGCCAAGTAGTATCCAGCGTTCATATTGCAAAGGACTGTCCAAATACACTTTTCCCCTTCTTCTATTCATTTTTGTTTTTTCGGTCAAATTTTTTGGCATATTGTCCTCATGAGTTAATGTTTCTAATCAATTTGATTTAGTTATTGTTTACTGATTTTATTACATTTTATTTTTCAGTATTCAATGGTCAAAAATGTACCTTGAGTGTATTTTTAGTTTGAAAACAATGTTAATAAAGTTATACTTTATTATAAGTTGATCTATGTTACTTTTTTTCTTTAATAGAAAAAAAGGACACAATGTTAGGCAGAGGCGTACTTATAATAGTTATATTATAGACAAATGATACTATTTACAGTGGCGGCAGAGACTTTGGGGGGGGGGGGGGCGCGAAACATTTACATCTTCTTTGGGGTGGCGCAACAGAAAATAATTGAGAAGCACTGGCCTAAGGAAACTTAAAGAGTAATTAAACCAATTATTACCAAACAATTTAATTCAGGTGTGTGCCCAATCACTGATGAAAGCTGCCCCGCCCACTATAAAACACACCTGGTAAGAATTGTCTTGATGAGAAGCATTGTCTGATGTGTATCATGCCTTGGTCAAAAGAGCTGTCTGAAGACCTGCGATAAAGGATTGTTGATTTGTATAAGGCTGGGAAAGGATACAAAACCATCTCTAAAAGTCTGATGTTCATCATTCGACAGTAAGAGAAGTTGTCTATAAATGGAAAGAGTTTGGCACTGTTGCTTCTCTCCCAAGGAGTGGCCGTCTACCAAAAATGACGCCAATAGTTCAGCGCAGAATACTCAGAGAGGTAAAAAAGAACCCTACAGTGTCTGCTAAAGACTTACAGAAATCACTGGCACAGTCCAATATCTCTGTGCAAACATCAACTATATGCAGGGGTGCACATAATTTTTTTGCCCAGGTTCTCAGAGGAGGACCTGGAGATGTGACTTGGTCCTCATTGAGCTTGAGAGCCGACCCGCCTGATGCGATAAATTTATGACAAGCTTTACTAAGAGCCAATTAACTTTAATTAATTATATTAACAATTAATGCTTGATTAACATCAACTGGCACAACAAAATTGCCATTACTTTGAAGTGAAATGTAAAGAAATAAAAAGCACCAATTCAAAATAAAGGGCATTATGCGGCTCCCACATTAACTCCAAGCCTTTTTAAAAGTGGGATGTCCTCCTCATAAGACCTCATTGAACGTGCATGTTTAGCTTTGTAAAATGCGAGCAAACACACGTTTGTCAGTGCATGTTGCTGTTCATTACCTTTATTCCGCCACTTGTCCATAGGGCGAGCGGGGTCCTGTTTGACATCGATAGTTTGCTTAATTGCCACATGCTCTCTGGTTTTTTTCGTGCTTTTCAAAGTTTGGATGGCTGAAATTCTTTGACCCTACATAAAATGCGCTGCTCTTATCGGCGACATTGGGATTCTCACGGCACATTTTGTACCGCATTTCCGTGCGAGCATCATTTGCTTCTAGCCATGGTACATCCTGTAGCCACTTTTCAGCAAAAGTCCTTTTTTTCGGTAGCTCCGGTGACATCTCTGTCGTCTATCTGTCTTTTGACGGGGGTGGGTGAACACGGAAGTAATTACTCAGTGTGGCCTGCCTCTTTGACATTTTGAGAAGTTATTTTCTCGTGTCCGCCGCAAATACGGTGGTCAGCCATCGGTACGCAAAAGCGTATGGAAGTCGTTGAGGGCCAGCGCGTTTGTCTACGTCCGATACACATGCGCGCATGCGGACCACTTATGTGCACCCCTGACTATATGTAAAACTATGGCCAAGAATGGTGTTCATGGGAGGACTCCATTGAGGAAATCACTGCTAACTAAAAAAAATTTTTTTGCTTGTTTAATGTTCACAAAAAGGCACTTGGAGACTCATCAAAAGTTTTGGCAAAATATTTTGTGTACTGATGAAATCAAAGTTGAATTGTTTGTGAGTAACACAACGTCATTTGTGGGGGAAAAACAGAAAAGCTCACTAACATCAACACCTCATCCCAACAGTGAAGCATGGTGGAGGGAGCATCATGATTTGGGGCTGTTTTGCTACGTCAGGGCTTGGACAACTTGCAATCATTAATGGAAGAGCAAGATACTGAACCCAACGTTGCTCCTGGTGCTGCGTCACCAGTAGGTAGATGGCGAGATAGTGTAAAGCGCTTTGAGCGCCTTGAAAGGTGGAAAAGCGCTATATAAGTATAACACCAACACCAACCAAGAATGAATACAAAGGTTTATCAGAATGTTTTGCAGAGACCTGAGGCCATCTGTCAGACAGTTGAAGCTAAAAAGAGGATGGATAATGCAACAAGACTACAGTATGTCTCGAAACACCTCGGTAAATCAACTTCAGAATGGTTTCAGAAGAACAAAATACACGTTCTGGCCAAGTCAAAGTCCAGACTTGAACCCCATTGAGATGATGTGGCATGACCTAAAGACAGCGATTCATGCCAGACATCCCAGGAATCTGCCTGAACTACAGCAATTTTGTGGAGAAGAATGTGCCAAGATTACTCCTGATCGATGTGTCAGACTGATCTGAACTGAAGATATTAAATGTGATGGTTCACATACTTATTTATCCCCTTATGTCAATGTTTGCATACTATCCTCATTAAAATATGAAAACCTATCAATGTTTGGGTGGTTTTAGTTAAAGCAGACACTGTTTGTTCATCTGAGTGATTTTGACAAAGATCAGATCACATTTAATGGTGATTTATGCAGAAATGTGAGAAATTTCAAAAGGTTCAGATACTTTCATACCACTGTACCTCAAAGCCCACTGCTGCATCAGTGCTGGAGCAAATAAACCTGAGAACATTCATATGCCACTGCTGAGTACACCTGAACTATTAGGAACCTCATTTCCTCCTAATCCAAATCCTAAGAAAAAGCATCACATTGAAGAAACTTTCAATTGAGGTCCCAGTGGGTCACAAGCTCGTAGAGGAGGGGAAAAAACAGGCGCCTTTGCAGTAGGGAGTCGATGAACTCTCTATGATAGCTGCACTGAGTATGGAATGCATGATGGAAGTGACAAAAATGGAAAAAACAGCGGTATCTCGAAACCTTCACCCTCACCCGTGACCATCCATCAAGCTATTCCACAGCTTCTCCCGGTGCCCGGGTGAGCTCGGGGTCCTGCTAACCCGCTTGCTTTGTCTGTCGTCATGTTCTTGTTTTGCAACTATGCGCCTTCTCTTTTTTGGCACTGCTATAAAGGTTAGTGAGAGTCTGCTGTTGATGCATGGGGGTGAGTTATGGGCACTGGAGCCAGGGGGACCTAGAAAGAACATAACAAGCGGACTTTTGGGAGAAGGATGAAAGAGTAAGTGAGTGAGGGAGGGCAATGATCAGGGTTCACGATGCCAAATGCTCATGTGTTTGTTTTCCATCACGACTCTTTTGGGCAGTGACATAGAGCCAGAGCAAAAAAAAGGGTAAAGCTGATGAATCACATGCAGACATTGCAACTCTTTGAAATGATGGTGCCACAAAACCAGCGTCATGCATGTTCTTATCTCATCTCTGGGGACCACTCAGGCAGATTTGGTTGTTTTTTTTCTTCTTCAAATCACATGACTGAAAGTGAGAGACTTAAGTTGCCAATTTTATGACTAAAACTCCTGAAAGACTCGTTTGATTTAGACTTGAACTTGACGGCGTAGGTGTGCAAAGGGACGGTAGGGACATAACACTACCAACTTTTAAGAAACCTTATTTGCATATAATATTGAGTTCAGTTATATAGTTAATTTTGTGTAATTGTGTCTTCCCAAATGCTATAAGGATAGAACTGAACCTATCATTATTAAGTAAATTATTTTCATTATGTTAAGACCAGTGTTGTCACAGATTACTTGAAGAAGTAATTTAATTACTGATTACACCTCAAAAAGGTAATCTAGTTACTTTACTGATCACTTCATTATCAAAGTAACTGAGTTACTTTTAAAAGTAATCTATCAGTTACTTTTTACCCATTTTTCTCCCTTTGCCGCCTCAACATAAGAATGACAACAGAAAAATGTCATCACATGTAACTGACTTTCCGATGATTGAATTTAAAGGGGAATATCGGGATTTCGCGCTAGCTTAGCCACTCCGGAGCCGTGAAACTAACAAATATCTGACAAACTGCTTGGAATTTGTTGAAATCAACTCCACCGACCAATTAAACCCCGCTAACTCTAAGATTAAGCTTAATGTCAAAACTTCTGAATTTCGGGTTATGGTTAATAGCATATCAGTGCCAATGTAAAACAATGCAAACTGACTGCACAAAATTACAAAGGTGGTGGTGGGCGCTGATGCGCGTGCACAACCCGGAAGTACTCCTCTCAACACACACGCGGTCAATTTGGCCACAAAACGTGGCGGCAACTAAGCACTTTAAACCCAATCGGACTTACAACATATCCCACAGATGCTTAACGAACACATCACCTCACGGCATAAATGTGCAACACGCATATGATGTAAACAAAGCTTGCCAACTTGGAGCGATGTCTGCCCATCGTTGCTACGGCAAAGCTACGAAACGGCCTCGCATGTAGGGGCTCCAACCTTTTGCTGATACCTTCCAGAATGAAGGAAAAATACTCACCTTCATTCATGGATATCCACGGATCAACATTCCCTCGCAACGTCTCAACACTCGGCTCGAATGTCCACCCGCCTGGCCCACGCCTTCAGTCCCACAACACAGAGACCAAAACAGGAAATAGCTAAGAAGTTGTCATGGAAACACGTACTGGGAACATTTTATTTTAGCATTTTCTTTCAAAATACTCTTCGTACATGACTACAATATTCTTCATTCTACATACGTTATGAGGCAATGAAAAAATAGTAACGCAGAGACACTAAGGAAACTAACTTTGATCAGATTACTGGAGTAGAAAAATGAATGTGTTAGATTACTCGTTACTGAAAAAAGTAATCAGATTACAGTAACGCGTTACTAACTAACGCATTACTGACAACACTGGTTAAGACTTATATTTACTTCTTCTTACTTGCTGAATTTGCCAGTCCATGTTTTTTTTCCCCTCAAATGAAAGTTTGATTGGCTGATGACTTGCATTTATTTAAAATATTTTCTACATTATTTAAGACATTTTTATTTGCAGCCTATGCAGACATTTTTTTCAGATAATCATACATTAATCATAGTCGAGGTAAAAAGTATATATACATATATGTTCAAATATTGCAATTTAAATTTGCTAATAAAATCCAGACATTTATTCTGGAAGTTTTCAAAATGTTTCTTTAGTAGTTTTTGAACACAAAGGTTTGAATCAAACGGTGCATCACCTGACCAATACACATGAAAGTTATTATAAGTCAATACAGATTTATAATCATTGATAATTTAGCCTATCAGTTTAATTAGGTTTATATTTGTGAGAAATGCAGCCCTCACCCCCGTTCACCCAATCTGTTTAGTCCTATTAATGTCCCATCCCAAGCAAAAAGTATACATAGAGGTTATGCTGTTATACCGTCCCTACCAAAGTTGAGACCAAACCTACGCCCTTGCTTGAACTACATCAAATGTTGTCTGTTTAGATATTTTTGGGGTAGTATGACTACAACTGTTAAATTGTGGTCAGGATAGCTGCCCCACAATCTGGGATCCGAGTTAGCTGAAAGTCCCAAATTCTTCACAATTGTGCATGTAAAGGGGAATGATATCCACCTCACAGGTGTTAAAATTAAGGCCTAGGGGCAAAATCCATACTTTTTTTGTGGCCTGTGACGCAAATCGTTTAAAAAAAAAAGTCAACTATTGCAAGCTATTTGTAACAGATCCCAGATTTAAAAATAAATTATTAAGTTAATATTTTCACACTCTTATGTGACCCATCTTCCCTCTTCATATCCTTTGGTCACAAGATAACTCTCCTCACATTGTGTGTTCTCGACATGAGAGGTCAAAATAAGACCGCAATCCTACTTACATTAGGTAGCATATATATTGTATTTATTGATGTTTTTGTATCAGTATTCCCTCTATTCTTTATTTCACTCTGTCCCCATAAACACTTTTCTGTCCAGCTGCATTCCCTGAATAAACAACACAATATAAACAGCCACAATTGGAATATACTAAACTTTAATGTGGCACATTTTCAGCAAACAGTTTTTTAAGGGATCCTCTATTTTTAAGACAAGTAATTCTTAAAAGATAAATATTAGTATGAGTTATAATAATTTGATATTAAACCCCCTCTTAATGTTTTTGTTTTAATAAAGTTTGTAAAATTATTAAGTGATAGGTCGCCATTCTTGTTACGTCGCAGCGTGTACCATCACCGGTCCGGTTGCCGAAATTCCAGCGTGTCACTCGTTAGATTTCCCAACATGTCGTTAGTTCTACCCTTCCTATTTGAACAAGATCTGAAAAGTGAAAAGCAGGACAGCACTGTCGGTCGTTCACAAGACAAGCTTCAGGGAAAAATGCGTGCAGCAAATACCTGATAAGACAAAAGTTGGGCAAAACTGGTGATGCGAGAGAGTCCTGTTGGGAACTCCGGTTGGGAGCAAGAGTGTATGCTGTCTGGTTTTATTAGCAGATATTCAAGGTAAGCATATTGCGTTTTCAAAATTATCCCAATATAATTATGTAGATTGTTAGCATCCAGAGCTGTCGTGTGCTTTACATACAGTACAGGCCAAAGAGCACACCTTGTGTAATCCATGTCTTGTACACTGTAACGCGTGGTAGCTAGGATACGTGTATAAAAGTACCAAAAAGGAGAGAAGCTTCCACTTATGCACATTTATTACCAAAAAATAATATTTCCACCTTGACCACTCTTCACTCGGGAGCTCAGCAGTACGCAAACACGCGTTCCCTGACCAACTCCAACATTGTTGTAAGGTCCACGTCAGAGTCACTGTCGTCACTGTAGCGTGCCATAGTGCTTTAATTATTTAGTATGATTTGGGGAAAACTCCCACGAAGAATAGTCAACAAAAAAGATAGCAATAGTAATCCAAATCCTTGTTTTTTACTCACTCGAAGATCCAGGAATCAGACCGATCCCATGGCAATGTTGCAGCCGCGATCAGGCCGTTGATTCCACAAAATAGACTGATCCGTAAAGCCGCTGTGGGACCGACGAATCATAAAAATGGACAGATCCGAAACCAATATTGCTGACGCGGTGGGACCGTCGGATCCAGAAAATAGACGGATCCCTTACTTGACTGAGGATCCAGGAAAAATGTTCGGGCGCCAGTTGTAACGCGTGGTGGGTAGGATACGTGCATACAGGGACCAAAAAGAGGGAGAAGCTTCCACTTATGCACATTTGTTCACTAAAAATAATAATTCCATCTTGACCACTCACTTCACTCCCCTGGTTTCCATTTGACTGGAAATTGCATCCAAAAGCAGCAGATCGTGGCATTTTACTTCGCGAGTTTAGGCAGCAATAAGCAATTGTTGAACACGCTACACATTTGGAAAGATCCCAATTATGTCATCACTGCGAGCCCGCAAACCATGGCGCCAACTAACGGTCAAAATATGGACTAAATATTATAAAATATTGCCATTGATTTAACATTTTATGTGTTTCTAACAACATATTTTAGTACAAGACAGCAATTGTGGTTTATTAGAGCCTACATGTATTTAAGTTAGAGGATCACTTTAAAGGTGCTCAGATTTAACAAAATTTTTTTCTTTTGTTTTCTTTTGACTGGCTCCTGATTTCCCAACTAGGTGTCATTTAAAATTGTTATTGCAATGTCAGTACAATTTATACTTTTGATTTTAACTAATTGGCTACCATTGACGCCAATTAACATCCAATTAATTTGGACTGGGAGGTAGTGAATGATCAGTACCAGGACTGCAAGTTAAAACGGATTAAATGTCTATTGCCTTCAATGACAGCCAATGATTTAATATGATTTTAATTAGTGGTCGGTGCCACTTTCTCTGAAATAAAAACACAATGAGAACTCTAACCACAGACAAAAATGGTGGGAAAAAAACAATAATGAATGACACATGCATGTTTTTCTTTGTAGCGGACAGAAAACAACCAACTGGGAAAAAAAGGATGACACAAAACTTCTCCCTTTCATGGCGCCTGTTCAAATCTGTGACTTTCACTGCATAATTTCAGTGGCGTCCTGTCGACTTTTTAACATTGTGCAGCACTTTGCGCTAAGTGTGAATACCTGTCTTTATAAGGCAGAGTGTTGCGGCGGTGGCGTGCTGCGACAGCTCCAGGCACAGCGAATGCAGAAGCCCGTCAGGGCGAGGTTAAAAGCGGGACACGTCTGAGGACGGACAGTAGAGGATGAGGGCTTGTCTCCATCACTCCTTGATACACACCATGCAGCTGGAAGTAGGAAAGGTAGAAGAAAAACAGCAGCATTATAAATATTTCATTTGTTATTAACTTGACATGAGACAGTATTACCTCCTTTGTGATTAGTACAGTAGATTAAAACCCAGGAAAATTGGTAGTTTTTAAAATTACATATAATGATAAATAAGAATATGAACTCAATCAATGCCATCGACAGTGATAGACATAAAATCAATTTTAACCTGGATGGCTGGCATTATATAAGCAGCCAAAATTGATTGGACGTCTATCAGCGTCAATGGCAGCTAGTGAGTAAATTTATGAAATTCTGTAATATTAAAACCCTGTTGTGTGTTTCTTTAGTGTCACTTGTAAGTGCCTTTGTGCATATGTAAGTAGACAAGTAAGTATGGTGTCACTGTTGATTTTGGAGCATTTCTGAGTCACTTTCTGTTTATATATGGGCACTTCTGGGTCACTTATTGACAAATATGGACACATACAAATGCTACAGAGCCACATGTAGCTGTTTAAATCCTTCTGTTGTGAATTTATAAATCAGTTTGTCATTACAAAGACATATATTCCATTTGACCTGAATCCCCACTTTAAATGGCTTGGACGTCTATCACCGTGGTAGTGAATGAGATAGTTATATTTTTCATTTTAACTAATTTTAATTTTATTTGTTTTATTTATTTATTTGTTTATTTTTGCTAAACCAGGTATATTTTATTTTATTTTTTTCAGCAGTCTTCTCTTTTTCAGCAATCTTGGTCCTACATTTGAAAGTGAGTTGAGTTGAATTCAAATAATGTAAGCATTTTGTAAATGTCAAGTTAAGTTATGGTATTTCCTCAAATTGAGGCTTCTACTTTAATACTCTCCGCATGTAGCCCACTTGGAAAAATAAACACCTTTCCTTAAGAGCCACCCTAGAAAAAAGAGAAACCGTAATTATCTCCGTTTGGAGACACTTACATAAAACGGTTTACTGCTCAGAAGACTTAAACTCGAACTTACGTGGGCCTTTTGCACTTGTTTTTAATCTCGGGCTCAATAAGCAGCTACCCCTGACTTTGTTGGCATTGGGGGCGTACGAAGCACTGGCTGATTTGTAGGAAATGCCTTAGCTAACTAAAACCAGTAGAGCTATTAACAGGGTGTAAAGTTTGCGGTTGGGACATTTTTTTTTTTTAATTTCTTTTTTTAAAGAAAACGTCTTAGAAAATTAACAAGACAACAGGGAAACATTTCATAGGCCATTGTGAAAACAAATACATGCCTACATCTACCCATCTAAATGAGCTTAGAAAATAAAATTATCAATGCACGTTTTTTTTTTTGTGTAAAAATACAACTAAGATGTTAGAATGTCATTATGGGATGTACAGGGGTTAAAGAATAAAGAAACAGAGGAAGGGGAAGACCCCCAGTAGCACTCACAGACCCAACCTATGTGCTTGTTTGACTCAGCCAGATACTTATGAATGGAAGGAAATTGTCTCCTTAAAAAAAAGACCCAGTTAGAGGGCTGAAGTCATAATAATAGAATCAACTTGAGAGAGCAGCAAGAGGAGATAGGTAGAAGGTAGAAGGACATGCAAGTTTGTTTTATTAGCCTTCAATAAATATCTGACAGATTTCCTGAGGAAATATCTGGGATCACATGTAGAATAGTTTAAGACTGATGTCAACTGCAGCAACATATGAAATCTATTAGCGAGGAGCCACAGCAGACACGGGCCTGCGAGAGCGAGAGAGAAATCAGCAGAGAGTGAGGAGAAAGAGAGAGAGAGACAAAGGCTGTACGGAAAAAAAATCTCGCGGCCTTTCCAAATTCTTCGAGAGGTAAAAAAGTCAGCCAAGACGCAAAATCAGAATAAAATCGGGGGGTGTAGAAAGTGCATATATGCATACACATAGAATTAAATACTGGCGCAGTGATCTCTACATCCTGCCGGGTTCAGGGCCAAGCGGTGAAATGAGTACCCAGATGGTGTTGCCAGCCCCAGGGAGGGATGGAGACAAGCTCCCTGGCATGAAAATACACACACAAAAAGAGACTTCAAAAAGACAAACATTGGCAATGATTTTTTTTTAACTCATTCTGCAGACAGTCAGTTAGCCCAGTGGTTGGCAAATGTTTTACAGTATCACAAACTCAGTTCAATTCAACTCAACTTCATCTACTGTATAACACACTTAAAGAACAACCGCAGTCAAATACAAAGTGGTGCACATCAACAAAAAGCAAGAGATATAAAAGAAACCATCAAGAAAAAGGAAAACAAGAAGATGATAAAACAACGGTACATTAAAAGAAAAAAGATTTTGTCAAAAAGGAAAATCCCGATTATTTTCCTCGAGACCAATTTTCCGATATCGATTACGATTTCTTTGGGAAAAAAAAAAAAAGACAAAGTATTCAGAATTCTTTCTTTATTAGAATTTAAGGTGCCAGTAAATTTAATTCTGCTCATATACAGGACCGATACCGATCCGTTCTGGACCTGTTTTAAAAACCTTAAAATTCAAACTTTTTCAAAACCAAAGCCACTAGTGACCCAAAACAGGCACCTCCCTTAGGCATATATGATTCTCTATGAGCAGCAGCATCAAAAGTCGTTCCATAATAAAATCCTGATTAATTAGTTTTAGTATAGCAATACTTAAAATGGCTATACAATTCTCAGATTTTATTCTAAATGCACAAAAATCAACAAATGCAGAGATAATCACCTATATT
This sequence comes from Corythoichthys intestinalis, assembly GCF_030265065.1. Classification (NCBI taxonomy): domain Eukaryota; kingdom Metazoa; phylum Chordata; class Actinopteri; order Syngnathiformes; family Syngnathidae; genus Corythoichthys; species Corythoichthys intestinalis. The sequence continues at coordinate 30,820,954 of NC_080400.1, forward strand.
TTCGGGATCAAAAGCAATATTTAACATATCATATTAGTTTTTGCCAGAAATTGCAACTTAAATTTCTTTACAAAATCCAACATGGCGCCCCCTACAAAACAAAGCGCTTTTTAAGTTGAAAATTCTTGAAAAATCGTACAATTTCTATAGATATGAACGTAAAACAGTCTAGATTCTTGGTTAAAAGCAAAAAATGGGCAGTTATCGTTCATTTTACTTAAATATTTCAAGGCAAAGTTACACTAATTTTATCCATCGTTTTTTATCACGTTTCAAAGTGCATGCATGGTACCATATAATATAATAATTACCTTAAATCCTCGACCAAATCATTCTTGAGACACTCCTGCCTGCTCGTAAAACCTTTGTCCTGCTTCCACCTAAATCCGGTGTTAGAACGCAGCATGTGTTTGAGTTTATTACAGTGAAAGCCAACTCAATGTTCTGCCTGGGTCGGCCCCCTACGGGAAGGTGTGGTGCAATGTTCTGGGAGCTGTCTTGTCAACTGATGGTGGAGTCAATCTTCTCTGCTAATACACACAGAATGATCCCTTGGGATTAATAGCATTTTATTTATGCAACAGACTCCAGCTCTCTTCTTAATTAAAGTGATGATGACAGAAGAAAGTGCATATTCCCTTTGAAACAAAAATCAAACATGAGAAAAGGTACTCAGTCAGTCAGTCAGTCACCCTGTAAACCAAATGGTCTGTCAACAAGTCAGTCTGCCAATCAGCTAGCCAGCCAGTCAGTCAATCAAGTCAGTCAGGCAAAGACGTTAGGCAGCCATGCTCATGAGTGATGTCCTGTCGCATTTCTCTCTGGTCTTACTTACATAAATCAATAATTAGTGCAAAACTGTCACTCAATAATAACAATTAGGGCTGTCAAAATTATCGCGTTAACGGGCGGTAATTAATTTTTTAAATTAATCACGTTAAAATATTTGACGCAATTAACGCACATGCCCCGCTCAAACAGATTAAAATGACAGCAGTGTAATGTCCGCTTGTTACTTGTTTTTTGGTGTTTGGCGCCCTCTGCTGGCTCGGGTCCAAATGAGATTATGAGCATGGTGTAATTATTGACATCAACAATGGCGAGCTACTAGTTTATTTTTTGATTGAAAATTTTACAAATTTTAATAAAACGAAAACATTAAGAGGGGTTTTAATATAAAATTTCTATAACTTGTACTAACATTTATCTTTTAAGGACTACAAGTCTTTCTATCCATGGATTGCTTTAAGAATGTTACTACATTGTTAATGCCATCTTGTTGATTTATTGTTATAATAAACAAATACAGTACTTATGTACTGTATGTTGAATGTATATATCTGTCTTGTGTCTTATCTTTCCATTCCAACAATAACTTACAGAAAAATATGGCATATTTTATAGATGGTTTGAATTGTGATTAATTACGATTAATTAATTCTTAAGCTGTAATTAACTCGATTAAAAATTTTAATCGTTTGACAGCCCTAATAATAATATGCAAGGTGGCAATCACCTTGTCTATAAAAATGCAAATATGCAGCCCAGTGAAGGTAACAAACATAAGGATCACAAACAGAAGGTTTATGAGCACCTCATCTTTACAAAAGACGTCAGGTCAAATGCATTAATGGGACAATGAAGAATGTGCAGATAGATTCAATTTTCAAATGAAGACCTATGCATTTTACCAAAATTTGTTATTGTAGTAAAACAAAAAAACAGCATGGTATGATTTTAGTTACTGTCATCTAGTAACAGCAATCTTGACAGGAAAATGAGAGGGACAGACAGATACACACACACCGCAACAAACCTCATTCACAAACATTTCAAAGCTGCATGTTTTATTTGACAATCCACTGCAATCCTACTACATATACAACAATACTTTAAGTCCATCATGAGATAATTAAATAAAAACACTTGCTATTGGTGTTATGCAACTTGTGTCCAAAGTTGGCTGGAAAAAGTAGATGAATCGCCGGTAGCCATGGTTATTGTTGTTCTTGTTGTTTAAGACGGCGCACTCTCGTGGGAGGAAGCAGAAATGCAGAGAAAACTATGGCGGGTTAGATAAACCAAAATGGTGCGCTTTTGAAATTCCAACGTACAGATTTGAACATTTTTAACATCACTTTAACCAGAAAAATTGGTTTCGGTTCAAAACCGATTAATTGAACAGCCTTAGCATGAACCTTTTAATTCAGTCAATCTTCAGTACACCACTAATGGTGCTCATACCACACTTCGAAAACTACCGAGTAAACCAATAACAAACACAAACATGGTCAATTTTGGTTTTCAGGTGCCTCAAATGAGTCTCAGAGCTTGTGAAGTGACAAATGAATGAGAATATTCACCAATGGGGAAATGCAAGTGTTTGAGAAAGCTCATTAAAGCCCTTCTCAAACCCAAGTACGGGCACACGCACACACAAAGTAGTGGTTGTACATCTTGGAAAGGGGAACTAAACTGGGCCGATGGTGCCAGTATGTCTGTGGCAGTGTGGCAGCCATAGTGTTCCGCCACCCTCAATCTTCACCAAGAGACCCAAACCACAAGCCAGAGAGGCCTGGATGACTATACCCACCACACACACACACACATACACACACGGCGTTGACCACAAATACCAAGTAAAGAGGTACAGTTCTGGAAAATGAGAACGAGTGAGGTTTCTGTCTTCTCTCCGCGGCTGAACCATCGGGGCCCGAGAGGGCACTCAGAGTTCAACGGCTCCACAGATGAGCGGAGCGCAACACGTAAGCGCCTGTGGGCGACGCAGGCGATGACGGTTGTGAAATATGGTTATGCTGCAAGTTACAAGTCGAGGTAAATGGAAATGGGCGTGAATTAAGAGAGATTTATTGCTGTTTGGAGAACCTGATGGCAAGCATCCGCGCTTGCCACACTTGGCCTGGTACAATGCAACCATGTAGGGATACAATTTTTATTTCTTAAAATATGACTTTTTTTTCCAAAATACAACTGCTTTTCATAACACTGGAATGTTTAATACTGATAGTGCTATGACTCTGTAATGTGATACTTTGATTTTTGTCTTGAAAAATGTCTTATTCGTAACAACTTTAGGCAATGGTGCGAACTCATCTTTAACGTGGGCCACATCATAGCTATAGTTTCTTTTGGAGGGCCATTGTTTGCTATAATTAATCAACTGACAACTAGTCAATTATCAATTGAGCAATTACACTAATAGTCAGTAAGTCATTTAGAGACATACTTCATCCTTTTGTAAGGACCCTAACAGCAAATATACAATTTTCATTTTTATTTCATACATTCACATTTTTTTTAACAAAAATATACAAAAGGGCACAAAATGAAGAGAATAATTTTTATTTATTTTTTTATTTTTTAAACAAGAAAAAAACAAATATTATTTTTATTTTTTTATTTTGTAATAAGAAAAAAAAGAAAACAATAGAAAACAATAACTATATACAGCGATCCCTCGCTCTTTCGAGCTTCAAACTTCGCGCCTTCAGTCCATCGTGTATTTTTTTTCAATTAAAAAATGAATAAATAAATGCAGTATTTTAGAGAGCTGTCCCGATCCGATCACGTAGTCTCTCACTCTCCCTCCTGCTGCTTTTCTTAGTCAGGCAGTGCACTGGAGTTGTTTGTTAAAGTTAACAATGACTGACAGGCATTAAGGTTTGATCTTACCAAAGAAGCTTGGAAGCCGAAACTTCAAGGCGCCACATGTGTCAATCATCATTTAGCTTGTTGAACATTTGCTGTGGCAACTCATTGTGTGTAAGTGAGCAGCGTAAGCGAATTTGAGTGGACTCACTCAATGAAGCATTTAATAAAGACAAGCATTTTTCAACATTGTTCTTGTTTTAAAATAATTCGGTGGGACAGTAACATGTTTAAACTTATCATAATTATTACATTCGAAGTTATTTATTGAAATATATATATATATATATACAGTATATATACTACCCACATGAAAGTTTTTTTTTTTGTACACTTTGGGGAAAAAAGTGAAAAACGTGTCTTATATGTATCTTTTTCCAAAGCAAAGGGAATTCTGGTCCCCATTAACCGGGAAAAACGAGGGATCACTGTATGTTTATGTTTTGTATTTTTAAAAAAGGAGCAGTACTACAGTAAGAAACATGAAATCGATGTCCATGAATGTCTTTCGTGGGCCACACAAAATGATCTGCCAAGCCAGATCTGCCTCCCAGGGCCTTGAGTTAGACACCTGTGCTTTACTTTATTTAATGATTTACAGTATTTATAAAATGCCTTTTTTGGGTACGATTTAAAAAAAAAAAAAAATGTATGGCAACATTACCTTTTTTGAGTGGAAAACAAAAACCCATGTATTTCAAGTATCAAAATATGGCCAAATTACTTTCATAACATAACCACCTTTTCCATATGATAATGCATTGTATTGTAACATAATATTTATTGTGAGTGGTGTAGTATCACCAACAAGATCTCCTGTTAAAATTGAATCAATCTAAAATGCCGTTACCTAAAATACAGAGCAATAAAATTATTCTAAAGCCAAAGTGAAGAAAAAATACTGAGTTAAACTTTCTAACTCTGCATCTTTAATGATTGTTTAACTTGGTTAACAAGCATGATGCTAGATTATCCACATTAAAAAACATAATTTCGCTAGTGTGTGGAGTACAGTGTAGTATGTATATTGGCATGCGTGTCCCATACCCATAATGCCACATATCACTGCGGGCCTACGTGTGTGTAGGTGTGTGTGTGTGTGTGCAATGTGCATACGCGTGCGTGTGTCCAGGATTTGAGGCTCAGGGTTCCTGCATGTGTTCCCCTCCTTGTGTAATGGCCCAGCGGAGTAGAAAGTGATGAGAAGCTGGTGCCGGAGCCCAAACCCGGCCCTTATATGGTCTCTGGAGCTGTTTTCTCTCCTGGCCGCCGTCTCGCCTCCTCTCAAAAAGCGCTACAAGGTCGAAAAAGAGGAGAGGACATCTCGGCAAGTCAACTTATTTACATATTTTCAGCGATTTGAAGATATGCAGTGGAGTGCTGGCAAGCGAGGAGCTGGTCAGCGGGGACGGTTGAGAGTGTACATCTGGGCCCGGGATTTTTGGCTAAAGGCCGCTGGCTCCCTTTGCCGCCTTATCGTTCCACGCGGACGAAATTTTATCCGGCCGCCGCAATGCTCGTTATTGGACAAAAGGAAATGTTGGGAAAGTGTCATGCTGTGTGAGCAGAGGTGGAGCGTACTAAGTGCAAATACTATGTGAATTTACTGACTTAGGCTTTTTAAGTATCTCTGTTTTACTTGGAGATATGTGATCTAATATCTGTACTTTCTACTCCTGACTAACAAAAACTCATTCATTAAGCCTTTTTTGCCCTTTTTTTTTAACCTTTAAAGGGCACTCATTTAACTTAGCTGCCATTGTCATTTTTTACTCATTCACCCCTCCCAGTCATGGATTGGACATCTAGTGCCGTCAGTGCATAGACTTGATAATACTTGACATCACACGGGAAACAGGGCAGATCCGTAGGTGGCCTATTTTCAAAAACTTAGCTGCTACCGACCTAAAACCAAAACAGGCTGGGTTAGCCATATATGAGTCTCCATGAGCAGCGGCATAAAAAAAATTCCAAGTCGTTCCCTTATAAAATCCCGATTAATTATATTTTATATAAGTATAACAAAACCTGACCAAAATAGCCATTTATATATATATTTTTATTTACTGCAAGTTTTCAACAGCTAATAATTCACTCAATTTAACATCAGAAACTTAATACTTGAGGAAAACACGCTGAATCAGTTATAAATAATATGTAAATAGATTATTAATAAATTCGATATATAATCACAACTTATTATAGAATGGAATAGCCCTTTATTTTCATTATACAGTTATACAATGAATTTGTGGAGCATCCCTTTACAGTGCAGGATAAATTGAAATCTCAAAAGTGACGTGCAAGTATTAAATCTAAATAAACATAAATATAAAATGCGTATGAGATTGTCCTATAATTCAGCAAGTGCAAATAATCAAGGTGGTGTTACCAGGATGTAAGCCTCGTATTTCAACAATCACAGGCCCTTTTCTATGCCTTGCGTTTTCTGGTCATCACAACTTGTACAAGTCCATGTTCCTCGCCAACTCCTTTCTGCCCTCCTCGACTCTGCTCCTTTTCCTGCTGGCCAGCCACTCCAAGGCCTTGTTCTTCCTCCCTTCTGAAGTCACATCCTTGGAGAAGTTTGCACCAAAACAGTTAAAGAGGGACCGCCAGGAACTCCAGCAGGTGCTCTTGTGCTTCCTGCACATCAGGGAGTTCCACAGCGACATTCCGAAGGACGGCATGTGGGGCATGGGGAGAGATGGCCGCTTGACGACCGCCCGGCCCGTCTCCAGGTCTCCCTTGTCCTCTGGAACATCTCCAGGATGTTGGCCATGTGTCCCTGTGTTCCTCCCTGCCCGTGCGACCGTGTTGGGATTGATGATCGCCATGATGAGCCTGACTCTGTGCTTCTTGATAGAAGAAGGCGCCAGCACCTTCTGGGTCAACTTGTAGCCGGCCTTGACAGACTTGTAGGTCTCCCACCTGGCCAGCAACTTCTGACTCGAGAATCGGGCCGTCCTCATCCTCTCAGACTCCTGAAAAAAATTGTTTGTTTTAGAAAGTTATAGGTGTTTTGATTCATGTTTTTTATAAAGTGAATAATGCCGGCCACTTACTTCAGCCCCAGGGCACCTGGGCAGCATCATACAGCCGTTGTTGTTGAAGCTGCTGTAGATGTTCTTATCAAGGTGCACGGGGTCAAAGTAAACGAAGATCTGCTTGTTGCCGTCGGTGTAGGGGTTGGTGTAGGACCATGGTGTTTCACTGAAAGTTTTCAAATAAAATTTTACATAAAATAAAACACGTAAAAGCAAATTTTTATTTTTTTTTATGGACGCAGAAAAGTCTAAAATATAATCTAATTATACAAAATCCAACACGGCCGCTGTAGCAAAACAATGAGCTTTTTCTGTTGAAAATTCTTGTGAATAAATGCTTAAATCCCTGAATTCTTTATCGATATGGATGTAAAACATTCTCGAAAAGCAAAAGAACCGTGCAGGTAGCATTTATTTTATTATTATTATTAAATATTGTGAATGTGCGGCTCGTCTTTAACTTCCCTGTGGCACCGCCTTACCACAATTCATCAATAAAGAGCTTTTTACGTTGAAATTCTTGTGAATAAATGCTTAAATCCCTTAATTCTTTATAGATATGGACATAAAACAGTCTTGAGTCTTGGTTAAAGCAAAAGAAACCGAGCAGGTAGCATTTATTTTACATAAATATTGCGAATGTGCAGCTCGTCTTTAGTTCACTGTGGAGCCGCTTTACCACAAATCCGTAACAAAGAGCTTTTCACGTTGAAGTTCTTGTGAATAAATGCTTAAATCCCTGAATTCTTTATAAACACAGAAAACAGTCTCGATTCTTGGTTAAAAGGAACAGAAACCGTGCAGTTGGCAGTTATTTTATGTAAATATTGCGGGGTATAATGCCAACGCTGTGGCAGCTAATTCCACCCATTGTTTTCTTTCCACAACGTTTCAAATGCATGCATGCTGTCTTCTGGGCTTGAAAGTGACAACAGGCCAGCTAGAATAACACCAGTTTACCCTTCCTCCATCAGCCAAGCAAGGCACCCCTGCCCTGCAAACACTCAAAATGCAAATTGGAGCAATCCAACCCTGTGGTTTTGCAAGTGTGAATTGGAATGATTAATGAGGACCATAGCGCTCACAAAAGATATGCTGATAAGGGTCAGATGATCCTTCTCTGGTTACAATAGTGATTTGTATCAAATGATCCACCCTTGGTAGTTCTAGTGTTAAAGTAAGGGGCAGTACATTGCGACTCTGCGACACAAAGACACAATGACTGACTTGCGGACTCGCCTCGCGTGCATATGGTGTCGGCGAAGACGAAAAATTCTGAATCCTGCCTCCAAAGTGGAAGAGTCTGATTGCAGGGGGTTGAGGGGAGCTTCCTTGGCATGCATATCAAAGGCTCCTGCAGCGCGAGACCGCGTCGTTAACGTCAGCTCAGCACTCGTACACGTCACATTGGGTGTGCGCAGCGGTGCTACTAAACATTAAAAACAGCAAATATGGTGGTATGTCGGCTTAATTTACTGTTTTAATAATATTTTAAAATTAAATATGTTGAACGTTTCAATTTTTGTGGCTTTTTTGAACAAAAGAAAAATGACATTGCTTTTCCGGGATGAGGGAGCTTGGTGGGATCAAAGTGCATCATTCTCTGTCGCCCAGTAAATCTGCACTGCCCCCTAGGGCCTGGCATGAATACTACATCGTTTTCATGCAGAATCGCCGCATTGTTCAAATGGAGACGCAAATGCAAATGCAAATTTGACATTTTTCATATTCTTGGAGAGTCACCATGTAAACGGCCCCTAAGATTGACAACACTGTGAGTGCTACCTTGAAGTATTCATAATCCTCTCTAGCCTCCATCTGAAGAAAAACAGCCCAAAAGTATGACGCTGCCACCACCATGCTTTACTGTAAGGATGGTTTTCTTTTGTTGATGTAAATATAGCTTATGGATTATAACCAAAAGGTTCAACCTTGCTTTCATCAGACAATCATTGAATATTCCCAAGCGTGGAAAAATGTCTTATCTGAGATTTCTAAGTTCTAAATCCCCCCCCAAAAAAGAGAAAAACTCGCATTCGATGAGGGTGTGTAGACTTTTTATATCGACAATAAATCAGGTTCTTCGTTGTGATTTGTTTAATCAGTTTCGCCACCTTGTGCTCACCTTTTGGCCGTTGCGCATCACGGTATCTGGGGGACCCCCAAGTCTTTTTCAACACGCACACACACATTCACTCCTACTCTCGCTCCTTTTCCATCCTCGGTTCTACAAGCACACTACAGCTCTGTTTCTCTTGGCAGAACTCTGCTGGCTGTCCCTCTGTGCCTGAAAACCAACGTTCTCCCCCTTGTCCGCGTCAGCCAACATTCACATTTCTCACATTTTCTTCCTGACTTTTTCTCTTTCTCTCTCTTTCGGCTACAGCCTCCTCCTTCTCTTCGCTCCTCTGCCAACCCAGCCAGGACAGGGTGGGACAAAGACGTCCTCCCGCTAACATTGCATTCACATACACCCCCACCTCCCTTTTTCCCTCTCTGACTTGTCTCCCTTTCTCCGATAACGCACCATAATTCACTTTTCCCTGCGTCCAGATCTTCTCTCTCTAGTGGTTACTTACCCTTTTCGCTCTGACTACGCAAGCCAACAGCGTGCAGGTGTGTTGGACTGTGTGATTATGTCCTCTTTCCACCGAAAAGTACAGTGTTACCCCACGGACTGCGCTAAGGCACTGACGTGGATTATTATTATTTTTTTTTTAATGATTTTTAAAAAAATTTGTTTTGTGCCGATTTTGGTGTTGTGTTATAATTGGACACTACACGACTGGACGTCTATCATCATTTTGGGAAGGGAAACAAGCATTCCTTTTTATTTTACGGCCATCAGCCATCTTGGTAGAGTGACTAGCAGTTGGAAACTAGATTTTAAGTCCATATTGCACATCATCAGCACATTATTTTCTTGTACTCCCCGGGGCGGAGCCACCAGGGTTTCAATGGATGGCAACTGCCATCCTAAAATTCAGGCTTGCCACCCCAGTTGCCACGCCAGTCGGCACCAAAGGATAAAAAAAAAAGTCTCCAATGTATTTGACCTTTATTGCCGTCAATTAAGAAGTAGTGTCAGTGAGGATCCATCTAAATGCAAAATGATTAGAATTTCAATATGCAGTTTTGTTAAAAATAAAAAAAAATAAAAAAAAGAATTTAATACAAAAACCAAGAAAATTGTCATACATATCAAAACTGATTCGTATTTTTTATATCTTTAGGTGAACTGATTGTGTTAAATGTCTTTATAATTTTGTATTAAATCGATCTAAGGCCCTTGAATCAAAGCGTCACATAATATGGTATAATTGAATAAATGTTTTGACCATCATGAAATCATTGACACCCTCATAAAGCTTCTGTCCTCTCTCAACACCCCAATAATATTTTTCCAGATCCTACCCTGGTACTCCCTTGTACCCGTATTGGTGCAACACTAGTGAAATCTACAGGAAATTACCCAGAATCGTCCCAAAATCAGCAAGAAGTGACCCGAAATGAAAAGGAAAAGATCCGTAATTGCCTCGAAATCCACAGAAAGTTACCTCTATATTCCCCAAAATAAACAATGAGTAAACAGGGAAATTAGCCTGAATTTCTCCAACATAACATGACCTGGAAATGCCACAAAATCATTATAAAGTGACCTGAAAGGAACTGGAAGTGATTCTTAAATGCCTCAAAACCAACATAAAGTGTCCCAGAGTTGCACCAAAATCAACAGAAAGTGAACAACAGAAATACCACAAATTCAAAAGGATGTGACCCAAAATCCACAGGAGGAAGCATGAACACATTCTCATGCAATTTTTGAAAATACATTTTCTAGTTACATTCAAGATCTACGTATAAGTATTACATTATTGACTGCAATTAATAGTGACGGACATCAATCTATTTGAACTTTGAAGTTCACATGAACTGAACGATTATAACTGCCAATGGCAGTAAATGACGAATTAGGATCCTTGTTTTTTCTCTCCCCTGGACCAAAAAAGCTACACACGTCTAACTACTGATTGCTCAACAGAGAATCATGCTTTCTACGTAATTTTTCCTCAAAACATGTCTCGTAATAAAGAGAGGCATGCCAAAAAGAAAGAACATCTTGAACACTGCCAAGCACAAGGAGGTAATGATGTTTTTGTGAAGAATGTTTTTTTTTTTTTTTTAACCGCAGTAAAGCACTGTATAATACTAGAGAAACTTATAACACGGATGAATTATTTCCATCACTGGTGTTTGTCCTTGGTGGAAGTTTGCAATGTACCAAGTTCCAATGAAGTTCATCTGCTGAAATACCGTTCTGAAAATCCAGAAAGTATTTCAAACGTTGGACATTTTACAGATTTTGGATAGCTTGCAAGCTACTGGATATCAAAGTAGATTCAATTATGGGTAATTCCAGAAAGCCTAAGAGAAAAGAATGCTTGAAAATATTATTTCTCATAGTAAAGCAAAGATGAGATCTTGTTCATGTCTCATTTACATCACTGGGAAGTGAATCAGCAACAATCGAGATGAGAGTGGTTTTCTCAGTTTTCTTAAACTTGTCTAGTGAGAAGTCTCACAATGAGCATTACATGAGAAGGTCTTGAGAAATAGTTCTACTAGCACGATTTCTCAATAATGTCTCACAGCTATCTCCTTTCAAGATCTCACCAAGAGACAACTATGAGTTCTTGTGTTGATGAGTCAGATGAGTCTCAATTTGATCTGATCTCAGTGAAAGATATGGATGAGCAAAGTATTTTATTTTTATAAACTTTCTCAAAGCTGCCTCTTTTTCTGATCTTGCTAAGCAACCCTGTATTGTGTCAGTTACAAATATTTGTCAATTTGATCTCCTTCCAGTGTATAATTTCTATCATTTATTATTTTGGGTTCTCAAGATTCTTTCATTGTAAGAAAAGAGTAGTGTCTGCTCTGACATGTCCAATAGCATCTTAATTCATCTCGTGCCAAAATCTGAGAAAATAATATAATTGAGCAAATAATTCAAGAACACATCTGGTTCATTTACACAATGAAGAAATTGGAGATTTTTTGGAGACCAGAAAATGTGGCGCCAAAAACTATCGGCTGACAATAGCTAAAATGCACTATCAGTTTTCGGTTTTGAAGACTGAAAATTAACCAACAAATAGTGTGATGAACCTTAGTCCTCTTGTGATTACGTAGTCAAAACACGGCGAGAAGCAACACGCTGGCTTACGTTGTCTCGCTAAAACTACTGGCTCACAGCCAACATGTTCGCAAGTTGGAAGTATTTTTGAAGTATCAAAGAAATATATACATATATAAATGATTAACCATAGGAAATTAAAATAAAATTGCTTCATCGCTGCAACGTGTGTCACATCGAGTACGTTGCATTTGAGCCCGTGCGTGTCTCAGTGGTAGAGTAGTCGTTCCCTAATCCAGAGATTGTGAATTCTATTCTCCACCCTGATGAACTGTCCAAGTATCCTTGAGCAAGACACTGAACCCCATGTTGCTCCTGTTGTTGTGTCACCAGCAGGTCGATGAGGATACAGTGTCAAAGTGCTCTGGGTGCCTAAAAGGTGGCAAGGTGCTATTTATCTCTGTTTTCAATTATGAGAATTTCTCTTCTCAAATCTCATTTGTCTCAATGATGTCTTTGCTCATTTTTACTCATCCCTTGCTCCTAAGGGTACTCATAGGAACACAAACTCAGACAAATATAAGCAGAGAATGAGATAAATTTGAGATGATCAAATTCGCCTCATGAGATGAGATTAAGCAACAGATGAGCAGCAAATCTTTGTTATGGGTTGTTTCATTATTGTCTTTGGTAACAATTTGAATATTTGAAACGTTATGTGGATGATTATTCGTGGAACATTTTTCCTACAACATATGTGCAACTTTGTTACCCTACCGTAACTATTTTATCATGGTAAAAAGAGCAGTGAATCACATGATATGGTAAATTTGACATTATCGGTCAGTTTTTCACAAGAATGGGCTGAGCCAATTTATGTTTTTGTTCTATTTTCCCCATTAATTTTATTAGGAAAAAAACACAAAAAACAATTGAATGCCTCTGTCATGAACCCTGTTATGCATATAATCAGAATAAGACGATTATGAGTATTTTGTCCTTTACTTACTTGTATTTAGATTAGTAGGTTTGTCTCATTGTTCAACAGTAACAGCTAGCAAAACACCTAAAAAAACTAAAATTACAGATTATGAACCCTGTTTCCTATAAACCAGTTATTGTGATAATGGCAAATACTGTAAATATCAAATAAATCATCTCATAAAGTTCCTGTCATCCTTTAAAGTGAGCTAATCAAGCCTTTGTTAGTTGATTATTTCCTATTAATAATGAATATGGAGCCGAAAACCAGATAAGTGAAAGCTTATTATTCAAGAATTATGAAGCTAAAATGTCTTCCAATTCTGCAATGACCCTTATATAGGTACAGTGGGGCAAATAAGTATTTAGTCAACCACTAATTGTGCAAGTTCTCCCACTTGAAAATATTAGAGAGGCCTGTAATTGAAAACATGGGTAAACCTCAACCATGAGAGACAGAATGTGGGGGAAACCCCCCCAGAAAATCACACTGTTTGATTTTTAAAGAATTTATTTGCAAATCATGGTGGAAAATAAGTATTTGGTCAATACCAAAAATTCATCTTAATACTTTGTTATGTACCCTTTGTTGGCAATAACAGCGGCCAAACGTTTTCTGTAACTCTTCACAAGCTTTTCACACACTGTTGCTATTTTGGCCCATTCCTCCATGCAGATCTCCTCTAGAGCAGTGATGTTTTGGGGCTGTCGTTGAGAAACATGGACGTTCCACTTCCTCAACAGATTTTCTATGGGGTTGAGATCTGGAAACTGGCTAGGCCACTCCAGGACCTTGAAACGCTTCTTACGAAGCCACTCCTTTATTGCCCTTGCTGTGTGTTTGGGATCATTGTCATGCTAAAACACCCAGCAACGTCTCATCTTCAATATCCTTGCTGATGGAAGGAGATTTTCACTCAAAATCTCTCAATACATGGCCCCATTCATTCTTTCCTTTACACAGATCAGTCGTCCTGGTCCCTTTGCAGAAAAACAGCCTCAAAGCATGATGTTTCCACCCCCATGCTTTACAGTGGGTATGGTGTTCTTCGGATGCAATTCAATATTCTTTCTCCTCCAAACACGAGAACCTGGGTTTCTACCAAAAAGTTCTATTTTGGTTTCATCTGACCAGAACACATTCTCCCAGTCCTCTTCTGGATCATCCATATGCTCTCTAGCGAACCGCAGACAGGCCTGGATGTGTACTGGCTTCAGCAGGGGGACACGTTTGGCAATGCAGGATTTGAGTCCCTGGCAGCGCATTGTGTTACTGATAGTAGGATTTGTTACTGTGGTCCCAGATCTCTGTAGGTCATTCACTAGGTCCCCCCGTGTGGTTCTGCAATTTTTGCTCGCCGTTCTTGTTATCATTTTGACGCCACGGGGTGAGATCTTGCATGGAGTCCCAGATCGAGGGAGATTATCAGTGGTCTTGTATGTCTTCCATTTTCTAATAATTGCTCCCACAGTTGACTTCTTTACACCAAGCGTTTTACCTATTGCAGATTCAGTCTTCCCAGCCTGGTGCAGGTCTACAATTTTGTCTCTGGCGTCCTTCGACAGCTCTTTGGTCTTGGCCCTAGTGGAGTTTGGAGTTAGCGAGTGTGTAACGAGTGGAGCCTCGTTACACCTCCTTAGAAGAAGTTAGACCTCTTTGACAGCCAGAAATCTTGCTTGTTTGTAGGTGACCAGATACTTATTTTCCACTCTAATTTGGAAATTGAGCAAGATACTGAACCCCACATTGCTCCTGGTGCTGCGTCACCAGTAGGTAGATGGCGATGTAGTGTAAAGCGCTTTGAGCGCCTTGAAAGGTGGAAAAGCGCTATATAAGTCTAACACCATTTACCATTTACCATTCATTTGCTGCCACACTCCCAATTCAAATGGATTGAACATCTACTATTAATAAATTCGATTGGGCATCGATCTTAATCTTGAGAGGGGTGACAAGTGCTCCTTTTGTGTTTTTTTACAGCAATGTGTCTAGCTGGGGGCCATCTTGCGTAGGCCGACCAGTGATTGGCAAACTAGATCTTGAAGAATACATATGGCACTGCATTGGCACGATATTGCACGCCTTATCAGTCAGTACCGTTATCGATATCTGTTCAACACTAGTAAAAAATGTAGCATACTGTAACTAGGCTCAGAATCGCTAAAATTGTAAAGTGATGACCCCCTTCAGTGGTGGCTGGTGGCAGATGACAAGCATCAGTTCGGATGTTGCAGCGAGATAAGAAAAGACATCTGAGTGGGCCCTGTTGTGCAGGTGCAGGAAGGAAAGCTGCATTGTGCTGACTCGCAACAGCTGTAAATGAATCCACCGCTGAGGTTTTCACCTCCATCCCAAACATACGTTGCCATTTGTATTTATTATTTCATTTATTTCTTCTAAACTTTAATGTAGTCGGCAGGGTTTTGTGCATGAGTGTTCTCAGAAAAGAGGGAGTGAAGAAAGATCGGAGAAAAAAAAAAAGAGTACAGGCTGTCTCTTGGGTGCCCTTTTTTGCCATCCCATTTCCTTTGCATCTGGTCTGTGTTTGTGCGAGGGGGGAGGACGGAGAGGAGGGAGTGAGAGGCCGTCTGGGGCCGATTAATATCCAATGATTTATAGGTACTTTTATGGAATAAAACAATCCAAAATATGTGTGTGCATGTATGTGCGCTAGCCCTCGGAGAGAGCGATGCTTTCCTAATTCGTCGGGAATCGAAAACAAATTATCACAAGGGCCGCGTTGTGAATAAATGGGGCGCAGATGGAGGCAGGAAATCAAAAAGGGAAGACTCCTCGGTCACCGGCGGAGGGCGATGCATGTGACCGAGGGGTAAAAAAGGGAAGAGGGTGAGCAAAAGGACAAGGAAGACGTGGAGGAAGAGCAGCGAGTGGGAGGAGGATGGAGGGAAGAAGGGCAGGGGGGATCAGGGGAGTTCCCATGCCCTGTGCGCAGGAAGTGACTTGAAGAGTGAGCATGTGTCCGAGTGTTGGAGTGGGCAATGAGATGAGCAGAGCTCTCTCTGGCACACAGCTGTGTTTCCTTGCCAACTGGACCCTCAACTCCCACCCTCTCAAACTTTTCCTCCTCATCCATTTTCATTACTTATGTGAGCAAAACACACACGCACATCACTGACTTCCATCAAGCCACAATCCTCCTGGGCTAAGTGGCTGTTTGGTGTTCTCGTCTCGTCTTTGCATGGCTTTAACAAGGAGCTGATTGGAGCGGGTGTCGCACCACTAATAGCAGGGGTGGGCCGCGTCGTCCCCCATTTGACTGTTGGCTCCGCCACTCTATTGGGAGAGGTTTTGACAAGTAAAGTGCGTCCTCATTTGTAGGGAAAGTTTCTCAGGATATCTGCGGCTTGGATGGAGGATTTGCTCTCACGCGTTTAGTAGCATTTTGCAACAAAAGTCGTTACGCGTCATAGCTCAATTTACTTGTTCTGGAAAGAAAAGCATGGCCTGGATGGATCGCCAGTCGATCACAGGACGCAGTGCTGTGCATGAACACATGCAATAAATGATCTTTCATGAACACGTCCATATTTTGGGCAAACGTGAATTGAGCACATCATATTTCAGTCTCATGAACTTTACGGTGAACGCACTCATTCTAGCTGTTGTGAGCGACTTTTATAACCTCGTTCATGAGTTCTGAATTAGGGCCTTTCCGACAAAACTGCAGATAAAGCCATAGGCTAAAAACAGTATTAAAAAACAAACTTTAATAGTGGAAAACCATCCAACCTGGCAACACAAGCTGCCTGTCACAGCTTTGTTGTTTTAGCAAATATGGCAGCATGGACACAGAAGGCGACAGCTCTCATAACCCGGTGTTCTGTCAGATTTCGCTCCCGAACTTTTCATGGCTGAGAATAAGTATTCTTTTACATTCAGTTGGGCTCTCAATATAATCCAAAGATGCTAAATCATCAAGTTACATCATAAACATACATGTGCAACATGAATACGGCGTAAATAAATGCTTGGCGGTACAGGGAAGACGTTAACGGTGAAAGAGCGGTGTGCAGTCCAGTTGAGCACAACCACATGGTAGGATGTGTGTGAGGAGAACTTCCTTTGTGTGCGTCCACGACCAAACGTACCGTAATTTCTGGACTACTGGGCGCCCCTGATTACAAGCCTCACCCAGTACATTTTTAAAGGTAAAACCATTTTGTACATACATAAGCTTCTCCTGGCTATAAGCCGCGTGTGCCCACTAAGTAACATGAGATATTGACAAAGAAATACACTGTTTTCAAAATTTTAATAACACACCTTAACTTTCATTCCAAACAGCGCCAGCAAACACGGCAGTTATATAGCAGCGGCACAGAAGTTACATAGCATCAGCACCGTGGTACAGCATAAATTGGGCTGGTTATTAAAAACATAAAAGTCTTTGTTAGCAATCTTCATCTACCTCCTGTGCACTCAAACCATGGAAGTCTTAACCCTCAGTGTCGGATATGAAGACGCTCAGATACACTTCGCCATGTACCTACTCAGTCTCTCCATCGCCATCGCCTTCAGTAGCCACGTTTACATGCTGACTTTTATTCATACCGATTCAAATCATTCCGAATGGAAATTTCACATCAGCTGTTTACATGTCACTTCATCAATTCCGATCCAGCGTTTACATGTGTCTGCCTTTATTCCGAAAGGACGTTTGACAACTGCCGTCTGATATGCGCAGATTAATCAAAACAAAGCGTCACGTTGCAAAACATGGAGATCGATCGTCAGATCAGCTGCTGTTTTAACTTTTCGAGTGGAAACAAAACTTCAGAATGACACGCCGTTCATTTAAAAAGTTGTGTGGGTGCGCTGTGCGTGTGCTTGGAAGCCATGTTGCAAGTGACGTTACTTACGTCACCAAGTGACGTCACCACGTCAGTACGGAGCATGTGCAGAAAGAACGCAACCAGACACCATTCCGCTTCCCTGTTTACATGATATAATTTTACTTCTAATCGGTTTGGGAAAAGGAATATTCCACCCCTGTGAATCGGAATGAAATTCCATTCGGTTTGGGCCTGTTCATTCCGAATGAGGTGTTTATATGGAACACATTTATTCGGTTTGAACAAATATTCCGATTGTAATTGGAATATTTGGCTCCATGTAAACGTGGCAAGTGTCTCCCATAATGAGGCAAATGCACTCCTGAGCCCGTGCTGTCCTCTTCTGCACGCAGCAGACTGGCCCCTCGAAACCCGTTGGTGATGGCGGACTTCTTACACACTGCTCCACGCTGCCAGGCTCCCCCGGCACACCTGTGCAATTGCTGCTCTTCGCATGAGGCGAGTCTTGGCAAATGATCTCTCGCCGCGAGTCGTCAAAACTTCCCTTACAACTCGGATGGCCAGTTTAATTTTTTCTAGCGTTCTCCATGATGCAGATCTGCCAATTCTACTCATGCACAAAGATGAGGGTTCGCCACCTCTATTCATGAACAACGTACAAAGTTAAACCCCCTGTCATAGTGCAAACAAGCGTCTTCCTCGACACTTTTATTCCACGTGTCTCACTCCCACATTTCATGCTCGAGCGCCCCGGGTGGCCGTCAGAATAATGCACAAATTGGCCGCATCATTGCACACACCGTAGGATCCAAAATGAGGGAAAAAAGTAGCGGCTTGTGGTCCGGAAATTACGGTAAGTACGTAGGCCTATTTCTTTATTTATAGAAAGTTTTTGGTGTTTACTTTGGAATCGCTGCACACCATTTGTAACGTTACGACATGTGCAGAACTGCAAAGTTCAAATATCTGATGAGGTTGGAAAATATGACAGAACGCCGGCCCAGTACCAACATTTAAGCGAGTTTTACAAACAGGTCAATACCGACGAGGATTTGATATTGAATATTAGGATGAATCCGACAGTTTTAGTGTTACATTGGATAAAATCATTGCTGTCTGTGGTTCTATATCGACTATGCCAATCATAGCTTGCAGCAATTATTGGGGAGAAGAAAGAACAGAACTATAAATCACGATTGTGAGAGTGAGTGACACTACCATTTTTCTGGTAACGAGTCAAAATAATGCCGAAAAACTATGAATGTAGTCAGTGCAACAGGTTCCAACATTTCTGGATTGCGTTCTGTCCAGTTTACTCCAGTGAGACAACGTTTCAAGACTGTGGCGTTCAATTAACTGTTTTCGGCAATTTGTGCACACATGACACAAAATCTAATGTACTTGCGCTTTTTCATTTGATTATTTTACAGTAAATCGATGGACTTCATGTGGGTGTTTTGTTCTTAATCGCCTTTATGAATAAACACGTAAAAGTGTAACGATGCATCGATCTGGATCGATATGTCGATTGGTTAAGCACAATCAATTCGAAATAGATATAAACGCAAAAAATCCATCAACATTGTCAACCCTTATGTATGCCGTTTTGTCAAATTAAATAGTTTACGTTAGTCAAAATGTACCAGCAACGCAACTGTCAAAAACATCAAGATTGATTTGTTTTTATTGCTTTAGGTGAAATATAACTGTTAAAAGTGTGCATAATATCGCGTTAAATTGCTCAAAGTCCCTTGAATCGATTCATTGCAACCTTTATAATATTGACCAATGTCATATCTTCGTCTAAAGCAGGGACGTGCGGTGAGGTTCATGGTTGGTGAGGCACTGACTCCTTTAATGTCAGATTTCCAAATATATAAACCAAAAAGGGTAACTTATTCAATTAGCTACTGGTTATTTCATATCTCATCAGCATTCTTCACAAAACACGCACACACGGTACATATTATCGATACGTAAAAGTAAGAAAATAACATGCATTTGCTCTACACCCTCAATGTGTTGGTCGTCGCAATTCTATAATTCATGCAACATAAATGAGAGTAAAGAGTGGTGTACAAAACCACAGAATTCAATTCTGACCTTTAGTGAAATATTCAGTTGTTTTTAAAACTTTTAATTCTGATACTTTAATCAATTTATTACAGATTGCTAAACAAAAAGTGTGAAAAGAAAAACAAAGAATATTTTATTTAAGGCCAAAATTTAATTTTTAAATATTCTATTGTATTTTTCTTGGTCTAAGCTCTTTTTTTTAATTTTAATATATATATATATATATATATATATATATATATATATATATATATAGATAGATAGATAGATAGATAGATAGATAGATAGATAGATAGATAGATAGATAGATAGATAGATAGATATGATTGAAATGAAAACTGTTTGTGCTCTTGCACCTGTCCTTCACCACAAAAACCGGCGTTACTTTGGAAGGGCATAGGTTTGGTATCAACATTCGTAGGGACGATATAACAGCATAACCTGCATGTAGGTACACTTTTTGCTGGGGACGGGACATTAATTAGACCAAACAGATTGGATGAAGGGGGCAAAGGGCCACATTTCTCATGTATATGAACCTAATTAATTAATAGGGAAAATGATCAATGCAAAATAAATCCTTATCTTCTGATAATAACTTTTACATGCATTGGTTCAGATGATACACTGTTCGATTCAAACCTTTGTTTTCAAAAAATACTAAAGAAACATTTTGAAAACTTCCTCAATAAATGTCTGGTTTTTATTAGCAAACATAAACATAATGAAAATAATTCACTTAATAATGGTAGGGTCAATTCTATCCTTACAACATATGGAACTATTGAAAGATCTAAATTCTCTATATAACTGAACATTATATCATGCAAAAAAAGTAAGGTTGCTTAAAAGTTGGTGGGGACAATTTTAGCATCCTGAAAAGTTGGTAGTGTTATGTCCCTTTTTGTAAAAGTCCTCCTTATTTTCCTTTACTTTAAAAAAATCTCTCCGCCTAAATGGAGAGGATTGCTTCAAGTAGATCGTTCTGTGTTCTATTTGACAAGCCAGAAAACACAGTGGATGTGTCCAAAAGTCTAGCTAACCTTCCATCTTTCTCAGCAAAACCATGTAATCGTTCTACATATATGCCACGTTTAGAAGAGCTTACACGCTCATTGCTACCACGAAATGTTAACTCCTGTTTAGCTAGGATGCAGGTTGCATTAATGAGGTCTTTCAAACTCTTTCGGTTTTCCTTTACCTTGGGCGTTGTGGATGCTACCGTTAAGCTTCCGCTGTTCGTCAAAGCCAAATCGATCCTTGAGCTTCCAAAAGTTTTTAAAGCAATCAGGCTTTGAATGTGAGTGGTCGAGCTCTCATGTTTGCTGAGGCTTCGTGGTAGTTTTTTTAATGTCACAATATCTCGTGTTAGTCCAGACATTGGCACAAGTTGAGAAGAAAAGGCAGGGAAAGCAGCAAAGGCGATTTTTCGAAGGACAGCCACATAGCCAGTCTTTTCGGGTGTACCAGTCCGTTTGAAAAGCGCGAGTTATCTTCTGTCCCGTAGTTTGAAGCAAACCATTTAGCTCCGGTGTTGTGTTAACCGCGTCCACATTTAACGGAAAGTCCAGTTTCACGTACGCCCCCTTGCAGTGCGGCAGAGTACAACCTGCCGCAACCTCTGCCTTTTCACTGCGGTTTTGTTTCCCATCAGCAAAACTAAATATGTCGCTAACAAACATTAAACTTTAAGGGATAAAGACATTAGCCAGACTGTGGAAAATCAGGTCAAATAAACGTATCTGGAAACATTATAATGGCGACATGCAGATGTACGGCAACCAGCACGCTCCAATTCCATGTATCAACCTAGTTTGTATTGCATTGCGCAATCAGAGGTGAGGCTTTACTCGTTGCTGCCGCACCTCTCGTTTCATTTCTTTATTTGAACAGGAAATAGGCAAATTCAGCGATTTTGACTATAAAAAATGTTTGAAATGAGTAAATGAAATGAAATGATAAATTTGATGCTATAATTATTTTTTTGTCATGATGACAGGTGAGGCTTTGCCTCACCTGCCTCCCCTGACCGCACGTCACTGGTCTAAAGAATCGATATCGTATCATATCATCATAAAATTGATGATTCACACTACTAAAAACAAGTAGTCACAGCAATACAGATTATTATGGGATAGTTACACTAATAGATATGCAGCTCACTAGCCTGTAAAAATCCACTAAATAGCCGGACGACTCTTTTAACTTGCAGGTTTCCAAGCGGGGGGAAAAGTAGCAGCTTATGGTAAGAAAATAATAATATTTTCCTATCTGCCAGGACTTTGGGACAATCTTGTGGCATTTTAAGGAGTCACAAAAAGAGCAGTTGCCTATCGGACAAATTCATAATATTACAGTGAGATAACAAAAAGTTTTTTCTGTATCCCTTATTTGGAGCTGGTGTGTCATATCCACAGTGATGGCCGGCAGCTGCTAAAAAGCACATTTCAGTATGAATGACTTCCTGCTCTGTGGGTCTGGACTGTGGCATCTGTCAACCTTCCAGTCTAACTTGCTTCATCACTCTCCGACCCCGAAAGACTCCAGTAGCCTCCCTCCCTTTCCATTCTTTGCCCTCTTCCCTCTCTCAGGTTTACACTGTTTCTCGCTTGTTAACCCTCTCGAGTGCCCACCCACCTTCCTCATCCCATCCCTCAACACTCCCTTGGCACTTCTGCCCACGCACCACTTCCCGTTGACCCTCCTCGCTGTCCCTCCCTACCTTCCCTGCCGGGTTTGACTCTGGTTGCCCCCCCCGGGTAGCGGTGAGCGCCAGGAAAGAGACAGGGGCTGTTGTTGCTTGTTGGCAGGCCGGCGGAAAGCCGAGAAGAGATTCGCTGGAAAGTCCATCAGTGGCTTGGATGACTCTCAGCTGCGCCGCACCAACGAGCGGAGAGTGCACTTTGAGCCCCTGCTGTGTTTGTCTTGCTGTCACATTTTAATAGCTTCTCAGCCCTTCAACAGAACAAATGGTGCAGAGAGAAAAATACAGTTAGTCACATTAACGGAAATGAGCATGTTAATGTACAGAAATATGAATAATAAAAAAATACATTGTCACATCTGGAAAATGTAACACATTCTTTCTTTGTTACATTGTAAACTACAAAAGACGGACAAAAGTACTAAAATTGAAAAAAAATAAAGACCATTTTGTACCTTCGGCACAATGTCGACCTTTACGAGGGACTCACCTCAATCCATCTATTCACTCATCGGCTATAGATGAGCCAGATCTGCTCTAAAAATGAAATATTTTTACATTAACTGCACAGTAACTTTTGCATACTGTATTACCATTGGCGACACTAATACTAAAAGAGAAAGATCAACAGCCTTCTTACTGTTGTAACTTCTGCAATATACTATTTTCTGATATGATTTATGAATAAACCCACACATCAGAAACTTTCACCTCATGGTTTGTATTCTAAAGTTGTGTTCTAGAGTGCGATTGTAAATGCATGCATCATATCATCAACAAAACATAGCCTGTTTGATATTGTTTCACAACAGCTGCTAAATGAAATACTGTGGATAGCAAGATGGTTGCATCAGTACAGACATGTTTGGATTTGAATAAATGATGGTTGGGATCATGAAAGTGATTATTTTATTTAATAAGAAACACAAAATAACTACATCAATTTGTCCAATTTTGACCATGGTGTCATTTCACATTTTTGTTTGTTGGTGTTGCATGAGAATTGTCAATTTACATCTCTGGCATACAAAGATGAACCAAGAGACATTAATGAACAAAGTGAACATTAGTAATTTCCTATGCCACGTCACATGATATACGATATCTTAATATTTATGTTTTTCAAAAAAGAAACAAAAACAAAAACAACATTATTTTATAAATATTTGACATTGCTTATCCTAAATTGAGGACTCACCTCTAATTCTCTATATGACACCAGTTAATCTCCAGTTGAGTAAACTTACAGTAAACAGGCACATTTGTGTGTGTGTGTGTGTGTGTGTGTGTGCGTGTCTGTGTGTGTGTAGTTTGGTTGCCCGACTGTGGCATCACTATATTACAGTGGTATGAAAAAGTATGTGAACCTTTTGGAATTTCTCCATAAAATTACCGTCAAATGTGATCTGATCTAGGTTTTCATATTTTAATGATGATAGCAGGCAAACAATGGGAAAATAAGTAAGTAAATCTGCCTATGGAGACTTAAAGAGCAATTGAAACCAAATTTTACCAAACAATTTAAGTCAGGTATGTGCCTAATCACTGAGGAGTGGTTTAAAGCTGTCCTGCCCACTATAAAACACACACCTAGTAAGAAATGTCTTGATGAGAAGCATAGTCTGATGTGCATCATGGCTCAGTCAAAAGAGCTGTCTGAAAACCTGCGATCAAGGATTGTTGATTTGTATAAAGTTGGGAAAGGATACAAAACCATCTCTAAATGTCTGGATATTCATCAATAGACAGTCAGAGAAGTTGTTTGCAAATGGAGAGAGTTTGGCACTGTTGCTTCTCTCCCAAGGAGTGGCTGTCAGCGTAAGCGCAGAATACTCAGAAATGTAAAAGAGAACCCTTGTGTGTCTGCTAAAGACTTACAGAAATCACTGGCACAGTCCAATATCTCTGTGCACACATCAACTATATACAGGGGTGCACATATTTTTTTTGCCCAGGTTCTCAGAGGAGGACCTGGAGATGTGACTTGGTCCTCATTGAGCTTGAGAGCCGACCCGCCTGATGCGATAAAATTATGACAAGCTTTACTTAGAGCCAATTACCTTTAATTAATTATATTAACAATTAATGCTTGATTATCAAGTGGCACAACAAAATTGCCGTTGCTTTGAAGTGAAATGTAAAGAAATAAACATAAAAGCACTAATTCAAAATAATGGGCATTCAAATGCGGCTCCCACATTAACTCCAAGCCTTTGTAAAAGTGGGATGTCCTCATCATAAGAGCTCATTGAACGTGCATGTTTAGCTTTGTGAAATGCGAGCAAAAACACGTTTGTTAGTGCATGGCACTGTTCTTCAATAACTTTATTCCGCCACCTGTCCATTGGGCGAGTGGGGTCCTGTCTGGCATCGATAGTTTGCTTAATTTACACATGCTCAGTTTTTTTTCGTGCTTTTCAAAGTTTGGATGGCTACAATTCTTTGACCCTACATAAAATGCGCTGCTCTTATTAACGACATTGGGATTCTCACGGCAAATGTTGCACCACATTTCCGTGCGAGCATCATTTGCTTCTAGCCATGGTACCTCTTGCAGCCACTTTTCAGCAAAAGTCCTTTTTTCCGGTTGCTCCGGTGACGTCTCTGTCGTCTGTCTGTCTTTTGACGGGGGTGAGGGAACACGGAAATAATTACTCAGTGGGGCCTGCCTCTTTGACATTTTGAGAAGTGATTTTCTCGTGTCCGCCGCAAATACAGTGGTCAGCCATCGGTACGCAAAAGCGTATGGAAGCCGTTGAGGGCCAGCGCGTTTGTCTACATCCAGTACGCATGCGTGCATGCGGACCACTTATGTGCACCCCTGACTATATATAAAATATAGAATGGTGTTCATTGGAGGAGTCCACGGAGGAAGCCACTGCTGTCTAAAAAAAACATTCTTGTTAGTTTCATGTCTGCAAAAAGGCACTTGGACACTCCACACAAGTTTTGGCAAAATATTTTGTGGACTGGTGAAACCAAAGTTGAATTGTTTGGGAGTAACCACACAACGTCATGTGTGGAGGAAAAATGGAACAGCTCACCAACATCAACACCTCATACCCACCGTGAAGCATGGTGGAGGGAGCATCATGATTTGGGGCTGTTTGCTGCCTCAGGGCCTGGATAACTTGCAATCATTAATGGAAGAATGAATTCAAAGGTTTATCAGGATGTTTTTCAGGAAAACCTGAGGCCGTCTGTCAGACAGTTGAAGCTTAAAAGAGGATGGATGCTGCAACAAGGCAATGATTCAAAACACAGAAGTAAATCAACTTCAGAATGGTTTCAGAAGAACAAAATACACGTTCTGGAGTGGCCAAGTCAAAGTCCAGACTTGAACCCCAATGAGATGCTGTGGCATGACGTAAAGACAGCGATTCATGCCAGACATGTTGTTTGCATACTATCCTCATTAAAATATGAAAACCTATAGATGTTGGGTATTTTAAGTTCAAGCAGACACAGTTTTTTAAAATTTTTTATATCTGTGGGATTTTGACAAAGATCAGATCCCATTTAACAGTGATTTTATGCAGAAATGTGAGAAATTCCAAAAGGTTCAGATACTTTTGCATACCACGGTATGGATGACAAACGTTTTCGGAAATGACTGTCAAAACTATCGCTTTCCCCAACCATCAAGAGGTTACTGAAAGTTAAATCACTCGCATGGTTTCACAATTAGAACATTTGCCCCTTTTGCAGTCTGAAGGCACTATCTATTGTCTGGGGGGCAGCTTGTACTGACTGTGTATCTGCAGTACAATCACAATTCATTGCTCAGCTATCTCAAATGCATAACCCGTTATAGAGCAGTCAATGAACTCTGTTGCTGCAATTGATGGCGCTAGACATCCATTTTTTTTTTTGACTGGGAGATGCTGACAGCGAATGATTGCATTGACATTTTGGGTTATGTAGACCAGTGGTTCTAAACCTTTTTTTGCACCACGGTCCGGTGTGATGAGGGCCTTTTTTCCACGGTCCGGTAATGTGTGGCAGAAAAGTACAGTAAATATAAAATATCACGACGGGGATAAAAACGAACTTTAGGTGCAGACAAAATGTTACTCACCAGACGCTGAATCAACGTTTTTTTAACAGCGACCTCTCCTAAAACTTGACGACAAATATCCTTGGTAGCAGGAATAAAGTTCTTCTTCAGTCGTAAAAGGTTTCTTGGCTTTAACATCACAGTTCGCCATGAGGTATGATGCTCTCAGTGAGCTCGCGTTTGTTGATGTGGTGGCCCTCACTAATTGTTTCTGTCCATCGTGCTCGTGCCTTTTTGTTTAAAAAATTACAAAGACTTATACATTTTTCCAGGGTGCTTAGTCTCTATGTACAGAAGCAGCTTTGAAGGCTTCACTGACTACTTTTCTAACTTTTGGCCACATATTAATGAAATTGCGACGGAGTTATAAATCATCGCATTTCGAGCATGTCATCATATGTCAAGACAAATGATGAGTCCAATTTTACGTCAGATGTCGAAAGGATCGCATGTCGATGCGATCGTATGTCGAGGTACCACTGTACAGACAAAAGACTACGTGATCCAAAAACTCTAACGTAGTGATGTAACAAAGAGTGCTGAGCCTTCGAAGCATGTGTCAAGTAATGAAGGGACGTTTCCGTGAAGCGTGTACCGAAGCTTGCTTCATTTAGGGGAGGTTCCGAAAACGAGGACATCCGAAGCCTCGCTGCCCAGCCGTACCATGTGATTGCTTTAGAGCAGGGGTGGGCAAACCGGTCCTCGAGGGCCGCAGTGGGTCCTGGTCTTTGTTCCAACTGACCCAGCCCAGATAGTTTAACCAATGCGGTTTCAGCAGAAATGAGAAGCACCTGACTGCAATCGACTGATTGCACTTGTAAAACAGCAGATTGGTGAAAAGGTGTCCTCTTAATGGGTTGCAACAAAAACCCGCACCCACTGCGGCCCTTTGTGGAATTAATTTACCACCCCTGCTTTAGAGAGTGCTTCAGATTTTGCTGCGCGGTTTGACAGCTGGCTACAGTATATAAATACCTTTGGCTACATTCAAAATATGGGTGTTTGAAGGAGAGTTGCGGCGATCAGGTGAGAGTCTGGACAGTTTGGAAGTGTTTTGAGAGTGAAAGGTTAAGAAGTGGTACAGTAGTTGATAGGATGGAGCCAGCAAGTAAGAGGACTTTCCCCTGGGCAAGTTACACTTTTACTGTCCTCTGCCTGACTACGCTCATGCTGATTTCAGAAATAAAACATTGCACAACCTGTCATATTATGATAATACAATTTGGGGAATAATTTTCACACGCACACACTACACACTGTTTATTACCGTAATCCCTCGCTACTTTGTGACTCAACTTTCGCACAGTCAGTGCATCGCAGACTTTTTAATCTCGCTATAGAAATAAAAAGACTTCTAACAATGTATTAATGTGCACTTGATATTCAGCTATGAATTTAGCTACACTTACACCCCCCACACACATACAGTGGGGCAAATAAGTATTTAGTCAACCACCAATTGTGTAAGTTCTCCTACTTGAAAAGATTAGAGAGGCCTGTAATTGTCAACATGGGTAAAACTCAACCATGAGAGACAGAATGTGGAAAAAAAAAACAGAAAATCACATTGTTTGATTTTCAAAGAATTTATTTCCAAATTAGAGTGGAAAATAAGTATTTGGTCACCTACAAACAAACTAGATTTCTGGCTATCAAAGAGGTCTAACTTCTTCTAACGAGGTCTAACGAGGCTCTACTCGTTACCTGTATTAATGGCACCTGTTTTACCTCATTGGTATAAAAGACACCTGTCCACAATCTCAGTCAGTCACACTCCAAACTCCACTATGGCCAAGACCAAAGAGCTGTCGAAGGACACCAGAGACAAAATTGTAGACCTGCACCAGGTTGGGAAGACTGAATCTGCAATAGGTAAAACGCTTGGTGTTAAGAAATCAACTGTGGGAGCAATTATTAGAACATGGAAGACATACAAGACCACTGATAATCTCCCTCGATCTGGGGCTCCATGCAAGATCTCACCCAATGGCGTCAAAATGATAACAAGAACGGTGAGCAAAAATCCCAGAACCACACGGGTGGACCTAGTGAATGAGCTACAGAGAGCTGGGACCACAGTAACAAATCCTACTATCAGTAACACAATGCGCCGTCAGGGACTCAAATCCTGCACTGCCAGACGTGTCCCCCTGCTGAAGCCAGTACACGTCCAGGCCTGTCTGCGGTTCGCTAGAGAGCATTTGGATGATCCAGAAGAGGAGTGGGAGAATGTGTTATGGTCAGATGAAACCAAAATAGAACTTTTTGGTAGAAACACAGGTTCTCGTGTTTGGAGGAGAAAGAATGCTGAATTGCATCCGAAGAACACCAAACCCACTGTGAAGCATGGGGTTGGAAACATCATGCTTTGAGGCTGTTTTTCTGCTAAGGGGCCAGGACGACTGATCCGTGTAAAGGGAAGAATGAATTGGGCCATGTATCGAGAGATTTTGAGTGAAAATCTCCTTCCGTCAGCAAGGGCATTGAAGCTGAGACGTGGCTGGGCCTTTCATCATGACAATGATCCCAAACACACAGCCAGGGCAACAAAGGAGTGGCTTTGTAAGAAGCATTTCAAGGTCCTGGAGTGGCCTAGCCAGTCTCCAGATCTCAACCCAATAGAAAATCTGTGGAGGGAGTTGAAAGTCCGTGTTGCCCAACGACAGCCCCAAAACATCACTGCTCTAGCGGAGATCTGAATGGAGGAATGGGCCAAAATACCAGCAACAGTGTGTGAAAAGCTTGTGAAAAGTTACACAAAACGTTTGGCCTCCGTTATTGTGTTGTACATAACAAAGTATTGAGACGAAATTTTGGTATTGACAAAAATACTTATTTTCCACCATGATTTGCAAACAAATTCTTTAAAACTCAAACAATGTGATTTTCTGTTTTTTTTTTTTCCTCCACATTCTGTCTCGCATGGTTGAGGTTTACCCATGTTGACAATTACAGGCCTCTCTAATATTTTCAAGTGACTAAATACTTATTTGCCCCACTGTACTTGAGCATTGTAGCTTTTTTTTTCTTATTGCCCCCCCCCCCCAGGCACCCACACCTGGCATCCTGGTAACACCACTGTCAGGGTCATTTCCCAATCACATTATAAGGGTTTGACATCTACAACACATTCCCCGTTTGTGCTTGTGTGTCTCCCTGTGGCAACTCGGGCAAGTCTGAGCATTTTCTCCACCTCAGCTACCCGTAAGCCAAGTAAACATGCTGGCACCGTGCTGAGGCATTCCTATGCGGCTTCTTTTACTCTCGCATTGTGCCCTCCAGGCTTCTTTTTAGGGAACATCTCACCAGTTATAGGGTGTGTGTGTATGTATGTTTTTGCCCTGACCTGTACATGAACCTTAACCCTGGTGTGCCTGTAGTGTTTCAAGTGAATTGCCACACCAGGCAGAAGTGAAACCTGTGGTTTGCTCTCTGACAGCCTGCCGTTGTGTGTGTGTACAAATACATATACTGTATCTTTGTGTGTTCATACCCACAGACCTATCACCACATCTCTGACGCCCGTCTTGTTTTCTCCTTTCATTGCGATACCACAAGGGCGGAAGTCTCTCATTTTCACACACACAGGTTCAGTACATAGGCCTTCATCCGTCCGACTGCCCCTCAAAGGTTGCTATTAACCATTTATAGGGAAAGTGACAATTTTTATCATTTAAGAACAAAGCCTTAACCAAATAAAGAAGTGGCGTATTCATATGTGGACAGCACATTTTGGGACAGGTAGGCCACACTTGTATAACAAGTGACTGTTTCATTTGCATCCAAGCGGAAATAATCTTGTTCAGTGAATTAAAAAACTAAACACAATTTCATTTTCCTGGTGTTTAACACAGAAGAATGTCATGGTTTGAATTGAGTTCTGTTAAGTTTGTGCTCTAGTGTGTCTTGCTCTTGCAATTGCCCATGTATTTCCCCTTGTATGCCTGCTCCTCATGCGCATGATGTTTCCACTCCCATGCTTCAAAGTGTGTATGGTGTTCTTCGGATGCAATTCAGTATTCTTTCTCCGCCAAACACGAGAACCTGTGTTTCTACCAAAAAGTTCTATTTTGGTTCCACCTGACCATAACACATTCTCCCAGTCCTCTCTGGATCATCCAAATGCTCTCTAGCGAACCGCAGACGGGCCTGCATGTGTACTGGCTTCAGCAGGGGGACACGTCTGGCAGTGCAGGATTGGAGTCCCTGGCGGCGCATTGTGTTACTGATAGTAGCCTTTGCTACCCAGCTCTCTGTAGGTCATTCACTAGGGCCCCCCGTGTGGTTCTGGCTTTTTTGGACATCGTTCATGTTATCAGTTTGACGCTACGGAGTGAGATCTTGCATGGAGCCCCAGATCGAGGGAGATTATCAGTGGGCTTGTATGTCTTCCATTTTCTAATAATTGCTATCACAGTTGATTTCTTTACACCAAGCGAAGAGTGAAGAGTTACAGAAAACGTTTGGCCTCCGTTATTGCCAACAAAGGGTACATAACAAAGTATTGAGATGAACTTTTGGTATTGACCAAATACTTATTTTCCACCATGATTCGCAAATAAATTCTTTAAAAATCAAACAATGTGATTTTCCTTTTTCTTTTTTTTCCACATTCTGTCTCCCATGGTTGAGGTTTACCCATGTTGGCAATTACAGGCCTCAAGTAGGAGAACTTGCACAATTGGTGGTTGACTGAATACTTTTTCCCCACTGTAGATGTACATGTACATGTTTTGTTTTCTCCTTGAGATAACTGTTGTCGTGATTTGGTCTGAACAAATAAAAGTTGATTTGATTTAATTGACTTAGAACACGTCCATAACTGAACAGTATGGACATGCAGATGACAATCTTTTTTTTAGGTAACCTATTGTGGTTCCTCAGTTTTATTATTATTATTATTATTATTATTATTATTATAGTTATTCTTTGTTCCGCAGCCCCTTTGAGCTCAGTTTGACCCCCTTAGAATGCTTCAAAATGCACAAAAATCGGCAGGCAGGTCAAGACAGGTGCAATCCTTGATAACGCGAAAAGACAAATTCACTATGTAGCGCCCCCTAGCAGTCATTCTTTGTCCCGCCGACGCTTTGAGCCCTGCTTTGACCCCCTCAGAATGCTTCAAAAGTCACCAAACTCAACAGCCAGGTGAACACTGGTGAAAGCCTTGATAAAAAAACAAATGAAAAAAAAAAAAAAAAATCAAAATATGAGTAAATGTTGTGTAGCACCCCCTAGGAACAAAACCATTTCATTTCATTTGTTGTTGTTGTTGTTGTTGTTGTTTTTGTAAGGGTGAAAGAGGAGGTAACAACGCAAAGGTTAAAACACATCAGTACTATATGAATGGGATACCATACGCGGTGCCCGGACTGCCGTTAGTACTACATCCAGTTTTCGTTGGGTGGTCAGCGTGTCCGTGGGTGGGCACTGCCCACCCCTGCCCCTGCCTGGTAACGCCCCTGCTGGGAACAGAGAGAAAGCTCCATGATTGACACTATTGCACTGATGAACATATGAGAGTTAACCCTTTATAGGGTTATACGTACTAGACGTTCAATTCATTTAAACTCGGAAGACTGGCCGTGAATGCTTATCTTTCAGTGCCATTCACGGTGCTACACATCAAATGGTCCCGTCCAAAGGGTGATCAATGGCAGTCAATGAGTTAAATGCTATTAAATGGTGGGATCAACTGTAGAGTATTACCAAAGTGTATTTAATTTTTTTCTCCTTTTCTAAAAAATCATTTTAACAATATTTTTTGTTATGTTAACATTTGATTATTATATAATTATTATTATGTAATTATTCATTGATAAACTATAGGCCAATATGTATGTATTTTGTCCATGTATGTGGATGCCGCCAAGTCTTGAAGGATCAAGTTGTTCTTCTTTTTCTTTTTTTAATTACCAAAAACAGTCACTGCTCTTCGGCTCGTGAGTGCACATCTTGTCTGTGTATTTGAATGACTCTGTGTGTGTTTTAGAATGAGTAGCTGTGGTTAACGTTTGAGGGGTGGCAAAATGAATCTCATGGCTTTCTCATTATGACTGTCACGTACACAAAAATTCTCACAGAGGTGAAAAATCTTCCCAAGCACGTTTGCGCGCAGACAGACTTCTTGTAGTTGTGATGCATGCATTGACACAAACACCCAAATAGTTGTACATACATGAGGTGGAATTTAAGGGCAAGCGTCACCGAGTACTAATTTGTCAGTGTGTCAGTCAACCCAATGCAACAGTTTTAGGGTCGCAAACATTAATAGCAGGCTGCTTGTCGCAGGGGAAGCATGTCCTCTAGTGGCCAAATTTTGTACATGCATGAGTTTTTTTGGGAAAGGCAGAATGCTGATTGTTATTATTTTTTATATTTATACTTATTTTCTCTCTCTCTCTCTCTCTCTCTCTCTCTCTCTCTCTCTCTCTCTCTCTCTCTCTCTCTCTCTCTCTCTCTCTCTCTCTCTCTCTCTCTCTCTCTCTCTTGCTCTCTTATTTAATAGTTGTCACACACGCTCACTGACAGAGAACTACTAATTTGACAGACATTTTACTCCAGAGTAATTATCATGTGAGGTTGTGATGAGGCCAAACTAACACCTAGTGAAGACTGCAGACGTGAATCAAATGAAAGTATTTATGGCCATTTAAAATTAGTTTTAGACAAACAGCAATACGCCCTTCCTCACATCCCATCATGTGATTTTTCTTCACAAATTACTCATTAGCTATTGGGAGCTTTAAAAATCATCTCATATACGGGATAGTGGATTTTTTTTTATGTCATACTCTAAAAATAATTCAACCTTGATGAATAGAATATTATGTTAAATGGATAGAGTTATAGAACTCATAATTCACTCAGGCAGAATTTTTGAACTATTGGCAATTTGAGGAATGTATGACTGATCAAGGAGCATTACATTTTCCCCTTTAGGATTGTTTTATTCTGAAATTTCCAAAATGGTCTATTTTAATCCCATTAAAAAGTTTTTAAAAAATGTACTTTTCGGTTTGAGAATGATCCATTTTCTTATACATTTTACCGGTCCATGCAGCAGTAAATGTACAGTTTGAGCACAACTGTGTAATATCTTATTCAGTATTTACTGTATTAGCCTAAAAAATGTCCTTTGTTGCATTCATTTTTAACAAAAAAATAATTTAGATATTTATTCTGTTTTTGTCAGAAAAGTAGTAAAAGATAACCTAATAGAAATAATGCATGTGGAACGTTTTTACTAAAAAACCTTTGGGAGAAAAACAAAAGATACAGTATCCTCCACCTTCGTTTATGCTGTCTGAATCTCAGGGGAACATGAATACATTTTCTGTCTTTCTTTCTTTCTTTCTTTCTTTCTTTCTTTCTTTCTTTCTTTCTTTCTTTCTTTCTTTCTTTCTTTCTTTCTTTCTTTCTTTCTTTCTTTCTTTCTTTCTTTCTTTCTTTCTTTCTTTCTTTCTTTCTTTCTTTCTTTCTTTCTTTCTTTCTTATGTTAATTTAAATTTATAAAACATTTTTTGTTCATATATAATAAATAAATAATAAAAGCTTGTTCGTGCAAATAAAATAATTAATTGGATTGGGGGGAGCACAACTAAATGCGTGCAAATCAACTTACCTTACTTAAATGAATGCATCATATAGGGATTTTCTTTTTCAAATATTCACCCTTTTAAATGTTTTTTTTTTCTTTGTTTGGATCAATTATTTATCATCTAAAATATCAGGGAAAATGCGACAGTAACAAAAAAAAAAAAAAAAGATACAATTAAGCGATAGTTATGAGGTAAATATCTGTGACCTATCTACAGACAGTATTTTTTTTATTGTGACGTAATTTGTTTAAAAGTTTAAAATATGCAAGTGAATAAATGTTTAAAGTCGTTTTTTTCTCCTAAACTAAATATTAGACAATAATTAACGATTCTTAGCTGAAAATATAGACATTTCAAATAATAACTATAATTACTGCCCTTCTTTTTATGGCTGGGTTGAAACAAAAGCGGTTGTGCGGTGTCTGCAAACGGGGGTTTCCAGGGTAAAAGGGACAAATTAAAAATAGTTTGGGGGCTTAATCCGCCATGAATCTGCTATGGCAGCATACAGACATCTTTAAAAGAAACTGCTGTGTTTTAAGTCAAAAGAACTGTTGTGTTTGCTAGAACAATATGTCTATATGCTGCCATAGCAGATTCATGGTGGATTAAGCCCCCGAACTATTTGTAATTTGTCCGTTTTACCCTGGAAACTCCCGTTTACAGACGTCGCGCAACCGCTTTTGTTCCAGCTCAGCCATAAAACAGAGGTAATGAATTATATTTATAAGTCAAAATGTCTTTCATTTTTAGCTTAGAATCATTAATTGATGTCTAATATTTCGTTAAAAAAAAAAAGACTTTAAAAAATTATTCATTCACATATTTTAAACTTTTAAACAAATTATGTCACAATGAAAAAAATGGCGTCTGTAAAATAGTCAGGGATATCTACCTCATAACTATCACTTAACTGTATTTTTTATGTTAGTGTCGCATTTTTTCCTGATATGTTAGATAAATAAATAATCCAAACAAAGAAAAGTTAGAAAAAAAAAAATACATTTAAAAGGATATGAAAAAGAAAATCTCGACCACTCCTTGATGTCTGCGATTTCTGCATCGCGACCCTTGTTATTTAACCATGTTTCACCCATAAAATCTCAAAAGAATCCAGCTGTGGCCATTCACAGCTGTGTCTTGACATTCAGTAATGCATGCTTCATTGAGTTTTTGAATCGAAACAAGGTAAGTACACGATAATATCTCGTTAAAGTCATGGCGTCTGTAATTCTGCTCTCGCGTGCTCTCACCTCCAGATAGGGTTTTGCTGTTTAAAAAAACTTTTTTATTTTTTTTATTTTTAAATGCCCTCCTGTTCAAATTTTTCTTACCCCAGAAAATTGAAATTTGAAGCTTTCCAATGATGCATATCGGACAATTTTGAAATTTGGCCAAATTGGGGGTCTCAGAGCGGAACTTCAAGTCACCTGAGTGTTTTCCGCCATATATACACACACACATGTATATATATATATATTAGTATATACCAGTGTGTATACATATATTTATATGGTAATAAAGATGGCGTAGTTGAATTTAAAGCAGTGTGTCCTTCAACACCAAATAAATCTATTCCTCTTCTCAAAGTATTAAAAGCAGACAATTGTCCAAAATGCTCAAGTATTTCAAAACAAATATTTGGGGGGAAAAATTAAACAGGAACTTTTTTTTTTCCTTCTAACTGATATGACAAAGGCATTGGAACAGGAAAAATGGAAGAAAATGTGCAGTTCCTTGCTGTTTTGCAGTTAAGACAAAAATATAATATATTGGTCAACTCTAATACTTCATTAACCACCACTTTTAGTGTTGCATTAGGACTGCATTAGATTTTCTTTTGAGTTGAGACAAAGCAGCATGGGCTGAGCTTGTTTAAAGACCTTGGAGGGCAACCATTAGTCATTGGCTTTAATAGGCCAACATGCATTAACAGTAGCAGGCAGAGTAAAAAGAGTTTATACGGTAGCCAGGGGAGACATGTGAATTACCTACAGTGTCAACACAGTGTTGAGGGTGTTTTCATAGATTATACACACTCACTTGTAGGTGTGTATACAGTTGACTTGGTTTACCACGATATATCGTCGGTGGTGTGGTCATTAATCTTGCCGGTTGGCTGGTAGATCATGTTGGAAGACAAGCTTGGCCTTGTTGACATTTAAAATGTATTTAAAAGTAAATTCAAATAAATGCTTTTGAAATAAAAATCATTTTTCAAAAAAATGATACAAAGAAATTACTTTTAGAAACAATTAAAGTGGCCGAGCGATAACCAAACTAAAAAAACCCTGCTATTTGGAGAGTGGTGTGGAGACTTTTTTTATATTCATTGGATCCAGAAAGTGTTGGCATTACTGTACTTCACTTTTTTCCGCATACTTTTTGTTAAAGCCTTATGAATTGAATCTGTTTTCCCTTAAAATATATAATGACAATATAGTGAGTAGAGTGGTGGGGCATGACATGGTGGTAGAGTGGTTAGCACATCCACCTCACAGTTCTGAGATCAAGGGTTCAATATCGGACTTGCACCTTCCTCTGTGGGGTTTGCATGTTCTTGGTTGGTTGCATTTCAAACAGTGGCGGATGCTGGTCTTTCAATGAGGGGAACCTCAAAGTGTGTCTGCCTGTAGTGAGAGTGCTTTATGACGGAGGAAGGGCTCAGTGGCACCCGCTGCTCAGTAAGGACAGAAAGTGTAGAGCGATAAATGTCTACAAATGCACCCCCCCTCCCCCCAAAAAAATAGAAGCGCAATCTTTCACTAGTCATTTTTAATGAATGAATGAAAATTGAAAAACGCCTCCTGTGGATGTTAATACGTCAACATTACTGATTCGCTCATTTAACTGTCAATCAAAAAGGGATTCAGCCTTAGACAGATCATCCAATCATCATTCACAGAAGCCAGCGACCGGGCCAGCCGAGGTCACCTACTGTTTATAAATCCCCAGAGAGAAGCACAGCGTCCGATGGGCGGGATAAACCCAGCCTTTAGCCAATGACTGGTCTCATTTTGCTGTAGTGGAACAATGCACTCTCAACTCTGGAGACGCACTGTTTCAAGGACTGTGAAGCAGCGTGCATGAATGAAAAGCAAGCTGTATCGTAAACAATGATAAGAAGCTAATTCTGAACAAAAGTTGAGCGCATTGTAGCTGAAGGAATCTGACCTTTTAGCCAGATTGCTGGAATCACGCCAGCCGAGCTGCTGGAACCGGGCTGCGCAATTCCAACGACTTGGACAAGCAAAACTCCGCGCGTTCACCTTAGTTTTAACTTCTTGTACTGACTCCATTTTCAAAGCTGGAAAAAGGCTTCGAAACACACGTTGATAATTTGTTTCAAGTCAACAGCAGTCGTACACAAAGCAAAACAGCAAAGAGACCCAGGCAAGGAAAGAGACTGGATTCAGAGTTGCCATCAACAAAAAAAAAAGATTCTCGAGAATAAACAGTGCTAGCTAAAGAGTTGAGTCTTTATACAGGGTGACCCAAAAAAAAGTTTACACTGCCATAATACAACTTAAATGCCATGTTTATTCAGTTTAGAATTAGAATTTAATCACAGATTATACATTATTGTAAAGAACATGTACAGTACACTCTATTTTTCAATGTGTCCTCCCTTAAGTGTCACAACAGCCTCCAGGCGCCTGCGGAACGCTTGACAGGTCTTCTTTATGTAGGATGCTGTCATCTTTTCCCAAGATCTAACAATGGACCTCTCCAAGGCTGCCACAGAAGTTTGTGGCTTCTTACAGGCACTGTCCTCCACAGTTGCCCATATGCTATAATCCAAGGGATTGAGATCTGGACTCTGGGGTGGCCACATATCACCTTGTCAATCAACTTTTTGGTCCGCACAGATCGGGTTTTCCAGACCCAGGTTTTCGTGAGGCTGTTCCAGTATCTTTCAGCTTCTTTTTAACTTTGTAGACTGCACATCTGGATATTCTCAGATTTGCTGCAATCTCAGTAGGTGTCAAACCGGCATGCAGCAATTCAGGTACAGCTAAAGTTTTCTTCATTTTCAGCAGAAGCACAGGAATTGTAGAGACGAGAGATTACTAGCTGCATTGAGTGACCTTAATGAATCACTTAAGCATGACAACCTATTTAGATATGTTTCAATGGCTTTTAAACAAGCAGTCAACTGAGTGTAAACTTTTTTTTGGGTCACCCTGTATGGCTCTGGTGAAGTGGGCTATGGTCCTGAAGGAGGGTGTGTTTTGCCGTTGTTTAGGGTAATTTTCCGTTGCAGGTTGGGCCGATGAGTCAGTGCATCACTGTTGCCAGGGCAACCAGAGTTGGAGATTTTGTCAGCCTCAGCACTGTGTGTTGAAATTCTCAGCCATGGAGTTTCTTGTGGCAAAACAGGATGTCCCGCTATTTTTTCTGGACTGTCCAGAAGAACTGATTGTGGGATTTGACGGTGCAGACGTGGGCTTGTAGATGTGTTGCCTCTCACCTGCTTGTCAGCGTCAATCTCGCTCAGTCAGCTGCATGATGCGAGCGTTGGGCTTCCGTGATCAGAAGGCGTCCTGTATCTTATGCCCTTATCTGCCCGTTGTCTTGGCGCTGCAAATTCCAGTCATTCCAAGTCCAGTTATTCATAATATGAAATATACTCTGCTTGTTTTTCTAAAAATATGGTATCAATGCTATTTATTTGATATTGGGTGTTTTACAGTAATACAAAGAATGAATATGGGAAAGGATACTATTCCCTTCATAACGAATATTTAGTCAATGACATGTAC
Organism: Corythoichthys intestinalis; assembly: GCF_030265065.1. NCBI lineage: Eukaryota > Metazoa > Chordata > Actinopteri > Syngnathiformes > Syngnathidae > Corythoichthys > Corythoichthys intestinalis. The sequence continues at coordinate 30,859,804 of NC_080400.1, forward strand.
ACGCAACAGTATACTTGTGATCTCTTATTTTTTTACATTTTGGGGAAAGCTGAGCTTCCCTTGCAGTCTTGTGTAACTTGTCCCTGTGATTACCCATTGATTTCACCTCTTGTGCCTTCTCCCTGTGTATCCACCTATCTGCTTCCTCTTGTGTCACCTACCTGTTCCCCATTGTCTCATTACCCCCTGTTCTGTGTACAGTGGGGAGAACAAGTATTTGATACACTGCCGATTTTGCTGGTTTTCCAACTTGCAAGCCATGTAGAGGTCTGTAATTTGTATCATAAGTTCTCTTCAACTGTGAGGGAAGGAATCTAATACAAAAATCCAGAAAATCACATTGTATAATTTTTAAATAATGAATTTGTATTTAACTGCATGAAATAAGTATTTGATACATTACCAACTAGTAAATATTTCGGCTCTTAGTTCTTTTTTAAGAACCCCTCCTGTTCTCCACTCATTACCGGAAGTAACTGCACCTGTTTGAACTTGTTACCTGTATAAAAGACACCTGTTAACGTGCTCAAACAAACAAACTCCAACCTCTCCACAATGGCCAAGACCAAAGAGCTGTTTAAGGACATCAGGGATAGAATAATAGACCTGCACAAGGCTGGGATGGACTACAGGAAAATAAGCAAGCAGCTTGGTGAGATGGTAACAACTGTTGGGGCGATTATTAGAAAATGGAAGAAGTTCAAGTTGACGGTCAATCTGCCTCGTTCTGGGGCTCCATGCAAGATCTCACCTCGTGGGGCATCACTGATCATGAGGACGGTGAGGGATAAGCCCACAACTACACGGCAGGACCTGGTCAATGACCTGAATAGAGCTGGAACCACAGTCTCGAAGAAAACTATCGGAAACACATTACACCATCATGGATTAAAATCCTACAGCGCACGCAAGGTCCCGCTGCTGAAGCCAGTGCATGTCCAGACACGTCTGAAGTTTGCCACTGACCATCTGGATGACCCAGAGGAGCAATGGGAGAAGGTCATGTGGTCGGATGAGACCAAAATGGAACTTTTTGGTCTAAACTTGGCTCGTCGTGTTAGGAGGAAAAAGAAGGATGAGAACAACCCCAAGAACACCATCCCAACCATGAAACATGGAGGAGGAAACATCATTTTTTGGGGCTGCTTCTCTGCCAAGGGTACAGGACGACTGCACCGTATTGAGGGGAGGATGGATGGGGCTATGTATCGCCAGATCTTGGCTGACAACCTCCTTCCTTCAGTAAAATGGCTTTTGGACCAGGTTTTGGACTGGTTTGCTCCCAATTTACAGGTTTAATCAATTTCTTTTAACTGCTAGTCTTTCATCTGATGGACGGAGTAACTGGTTTGCTCAGTGGAAGGTTGACTCGCACTTGGTATGAAGGAACACAACAGACCAATGGGCAATTTTGACCTGTTTATAAAACATGCTGTTAAAATGGGAATTTTGAACGGGAGTTTGCTAAATTATTAGCTTGCTAGCTTATACATATATCGGTTTTGAAAAAAAAAAAAAAAAAAAAAAATCTAATTCCGGAGGGAATTAAGGGAAGTGAATCCACATGTGAAGCTTGTGGGGTTCGGTCGCTTTTAGCAAGGTTAAGAACCACGGAGTTAAAGCCTTAGTTATGTATTTTTATTTCACCCATGACAGAGTCCTAGCTTTATCTTTTTGAATATGATGGCACAAAATTTTAACCCTTTCAGGGACAGTGGTCACTACCGGGCCACCCATTCAAAAGTTGACACTTACGACTATGAACCTTTTATAGGGCACGTGACTATTTTTGGTCATTAAAATAAATGTTATAATAGCAATAATGACTTTTACATTATACATTTTAGGATATTCATTTTTTTATATAATTATAAATACAATGTAAATAAAATCTTCATTCATTAAATTAAAAAGACTGCAAACTAGATTTTTTTTTTCCATAGAGCAGTATTTAACACATTGCATGCCATTGACAGTGATAGACGCCCAATTCATTTATGGTGGGAGGACTGAGATGTAATTGCTCATCTTGCAGTGCAATTGACGGAGCTAAAAGTTCAATTCGTTTTGACAGGGTGAGGCCAAAGAACGAACATTCATTGCTCCCTCCCAGTCAAAATGGACTCAGAGTACAATGAGTGGCCTCTAAGTGTTGAGAAAAAAAATGCCAAAATTTGTGCATGAAGGGGTTAGACAGACTTGCTAACAATGTGTCGCTCACCTCACCACTTTAACTCCGTCTGAGAAACGTCAACAAATCAGATTTGATGCTGATAATGAATTTTTTTGGTCAGGCATCTATCATCCTGAGGTGACACCCTAATCACTTTGGCAAATGGGGATTTTCCTTCTGCGCGCCATGTGGTTTACATTCGTGGCTTTCATTTGAAACGATCGTTGGATGGATCAACCACGTTTGGTAAACATTCAGCTAGAAGATTTTAAGATTTTCGTGACAGTTGAACTTTTTAGCTTGGGTCTCTGTTAAAGTTGAAATGCAAATTTAAACAGGACAGTTTAAAATATTTGGGATTTGATCAATTAAAACATAATAGAATTCCGGGGCGTTACCGGGGCAGGGGTGGGCCACTGACACTCTTTGCCCACCCAAAGAAAACTGGATGTAGTACTAACGGCAGTCTGGGCACCACGTATGGTATCCCATTCATATAGTACTGATGTATTCTGTTTTAACCTTTGCGTTGTTACCTCCTCTTTCACCTTTAAAAAACAAAAAAAACAAAAAAAAGAAATGAAATGTTGGTTTTGTTCCTAGAGTTTTCACCAGTGTTGACCTGGCTGTTTGGTGAGTTTTGAAGCATTCTGATGGGTCAAAGTAGGGCTCAATGTCGGCGGGACAAAGAATGACTGCTAGGGGGCGCTACATAGTGTATTCGGAATTAGTCTTTACACGGTATCAGAGATTGCACCTGTTTTGACCTGCCTGCCGATTTTGGTGCATTTAGAAGTATTCTAAGGGGGTCAAATTGCGTTCAAAGGGGCTGCGGAACAAAGAATAACTATAATAATAATCATAAAACCGCGGAACCACATAGGTTACCTAAAAAAAACAAACATTGTCACCTGCATGTCCATACTGTTCATTTATGGATGTGCTCTAAGTCAAATAAAATCAAGTAAAGTTTTCTTTGTTTAGACCAAATCACAACAACAGTTATCTCAAGGAGGAAGCAAAACATGTATTAAGGTGCAGTAGCCCTTCGCTGGATTTCGACCTACTTGAGCATTGTAGCTTTTGGTTTTTTGCCCCCCCAGGTAAGACTAATGCCCACCCACACCTGGCATCCTGGTAACACCACTGCAATAGATGTATTTAATCCTTTCCATTGCCTTCAATACAAGGGCGTAGGTTTGCATAGGGACGGTAGGGACATAACACTAGCAACTTTTCAGGATGCTGAAATTGTCCCCACTAACTTTTAATCAACCTTATTTGTATTATATCATGACTTCAGGTATATAGGATATGTTGTAAGGATGGAATTGACCCTACCATTATTAAGTGAATTACAATACTGTCATTATGTTCAAACTTACTTCGACCCCTTTTCACTTGCTGAATGTTTTCCCCTTTAACACGTTTGATTGGCTGATGACGCATTCAAAGCCCCGACAGAAATACAACATGCCGCCTCCTCCGCCCCCTTCGAAGACAACAGATATTAGAAGTTTTTTTTTCCGCCAGCAGCACCCACTGTAAGCAATGTAAAAAGACGTCAATGTTGTGTATTTGGGGAACACACTACTAATTTTGCTACTGAAAGTCCGACCTGCATCAGAGTTAGCATAACATTAATCTATATGAATTTCTCGAACTCTAGGAGGAAGCTGCTTTGAGAGAAATAGCCTCCTGTATGTTTTCTACTGTTATTGTTAATTAAACTGTAAGGAATGTAGTGAACCAAGGTTTACCCCCTTTTCCCCAGTTTTCATTTTTGTTTTATTTATGTAGTCTTTAAGGAGCCTAAAGGAGCTTATATTTTTTAGTTGAGTTTGGCTGTGCTTGTGGACAAAAACAGTAGTGTTTTACTTGAAGGAAGACTCCATTTTTATTTATTTTTCTTAGGGCACGGTTATCGTCCCTACCACTATTGAGACCAAACCTACGCCCTTGCTTCATTGTCGTCTTGAATCCTTGATATTCATATTCTATTAAAAATAAGTTAAGCACAAAAATGTCTTGCTAGTGAGAGAAAAAAGATACAAGCAACTCTCAAAACATTATAAATGCACAAACATCACAGTCACTCACAACATAATGCGTCACAACAACCAAGCATGTTCTATAGTGGGGTATTTACAAAACTTGACCTTGCATTTCTATGAGCCTCCCTTGTGCGCACGTGTTTGTGTGTGAGTGTGTTGATGATGAGAGAGGGTACCCATAGCAACAGCAGCCCTGTTGTTGTTTTGGCTACTTTCCCCACTGATGGCACTTGCTGTGCTGCACTGTTATCAGGTTTGTTCAGGTTTGACGGCGATACACGTCCAATCCATCCAAACTGAACAATTCAAATTAAACAAAAAAGTTTTAATAGAAAATAAATAAAAAAAAAAAAAAAAGAAACATGATTGTTCTATTTTTTTTAAATATAAAATATATAAAATGAATGATTAATACAGGGTGTCCCCACACCTGAACCCCCCCCCCACCCCAAAGGAAAAAAAAAAAGATTATATTATTATTTTGTTGCCTTTTCCAGAATAAAAAGAGATTGCAGCTAAAATGATTCTAGTTTTAATATGATTAGTCTAAAATTGATCTAAAAAAATAAATTAAAAAAACACAGTGGTAGTCTCTTTTTATTCCATACATTAAAAAAAAAATAAAAAAACAAGAACACACGGTGTAGTAAGAAATGTAATAACTTAATGATACATTTTTTTAAAATGAAATGTGATTATTAATTTTTAATTAAATAATTAGCAAAAACAATGAAATAAAATAAATAAATAAAATATACCTTATATCGCTCATTTAAAAAAAAATGTATTTGATTTTTTTAGGACTCCATAGTCAGAGTTTTGTTGTTATACATTTTAATTGTGTTAATTTCGTTTTAGAAAATTTAGATATTTACTTATTGAAAAAAATATAGAATTACAATTTTAATAATCATTTACAGTATATGTGTTTATAATTACCAAAAATAGTTCCTTTCACTATAAAAGGTTAAAAACAATAATGAAACAAGATCTTTCTCTTCATACCCTCCCAGTTCAAATTGATTTTACATCTGCGTCTGTCAATGGTAGCCAATGAGTAGATATGAGTTTACTTCCTCATAACATTGTCTGGGTATTGTATTTACTGCTGTTCGTTTGGCATCACACATATGATTGGAGACTCTGTCTATCGTCTCTGATTTTAAAAGGCCCTTGAGGCATATTTGTAATTGTTATCCTCAAGTGCATGAAATTGATTTGACAATGGAAAACCTCAGTGGTCTCCACCTTGTAGCTCAACCTTGCTCGTACACGCAAGAAATTGGTATGCCGGTATTAAACCCACATGGAAGCAATATCCAAACATGTACATACACACAGCTTGAATCCATCTCCTTGAGAATCTTCAGCCTTATTCCACAGCTTACCTTCCCTTTCTCGAATGCAGCTGTGTGCGAGCATACAGGTGTTATCCAGCCATGTGCTCCCCTGGCCTCCCGGGCGTCCGACTCGCCGAGGAAGATAAGATCTGTTTGAAAGGCAATGAGAGACAGTGTCGGTCAGCCAAGCATCAGTCAAGGCCAACAACAGCTGTCTGTGTGTTTGATCTGGAACCAGAACTTGACAGCACATCATAACCACATCCAATCAGCCTCTCTGGAACAATACGAATGATGTAAAAGTCAATGTAGGAAAAATATAAAAACATAGAAATGCATCTTGGCTGAAGTGTTCCAGGGGATTGTTGAATGGGAAAGCTCAAGTGTACATTTTACTGGTACACAAAAGCCAATGGATGTCATGATCGAGTGTGTGAGAGCACATTGGGAAAAAAGCAAAGCTTAATAAGACACATAAATGCTCAAAAATCATGCCAAGGTTTCTTCATTCTGAACACCTTTGGACTATTTTATAGGTCAAACAAGGCAATTTGATGCTAAACTTCAGATAGACTGTGATTTGTTTCAGCCACTCAGTAAATCCAGGCAAAATAAAAATAACTGAAAATTAACACATCATACTGAGTAAGATTTTGAATTAAATTTATCATTATAAAGATATTTGTGTTTAATAATTTGAAAAAAATATATGGGCATCTATATTTCCTACTTTTTCTTTCAACATTACTGATTAAAAAATATTTTCCTGGTTATAGAGCCTTGAGGCGAAATCAATGATTTCAACCAAGTATATCTTTAACCACAGACTTGATGTGTATGCAAGAAAACCCGCAATGACAAAGCAATGATACTATTGAAAATGTTAAAATTTACATAGAATGAAAAGAAGTACAATATATTGCTAGATACAGTGGCAATATGGTAATATATTAAAGGAAACTTTAACCCCTTGATATGTATTTATAATTGAGTCTCAATTTATCCAGGCAAAAACATTCATTCATTCATTCAACAAACTAAAAATATAATTAGGTTAAGGAAGAACCTAAAAGAAATACTGACTCCTTTACATAGATAACATATTTGCGACATTTGAACAACTTGTGGCAAAATATACCTCGGAATAATTTCTATAGATTTCCGCAAGTACGCAGTTTTGTTAGCAGTTTAAACACCTGCTTCCCAACTTTACCAGAGGAGAATGCTTTGGATACCTTTCTAACACCTCTACCTTCACTTAAGGGCAGTTTATCGATCATTTACAGCCAAATCTGTTGCATACAAAATCTCTCTTTGGCACCACTTAAAGCACTTTGGGAACAGGAGCTGGGTGGGGTGATTTCGGAGGAAGTATGTGAAGCTGCACAAAAAGAGTTCATTTCTCATCAATTTGTGCACGGCATGGTCTTATTCAGTGCAAAGTTATTCACAGAGCACACTGGACTAAGGACAGATTGTCAAAGATTTATAAAGATGTTCCCCCTATCTGTGCACGATGTAACTGTTCACCAGCTAATCATACTCACATGTTCTGGTCTTGCCAGTCTTTATATAATTTTTGGCTGGAGGTATTTAAGACAATTTCAGAAATATGTGATGTACAAATAAGTCCAGACCCCACCATAGCACTGTTTGGGACATCCTCATTTGTGTTGGAATTATCTAGGATGGATCAGGATAGGATTGCCTTTGTCACCCTTTTGGCAAGACGATTGATTCTACTTGCATGGAAATCTCCCATCTCACCCTCTCACACGCTTTGTATTAAATCAATCTTGAATTGTGTCCATTTAGAGAAGATCCGGTGTACGCTCAGTGGCTGTGAAAATAAATTCTATGCAAGGTGGAACCCTTTCCTGGTGTATGCTAAGGCCCTGAATTTCCCTCAGATTCCGGAACATTGACTTGTTCTACTTTTGTTGTTTTGTTTTTCTTTCTCTCCTCTCTCTTTTCGTTAGTGACATACGGTATGAGGCTGGACCCAAATGCTCATATATTTTTTTTGAGTATACATTGTTCGATGCAGATTTTGGGGATTTTTGTTACTGCTGAACTATGGAGACATTACCATTCATTCATTTTCCATGCCGCTTTTCCTCACGAGGGTCACGGAGGTGCTGGAGCCTATCCCCTGAACTGGTAGCCAGCCAATCGCAGGGCACGCACACACTCATACCTACAGAAAATTTAGAGGGTTCAATCAGCCTACCATGCATGTTTTTTGGGATCCGGGAGGAAACCGGAGGAAATCCACGCAGGCACGGGGAGACCATGCAAACTCCACACAGGAAGGCCAAAGCCCGGGATTGAACCCTTGACCTCAGAACAGTGAGGCAGACGTGCTAACCACTCAGCCACCGTGCTGCCTGACATTACCTTAATATACAGTATATTTCTATGATCGATGAGGTGCTGTTTGCGTGCAGAAGTGTGGTTTTTTTCTGTTTTATTTTTTAAATTTTTTTGTTTTAGGGGGTATTTCCTCTTATATATTAATGTCACATACAGTGCCTTGCAAAAGTATACGGCCCCCTTGAATCTTGCAACCTTTCGCCACATTTCAGGCTTCAAACATAAAGATATGAAATTTAATTTTTTTGTCAAGAATCAACAACAAGTGGGACACAATCGTGAAGTGGAACAACATTTATTGGATAATTTAAACTTTTTTAACAAATAAAAAACTGAAAAGTGGGGCGTGCAATATTATTCGGCCCCTTTACTTTCAGTGCAGCAAACTCACTCCAGAAGTTCAGTGAGGATCTCTGAATGATCCAATGTTGTCCTAAATGACCGATGATGATAAATAGAATCCACTTGTGTGTAATCAAGTCTCCGTATAAATGCACCTGCTCTGTGATACTCTCAGGGTTCTGTTTAAAGTGCAGAGAGCATTATGAAAACTAAGGAACACACCAGGCAGGTCCGAGATACTGTTGTCGAGAAGTTTAAAGCCGGATTTGGATACAAAAAGATTTCCCAAGCTTTAAACATCTCAAGGAGCACTGTGCAAGCCATCATATTGAAATGGAAGGAGCATCAGACCACTGCAAATCTACCAAGACCCGGCCGTCCTTCCAAACTTTCTTCTCAAACAAGGAGAAAACTGATCAGAGATGCAGCCAAGAGGCCCATGATCACTCTGGATGAACTGCAGAGATCTACAGCTGAGGTGGCAGAGTCTGTCCATAGGACAACAATCAGTCGTACACTGCACAAATCTGGCCTTTATGGAAGAGTGGCAAGAAGAAAGCCATTTCTCAAAGATATCCATAAAAAGTTTTGTTTAAAGTTTGCCACAAGCCACCTGGGAGACACACCAAACATGTGGAAGAAGGTGCTCTGGTCAGATGAAACCAAAATTGAACTTTTTGGCCACAATGCAAAACGATATGTTTGGCGTAAAAGCAACAGAGCTCATCACCCTGAACACACCATCCCCACTGTCAAACATGGTGGTGGCAGCATCATGGTTTGGGCCTGCTTTTCTTCAGCAGGCACAGGGAAGATGGTTAAAATTGACGGGAAGATGGATGCAGCCAAATACAGGAACATTCTGGAAGAAAACCTGTTGGTATCTGCACAAGACCTGAGACTGGGACGGAGATTTATCTTCCAACAGGACAATGATCCAAAACATAAAGCCAAATCTACAATGGAATGGTTCAAAAATAAACGTATCCAGGTGTTAGAATGGCCAAGTCAAAGTCCAGACCTGAATCCAATCGAGAATCTGTGGAAAGAGCTGAAGACTGCTGTTCACAAACACTCTCCATCCAACCTCACTGAGCTCGAGCTGTTTTGCAAGGAAGAATGGGCAAGAATGTCAGTCTCTCGATGTGCAAAACTGATAGAAACATACCCCAAGCGACTTGCAGCTGTAATTGGAGCAAAATGTGGCGCTACAAAGTATTAACGCAAGGGGGCCGAATAATATTGCACGCCCCACTTTTCAGTTTTTTATTTGTTAAAAAAGTTTAAATTATCCAATAAATTTTGTTCCACTTCACGATTGTGTCCCACTTGTTGTTGATTCTTGACAAAAAATTAAAATTTTATATCTTTATGTTTGAAGCCTGAAATGTGGCGAAAGGTTGCAAGGTTCAAGGGGGCCGAATACTTTTGCAAGGCACTGTAGTTTGCAAGTTTGATTCCATTGTTCAGGAATGTACAGTATGTTCAATTTAACTGGTGACTGGAAAACAATAAACAAACAATTGAAAAAAAAAAAGAAATGCTAACTGCAAAATGATTTAATAATAATAATGATAATGATAATAATGATAATAAAAATAATAAAATAAGCAAAACAAACTACCGTAAAGCAAAGATCAAAAGATGTTTTTTTTATTTATTTATTTATCAGCTCAAAAGAAAGAAGATTACTATTAGAAAAAAAAATATTGAAAAACTGAAGTATATATGTACATACAGTGTATCACAAAAGTGAGTACACCCCTCACATTTCTGCAGATATTTAAGTATATCTTTTCATGGGAAGACACTGACAAAATGACACTTTGAAAAAGTAGTCTGTGTGCAGCTTATATAATAGAGTTAATCTATTTTTCCTTCAAAATATGGCAAAAATGGTTATGTCTGACCTTAGAAACATTTTGGAAGGGTATTTTTGAAGCCCTCTCCCTAGTGTTAGGGGTCGGAATCACTCCTGATCCTTTAATATCAATATTTGGAGTTTTACCGGAGGGTCTGTGGCTGCCTACTTGGGGGTGTAGGGTTATTGCTTTTACCACTCTTTTGGCGCGACGTTTGGTTCTTCTGAGGTGGAAGGAGGCTGCCCCACCCAAAACGTCGCATTGGATAAGGGATGTGCTGATGAACCTTAGGCTCGAAAAATCAGATATGTTCTTCACGGTTCTGAAAAGAAATTTTATAGTACATGGGGACCTTTTCTTTCACTCAGTGACAACACAGCTACACAAGTGCAGGAATGACATATGCACTGTTATATTGTTATTGTTATATTGTTAATTTAGCTATGGGAGATGGGCAACGGTACGGTCACTTTCCATGCTGCTCCTATTTGGTGGGACATTAGACTATATTGTATTCTATTTTGATTCTGTAACCATTATGTTTTGGGAGTGATGGCACTGAAGAACTTTCTATGGCTCTTTGGACATTTACGATTAGACAGACTTCATGGTTGGTTGTGTTGGATAACTTAGAGTGAAACGTTGTTTTTTTTTTAATTTTTATTTTTTTAGTTTGGGGAGGGGGGTTGTTCTGTATTTTTGGGTTGTTCTGTATTTTTGCAAAACTAATAAAAAGAAATTTGAAAGGAAAATAACTCAAAATATAGCCATTAATGTCTAAACTCCTGGCAACAAAAGTGAGACACCTCAGACCATACGCCGCACTCTACATCAATTTGGTATGCATGGCTGTCACCCCAGGAGGAAGCCTCTTCTGAAGACAGTACACAAGAAAGCCCGCAAACAAGTTTGTTGAAGACATGTCAACAAAGCACATGGATTACTGGAACCATGTCCTATGGTCTGATGAGACGGGCGGGCTTTCTTGTGTACCATCTTCAGAAGAGGCTTCCTCCTGGGGTGACAGCCATGCACACCAATTTGATGTAGAGTGCGGCGTATGGTCTGAGCACTAACAGGCTGACCCCGCACCTCTTCATTCTCTGCAACAATGCTGACAGCACTCCTTTAATGAGTCACATGACATTTTGGAGGGAAAATGACAAGCAGTACTCAATTTGGACATATAGAGATGTACGTAGTTTCTAAGGGGTGTACTCACTTTTGTTGCCAGGGGTTTAGATATTAATTTTAAGTTATTTTGAGGGGAAAATAAATGAACTTTGTTATATAAGCTGCACACAGACTACCTTTTATTGTGTCAAAGTGTCATTTTGTCAGTGTTGTCCCATGAAAAGATATACTTAAATATCTGCAGATATGCGAGGGGTGTACTCACTTTTGTGATACACTGTATATATTGTGATGCATCCAGGAAAATGCTTATCTATGTGTACTGTGAAGTCTCGATTTAGCATCTTCACTTCCTCCAAAATGAGTCGCTGTCAGTGGTAAATTATGCTTGCGGCCTGCTTCTCCATGGAATGCTATGAGCTGTAAGTCATCCAGTGACCGCTCATTTACTTTTGCTTTTAATTAGCCTTTCGAGTGTGTGTGTGGGGCTCACAGAGTGCACCGACAGGGCAAAGTCACTTGTGCACTGCAACACCACCGCAAAGCCCTAAAAAGTCACTCTCTGAAACAAAAGGTCAACTATGAAACGATCACTTTCCACATATCTCATTCTTTATTCCCTTCTCTCCCACTTACTCACTTACTTTTTTTTCTTATCCAGTATTGAGCTGTTGTTTGTTTGTTACCAGGATTACGCAGAAGCAACTTTCCATTACATTTTGCTGAGGGGTGGGGCAAAAGCCAAGATAGACAGCATCTTATTTGGGTGTGGATGAAGTTATGTTAGTCTGGGAAAGATTTTTCCATCATTTTAACTCGTTCACTGCTGTTGATAGCCATGGACGACAAATCCATTTCAATCAGGATGGCTGGATTTGAATGCTCATATTTCAGTCCCATTGACGGTGATTGACGTCTAATCCCCGTCAGAATGGATTGGCCGTCTATCATTGTCAATGGCAGCTGACAGTGGGTCAATGGAAATAGATTAACACTTTCAGGGACAGTAGTCACTACAGTGGGCTATTCATAAGTTATTATTTGCTTAACTCAGGCAGGTCAGGTCACAAAGTATGTGTTGTGGTAGTTAATAAAAGAGGTACATTTATATTTAAAAGAACCTTTTGTCGGCAATAGACGTCCAATCCATGGAAACGATCATTCAAGCACTTTCGGCCCCTCCCAATCAAAATGGATTGACTATCTATTGTCGTCAATGGCAGCCAAAGAGTTAAGCTATGTGAGGTCACAAAACAAACAAATAAGTAAATCAAATTCTCAGAGCAAAATTCCTTTATTCAAAATAATTTATATCTATATTATTTTACTGCCAATTGAACAATACTACATTTAAATGTGAAATTCAAGACAGAAAATATATTTTATTATCTGTACATTTTCTACAAATTTTCAAATATTTTTTTTTCAATTTAAAAAAAAAAAAAAGAAAAACAGTCAATATTATAATATGTAAAAAAAAAATTAAAAAAAAGGGGGGGGGATCTTTTTTGTTTGTATTTTTATCATCTTTTTTATTATCTATTTATTATAGGTTTGAATCCTCGTTTCAGAGAAGGGGGGATGAGAAAAGGAACAAAGAACACAGAACCACCAAGGCCAGTTACATATGGGTCACAGTATAAAAAAGTTACAATATTCAGTTTTTGTTTTGTTTTGTTTTTTTATCATTTTGCTTTTTTTTTTTAACTGTTAGATTCTGGCAACCACAGCTGCTGGTATTTTACCATTAATATACAATTAGTCCCCAGGTTACGAATGAGTTCCGTTCCTACCCTGGAGACGTTACCCAAATTTCCACCTAAATCGGAATTCCAAAAAGTAGACCATACAAAAAGTCAAAAAGTATTTTATTTAATGATGGAGGATATTCTGCCCTCTGGTGGCAGAGATGGGTCTGGCTGAACTGTCGAAGAGCAGACTCACATCCGACATGGATAAAGGATCGCTGCGCTCTGGTTTGGCTCACATCAGGCTGTAAGTCGTTTCAGCTAATATATGTTTGTGTATGCATTTGGAATTAAGTTTAGAGCTTGTGGAGTTATGTGTGAGCAATTAGCTATGAGAACTGCATATACAGTACCTTAGCATTTATTGCATTTAAGATAGCGGATTTATCTAAAGCAAATAAGGCTAATTTAATCTACTAAATTCACATATTGATCAGACTAGATAGACGTTTGAACTTTTGTTTTTTCAAGTGTTTTATCGTTAAAATGCGTGTCATTTTGAACATAAGTGTACATATGTGTGTTACAGCTTTACAAATTGTCAAAAGTGAAGGAAGTAAAGAGCTTCAAAAAGCACAATTACCCTGTTTGCTGTCTGTAAAGATGAACAACTTCACGATTAGTGAGGACAGAAGACGTCATACAACAACAACAACAACAACAACAAAAAAGATACTGTGAGGTAAAAAAAGGTACTGTTTATGCAATTAAAAAAAAACAAAAAAATGACTGGAGACAAAAATTATTTTTTTTAAATTGTAAATTGTCACAGGTGGAGTTTGGTGGCGTCCTGGCCTGTGCCGTCCCGTCGCCGGTCCTGGACCCAGGGTTTTCAGCTAGGGCTTGTCTAGTTGCGTCTGGTCGTGCGTGGGTCCCGTCGGGCGCGTAGTTGTCTCGCGGGTGGGTGCGGGTGCCGCCCCGGGGCTGCGGCCCTTCCCTGGCCGGCCAGGGTGGGTTGGAGGGGGGTGGGGTTTGGCTGGTGTATGTGGTGGCGTCTTCTTGTACCAGTTACTGGGGAGGTGCCCCCTGTTGTCATACCGCGCACCCCTCCTGGCCCTGAGGTGGGTTGGGGGGGTTGCGCCTCCGTCCTTCCTTGGTCTCTGGACCGCGGTGGCTGCCACTGCTCTCCTGCCGGCGGGGTTGTACGCGGGGCCCGCGGGGCCTTGGGTGGTAGGTGGGTCCCACACTTTTTCTCTATGGCGTGGCTCCTGGGGCGTAGCCTCCATTCTGCCTGGGCTGCCGCCGGCCGCGGGAGTGAGGGGAGGTTGGGGCTCCGATCTCGCATTCCCCCACAGCGGCTCCTCGCCGTTCTCCTGCTTCCGCCTTTCCCTTTCTTTTCTGCCTGGGTATCCGCCCTGTGCTCTGCCGCGGGTTGCTGGCTGGATGCCGGTGTATCGGTTGGATGTCGCCTGCTCTGGTGGGGGAGGGATGGTCTGCCCTCCGCCCGCCCTCCCTCGCCGGGCTGGCTGGGTGGGGGCCGTGGCCCTGGGTTGGCGCCTGCGCAGTGTCTCCGTTCGACCACGTGGTTGTTGAGTGTTTGTTGGGGCTCGCGTGCGGCTGGATGTGATTGGGCGAGCTCGAGTGGGGGGTCCCAGTGCCGGGACTGGCGGTGGGGCGGTGTAGGGTCAGTTGCCAACGGGCTTACACTCACAAGGGATTCAAACGATTACTGGGTTCTAGATAGTAGAGCTGATTTGTGTACACTCTACCCCTCCCAATCACTTAGCTCATAGAATTCTCCACCCCCTTCCCCTTCTTTCCCTGGTCAACAGGCCCCCCACATGGTGTCAACCGGAAATACATCTGGCTGACGATAGCACCAACATATTAATAGTTAGTGTAGGCGTTCAATGTATTCCTTGTTGTTGTTTGAGTTTCTTTTCTTTCTTTTCTTGTGTTTCTTTTCTTCTGTCCCCCATAATCCCTTCCTGTTCGCTGCTTTGTCACAATAAAGGAGATATGTTGAATGATCACAATGGGAATAAGTCATACTAACAATGTGAAACATTAAAACTGTTCAAACCAACTGTGTCAAAAGATTAAAAAATAAAAACCTGCACACACAAAATCTTCTAAATGAACAGAATGGCAAGGCAATTTTTCATCTTAGTGAAATTTGTCAGATGAAGTGAAACCAGTCACACCACAACAGCCAAAAGTTTGTGACCCCGGGTCAACCGAGTGCGAGGTGACAAAAAAGGCAAACAAAGTGTCACCCGATATGCTGAGCCCGTGTGGCTTCCCCATTGCTCGCCACTTCCCCGTCTGCGAGGGAAGCGAGCCGGTGCCAAGGTCAAGTGTTTATGGCCAAACTCGCCACATTCCCACAAGCTTTGCGACGGCCGACGTGACTCTCGACATGGCGGCCCACCACAGACGGCGTGCTCTGTGCGTCACCACAAATACTGTACATGTTCACTTAAGTCCAAATAGACTTGTACATCCTGGACAGACTTGAAGTTCAAGTCAACGTATTTGGTGTGTTTTTTTTCCCTTCTTCTTTTAAGTAAAAAGTGTTGTTGTTAAGTGTGAATCTGTAAAGTTGGCAGTTTAAGTAGACTGCAGTGAACTTAAATTACCTTTTGAGGATGACTCAGTGATCTGCTTCAGTTCTTCTTTTTATATATAATTGTACTCCATCATAATATGCTTGTTTTCATGATGGAATAAGATCTAAATGATCTGCTTTTAACTCATTGGAGCCAGTGACAGCAATAGACGTCCAGTAAATTTAATCCGTGAGGGTGCTGTGAGCCCTCCTTGTTCAAATGGATTGGACGCCATCAACAAAAGCCAATAAGTTAAGATTCAATTGTGGCTATGTTTATTAACGTGCACATGAAACATTTATTGTTTTAAATGCACAGATTTTTTTTCTCTTTTGCTTTTTAAACAATGGAATGAAAACAACTTATTCTTTTAACACGTTTTTTTTGTACACTAACATTTATTCTAAGGAGAGATATCACGTGTTAGCTTGGGTGTAAATAAGAAAAAAAAAATCATGAACATATGACATTGGATGCGTGAGCCTATTCTAGCTAACTATGCTAACGGCAGCCAATCACAGTGCTAAGACGTTCACACATTTTAATGAAAACAATTGTTATTAACAAAAAAGCATTTTGAAATGATGACAATATCAATCTTTTCCGATTTGATCGATTCGATTATGCAATGCAAATTGATACATCGATCCATATCGATCAGCCTTTACACTTACCTCTTAGTGTTAGCATGTCATTGTGATTGCTGATGGTCAATGTCAAAGTACACTAAATTTATACAAGGAGCATCAGAATATTAGTAGTAGGTGTAACTATACATCATTCTGGATCAATGCAACTAACAAATCAAATCAAATCGATTCTAATGAAAAGCACTGAGGTTTTAGGTGAAATGTAACTGATTGCATTAAATGTGCATATATTGTGTTAAATCTATTGAAGGTCCTGGAATCGAAATCGAATTGTGGCAGACTTTGTGATATTGAGGATGCACAGGCAAACATGCTGTACAGACTAGATGCCCTAAGATTCGAGCCTGAAACCAGAAACATACAGCACAAGTTCTCTATACTACAAGCAATGTTGAAACTGGACTATTTTCTAGCCGCATCAGTGTCACTCTAAAAACCCCTCTAAGCACTCTGAGCTCACATGCTGTGTTTAGAATGCTTTTTTTGCACCCAAAAAAGTGCAATATTTAACCACAGTGGCAGTGTATTTTGCCATATTTTTAAAGCAATTATGGTTTTGGGGTTAGGTAGAATAAAATTATTTTCATAACAAAGCTTTTTCCCCCTTATATAAAAATATAACTATTTTGGATAAATCCAATCACCTTTCTTCGGAAATCCAACTCAACTCTCCTAATGACAGGCTGCACGTGGGGCGAGTGCCACCGGCTTGGAGTAAAATGACCATTTCCAAAAAGCACCAACCACAAATAGCCCCCCTTCTGCGTGCTTCTCCTTGTGGAGCACGCCACCCCCAAATTGAAAAGGACGCCACTCGGCGGCTTTTGAGTGTGTGTTGGCACATTCTGGGAGCGCTGACCAGAGATAGATTACACATCCAGCATGTGCGGTCGCCGTGCCGACTCTAAATCATTGTGGATGAGGGCCGCGCGTCATGACCCACGCGGCACTCACTCACTGCACGAATGACAAGTGCTGTCGTTCACACGCACCATAATATCCCGCTGATGGCACCACACCTGCCATGTGAAGTCCTATTAAATATACATTAGTAATTCTTTCGGTGATTTTTGTTTTTGACATTTGGCAATAGTCAATGATAAATGTTTGCTAGCTGGGGGATAGGGGAAAATGATGGTGTAATAATATGGTATAATATAATGTGATATAACAGTGGGTTAAACACCTACACTTTTCACAGTGAACACCCACATCCTACACTTTTCCTGGATAAACCTCACACTTTACCAATGAGCTCATCACTCAAACTTTTATTGGCACAAGTGTGCTGGAACCGGTATCAGGAGCTAAAAAATGGTATCGTACAAGTCCAAGGTTAAGTCTATTTTTATTGTGGAGTACCCACCCTTTTTCTGTAGTACACCCACACTTTTCTCAATAAAAAGAGCTCAATAACTCCACAATTTTCCCAGCTAAGGCGTTCAACATATTTTTCACAGAAAACCCAGTTTTCCAGCTAATGGTATCAACCAAATCTTTTTTTAAAATTTCATTTCATTTCAGGCAGTTCCGTTCATTTTTACAAATACAATCTTTACTAAACCTTTCAGACACGTTTTTGTTGATATTTTTCCAATTTGTTATGTAAGATCGGCAACAATGACGATAACAAAAATATTTTGTCGATGAACATTTTTTTCATGATGACGACGCGACGATGACGGGTTTAAAATGGGGTTTGGGCGACTAGAGCATAACGGGATGAATTCCAGTTTTTGCCTGATGAGACAACAACGAGACAAAATTTCGGCATAGTTTCTTTCTTCTTTCTCATGTTCACCTTGCGTGAAATTTTCATATTGTACGCAGGGTGCGTTATCTTGCATCGTAGCAGTGTTTGGATCGTGTCGCTCATGTGAGATTTGCTGCTGCGAATGTGTTTCAAGGTAGACGTGGTCGAGTGGTTAGCACGTCCGCCCTACAGTTCTCCGGCCTTCATGTGTGGAGTTTGCATGTTTTCCCCCTTGCCTTCGTGGGTTTTATCCGGCACTCCGGTTTCCTCCCACATTCCATAAACATCCGTTGTAGGCTGATTGAACACTCTAAATTGTCCGTAGGTGTGAGTGTGCGCATGATTGGTTGTTCGTCTCCTTGTGCCCTGCGATTGGCTGGCAACTGATTCAGTGTGTACCCAACTTATTGCTATTAGTTAGCTGGGATAGGCTCCAGCATGCCAGTGACCCTCGTGAGGATAAGCGGCTTAGAAAATTAATCAATGAATGAAGGATCATCACACACTAAATGTAACTCGTCGCGTTAGCCTAGCATTAGCATCAACTTTATTGTGGCGAGCATCCTTTTAAATGCTCGGACAATTTTTTGTTTTAGAGGCAGTTTGTGGCTTCTCAGTGGGTGTCATTGAAAACAATGTACTACTTTTCCTGCTGAGTGTGTATTATAACCACAAAATTGGCGTTATCCTTGTAGACTCTTCAATCTGTGCTCGTCTGTCTATGTTCATTCGAAATTGTTGGAAACCTTTATATATTTGGGGGGACTAAAACTTTTGAATTTACAGACGAAAACATTTTGATTAACTGTCGACTAAAACTAGACAAAATTTGTATGAGAATTCATCGACTAAAACTAGACGAAGATGAACACATTTTGAAATGACTAAAATGTGACCAGAACTAATAAATATTTTCATCCAAAAGACTAAGACAAAAATTAAGAGAGCTTCCAAAAACAACAATCCGCGTTATATTAGATTCAATGTTATCATCATTATTCAAAAGAGCTGGGAAAATATCTTTAGGATCAGTCCGAGTATCGATACTTTTTCATGAGTATCAATACTTTAGGTACTTCTACAAGCCAACAAACTAGAGTTGTCCCGATTCAATCATCTCTGTCCTGCTGCTTTTCTTGGTCCGCAGTGCACTCAAGATTGCTTGTTAAACTTAACGATGAGTGACAGCTGTTGAGGCTTTGATGTTGCCAGAGAAGTCTGGGAGCGCTATAGACTATATACTCACATGACGTCACAACCACGCCTCCGCGCCATGTTGTCCGTCTACTTGTCGTGTATATGCATTACCACTACGTAAATTCCTCCTATTATGGCGTGTTTTTCTGTTCGTTAACATTAATAATCATAATGGTGAAGGCGTGTGTGGCGGTTGGTTGCAGTAACAGAGAAGATAGACGGAGAGACTTGGAGTTATATCGTATTCCGAGAGACCCGGAGAGGAGAGCGAGATGGACTGCTGCAATTCGAAGAGAAAACTGGGCTCCAAACGATTACCACGGAATATGTAGTAGTCATTTTATATCTGGTAAGATGCATTTAATATATATTTAGAGGGTTTTGGGCTGACAACCACAATTAAGATCATTGTGAGGCTAATCGCCGATAACATCCAGTTTCAAATTCAAGATGCTTATTTCTTCCACCATCATTACATTTTGAATAATATTTAGCTGGTACCAAGTGAAAGAAGCTGGCCTCGTCTACGGATCATCAGTTAAACAGGTGTGTCCAAACCTTTTGCAAAGGGGGCCAGATTTGGTGTGGTAAAAATGAAGGGGGCTACCTTGGCTGATTTACATAGAACAATATATTTAAACAAATTTTAGCAAGCCCTTCTGTGTGTCACATTTACTTTATTTTTTCTTCATTAATTCATAATTTCAACATTCTCGCCTTTGTGGCGTTCTCTTTCAACACTCGGGCTCTTGCGAAATACTGCTGCTGTGAAATTAAACTAGCTTCTAGTTGCTATAATTTCTCGCTGCGTATCTTCCCTGTAATGTTGTCGAACATGTCAGCGTGTCTTGTTCGGTAATATTATCGCGTCACATCGAACTCTTTGAAAACAGCGACTGTCTCTTTGCAAATGAGGCGGACACAGTTGTTGCGTGTTTTATTGAAGAAATAGTTCAATATCCACCTGTCCTTGAAGCGTCGGCCATGGCAGTCAACTTTTTTTTTTTTTTTTTGATTGTCGCCATTTTAGAAATCACACAGGGTAATGTTGCTTAGAGTGCTGCTCTTAAAGTTTTTCAAACTTTTGTGAGAATAGGGTGATTTTGTGAGGACAAGATAGTTGTAGATATCAGGGTAGCAGATGTCAGGCAGAGAGGGCGAAAACAGCGGGTCGAAAAATATCGATTTAGGCATCAAATATGGATCTGGCGAATGGATAGACTGAAGCTTTTCCACATAACACCTTTTATGCAACGCATCCAATGAGTTTACAGCGTCTGAAAGCACTGGGGCTTCCATGAATTGCTCTATAAACTGAACGACTAATTGAAACCATTGAGAATAGGGCTAAACAGAGACGGACAATATGGCGGCCGGATACAGCGACACGTCATTCTGTGATGTCGGTGAGTAGGGTCTATACTTGAACGATGCCGCATCGTTGAACTTGTTTAAACACTTGCTGTAGTGTGAGTGGTAATTCAATTTTGATGCGCGTAAGTGAGCAGCGTGAGCAGATTTGAGTGGACTGACTCAATGAAGCATTTTAATAAAGACAAGTATCTTGTTTAAAAATAATTCAGTGGGACACTAAAATGTTTAATTAAAGCAAATTTTTGGTTGGAACAATTTTTTTTTTTTTTCCGGTATCGCATCAGAACTTGTATAAAAGTTACTGCACTTTTCTATGTAAAAAAAAAAAAAAAAAAGAATTAATGTCAAATGGCATCTATTTTAAAGAGAAATACATGTACTTTAATACATTTTTAAAGGTAATATGTTGCCATAGTTGAAGTATCGCAACATGTATCAGATCACCACACAGGTATCAGGATACAGATGATCGTGACAAAAGCGGATCGTCCCAGCCCTATAACTTGATTATTACTGTTTTACATATCAAAAGCACAGGAAATAAAAAATGACAAATTGTATCTAACCACAAGTGCACGAATAAGCTTTATATACTTCATGCAATATATCCCTTCAATGCTCATTGTCACCAATTTGTCACAAACACTTTCCACTTAACATGCATTTACAATATTGTATCCTCTATGCGGGTTCATGCATATTCACTAAATGCAAATTCTGGAATCAAAGCGAGCAAATTAAGAGATAGTTTATAAATACAGCACACTATCAATAAGTTATTTATTTTCATTTTTTAAATATATGCATAGACACTCTATGCCTATGGTCATAAATAATATCGCATGATAACACTGTACGGGAGGCAGCCTGTCATACGACACAGCACTATAGCTGGCCAGAGCGACATTGACATCTACTGGTCGACAAGTCGAACAACATGCTGCAGAGTTCTTGACAAGATCTGATCTTTAACAATGAATTTAATGCAAGATGTATGTAATGTCTTTCACAGTGGCGCCTCCAGAAATTTTTCATAGGGGTGGCCAGATGGGGCCACTTAAAATCTTGGGGTGGCCAAAACTAAAAGCTATAATTTCAGGTTTTCATTATATTATTGCAGTAAAAAGGTCAGGGGAAAACTCGGAAAGACTTAAGGACACGGCTACTGATATACTTTGGTGTATTGTGTAATATTTGATGTTACTAATGATTTAATGTGCATAGTCCGTAACTGTCCAGTCAACATTTTGAGTTCCACAACAATTCTGTTTTATTGTGTTATGTATATTTTAGGCATAAGGTGTACATTTAACTAGGGCTGTCAAATGATTAACATTTTTAATCGAGTTAATCACAGCTTAAAAATTAATTAATCGTAATTAATCACAATTCAAACCATCTCTAAAATATGCAATATTTTTCTTTAAATTATTGTTGGAATGGAAAGATAAGACAAGACAGATATTTACATTCAACATACTGTACATAAGTACTGTATTTGTTTATTATAACAATACAACACAACAAGATGGCATTAACATTATTAACATTCTTTCTGTAAAAGGGATGCACGGATAGAAAGACTTGTAATTCTTAAAGAATAAATGTGAGTTTGTATATTGTGACTAAATATTGCCATCTAGTGTATTTGTTGAGCTTTCAGTAAATGATACTGTAGCGACTTAACTGTTCTGCCCAAATGCATGATGGGAAGTGGTGCAACCATGACTGTGTGTGGTTGCTGCAAATGCTATATCTTCTCTGCGTTGGGTACACTACAGTGTGTTAAGAAAAAGATCGACTCCTGTCATTCTTCCCCACGTCGCTTCCCACAATATTTATAGTTGCTGTGGGAGAGATGACAAAACTTTTGCCAATT
This sequence comes from Corythoichthys intestinalis, assembly GCF_030265065.1. Lineage (NCBI taxonomy): Eukaryota > Metazoa > Chordata > Actinopteri > Syngnathiformes > Syngnathidae > Corythoichthys > Corythoichthys intestinalis. Next base: position 30,882,232 of record NC_080400.1, read on the forward strand.
AAAAGCACAGCCCCAATGAACGCTTTTATCTACTCCATTCACTTGACACTGCCTCTTATCTCTGTATAGAAGTAAAAAGACGCCATTGTAGGCTGTTTGCGGCAATGCGTGAATGAGTCGTACTGCGCATGCGTTAATTGCGATTAATATTTTCACGTGATTAATCTAAAAAAATTAATTACCGCCCGTTAATGCGATAAATTTTACAGCCCTACATTTAACAAAACAAAATAAATGCATTCATTTGGGATGAAATGCATAACTGATGCTCCAACAATCTAACGATATACTGCCAAGTGGGGTGGCCAGTGGGGTGGCCAACCAATTTATAGTGGTGGCCGTGGCCACCCCTGGCCACCCCCTGGTGGCGCCAGTGATTTTTCAGTTTGATTTTCTTTACCATAAGATGAAGGTCTTAATCACAACAGGTAATTGATACAGGAATGTGCCAATAATGCTTTTGGATGAATTAGAATGAGCATACAAACAATTCTCTTCAACAAGCTGGTGACATTTTGTCATCATCAGACCAGGATGACACCGAGCAATCGATCAACAGTACGTCGCCATTGTGTGGCCTCAAAATGTTCTCACAAGGAGGTGGCCGCTGAAATTTGAGTGCTGAAGAGCGATTGCAGTAGGTTGCAAAAGCAATACTGAGACACAGAGGGCGACACTGGATGTCACCAAATTTACATGAATCAAATTATCATTCTGTGTATTCACGTTTCTGTATAATCAACCAGTACATAGAAGCACTTGCTTGAAATTGATCATTTTAATGCAAAAATAAAACCCAGTAAATCAGTCGATTTTTTTTTTTTTTAAACAGTAAAGCAAATTATGTGAAATTATAGTTATTGGAAATCGACTGTCGGTTGTCAATTCAGTCTAAAATAGAAATGGAATGAAATGAAAACGATTCAGATTGGAAACCCCCATCGCAAATGCATACAAATGTACGTTTATTTGTTGACACTCTGTTTTTTTTCCCAATTGTAATTTAGTATAAAGGTGTTTGAAGCCTTCCCGAGCGCCTACGGAATTTTGAAGCATACAGTTTTAAATGTAGTAATAATTTACAATTAGCAAAGCAAACATTTTTGTTCAAGGGTTGCATTTCTTTGTTTTCAAAGTGGCTTTGGAAAGGGAAATATTGTTTTTATATCGATGTATGCACGAAACAAGGGAAAGCTCGCCTATCTCATTGTACCATATACCGTATTGACCCGAATATAAGACGGTGTTTTTTGCATTGAAATAACACTGAAAAAGAGGGGGTCGTCTTATATTCGCGGTCTAGACATTATACCCATTCACGATGCTAGATGGCGCCAGATATCATTGAAGTGATGTTCTGTCATGACAAATCTCAGCTACTCTTTTTAATTTAACCAGTTTGCATTATTTTATTGCAATGTTTTTCCTTATTCAGATTTGTTTCAAGACTACATTTACAGTTAGACTTCATTTTGATGGATAATGCGGTTATTGCAATTTTTTGTTTTATCACAATAGATAGGTTTATTTACATTTCAAAAACCAGAAGCCATTCATTAACGAATGTGATTGCACTTTAGTTTACATATTTAAATGTTCAGATATTAAGATTTGAATGAGGCAAAATAACATGCTTTTTCTCTCAAATGTATTGTTATAATCATTTGTTTCGGATGTACTGCAGTTATTTTCTGTATAAAAATTAATTTGGTGTTTAAAAAGCCTTTTCAAACTTGAGTCTTGTAAAAGAGGGGGTCGTCTTATAATCAGGGCCTTCTTATATTCAGGCCAATACGGTACAATGGGAAGAAATTCTATTCTATTCTATTCTATTCTATTCTATTCTATTCTATTCTATTTGCAGCCGGGGACTTTTTTTCCTATTTGAAGCCATTTCAATTTTTGTCCTACTTAATTAATTAAAAATATAGAACTTCATATATGTAGTGATTAGAGATGTCCCGATCGATCGGCATCCCGATCGATCAGGTCCGATCACGTCATTTTCAAAGTATCGGAATCGGCAAAAAAATATCGGACATGCCTTATTAAAATATATATATATATTAGGGCTGTCAAACGATTAAAATTTTTAATCGAGTTAATTACAGCTTAAAAATTAATTAATCGTAATTAATCACAATTAATCGCAATTCAAACCATCTATAAAATATGCCATATTTTTCTGTAAATTATATATATATTTTCTGTAAAATAATTTGTTGGAATGGAAAGATTAGACACAAGATGGATATATACATTCAACATAAGGACTGTAGTGGGCATTTCACTCTACTGTCATTTAAATCTGTCTATGCTGTCCTCACTCCGAAGCGTCTACTTTTTCCAAAGCTAGACAGCTAGTGAACGACGCCTTAATAATCAGACTTCTTCCTTTTTCATCTGATTTATTAACCCTTGAGAGTCGAAGGACGCACCGGCGCGTCCTCAGCGCACGTCGTCTTTGAAGCGCCCTCACGTTTTAAATACGTCACCCACATGCCGTTGGTTGGTCTCGTTTTAAAGTGCGGAAGTTGCGGTTTACTCTCGTTATTATTTGAAGTCAATCGACCAATTAAAACGTGAGATATTGTCATTTAAGTTTTATAGTTTTATTGTCCTCTCAAAAAAACATTAAAACGCTGCATGGATCATTTGTTTGTGTCTATATTTCCATCATTTCTTGTCCTTTTTCAAAACGGAAGCTCCATGAAAAAACCACAAATCAAACGAACCCTTTCGAAGTCACAGTGGAAGCACAAAATGCATTTTTTAAATAAATATAACTGCCATGCGAGGTTCCACCGAACGAGAGGGAGGAGTGTTCTGAAGCAGCGAGGTGGCGAGCCGACGGCTGTTTGGATCGAGCAGCGACTTTGTGTGACTTTGAGAATGAACGGAAAACTAAATTTAGCGCAAGCAATTGTGCTATTTGATCAACTTGAGGAAGAGGATGGTCCAAATTCGTCATCATCGTCTTCTTCGGAAGAGTCTTCGAGTGAAGATAGTGACGTATTTGAACACGTGGGTGACGCCATCGACGAGCAGAGGTAAGCAAACTCACTTTTTTTTTTTTAGGCTGGAAAAAGTTTCTTTTGAAAGTTTCTTTTGATATTGCAAGACAAAGTTAATTTTGATGCAATATAAGTGTGTGTTTGTGTATATAATAATAAAAAGTGCATATCAGATCAAAGTCGTACGTGAACTGTGTGTATCCAAGGCAGGAATTTATAATTGTGGTGATCTTCTTTCTATATGAAGATTAGGGATGTAGCACATATTCAGCTATGGTATTCTTTCTATTGTCATACATATAGGTTTCCATTATTATTTATTGCTGTATATATTTTTATTTTATACTTTATTATTTTCATAAATACTGACTTTTTTTCATGTACATTTATAGTGACAATGAAAGTAAAGTGAAATGAAAATGGAAGGGTGGAAAGAGGACCAACACCCCATGGAAGTGTGGGCTGTGTGATGTCGCCCTGTTTCGAATTCCAGGACGAAACTGCTTTTCGGAGTGGCATGCCTGAAAAAATTTTAACTTGTTTATTGTAAATATTTTTGAAAATACTTTTTTTCCCCCCAATGTTATATATATATATACATTTTTTCCCACAATCAGTCTTCTCAATTTGTGTATATAAATGTGTGTTCAAGAAGCTTGATTGTGTGTACATAGTTTTCATCAGGTGATGGGCCGCAATACCTAAACTCATAAAGAGATGGCCTCTAAACACTTTTTGTGTTAGATGGTATATATTTTTTCACTGTTCGGTCTGCTGTATATAACCTGTTTTGACTAGAGCATGTATAAAGGCAAAAAACGCCTATGCTATACCTGTTGTTTATGTTGAATTGTCAAATATAAGACTATTTATTCTAAATTTTTTTGGTTGAATGTTCATCCTAACATGTTGAATAAATATTACAAAGTTTCAAAACGGTTCGTTACGCATGTTTGGTTGTCAATTGGACATCAAAATTAAAAATTTTGACAAAACGATTGTGGAATTTTTGGTCTTTTTGGGCCCAAAATGATGATTTATAATTGGTCAGTGACGGAAACAACAGTTTGGACATGAAGTTCAAGGTGTCACAAAAAAAGGGACCAAACCAGGCCATCGTAAACAATTCTTTCTTTGAAATATAAAGGCAACTTCAAAGGCATGCAAAATCAGACAAAATAGGCCCAGACCTTAAAGGGTTAATAAAATGGCCTCAAACCACTGTCCTCTTTAGACCGTAGTGAAACTACAAAAAAAAAGTACACAAGCATTGCATTAGCAACAACGTTAGCTTAGCACGCTATACAGGTTCACTAAACATAAACAAAAAGCGTCTCATACAAAAAATATAACATTTCGCTTACTAACATAATATGTACATTCTTTACAACAACCATACTTACGGACAAATCTTATCCAAGGATCATATAAGCACAGCATTACAACGTAGGCGTCAGCCCGAGACGTCGTGCAGTCATATTGAACTGGCAAGAAAGCAATAAACCATGTCGCAAAGCAACCACAAGAGTTCGCTGTTAGACAGCACAAAAAACCTTGCTGTAAAACTTCCCAAAAGGCAGAATACTGTCTGAGCGGGACATGTGCGTTAATTGCGTCAAATATTTTAACGTGATTAATTGAAAAAATTAATTACCGCGCGTTAACTTTGACAGCCCTAAAACATATATATATATACATTCATTCATTCATTCATTCATTTTCCATGCCGCTTATTCTTCACGAGGGTTGCGGAGGTGCTGGAGCCCATCCCAGCTAACTTCGGGCAGTAGGCAGGGGACACCCTGAATTGGTTGCCAGCCAATAGCAGGGCACAAGGAGACACACAACCATTCACGCACACACTCACACCTATGGACAATTTAGAGTGTTCAATCAGCCTACCATGCATGTTTTTGGGATGTGGGAGGAAACCGGAGTTCCCGTAGGAAACCCACGCAGACACGGGGAGAACATGCAAACTCCACACAGGAAGGCCGAAGCCCGGGATTGAACCCTTGATCTCAGAACTGTGAGGCAGACGTGCTAACCACTCAGCCACCGTGCCGCCATATATATACATATATATATATTTTTTAATTAAATCGTTTTCTAATTGTATTTAACGTTACAGACATAACATGTTACACTCATCCAGAGTCTTTAGTTTAGGCTTAAGGTAGGGTTATCAAATTTATCCCGTTAACGGCGGTAATTAATTTTTAAAAAAATTTATTGGGTTATAATATTTAACGCAATTAACGCATGCGCTGCACGACCCACTCATGCATTGACGCGTTCAATCTGTAATGGCGCCGTTTTACCTATATATAGAGCTAAAAGGCAGCATAAAATGAGTAGAGTGAATTTTGGCAGCCTTTGGAGCATTTTTTTAATTGGCTAAAGCCTTGCAATCCCTCTCCCTACTATTAGAAGTATCGTGGGAAGCAATGTGGGGAAGAAAGATAGTAATTGATCTTTTTGTTAACACCCTATGTTATTTCCCAACGCAGAGAAGATATATCAATTGGTACCACTACGCACAGTCATGGGTGCACTTCCCATCATGCATTTGGGCACAACAGTTAAATGGCTACAGTATCATTAACTGAAAGCTCAACAAATACACTAGATGGCAATATTTAGTCACAATATACAAAGTCACATTTATCCTTTAAGAATTATTTGTCTTTCTATCCGTGGATCCCTCTCACAGAAAGAATGTTAATAATGTAAATGCCATCTTGAGGATTTATTGTCATAATAAACAAATACAGTACTTATGTACTGTATGTTGAATGTACAAATTCGTCCGAGTTTTATTCATTTTTTTCTTAATGCATTGCCAAAATGTATATGATCGGGAAAAATTATCGGGAATGATTGGAATTGAATCAGGAGCAAAAAAAAAAGCAATCGGATTGGGAAATATTGGGATCGGCAGATACTCAAACTAAAACGATCGGGATCGGATCGGGAGCAAAAACAACATGATCGGAACAACCCTAGTAGTGATATATATCTATGAACAAATTTATTATTTGTATTTAAAAAAAACAAAACAAAACTGTTCATCCTTGTAGAATTGCATGGCCAACACCCCAAAGCTCCTGATGTACTGTAGTTTGTCCAATTATTTATTCCATAAGATCTTTAGTAATGTTATATTTCTATTTTATATTTGGCTCATACAGTACCTGTGATAGAGAGGGTGGGTAGTGCCTGTGTAAGTACTAAAAAATAAAATAAAATAAAATTTAAAAAATGTGTGCCAACTGTCTTAGTTTTGGCAAATTCCATCATGGTGTAGAAAAAAAAGTAGGCCTATGGAAGTGGCATGAAGCAAATTCTCGGCAACGCCTTTCGATACACTCTCGCGCATGCACACTCGCACACCTTTATGCTTGTGTTTCTCTGTCAAGGTTATCCAGGGGAGATAATACAAAGATGTGTGCTTGCGCGGGGGAGGGGTAGAGGGGTGACTCATCTGGATGAGTCATGTGCGTTGTGTGTGGACAGCTCAGGGATGGATAGATGGCTGGAAGGAGCGAGGCAGTGGATGGATGGATGGATGCATACACCTTCTAAGCGCCCACCCTCAAACCCCCCCTCCACCTGACTTAATACAGCAAACAGATGTTTTACATTTGTGTACACGAGCTCGGCTCCTGCGCTCCATCCGATACATTTTTAATGGGAGTATAAGTTAGATTCGGTAGAATTCTCATGGTTTTCACTTGTAACCGACAAGGGGGCTCATTGGTATTCAACACAACCTCTAACAAGAGGCGTACAGTAGAGGAGCAAAGAGAGTGCAAGGCACATCGTTGAGCAACTTGACTGACTAAAAAAACGTACAGAATGTTGACATTTGAAATGGAAATAATAGTATTGAAATAATCCTCAAAGATATATTTTACTAAATACGCCTGCTTGTTGTCCCACTGTCATGTCTGGGGGTACTTTACAGAATTTTATATACTGGACTTTTGCTTTTGTTTTGTAAAATGAACTAAAAAGCGGAAAATTACTGTTTTAATCCCATTTCGCTGTTGGCCAGGAAGCCAGCCTCTGCAACCGGAAGAGATGTAATCAAAGGCAGGTTTTTTCACACACAGTGCCATATTCCGTTTAGTTCCATTAATGTGGCGGCCAGCGTTTTAGTTGCTTTTCCAAGAATTTGAATCGTTTTTATCGGAAAAATGGTTAATATGTGTTGCGTATGGAACAATGGTTAATACACGTTGTGCAGGAAGGAAATTGCTCCAACACGAACACTGGCAATGGAAGTCTCTATGTTTTTCCCGTCCGACCAAGCATTGAGCTGAATGGATTGAGCACATAAAAGTGGGCCATGTAGTAAGTATTCTGTTGTTTTGATTAAAACATTTTCTTGAAGACTGTTTTGACCAACTGACAAATGACATGTTGCCAATGAGTTGTAAACAACAAACAACAACAAGAGACATTGGAGCTGAAACAACAAGTTGGGTACAAAAAGTGTACAACAAAAGTGGATCAGTAAAATATTGTGGTTTTAATGTTTTCAGATGATAAATTATAAGTTGTTTATTTTTATCGCTATCCATGCTGTTGTGTAGAGTCGAGCGATGGAAATGTAAGAAATTTACCATTCAGGCGCCCGAGATCCGATGTTAATGAAGTCCAAGTTGCTTCCATGTCGGACGCTCTCGCTCTCTCTTTCGTATTCGGACTCGTTGCATCAGTCAACGAGTCTCGACTGCTGTTTTTCATTGAGTCATATGCCCTCTGCCGGAATGCCTGCTCTTCATTACGTCATCGGTTTCAACTATGCTGAGGCAAATCATTACAAAACTTGTTTTCATTGCACAATTTCAATAGCTATGGACGTGTGTGAGTTTTGATCACGTATTTTTGAATACTCTTTGATAACATTCAGTATTTAATTTGTGTGAAAAAAACTTTGAGAGTCAGACAACAATATTCGTCTCATTGTAGTTGGGTCATTGGGTGTTGAGGTGAGGGATGCCATCAAGCTGAAGAAGGGAGTCCTATCGCGCCTTTTTTGACTTACGGGACTCCAGAGGCAGGTGATGGGTACCGGCTGGCCAAGCGGCACGTGGCCCATGTGGTCACTGGTGCAAAAACCTGGGCATGGGAGGAGTTTGGAGCGGCCATGCAGAACAACTTGGCTTCAAAGAAATTCTGGTTCACCATCCGCCGTCTCAGGTAAAGCAGTGCACCACCAACACTGTGTACAGTCTGGATGGGGCGCTGCTGACCTCGATCCGGGATGTTGTAAGTCGGTGGGCCGAATACTTTAAAGACCTCCTTAAATCCACCGACACGTCTTCCCATGAGGAAGCATAGCCTGGGGACTCCGTGGTGGGTCCTCCAATCTCTGGGGTTGAAGTCACCGAGGTGGTTAATAAGCTCCTTGGTGGCAAGGCCCCGGGGATGGATGACATCCGGCCAGCGTTTCTAAAAGCCCTGGATGTTGTGGGCTGGTCTCGGTTGACACGCCTCTGCAACATCGCGTGGACATCGGGGACAGTCCCTCTGGGTTGGCAGATTGGGGTGGTAGTCCCTCTCTTTAAAAAGCGGGACCGGAGGATGTGTTCTAATTATAGGGGGGATGACATTCCTCAGCTTCCTTGGGAAGGTCTACTTAGGGGTACTGGAGAGGAGGGTCCGTCGGGAAGTCGAATCTCGGATTCAGGAGGAGCAATGTGGTTTTCGTCCGGGCCGCGGAACACTGTATCAGCTCTATACCCTCAGCAGGGTTCTCGGGGGGTAATGGGAGTTTGCCCAACCAGTCTACATGTGTTTTGTGGACTTTTAGAAGGCACTCAACCGTGTCCCCCAGGGAGTCCTGTGGGGGGGTTCTCCGGAAGTATGTGGTATCGGAATCCCTGGTACGGTGGGACCGGTCCTTGAATGACCGGTGTCAGAGTTTGGTCAGTTGTAAGTCGGATCCGTTTCCAGTGAGGGTTGGACTCTGCCAAGGCTGCCCTATGTCACCGGTTCTTTTAATAACTTTTATGGACAGAATATCTAGGCGCAGCCGAGGCGTTCAAGGGGTCTGATTTGGTGGCCTCAGTATTGCATTTATGCCTTTTGCACATGATGTAGTGTTGTTGGCTTAATCAAGCCATGACCTTCAACTCTCACTGGAATGGTTCGCAGCCTAGTGTGAAGCGGGCGGGATGAGAATCAGCACCTCCAAATCCGAGACCATGGTCCTGAGTCGGGAAAAGGTGGAATGTCCTCTCCGGGTCAGGTATGAGGTCCTTTCCCAAGTAGAGGTGTTCAAGTACTGTATCTTGGGGTCTTGTTCACGGGTGACGGAAAAATGGAACAGGAGATCGACAGGCGGATCGGTGCCGTGTATGCGGTGATGCGGACTCTTCACCGGTCCGTTGTGGTGAAGAAGGAGCTGAGCTGAAAGGCGAAGCTCTCTGTTTACCGGTCGATCGACGGTTCTACCCTCACTTATGGTCACAAGCTGTTGGTTGTGACCTAAAGAACAAGATCCCGGATACAAGCGGCTGAAATGAGTTTCCTCTGTATGGTGTCCGGGCTCTCCCTTAGAGATAAGGTGAGAAGCTCGGTCATCTGGGAGGTTCTCGGAGTAGAGTTGCTGTTCCCCCACATCGAGAGGAGCCAGATGAGGTGGCTTGGGCATCTGATCAGGATGCCTCCTGGGTGCTTCCCTGGTGAGGTGTTCTGGGCACGTCCCACTGGGAGGAGGCCACGGTGCCGCCACAGGACACGCTGGGGAGAATATGTCTCCTAGCTGGCCTGGGAACACTTCAGGATCCCGAGCAGAGCTGGATGAAGTGGCTGGGGAAGTCTGGGCTTCCCTGCTGAAGCTGCTGCCTCCGCGACCCGATCTGGGATAAGCGGGGGGAAACGTATGTATGTTGTAAGGAACAGCAAGCCGTTAATGTGGATCCAAAACACAGACCAGGAGATCAGTAGAACGAATGTTTGTATTTAATGAGTACAACAAAGGGAGTACGCTAGGAAACGCGAGTATAAATGGTAAACAGTACAACTGAGAATGCACGCTAGAAAACGCAAGTATAACAAAGTACAACTGAGAGAGCACGCTGGAAAACGCAACTATAACAAAGTACAACTAAGAGAGCATGCAAGATGGCGTGAATATAACTGAGTACAAAATTCTAAATACAAAATCCAAAAGAGCACAAAAGTAAATAAGATCAAACCAGAACACGACCGAAGAATGTCGCGAAGCACCAAGGATGACGATGAGCACACAGCAGTAAGCAAGGCAGGTAACAAGCATAAGCAATAGTCCGACACTTGTGTATGGTGGCAGGAGTCCTGAAATAATAGGTGCACCTGATGCGTCGCAGGTGTGTTGTGCAGCCCCGCCCATCAAGTTGATTCTTGTGCTGGAATGAAAGGAAAATAACTGAGAAGGCACACAAATGTGGCATATGTATGTGTAAAATGTAAATAATAAATAAATGATTTGCAAATCCTCAACCTCATTATATTGGTAAAACTTTACAATAAGGGTCCCTTAATTACCATTAGTTAATGCATTTTTAGACAATAACTCATGTTTAAGTAACATTACAATAATTAATTTAATCCCTTATCTAACATTTGTTAATATATTAATTAACATGAGTTAATGCAGTAGTTAATGAATTTAAGACAATAACTAATGTTTAAGTAGCATTACAATAATTAGTACAATTGCTTTTGTAACATTTTTCAGTATATTAATTAACATGAGTTAAAGCATTAGTTAATGCATTAGCTCATGCATTAATTAATGCATAACCAGACAGTAACTAATAGTTTCGTAAAACCATTACTGAATGTTTTTTGGACCCTTATTGTAAAGTGTAGCGCATGTGTCCCTTAACTAAAAAATGATAAATGCTTAAGCCCCCCCCCCCCCCCCAACCTTTATTAACCATTATTGAATGCTTTTTGGACCCTTATTGTAAAGTGTAGCACATGTGTCCCTTAACTAAGAAATTATAACTGCTTAAGTTAACAAACCCTAAACCCTGAACCCTAACCCTATATAGGCCTATATATTTTTTTTTAATTTTACCAAACCATTAGTTACTGTCTGGTTATGCATTCACTAATGTTAATAAATGTTAGATAAGCAATTATATTAATTATTGTAATTTTACTTAAACATGAGTTATTGTCTAAAAATGCATTAATGCTGAATGCTTTTTGGACCCTTATTGTAAAGTGTAGCACATGTCGCCCTTAACTAAGAAATTATAAATGCTAAGTTAACAAACTCTAACCCTAAACCCAAAACCCTAACCCTATATAGGCCTATATACATTTTTAACTTTACCAAACCATTAGTTACTGTCTGGTTATGCATTATCTAACACATTAGCTAATGCATGAACTCATGTTAATTTATATATTAACAAATGTTAGATAAGCAATTATATTAATTATTGTAATGTTAATTAAATATTGTTATTGTCTAAAAATGCATTAACTAATGTTAATTAAGGGACCCTTATTGTAAAGTGTTACCATTATTTTTTGCCAACTGCTCACCCATTTTTAATTATCTACGTGCAACACATTTCTAAAAACCTGCGACAGGGACGACAACATCATTGAAAGTGACCCGTGATGAAGTGAAAGTGCTTGTGGACAAAAGCAGTTGTGTTATACGTGAAGGAAGGCTCCATTTTTATGTATTCTTGTTATATCCTGACCAAGTATACCGGTAGTCCCCAGGTTACGAATGAGTTCCGTTCCTATGCTGCCTACGTAACCCGAATTTCCGTGTAAATCGGAATTTACCCTTTTAAACACCCCTAAATCTCAAAATCACTATCCACAAAGGCCAAAAATACAGCATTGTATTTTTTTAATGATGAAGGATACACTGCCCTCGGGTGGCTGTGTTGGGTCTGGCTGGACTGTCGCCTTGTATGACTGAGATGCAGACTCAGACGTCTGACATGGAAAAAGGATAGCCGTTTTGGCCCACATAAGGCTGTAAATTGTTTCAGGTAATATATGTTTGCGTATGCATTTGTAATTAAGTTCAGAGCTACAGTTTTTAGTGTGAGCGATTTGCGATGAGAATTGTAAGTACGTTGGCATTCGTAGCATTTAAACTAGTGGGCTTTCATTTGGGAAATGAAGCTAATTTAATCTACTAAATGTACATAATGATCAGACTAGATGGACGTTTGAACACCTCCTGTTTTGTGTCAAGTGTTTTATTGTTAAAATGTGTGCCTTTTTTAACATAAGTGTACATATGTGTGTTTCAGCTTTACTAATTGTCAAAAGTGAAGGAAGTAAAAAGCTTCAAAAAGCACAATTCCCTTGTTTGCTGTCTGTAAAGCTGAACAACGTTACATTTTGTGAGGACAGAACACATATTAATCAAGTAAAGTAAAAAATAAGATACTGTGAGGTACAATAAGGTACTGCTTCTGCGAGTAAAAAATACAAAAACAAACAAACAAACAAAAAACGACTGGAGACAAAATGGTGGACAAGACTCCGGCGTCGTAAAGTCGAAATCGAGTACGTCGTAACCCTGGGCCTACCTCCATTCATTTATTTAGACAGACAATGTTGAGCGCTTTGATGTCAATGTTTATTTTTCTTGCATTCCTTGATATTTAAGAGATTATGAACAAGTGTGTATTTACTAAGCATGTTAATGTAATTTAAATTATGTTCAAATATTGCAGTTTAAATATTCTAATAAAATCCAGACATTTAATATGGAGGTTTTCAAAATGTTTGTTTAGTAGTTTTTGAAAACAAAGATTTAAATCGAAGAGTGTATCAGCTGAAACAATACACGTGAAAGTCAGTACAGATTTATTTTGCATTGATCATTTAGCTTATCAATTAATTAGGTTCATATTCATGAGAAATGTAGCCCTGACCCCCGTTCAACCAATCTTGTTTGGTCTTATTAATGTCAAAAATTGTACATGCAGGTTATGCTGTTACTGTATATTGTACCCACCAATGTTGAGACCAAACACAGTGTTTCTACTAGCTTTCACTAGCCTACAACACATTCTTTGCATTCACATGCTTACATTCATCTCTGAAGAGTCACTTATTTTTACACCTGCTGAACTATCATAGAGCCTCTGCTATCACTTTTCACATGCACGTATGCACAAGCACCTCTGTGATACCCAACAGCAGCCAAGTAAAGAAGGCTATGTGCCAGGTTAGAAGTGCAAGTTGCCATTAGTTTGCCGAGTCGTGATGAGAGTGACGACATTGTCCAATTCTGTCCGCTATATCTACCTCCTTATGAGTCAGCCCGGAATGGACTTGAGTATTCTACCTCCATCCAAACTATGACGAACATGCCGTATCCATGCCAGCACCGCTTCACAAGCATCCAGCAGGGGGGAAAAAAAACAACTGATGTGAACACTTTGGCTCTCAAACTGGATCAAACGATTGCTCATTCGAACCAAGTTCCCTCCTGTGAGGTTCTTAAACCTTTTTGATACTAGTATTGTTCCATCTACACATATTGTTTTTTTTTTTTTTTTTTTCATTATAAATGGACCAAGAACAGAAAATAGAGAAGAATCAAGGGTGTAGGTGTGCATAGGGACGGTTGGGACAAAACACTACCAACTTTTCTGAATGCTCAAATTGTCCCCACCAACTTTTAAGCAACCTTATTTGCATTAAAGAATGAGTTCAGTTATATAGGTCTTATAGATTGTGTTCCAAAATTTTGTAAGGATAGAATTGACCCGACCATTATTAAGTGAAGTACTTTCATTGTGTTCAGACTTACATTGACCCCTTTTCATTTGCTGAATGTGCCAGTCCATTTTTTTCTCTCAAACGCACGGCTGATGACTTAACCCACCTCCTCCCCGATCACTCCCCCCCCCCCCCCCACACACACACACATACACACCCATTAAAAGCCGCCTCATCCGCCCCCATTGACGATGAGGAGGAGAAGGGGAAGTGTTTTTTTTTGGGCCAGCAGCAGCCACTGTGGGGAACACACCACTAATTTTGCTACTGAAAGTCCGACCTGCATCAGAGTTAGCATAACGTTAATCTGTGTGAGTTTCTCAAACTAAAGGAGGAAGCTGCGTTGAGAGAAATATCCTCCTTTATGTTTTTCTATTGTTAACGGTAATTAAACTGTAAGTAATGTAGTAAACTAAGGATTACCTCGTTATAGATTTGCTTTGATCATTTAGCCTATCAATTATTGAGGTTCATATTGGCGGGAAATGTATCCCTACCAATGTTGAGACTAAACCTACGCCCTTGAGTAGAATATAGAAAAAATATATATTAGAAAGCTGAGACAGAGGCAACAAAAGACCAGGTAAATTGAGGAATGCCCGGAAAATAAAGCATTCCACAGGTGAGAAACTCAGAAATAGATGAGTTTGGTGATTAGGTATAAAAGGTGCAAAGATTACAAGACAAGGTTTACAATTTTGTGAATAACTGTAATTAAATGTTCCAACATGTTAACCCTATACAGGGCAAGTGAATATTTTTTGGTAATTAAATAAAAATGAAAAAAAAATTAAGACCTGGCGACATGACCAAAAATGTGATGTCCACATATGTAGATGCCAGGTCTCAAGATAATTACTTTTTTATTGTTGATAATTACTGAATTGTTTAATTTTTATGAATAAATAAAAATATGAATTAACAAAATTTACACAATAAAATACAAGTAAAATGAATCAAAACTAATGGATTGTGGTTATGGCCCCCAGTAATGCTCTAAAGTAGATTTTTCTTTTTAAATTTCATAGTATTTAACACATTGCCTTCCATTGACAAAAAAACGACATCAAATTCACTTAAACTGGGAAGACTGGATGTGAATGCTCATCTTTTAGTGCCTTGATTGCGCTAAACTTCCAATCCATTTTGTTTAGGATGGCTGGCATCGAATCATTTCTGCCAACCTCTCTCGGTCAAAATGGATTGGACGTCAAGCCCTGTCAGTTATGGCCAATGAGTTTAATGATTGCCCTAAAAACAGTAAAGAGCAATGTCTTTCAACATGCAGTTGGCCGGAATTCAGGAATGTCAACATTTACGGTCCATAATATCATCAATAGATTTCAGAAAGCCTGGAAATATTTCTGCACAAAAATGTTGTGGCTAAAAACCACCACTCAATGGCAATGACCTTTAACACCTCAGGTTGCACCGCATTTACAAAATGGCATCATTGTGTAAAGAAAATTGGTACAGGCCCATGAACCTTTCAGAACCCCATTTTCAGTTAAAACAGTTTGTTGCTTCACTGCTGACAGCAAATTTTCTTATTCTAACGGAAACTGAAATGGATTAAAATCTCATCGCCGCCATTCCCAGTTACAATGAATACAGGACTTTTCTAGCCGTCAGTGGAACTGAATGAATATGGCTCACTTTTCAATACACACAGCTAAATGTTATGGCCGGTTTGTGTCAGATGCAATGCCTAGTGGGTACGTGATAAAGTAATGGATGATGGAATCCTGCTCTGAGTCATTTGTATGTCGGTGATGTTTAGAGAAAATCCGAACGATGTAGCAGAATACTGATGAGGGGAGCAAAGTGTGTCAATGCTGAGTCCTTCTGAAAATGTGTGAGCATTGTGAGTAACAATTCCAATTTGAAAAAAAAAAAAATCAAAATCAAAATCATTGCACACATCTGAACTAATGCATATTTTAATTGATGCGCAAGAAGTCAAGGATATGAGGGTGTACGTGTGCATTTGGAGATGATGTTGAAAATAAAGCCTGGGGGTAAAAGGAGGGAGAAGAGGCAATGACGAGCGATACAACACAAACTGCAATGAGTGTGTATTTTTTTTTCCTTCTTAGGTTTTACTCTCAGTGACGTATGAAATCATTTATTCATGAAGCCCTGTGAGGAAAGCGATGGCGGAATGCAGTGTGTGCATGCGTGTCTGTGAGAATTGACCAGCGCTACCTTTGATTCCTCATATAACTTATTCATAACTGGCCTCATTAGTTGGTTTAACCGCTCATCAGTTTTTATTTATGTATTTATTTATTTATTTTCAGGAGGGGAGGCTCAAATAGAGGAGTCGTGATGAACGATTTAATGAGTAGGTGAAGCTTTTAGAAAGGTTTGACAGCATTGTGACGTTTCAGTACCTCCAGGGACTGTCCAGTGCTCATTAAAATATTGATTAAATCCCATCAAAGTGATCTATCAAAGTGGTTCATGCAAGATTTCATCAAATACAGTTAACGCTACACAAATGTCTTGATACACAAAGATGTTTTAAGCTGTTTCCAGGAGCAGCACGATGTCCATTAATTAAAGCATGTTGCAAACATTGTTTAATTCTTTACGATGCAGCAACATAACATTATTACCTTGTTTTTAATATTAAAAAAAAAAAGGTTACAAAAATTTGTCGGTATATTTTTTTTTTTGTAGGGCCACAACAGATTTACATCAGAGCTTGCTGGCAAGTATGGAAAAACAAGACCACGTTTTCCACTATTGTATAAAATACTGGAATTCGTGTTTGTTGTTGTTGTTGTTGTTGCTGGCATAGTCGAGAGATTGAAGTATCTTCCTATTAAAACAAAGATAATTTTCTGGAGTTATAAATCTGTCATTCATATGGACATTCAGACAGCAGGTGATAGTACTGTTTTTTCAAGGTTAAGATTTGCAAGGAGGTGAAGAGGAAACCTCTGAAAAAGTCTTGAAAAGTTTTTTTTTTTTTTCATGGTTATAGAAAACTAGTTGTTCGAGTTCTTTTGTGATTTTGACTGGCTTTGAACACACCAGAGGGTTTCGCAAGTGCGGGTGCATGTTGGCAGGGAAGTTGCATATAGATGAGGAGCACAATTCTACTTGCTTTTGTTGTTAATTAATTGGCTGCCATTGATGGTGATAGATATCCAATCCATTTGAACTGAGACAACAATGAATGGGTCGTCCTCCGCCACCAATGGCATACAATGAGTTAACCTGGTTAATAGATTTTTTAACTGATCACCCATATTTCATCAGGTGCGCTTGAAGTCACTCACAGCAGGGGGTGCTGAAGATCTTTTTTCAGTGTTTCCAATCCAAAAACAGGCGTTTCCATCCAAATTTGTCATGCTTGTGCGTTTTCTCCATACAAGGCGTGCACAATGGCAGTACACACGCATGCTGGATAGTTTACGTACTACTACTAGGCGACTACAAAGACAGTGTTTAATTTCACCTACAGTGTGTGTTGGAGTTTTTGTACTAGAAATAAAAGCGCCCGTGCATTATAACGCAAATCAGTGCAGCTAGATGGCGCAATGAGACACCAACACTTTTGAAAACTGAAAAGTCCAATAAGCCTCAGTTTAACACCTCATTTTCACAACACTAAAATAAACTGCACACAAATATCCAACAGTGCTCTGCACGGCAACAGCTTAACAGCAACAACAAACGATAATATGACTACAATGCAAGCATGTCTTACCTATTTGAAGACACGAAAGGTAGATAGAACTATCATCATAATTATCTTAATTTTCGACCTTGAATTGGAATTTTAGAAAATGTTGCTGTATTTGTAAAGAAAAAAAAAAATCGCTAATTTGTTTTTGCGCCACGTTAACGCTCCCTCTGTCAACAGTTAACTTTTCCAATAGCGCATTATTCAACGTGACCCAGTAACAAGCAAGGTGTTAGGTAGTGACCATGTTATTAACAGATGCAAAAAAAAAAAAAAAAAAAAGGTTTTCAACATATACAGTATATTTAATCCCAAACTAAAATACTGTAATTTCAGTATGTTTATGTTTAACAAAAAAAAGAAACTATCAACACATTTTCCTCCCCAACACCAGAGGGTGCTGCAGCACCCTCACTACCCCACTTCCCGCGCCACTGTATTTTATACACACACGCATCTACACTAAAAAATATATATATGGCGGAAAACACTCAGGTGACGGGAAGTTCCGCTCTGTGACCCCCAATTTGAGCAAATTTCAAAGCTGTCCTATGTGTGATACGTTCTTGGAAAGTTTAAAATCTCAATTTTCTGGGGGAAGAAAAATTTTGAACAGGAGGGCATTTAAAAAAATTTGATAAAAATTAAACAGCAAAACCCCAACTGGAGGTGAGAACACGTGACAGCAGAATTAAAGACGCCATGATTTTAACGAGATATTATCGCGTACTTACCTTGTTTTTATCCAAACACTCCATGTAGCATGTAATATCGAGTGTCAAACACAGATGTGAATGGCCACAGCCGGATTTTCGGGAGATTTTATGGGTTGAAACATGTTAATATAACATGGGTCGCGATGCAGAAATCGCAGCCATTAAGGAGTGGTCGAGATGTTCTTTGTCATATATTTACCCTTTAAACATTTTTATTTCCAATTTTTATTTGTTTGGATCGTTTATCATCTAACATGTCGGGGGAAATGCAACAGTAACAAAAAATAAAAATAAAATAAAATTAAGCCATAATTATGAGGTAGATATTCGTGACTTATATACAGACATAATTTTTTTCATTGTGACGTAATTTGTTTAAAAGTTTAGATTATGCGAGTGAACAATTTTTATTTTATTTTTAATCTTTTTTTTTTTTTTTCAAACAAAATATTGGACATCAATTAATGATTCTAAGCTAAAAATGACAGACATTTTGAATAAGAAATATAATAAGTTACCTTCTTTTTATGGCTGGGTTGAAACAAAAGCGGTTGCGCGACATCAGTAAATGGGGGTTCCCAGGGTAAAATGGACAAATTAAAAATAGTTCGGGGGCTTAATGCGCCATCAATCTGCTATTGCAGCATATAGACATATTGTTCTATAAAACACAAAATTGTTCTTTTGGCCTAAAATACAGCAGTTTATTTTGAAGAGGTGTGGAAGAGCAGAAACTGTTTTTTCATTCTTGTCTGTGATTTCCGCCGTATGTTTGAATGTGCTTTGCTCCATTGAAAGTTAGAATATAAACAGTTTCTTAACAGCTCTCACGGTGTATTATATCACCATACCACAAACATGATAAGCACATTTTAAAATTTGAATCAGTGAATCAAAATAAGTTATATTCAAAGAATGGTTCGCTTATCACTAGGAATACATGCACAGAAGATTCACTGCTTGGTAAAACTTTACAATAAGGGTCCCTTAATTAACATTAGTTAATGGATTTTGAGACAATAACTCATGTTTAAGAAACATGACAATAATTCATTTAATCCCTTATCTAACATTTATTAATATATTAATTAACATGAGTTAATGCATTAGTTATTGCATTTAAGACAATGACTAATGTTTAAGTAACATTACAATAATTATTATAATTACTTATCTAACATTTATTAATATATTAATTAAAATAAGTTAATGCATTAGTTAATGCATAACCAGACAGTAACTAATAGTTTGGTAAAATTAAAAATATATATAGACCTACGTATATAGGGTTAGGGTTCAGGGTTTTGGGTTTGTTAATTTAAGCATTTATAATTTCTTAGTTAACCCTATATTGCCAAATGTATCTAATTTGATACACCTAAAATTTCATGATTTTGAGACTAATTCAGAATTTTTTTCTGAATTTTTTTCTTTTTGAAAAAAAAAAATGGATGGATGCAAGTCAGCACATGCATCTGGAGGTTCCATGAGAAAAACAAACAGGATTTAGCTAGGGTTATAGGTATCTGAGCGCTTATTACGCATATTCATTTTGACTTTTCTTTTTAGAAATTTGAAAAAAAGGTTTCATTAGGACCTTATTTTTCAAATTTTGGGATTCTCTGATAATTGCTTCATATTGCTGGCATTAAAGGGTTAAGAAACACATATGCTACACTTTACAATAAGGGTCCAAAAAGCTTTCAGTAATGGTTAATAAAGGTTGAGGGGGGTAACTTAAGCATTCAAAATGTCTTAGTTAGGGACACGTGTGCTACACTTTACAATAAGGGTCCAAAAAGAATTCATTAATGGTTAATAAAGGTTAAGAGGGGGGAACTTAAGCATTTATAATTTCTTAGTTAAGGGATACGTGTGCTACACTTTACAATAAGGGTCCAAAAAACATTCAGTAATGGTTAATTAAGGTTAAGTAATACTTATGAGGTACATTCACGTGAAATATTACCATACTTAAGGTTAGGTTATACTATATAATGTATATAATACATAACAACATTAATTCACATATACATTAGTGCATTAATAAATAGTTATTATGTATACTGGTACTAGTAAGGTATTATTTTATTTTAAAATGAGAAACATTGCTCTGTGAGTCCTTGGGTGCTGCTAACCCAGTACTTCTCAAATAGTGGGGCGCGCCCCCCTGGGGTGCGCAGAGCGATGCCAGGGGTGGCGCGTGTGACCTCAGGGAACTTTTTTTTTTTGCCGTACTAAAATAAAGTGTACTTGCACATCCACTCCACTCAGTGGGTGGCAGTGGCGCTCTCATTTTCAAAGTTCGCGCAGTATTTTTGAAGTAAGCAAGAGCACACGGAATCACGGAAGAGACTCATGAAGAGCTGGAGAGCTGTGCGCCATTTTCGAAAGCCGTTTTCCGTCCGGACTCACGCAGCGACCCACTGTCTTCTCCGGTTCTCACGTGTCCGCCAAAGAAGTGCCATTTTCGGCTTGGGATCGTCACGACGACCGCCCTCACCTACGGTTCTCCCTCGGCCGCCGAGAATGGGCTTTTTTCGGGCCGTTTGCCTTCTGACTTTGACATTTAATACAGTGGTAGACGAGGAAAAACCACTGTTTACTGTGTCTAAAAATGATTATAGCGGACAGCCGGAAGCCAAATCAATTAAGACGTCACTTAAAGACATTAGACCCCAATCTCATTGATAAGCTGCTTGGTTGTTTTTCAGCGAAAACGTGCCGAATATTGCCAACAAGCGTCCCGCTTTGTCAGTGTGATATCAGTAAACCAGTGAGCACTGTTGGCATGCTCAGTGCAAAATAATCCCACATCATTGCAAACTGGAGGTGATACTGGGAGCAGCGAGCAGCGAAAATAAAAACTGTCCTGTCCAAAGACACTTTTTTCTTCTTCTATTCAGTTTTGTTTTTTCGGTCAAATTTTTTGGCATATTGTCCTCATGAGTTAATGTTTCTAATCAATTTGTTATTATTTACTGTTTTTATTTTTCAGTATCAAATGGTCAAAAATGTACCTTGAGTGTATTTTTACAGTTTAGATGTGACTTTTTTTTTTTTTTTTTAATTCATGCAAATTGATGCGCTAAGTCTTTTCTGTTACAAACAAAACAATGTTAATAAAGTTATACTTCATAAGTTGATCTCTGTTATTTTCTCTAATAGAAAAAAAAGGATACAATGTGAGGCAGAGGCGTACTTATAATAGTAATATTATAGACAAATTATACTATTTACAGTGGCGGCAGAGTTTTGGTGGGGGCGCGAAACATTTACATCTTCCTTGGGGGGGGGGGGGGCGTAACAGAAAATAATTGAGAAGCACTGTGCTAACCTAACCGCAAGTATAGTATTATTTCACGTGAACATACCTCATAAGTATTACTTAACCTTAATTAACCATTACTGAATGTTTTTTGGACCCTTATTGTAAAGTGTAGCGCATGTGTCCCTTAACTAAGAAACTATAAATGCTTAAGTTAACAAACCCTAAACCCTGAACCATAACCCTATATAGGCCTATATATATTTTTAATTTTACCAAACCATTAGTTACTATCTGGTTATGCATTAACTAATGCATTAGCTATTGCATTAACTCATGTTAATTAATATATTAATAAATGTTAGATAAGCAATTATATTAATGATTGTGATTTTACTTAAACGTGAGATATTGTCTAAAAATGTATTAACTAATTTTAATTAAGGGAACCTTATTGTAAAGTGTTACCCACTGCTTAAGTACAGTTCAGTTGTATTTAACTTTAAACCGTTACTTGATTGTTACATTTTTTTAGGTGGTACTCAGGATAAAAATGTTCAGCACCACAAAATAATTTTTGATAATTACAAATGGCCTGTCAAGTGAAACCACTTGTGCAAGTGTACCTATTGTTGTTTATTCCCTAGCGTACTATTGCCCCTGGCATACCTATAGATGAACTGAGACGTCGTGTCAGTGTTTGACCACCCTCGTTCAGTCGCACTCCTCCACAGTGCCAATAATCCACATTGTCACTCGCCTTGCTCGCTCTCCAGGTGAATCATCGGTGATGCTCCCACCTTTTAAATCCATTATCAAGCCGCTACTTGCTGTACATTCACCAACGCAGGAGCATCCAATATTCCAGGAGGAGACCACGTCAAGACACGTAAGACATATTTTATTTATTTCTCCAATTTGTGGTAATTTTTTTGTGAGCGACTTTCATACGTGGACCCTGGTATCTAGATGTACAACATTGTAAACAACAAAAAAAATGCACACATATTTCCTCAATTTTATTAAAGAATGAACAGATTACTATTAATGTAATGTATAACATTAATATAATGTAATGACTAATTTAAATGCTTATAGATTAAATTTGACGTCGCACCATTACACAAATATTTTCAGTATTTCATTCATTTGGCTTACTGTGTAAAAATATGCAAACGTTTTAAACCTTTAAACAAAAGTTAAAATGCATATGTATTAAATTAAAAACAAATTGAACTAAACTGTATTTGTGTAGTGATGTATTTTTAACATACCATCAACATGCTTTGTTAAATGTTGGTGCAAGTCTCACATGATTTACTGCCGATGATAGTTTGATATTTCAGACAGATTTTTTACCCAAAGGAGGGTTTCCAGTACCTTTTGGACTGTGTCAATCAAAACTTTTTTTCTAATCTACATAAAAAGAATGAATAGAAAAAAACAGGCACTATAAAAATGATGTGAGGTTAATTAGCATGATTTGAAAAACGTGAGCTTACTCAACTTAAAAAATACTTATTATTATTATTCATTTTATTATTGAGTTGATAACTTCTTTAATGGAGTTTATCGAAATTAAATATAAATAAAGTCGTATTAACTCAAATTTATATTGATTTTCTAATAAGCATTTCTGCCTTCAAGTAACAAGGGGAACAATTAATTTTAGTGAAACTTAATTTCCATTACATTATTAAGTTGCTGCAACTCCACTATCAAACTTATAATACATTTGCATCTCAACGGACACGGTGAGCGGTAGTGGCCAATTTATGCCACAAGACGTGCCAGAAAATGCAGGTGAAATGGCAAGGTGTAAAAATCAATTTTGGATGAACCCCACTTGGTGAGTAAAAATGATTTATTTTCTGAATTTATCTGCAACAGGAATTAACTATCAGCGCCGGTTCAGCTACACAACACTAAAACAGATAAGTCTGCAGCATGCTTTGTCCTCAGTCTTTAGCTATAGCTAATGTCTTCAAGTAAATACGTTTAACGGAAGAAGTGCATTGTAGTCTGCTATAAGTTGCTTTTCGGTCTTTGCAGCGGACACAAATATCCAGCCATTGTGTTTGCAGAAAAGCTCATTGGTAAAAATGCGTGTGAACCCTGATTAGAAACCATCTTCATTATTCACAGAATGATTTTGTAGAAATAAGAAGAGACATTGTGATCTATGGTTGATGGTTTACCTTGGAAAAAAGGAGGAGAATCTTTTTAAAGAGCAGCTGGTATATGTAAATTTTAATAAGAAAAACTATACTTTGTTGCCTTTTTAATTGTTACTTGTGTTTTTAATTCGGACAAAAATTCTGACCTATACAGTATATGCTAGGTTAACTCATTTGCTCCCAAAAAACGTATAAATACGTTCTATTTTTAATTGTTTTAGAACGTTTTAAAACATATTTATACGTCTTTTACGTATTTTTTTTTTCAGAAGCGACATCTGTAGGTTCTGTTGCAACTTTGCTCCAAAGCACAATGCTCAAAATCAATTTTAAAGCAATAAAACTATCCACTGGAGGGCAGTAGCACATTTGGTAAGAACTCATATTGGACCATGAAAGGAAGTGAAGAGAGGAAGCGTAACCCGCGGAACGATTGGTCGGGTTGCACGGGTTGTGGAAGACGACCGAATGAATGATCAGGAGAACAGCCAGGATGCGAGGTGTGGGAAGTCCGAGTAGGACGATCAGGAGGACGTCCGGGATGCCAGGTGATGAACGACCAAGTGCGACGGTCAGGAGGACGTCCGGGATGCCAGGGGTTGGATGACTGAGCAAAACGATCGGGATCACGAGTGTAGCGGATGATGTTGTTGAGTCTGTCTTGCTCGTTAAGTAGAGTTCGCGTTGCCGTGTTCAGCAGTTCGTGTCTCTCGTGACACTCTAGTGTCTCGTGACTCAGCCGGAAAAGCACACGGCTAAATTAAGTTCCCCCCCAGGAACACAACATGCCCCACACAAGTTCCCTAGGTGAATTCTGTTATGGGGTAGTGGTCACTACAAAAGAAAGATCCCACAAAATCTATCCTGATGAGATAGGAGATGATGAGGGAAAAGTTTACCCAGTCTGGCGAGACAGCTGTGGTCACAGCAGCGTCATCTGTCAGTTAAATAGTTTAGTTATTTGTAAATAAATTGTTACTTTGCTATCAAAAGCTCTATTTGTCTTGTTGCTTATGTTATTTTGTAGCAGGAAAACATAATTCAGATGTTTGGGATGTCACAAAAGCAAAAAAATAGCTGTGTTAAAGTCAGTTATGTTTGAAATGTATGCTTTTACAAAAAGTTCAATTTCTCAGATTTTTCATCAGAAATTGGAAAATTGCTCATATTAAGCTATTTTCTAATGCTGATTTCTAAAGAATTGAATAAGATATGAACTAACTTTTTTCCTGCTGAAAGAAGAGAGTCTAATCTTTCTTTTGGTGGGTTCCATGTTTATATAGCAATAGAACAGAATTTTCTGTAGACCTTGCAAAATCAGTCAAAATCCAGTAAAATGGCCTGGAGCAAAGGGGGTTGCTCTGGTGAAAATGGCTTGGAGTGAATGCGTTAATGTGGATATCATCAATGAAGTGCTGAAGGTCATTGTAACCAGAAGTGCTGCATCTGTCCAGGCCAGCATTGTGATAGAGGGAACAAAGGTCCTGGAATGGATAGACCTACCCAGAGCCACAAGGACGCGACCAAAGCGTTAGAAATGCAGGTAGGCAATCATAGGACTAGCCAATGCAATGACAATTCTCATGACGCACTTTGCTTGGCTTTTGCACATATTTTTGTATTTGACTACTTTTCTGGTTTTCTTAGCGACTATTTATTTCTGGTAACACAGTAGTTATATGTAATGAGTTTATAATTCATTATTTTTGCAATAGTTTATCGTTCATTTTATTTGTGCACTCTGAATGCAAATGGTCTGCTGACGTAGGAAATCCCAAACATCTTAATTCAGGGGCATCTAATGGTCAATAAACATAACTGCTGTGTTAAACTGTGATCAGCCCTTTTTACAAACACAGAAGGCTTTTATGTTTACTTCGAAGGAAATACGCATATTGGCCCAAAACGATAATAGCTGATGTATATAATATCAAATATCATTTAAAAGTGCTTCTGTCGGCCGATATTATTGGCGGA
This sequence comes from Corythoichthys intestinalis, assembly GCF_030265065.1. Classification (NCBI taxonomy): domain Eukaryota; kingdom Metazoa; phylum Chordata; class Actinopteri; order Syngnathiformes; family Syngnathidae; genus Corythoichthys; species Corythoichthys intestinalis. The sequence continues at coordinate 30,907,845 of NC_080400.1, forward strand.
CAACCTAATTATTGCTGTACCTAATTTGCTGTGTTTCTCTCGTAGATAATTAGTATGAATAAATATATTTTGATAATGAACCTGGAATTGCATGTATAATTTAATCTGATTTATTATTATTATTTTTTAAAAATGTTATACATGCAATTCCGTGTTTTATTTTTTAGAGTGCATATGTCATTAAATAGTGTAAGTTGGCATATCGAATGTTTGATGAAGGTAGCCTGTCACGTATTGAGAGCATCCATTGGGACAGAAAGAAGTGGAATGTGTGTGTGTGAGTTGATAACTTGGCTTGAGTGGGTTGGAGACAAATATGGTAGGCAAAGTGTAAAAACAGATTTTTTTCTTTTTTTTTTTTTTTAATTTCTTAGTCATTTCCTCAAAGGACATATTTGTGGCGGCATGACAAAATATGAATTTCTCTACCATTTCAAATCTATTATTAGTTATTGCCTCACATTTTTATAGCTGTGTGATTTAGATGGCATTATTTCCTCTTTGGCTCAGAGTGAAGTCGGCCAGGTGTAAAAATATGGGTGTCATTCCTGCCTATTATTAGCTGTTGTTATTTCATTTCCCAACGTCTGACATGGCAAAGCATCTGCTGACGGCATATCAAACATACGACAATTGCCAGGCGCACTTGAATGTACGACTCAAAAGGATATTGGAACGCTCTGTTCATAAAAATTATTTTACTGACTCATGTACCATCACTTTAAGGTGATATACTGTATACTGAAGACCTGATTTTAACCACCATCCTACACAATCATCATCACTGGATCCAAACAGTCGTGTTTTGCAAGTGTGAGATTTTTTCCCCTCATGTTTCTGAAATTAACTACAATAAGTGTCACAATGGTACAAACATAAAATGTATGCCACGCTTATACATTCATATATTAAATGGTATACCAGTATACTTTCATAGTGTAAATACACACATACTGTTTGCTACACATATCCAGTATACTCTATAGATACAGTACATATGAATATTCGTATACCATTACACATAATATAACACACACACAGCCATACACACACAGTATCTAATATCTATCCCTCAATTTATGTAGGGGGGGAAAAAAAATCTAAATATAAGAAACAGCTGTTATGAATATGAACATTTGTATATTTTGATTCTTGTGAATGTGCGTATTGTTGTATCTTATATGTATCATAAACACATACAAAATGACATAATAACTACAAAAATATTTGCAAACTAGATGTTCAATCGAAAATACAAATCAATATTTAAATGAAAGGAATGTAGCAAATAGATGTAGTTTATACCATATAAACTATAAAACACATATAAAGTACAACACACAATTACAAATGAATGCATTGTGTATACGCGTATAAGTGCTTTTGCAATAATCCAGTTATAATGTAACGATTAAGGAAGCATATTTTATTTTTTTTTAAAGTTAAAGCTAAAAAAAAAAAAAAAAAACATACTGGTGCGTTTTATAATTTCAACTTAATTATAATTTCTATACTATATCTACTATAATTTCTCTTCAAGAAGTATTTTTTGGGGGGGTTGCTGTTTTAGCTCTCAAAAACTGTTTGTACTTTTTTGTGTGCGTGTGCATCGTGGTCTCTTGGGCTGCAATAACCCTCTCTTCAAAACCCCCCATTCACCCCCCACCCTTTGCCAGTTTCCTCGATGACGTAGGAGCCCACGTAGGTGGTTCGCGGAGGTGCTGCTTCTGAATGAATGAACGACCCCCCCTCCCCCTTCCCTCCCAACTCCAATCCCCTCCTCTCTCCCGTCGCGAGTACTACAGCATCTTTATAAGAGCTCGGCCGCGGGACAGCCGGGCGCCCCATTTCAGCGGATGAGACGCACATGTAGCAAGGGGAGTGCGACGATTACTATTCAAAAGAGCAGATGTATTATATTATTTTGGAAGGAGATTGCATGCTAGATCACTTCCATCATCACACGTGGGCCAATCAAGGTAAGTGCTTTTATGTTCCTCCTGATTTAAAAACCATTTGAAATTGAACCCCCCCACTCAAAAAAAAAAAAAAAAAAAAAAAAAAGATAATGTAGAAAAACGAACAAATTAACCGTATGTTTTTCACTCTACTATTTGATTGTTGACGTGCGCATCACGGAGAAGCTTTACGGTAACAGTGGAAGGCTGGAAGTTACTGCAGTGTGAGTCACTTTGGCGCACATGGGTCATCGCAGCTGTTTGCGCGCGCGTGCGCGCTTGTGTGAGCGAGATGAAAACTGCATGTTAACAAGGCAGACCGATCACGACATATAATTTATAGCTCAATGACCCGTGGGCCATTAATAAAAATCAGTTAGAACCACTTATTGATATTTGGTATTAAACATTACTGTATTTTAAAACACACATTCCTATATACACCTTCATTAATATTTTAATAACTGCACATCCTTTGTCTCTCAACCCATTCACCCCCCTTATTTTAATGTTTGGAGAGAGATAGAGTGAGTGAGTGAGAGGGGGCTAAAAGTGACATCGTGACGCGTTTGATATGAAGTCAAGGGTGCGTCACTCCTGCGCACACGCACACGCCAGCCAATCAGGGCTCCTTAAAGAAACTGTGCGCCATCGGCGGCTGCGCGGCTGACGTACGTGCCGCTGGGCTCCGTGCAGCTGGAGCAGGAAGAGAAGGGTAGGTGAGAGGGAGGGGGTGCAGCAAAGTCCCCAAGGTAACTCCTGGTGAAGAGCTGAGCAGAATGACAATGAGCACAGCGGGGTAGACCCAGAGTGCTAAAACAAGCGCACTCCTGTGCTGTCCATGGTCCTGAAAGAGCAGCAGCATGTTTTTCAACATCCGCCATTGTTTTCTCGTATACCTCGGATTCAATCCTTATTTCACAAAATCACATGAATCGAATCATAATATATCAAAGGTTTGACAGTTGACAGTCATTCATCCATGCAGTCAAAATACAGTCAAGCAGGGCATCAGTCACCTGTCAAAATATATTGTATTTATCAAGACATCAGAACAAAAAAACATCTATCAAGCTAATCATCCTTTTGTCTATAAACAAACAACTAATCAACTTTCTACGCGTCACTGACAACGATAGACATCACCTTGTGGCTTCTGAGGCGCGTGTGGCTCTATTCATCTGTCGGCTTTCAATTTGGTTTTTTACTAAATTGACATCCAATCTATTTGAACTGGGAAAGGCTGGCAGCAAGAGAGTTAAAATCTCACGCAGACGTTCATCATTGTCAAACTCCACCCATTCTTTCGTCCAACAATTTGTCTATATATTCACTGTCAAACTATGGTGGATCCCAACTTTCACTGAGGGCAGAGAACATGAAGTTAAAATCTGAAAATATTGACAATCAACTCATGGCTCGTCACGGACATTGATAGACGTCCCATTATTTAACTGGGAGGACTGGGTCTGAATTGTCATGTTTCAATGGCATTGACGATGCTAGATGTCCAATACATTTTGACTGGGATGACGAGCAGCGATCAGTTGCTCCCAGCCTCTCCCAGTCAGAATGTACTAGATGTCTAACCCTGTCAATGACAGCCAATGAAAAAAAAATTCCACAATTTTCCCAATAGGTATACAGTGGGGAGAACAAGTATTTGATACACTGCCAATGCCCATTGGCAGTGTATCAAATACTTGTTCTACCCACTGTATATTTACCCCCTTAATTCCCCACTGCAATAACAAAATAACAGAAATTACAAAGAAAAAAAAAACTGGTAATTTGCAGGTCGCGGATCACAAATATGCGTGGGTTTTCGAAATCAGTTTGTCCATCCAGTCATTTACTAATCTATAAAATAAAAACTCATCCGCCTGTCAATACAATCATGCAGCCCTCTTAAAACGTTATCCAATCACCAAACTTCCTAACAGTTTGTATCTTCACATCTCTTTAGTGGTTTCCAGTCTGTCCATTCATCAAGATACATTTATCATCTGTGAAATTACATATGTAACAATAATCAGTCATGTTCTTTTCATCCATTCATAAAAAAGCCATTCTCATGCCCAAATTCAACTATCAATCATCCATTCACCTGTCCAAAACACGTCCATTGTTAATCCAATGATTTTTACGAGATCAAAAATCTATTGACCTAGCAGTTTCTTTTCTAAATCATTCAATTCAATCATAAAGCTGTGTTAAATAATCTCTCCAATTACCTGTTAATACACAGTAGGCGTTTTTATATCTTGCGATGCAGCTGTCAACATACATTCAACTCTATTCTATTCTATTCTATTCATTGGTCTAGAGTTCTTTAGTTCATTAGTCATCCATCAAAATAGATTTTTATGGAATCTTAACTGAGCTATTGACTGGTGCACATGGACCCACATTTTGGCTATGAAGAGGCAATAAGAACAGGTCATTCCTCAGGCTTGAAGGCACCTATTTTGTGCTGCCAGCTGTTGCTCTCTGTAAATGTCCTACAGAAGTAGAATAGAGAGGCCTGTGGATGAAAACACATCAGACGAAAGCACTGACGTCAGTTGATCTTGCATAAGCCGCCAAAGCCGCGCTGCTCCCGGATGCCCATATCCTGTGTGTGACTCATGGATTATTGGCATGGAAATCAATAGGACATTAAAAAAGACAACACTGTGTGGTAGTTGTTGTCAGGCTGGCTGCCAGGTTGCTGTTTACAAGCCAAGTAATATGTCAGTTAAGTTCTCATCATTGTGCTCTCTCCCTCTGCAGTCAAGTCTTTCTTCCTTTGTTCGTGGTCAGTGCATCAACACCTTGGCTCTAGACTGCTTACTGCTAAAAGTCCTCCCCAGTACAGTAACAGTCTACAGTCATGGCTACTGACGCCTGGCGAGAGCTCAGCGGGGAGGAGGACGCCTGTCAAGTTTTTCGACAGCACGGGTATGACGTCAGCCAGCAGAACCACCAATCGCACGATCCTTTCCCTGCTGCATCACTCCTCTGTCTCTATGGCGACCGTGGCATTAGATTGTTACTGTAGCAACGGCATCAGCGGTAACAGTCTACAGCCATGGTCGCTAGGGGGCAAAAAAACACACCTTGGCGTTGGAAGAAAAGAAGAAAGAGGGGTGGAGGTGTCAGGTATTTCTGTACTGTTAGAAAATAATCTATTGTATTTTAGAAGACATGTTTCTTCGATAAAATAGCTACTGCATGTAAAAAAGAAAAACAAAGAAACGTTTTAAATTAACTCCCCTTTAGTTATTATGTTAAATACATGAGAAAAACTACTGTTTGTATGTATGTAACATAGACTCCTTTACAACAAACGAATAAAAGATTCATACACATGACAATGCTTCATTAATAATGTGACAGCTCAGGGTTGACTACTAGGCAGGTGGTCTGTGTCATGTATAGTACTTATGAAGGCACTGATTTGATGGTTCTGGCAACAGAAATATACACATTAGTAATTGAACAATTATGTAAGTATAGTCCACACTTCAGATTTTGTGCGGAAGGTATGGTGGATAAATCTGCAGAAAGATCATGTACTGTAAATAACAATTTTATGCATATGCTGCTATTACTTCATTTCTTCCCATTATTAATTCACACTTGGATGGAAAGAAAAAAAATCCATGAAATAGCAATTTTAACAGCGTGCTCACAATGTCGGTGACGTGCTGTAATATTAATCACTCATATACTTCAAGTTTTGGCTGCAATAGTCAATCTATTAATATAAATATAGCTTTCTTATGGAGATTTCTAGCACTGAAAGGTAACATTTTTACTGAAAGGTAACTTTTTTTTTCAATCTAATTCTATAAAAAAATAATCTGAAACTGCAAACAAAACCATTGTAGCAGCTTGTCCACTATGTTGGTGGACTGTGATGAATCACAGTACAGTGAGACCATTCATAGAAAAGAAAAAAAAAATACATTCTCTGATCTACTCCCACCACCCTTAAAGACAATTAAAAAAAAAAAAAAAAAAAAAAAAAAAAATATATATATATATATATATATAAAAAAAACCTGGATACACAGTTTAATTTGATTTGGTACTTTCTTCGATCTAACGGAAGCGGATCTAATCTTTCACCATTTCTATATAAATTGACTTAAATGTATTGTTGTTGTAGTAAATTACCATCTTATTTTATCTTCCATCCATACAAGGGCTCAGGGTGGAGCTAAACCCCTTTGACATGACCATGGCCAGAGTCCACCTACCATTGCGCTGAAGTCTCTGATATATCAAAGGAAGCACCTGCAGCCTGCCGAACAACAGCCAGACACTCCATTACGACAAACAAACAAAAATCTGCTTTCATTGTGGATCCAGAATGTATTCACAGCACATTGTGAGATTTTTGTCAAATTACAGCCATTTTTGAAATTATATTCCCCCTAAAAATTCCACACACTGAATAGATAATAATTGTATTCATAGACTTTTTATTGATACACTGTTTCGATGCAGAAGTTGAGTGGGGACATTTTGGGGAGGGGGGGGGGGGGGGGGCGAGGAAAAACTCATATAGGAGAGTCAGACTCCCTTTATGCCATAAGCCCTACCAAAGTTATGTTTCCTAGAGGGCCGTCAATTCTTATTTCACTACTAAATACCGGTATTTTTTTAACCTGTCCTGTTCCGCTGCTTAACTCAGAGAATGGGAATCTGAGTTAGGGCTGGGCGATATGGCCTTAAGTACGTATCACGATAAATTAAGCAGATTTACCTCGATAACGATAAATGACGATAAATTCGCCCAAGCGGACTGTTATAAAATTTGAATCAATGCATGGGATACAAATGAACGGTTTCTCATTAAATTTATTTACCAGCTTTCAATTTAACAATTGCACATGCAGTCTAAACATTGTCTTAAAAAAAAATCTTGTAAACAATAAGAATTCTAGAGTGAACATTTATAACAGCTTATATGACTTGAAAAATGTACATTATAAAAATCAATATGACGACTGTGCAAACATGTCATTCTAACACAAATGACTTCACAAATGACAGCTTTAACAGTTCACTTCAGACAACTTATTGGTAATGGCTGCTGTGACATAATTTTTCAACACAAGTGTTTACGTCAAGGTTTCAGGTATTTTTTTTTCCCCGAAACATTTTTTAATACATGCACCCCCCCACACAGACACAACCAGATTAAAGCTGTATTGCTCTGATGCCAATGAAATATTTAAGGTTATATGATGGCAGAATAAAGAAAACACATACAGAAAAATAGCTGTGGCCATTAAACTGTCATATATAGGCTTCACTGTTGGATTATACTTTATGCTGAGTGCTTTACCATCATGAAAGCTTTCAGAGAAATCACACAGAGATGCCAAATAACGCGACATAATGATTGCTACATGAAGTCCGTGCCCAGTCCACTCATTAATTTCAGCCGTTTCGACAAGGTTAGAGCCGCTATCCGACTTTCACGTTCATTTGTAGCCGCTGTTAGCCGCTACCGTTAGCCTGTGGCTTGGCTACCAGAAGAAAGCACTGAAAACATCCTCTCCTGAAATCGTGAGAACCAGGGAGGACAGCGGGTGAAAGCCCGTCTGGAACCCACCAAGAGTTTACTTAATGTCGGGTGAAAGTTTGGCGAAGCTAACTTAAGCCCGACTCCATCCCGTTTACTTGTAGCGTTAGCTGCTGGCGTTAGATTCAGATTCAGAGTATTTATTGTCATTGTTACAAAAAGCACAACGAAACTTTGTTTGGAGCATCCGTACAGCTAAGTTGATAAAGTGCAAAACCCATATAATAAATACCCTTAAGTACCAAGAGTAAACATTTACACAGTATTAGACATACTTTAAGTACAAAAAAAGATTCCACAGCCTACCGGGCTTCTGTTTGTTTGGCTTCCAGAAAACCACGTGACTCCATACGTAAGCACACTGTCTGCTTTCTTAAAGGGGAATGAACATAGCCGAACAACACAGAGTCAAAGCGGGATGAAAAGGCTATATTTTCTTGTTTTATTATATTGCCGAATTTGCCGACATGGTCAAAATTACGTCGGTCATCGTGAAGAATTTCGGTGACAGTAAATTTTCGGTTTACCGCCCTGCTCCAATCTGAGTGTCCTATTGGTCTGAACAGCTATAATGCATAACACTGGCTTATGACATACTCCCATTGTGATTATTTAATATCTCGTTTATTCGGAGAAAACAGTGAACAGGAAAGGGTTATGGAGGGACAGAAAAAGGGAATGTGAAAGACAGAAGAGAAGCATGGACAACAACAAGAAATACATACATTAAATGTCTGCATTAACTATGAATATGTTGGTGCTATCGTTAGCCAGTTGTATTTTCGGTTGACACCATGTGGGGGTTGGGGGGGGGGTGACCAAGGAGAAAGAGGAGGGGGAAGAGACTCAGAAAGATGGGGAGGAGTGACGTGTACAGGAATCAGCAATGTGAGGTGTAGAACCTACACTGTAAAAATATTTAGTGTAAAATAACAGTAAAGAGCTAGCAGCAGGGTTCATTCATTTCTAAGTACATTCATAACAATGCGTGTATAATAATTGTCCATAATACCCCCAATCTTTGCATTGGTTCTTAAATATGAAGAAGCAAGAGTTTGTAAAAAAAAAAAAAAAAAATTGAAGAAAAAAAGCACCTGTCTAATTTGCGCACTCCAAATGTAAACATTGGTCTCATGTGTGGGGGACAAATTTTGTCGCAGCCAGTGACGTTTCCACAGTGATTCACCGCCATACCACTAGATTGGTGTGGCTTTGTCTTTGTAGGGTTTTGGGAGACTCTTGTCGAATTCCTTTAATTTTCCTCATTCGAGACGGAACGTGTGTATTTGCAGCTGCAGCTAATTAATATTAAACAACAAATATTGTCAATACAAATGTTGAAGCGTAGGCGACACAGAAGACGTTTGCGAATGTTTGAAAATGGTTTTGTTGTTGTGCTGAACCGGAAACAACGTTCTAAGCGGACCAATCACAGTTAGATGTTCACGCGCGTTGACGTGATGTGTAGTAGTGGTATTACCAGGATGCCAAATGTGGGTGGGCATAAGTCTTACCTGGTGGGACAAAAAAAAAAAAAAAAAAAAGCTACAATGCTCAAGTAGGTCGAAATCCAGCGTAGTGCTACTGCACCTTAAAACATGTTTTGTTTTCTCCTTGAGATAACTGTTGTTGTGATTTGGTCTAAACAAGTTGATTTTATTTGATTTAGAACACATCCATAACTGAACAGTATGGACATGCAAGTGACAATGTTTTTTTTAGGAAACCTATTCTGGGTCCTCGGTTTTATTATTATTATGGCAGCTATTCTTTGTTCCGCAGCCCCTTTGAGCTCAATTTGACACCCTTAGAATGCTTCAAAATGCACCAAAATCGGCAGTCAGGTCAAGACAGGTGCAATCTTTGATACAGTGTAAAGACAAATTCCAAATACACTTTGTAGCGCCCCAATGAGTCATTCTTTATCCTGTCGACACTTTGAGCCCTACTTTGACCCCCTCAGAATGCTTCAAAACTCACCATACTCAACAGCCAGGTGAACACTGGTGAAAACTTTAATAAAATGTAAAAAAAAAAAAAAAAAAAAAAAATCAAAATATGCGTAAATGTGTGTAACACCCTATAGGAACAAAACCAATATTTCATTTCATTTTTTTTTTAAGGTCCCTCGCCCCCCCGGTAACTCCCCTGATATGTAGTCATGACCTTTGGTGCTGCACATCAGGTTATGGCATAGGGTTGTAATCGGGTCTGCGTTAACGACGTAGGTCTGCCGTCACCGATACGCAGAAGCATAAATCAGCTTTCAGGGTAATGGAATACTACAATTTTTGGAGAAGGGCCAGTTTAGATCAGAGTGGGGATAAAACAAGAAACATATGAGTAGAATAGAATGGAGGCGACGTCAAATAATATAATAATATGGCCTGTAGGCCAACAAAACATCCAGTTTGGTGTTTGCGTCGGTGTGATTGTGTTGTAGTCTGAGGCTCAACTCCCATACATCATCCGCTAATGCATTTAGCTAACATCAAAATTTAAAACTACTAACATAATCAAAACATAAACATAATAAATTTATTAAATAAATAAGAATATAAATAGAAAAATAATTACAAATAAATTTGATCATATTGTAACTCCGCTGTTGTATACATATGAGACACTCGGATTTTGCCTTTTTAACCGCTCACCAGTAAACACCTTTTATTAATTTCCCCCCAAAATTCTTTTTGGGGAAATACAACATGCAACATCTTTTGCAAAACAATAGAAAACTGCCCTCTACTGGCACTCCAGATGAATAAACATCAATATTATACTGTATATCGCTATCCAGCAATCCTCTGAACTTCAGTTTAATACAAAATATTTTAGGTAATATGAGTAAGACTTAATTAACTTACCGTTTATAAATTGGTACACATACTGTAAATCCCAATATAAGTTGAAGGACAAGCACTGAGGAGCAGCATATGTCATCTAAAGTCATCCCCTGAAGAGTCTCCAACATCCAAATTATGGGTAATTAGGTCCTCCAGGATTTGATGGCAAATTATTTGCGGAGTCTAGTTCTTTTAATTTAAATTGGCAAAAAACATAGTCTATATTGCCACAATGTAAAAGATGTCAGATTTCTGACAATGCTCCAAATTTCCAGTCAAACTCAGTTTCCAAAAAATACTGTAGTGTCATGTAATTGAAACATTAACATGCCGTTAACAGCATTTGCCTTGTTGCTTTAATGTTGGTAACCCACAATGCATTGCTAACTATAGTAATGGACCGTTGTTAGCTGGGATAGGCTCCAGCACCTCCGCGACCCTCGTGAGGAATAAGCGGCATGGAAAATGAATGAATGAATGAAATGTTTAACACAAAAATGGTATTTAAGTGTTCAAAATTGGGCGTAAATTTACAGTAATTTTTTACAGTATAGTATTTGTGTGAATTATTGTGAGTAGGGGCATCCTTTTCTCTGCTGCAGAGTTTCTCTACTTGAGTGTGTCTAATTGCACCTAATCATTCGCGAATCCAATCAGACGTGATAGCGTGAGCAGACGAGTGGGTATGCAACGCGGGAGCCGCCCCAGGGCCATGACTCTTCCCCAGCCAATTGGGGGGGGGGGCATTCAGCGCAGCCCATCATCCCCCTGGGACCCAGGGTGGTCCCCTGGACCATCCGCGCCCCCATCAACCTGCTTTCAGGGAAGGGATGAGGGGATGCCACCGCACCCCCAACCCCCCAACCGCCCGTGTACCCGGCCCACCGCCGCAGCCCCCAACCCACACAGCACACCGTGGGACCCCCACAGCTCACTAAGCCCAGAGCAGGACAGGATCCCACCCGGAGCAGGGGATACCTGGCCGACCCACCTGCACCCAGCTAGCGACCTGCGCCGGAGCAAAGGGAGAATACCCAGGCAGAAAAGAGAGGGGAAAGCGAAAGCAGGAGAGCGCCGAGAAGCCGCCGTGGGATCGGAACCCTGACCCCCGCGGCCCAGGCAGACAGGAGGCCATGCCCCGGGAGCCCCACCATAGAGAAAAAGTGTGAGACCCACCTACCGCCCTATTACTGTGCTGCCAGGTCCCCGACTCGCAGCCATTACCCAGCACCGTGATGTGACTGTGTGGGGAGGGTAGTGCAGTGTATGCATTAAAATAGAGGAGAGCCCGGCTTAGCAGCCGCATGGAAGTTCTTCCCAGCCGCACGCCACACTCGCCTTCGCCAAAGCTCCCCCGTGGAGTATGATGTACGTGGTGCGTTAAAAGAGGTGCTGGAATAACGGGGATTGGTGTGAGGGGGCAACTGTCCCAACATGTACCAGCTGTCCAACAACCTCGGTGTGTGATGCATTAAAATCAAGGGGGAGCCCGCTCCGTTCCGACTCTCCCCGAAGGCATGAATGAGGATGTACCGTAGGTGCCAAGGTGAAAGATATTTACAGTGCAGAGTGAAGAGTAAATGGTAAATGGTTTTATACTTGTATACGCTTTTCCACCTTTCAAGGGCCTCAAAGCGCCATCCCATCGCCATCAGACTACTGGTGATGCAGCCCCAGGAGCAACAGTATCTTGCTCAATAATACTTAAGACGAGTTGTTCAGGGCGGAGAATCGAACCTACAATCTCTGGGTTGGGGGGACAACTACTCTACCACTGAGCCACGGCACCCCAGAGTGCGTGAGTTGAGTGGCCCCGTCCGCTAGAACCACCAGCTGCAGGGCGAGAGAAGCACCAGGGCCACGACCAACCCCTGCCCCACAGATAGAAGGGTAGCGGCAGCCGCTGCACACCCGGAGAGGCGGACGGAGCCGGAGACAGGCCAAGGGGATGGATCCCTTTAATCTTAGCATTTTGTCTTATTTAATTTGCCAACTATTCAATAAGTAGAGCGAATAGTAAGGGTGAGAGAGGCCAGCCTTGCCGTGTTCCCCCTTGAGGGTAAAAACTTCGTGAAATAACCCAGTTTGTGTTGACTGTGGTTTTAGGGGCGATGTAAAATGTTATCCAGCGGATAAATGGTTCTCCGAAGCCAAATTTTCTCAGTATTTTGAAGAGAAAAATCCTGTTGACTTTGTCAAATGCTTTATCTGCATTCAAAGAGAGGACAGTTGCTTTCTCTTTGTTATTCTGTATCCTATTAATGAGGTTTAGCAGTTGTCTTATATTGTTGGTAGAGTTACGTCCTTTAATAAAGCCAGTCTGGTCAGTGTAAATTATAGTGGGAAGAATTTGTTCTAGCAGCTAAAGCCTTTGCAATAATTTTAATGTTTGTATTCATTAAGAATATTGGTTTGTCGTTTGCTAGTTGGGTTAGGTCTTTCCCTGCTTTTGGCAGTAGTTTGATTACTGTGGTGTTCATATTTTTTCTAATTTGACTCTTAGCATTAATTTCTAGCACCATTTTATAGAAAAGTGGTGCAAGCATATTCCAAAATTAAGATATGACACTGAAAATCCGTCCAGCCCCGGTGTTCTACCTCTTGGCATATCCTTTAAAGCAGGGGTCCCCATCTGCCGGTCCGTGGACCGGTACCGGTCTGTGGCGCATTTGCTACCGGGCCGCACAGAAACAATAATTTATTAACGACCGCATTCTGGCCGAATTAACCCTGTGCCTCTGCTTAACACACCAATATCCCTGTCTACTCTAGATATAATACTACAGGATAGATTACAATGTCATCATAGAAATCCATTGATTGGACTGCTAGCAGTACATCTTGTTTTGTGTATATATCTACTGTATGTGTGCATGTCCTCGATAATAGCGTATTTCTAGGCCGTGGGCGGATCACATTTGTTCCCGGAAATAATTATCCCGCACACGAGCAAAGATGACTGGAAAACAGATGTCTTTGGAGATATTTTTTACGGCGAAGAGGGCACCTAACGAGCCAGAAGGTGAGCCTACAACCTCGAAGACCCACGAACTGCAAAGGAGTGGCTCCGTGTCCCGTTTGTGAATAGACCTAGTGATTCGAGCATGTCCGTGCAACAGGGGGATCAACTTGTAGCGATCGCAAATGACGGCGACCTTAAACGTACATTTGAGACAACAACTCTACCGAGGTTCTGGATTATAGTCATTCCGGAATATCCTGACATCGCTACGAGAGCATTGAAAACCTTGCTACAACGTCCAACATCATATCTTTTCTAAGCGGGCTTCTTAATTAATGCTTAACGACAAGGCGAAGTCGTTAATGGTGAGAGAGCGGTGTGCAGTTGTTGTGTGCAGCTAACATGGCAGGATGTATCCGAGGAGAACTTTTCTACATGTCGGTCCATGATCAAACGTAAGTTAATATTCCTTTCTTTAAAGAAAGTTTGTAGTGTTTACTTTGGAATCGCTGCATTTGCAGCCATGTTTAACGTTACGCGCATGCGCAGAACCGCATCGTTGCAATTTTTGATGGGTTGCAAAATTTGTCATAACACTGGTCCATGAAAAAAAGACCCAAATATCACCGGTCCGTGGTGCAAAAAAGGTTGGGGACCCCTGCTTTAAAGCATTCCATAGTTCGGGGAGGGTTAGTGGGGTATCGGGCAATTATTTACCCTCCTAAGATATTTGGGGAAATACCGGTTAATCTATAATTGCCTCATCTTGGAATTGCATATAAACACTCAACTGATGGGTAATTAGATTTAAATCAGAATTCCATTCAAGCAGTTTGTTCAAATGGTTGGTTGAATCTACTGTAGCTCTTCAGGACTTCAAGTTTGATATCGGTTCTGTAACATTAAAAAAGAGTTACTCACAATCAGAGAAAACTTGAATGAAAATTTCAAAACTTTATTTCAAATACTGTAATTTAGATACAAGTTAGGAATTGTTAAACCCAATCAAATCTAAATTTCTGTCCTTAAGAATAGGCCTCAACCAAACAAATACAGTACGTATGGCTCTATTAATGTTGGGGAACATTGACATAAAGTGCAAAATTGGAAAAAAACAAAAAAACAAAGGTTTGACACGTACAGTTCTTAAAGCAAGTCAATCACACAGTGAGCAAAAACATCCCTGAGCATGAGAGTGCTGCAGCTATACATGCAGTGGGCAGCAGCAGCAGCAGCATCCATTACTCACCAATGAGTCACATTTCCTCCTCGCTCTCTAACTGTTGTTTGGTTCCTTTCCTTCGGGCTTTTTAACAATGAATCAGCGGACTAATGGGAGTTCTTCTAAATCAGCATTATTTTTTGATAACAGCATTTGTTCCTGGAAGATCACAGGAAACACAAGCAGCAATAAACAGCCCCTCAACAGGCATCTCAATCATGGGGCTGGTAAAAAGGAATTTAAAATAGGAGCTATTTTTATATATTTATAATACTCTAAGAACATCTTAATGGGGTCAAGGAGAGGGAAACTGGGGAAGTGGGCTGAGGACAGTGTGACAGTGCTTTGCTGTCTGTCTTTGTTTGTGGCTGTTGGTGGGGGGGATGCTCTAAGTCCAAAGCATCAGGGACTAACTGAGCTCCCACGCAGGATTAGTCATCATCTTACACCATTTATTTGTTTTCCTTTCAAGACACTTTTTTTTCTGCAATTAGTGCCCATAACACACACGCACATAAAATATTTTGGGCTAGATACCCCAACAGATTCATCAGTGAGGCATCTACTGTATCTTCCTTTTGTCCGATTAACATTGGAAATTAGTATTACATTACGATTGACACGATTCATTGATAATTGTCGAACTGGCAATTATTTTGATAACGATTTAGATATTATCTAACTAAAAATTGTCCAGATTCTCTTATTTAAGCCTCTGAGCAGTAAATATTTCTAACAATATATCTTAATTTTTTTTACATTTTCAATAAAAGAACTAATAGGAAAAGAAAATCTTTTTATTTTACTTTATATTTTCAATACATTAAAAACACAGTAACTACTCAGATTTCTGTAATCATTAAGGAAAGTAGATGATTATGTTTGTAATAATTAAAATTTTTAATTTTTCTTCTTTGACTTTGGAAACAATGATAGCTACATGATATTCACAGTCCAACTTTTCTCAGTGCTATTTTTGGTTATGCACATTTTCTGCTAAAATGTAAAATACAGATTAATTTAACAGGTAAAATGTGATTTATAAATTGGATGACTCGTCAACTAATTAAAAAAAAAAAAAATGTTGACTATTATAGGCTACTATCGATGGCAATATTGACAGTGATCACCTACTACCAGAACTTCCCCGCAAATAAAATAAAAAATCAAATAAATTGGATGTCTATCACAACTCAGTCACCTTTGATACCGGGTTTACAAGACGTTACTCTCCAAAACAAAAGATCGAATAGAAAATAGAAATTTCATTATTTGGAACTGCTATGAAACATTATTCATGTTGAAACAGAATAATAGTTGAAATCTTACAGGAACAACATCACCAAGGATGCTACACAGCTTATAGATCTCTGACAATACTGTATGTTCATATTGTTGTTATTATTAAAAAAAAAAAAAAAAAAATTATCGAGACTCCATCAGTTTTCGAGAATTAATTCTTTTCCCTCATACACTTTCTCACACCACTGTTTGTCACCTAGTGGGTGTCTTGGAAATTTAGTGAACCATAATGTAATCGAGAGATCAACGATGCAAAATTAAACAATATAGGTAAACAGACTTCCCTAATCACGTGGAAAACATGTAGACGGATCCAATGCATACACATTTTCAAATATTCTGCCAATACAATAGAAAACATTAATACCAAACGTTAAAAACATGCAGGATATTTGTTCTTGACAACAAGACCTCTCCTGAGAGGGGTGCTCACACTGTTGCAAATAAGTTATGCAGACAGTAACATCTAGTGGGCAAATTTGGTGATGCAGTTAAAACAATTTAAGTACAGTATGCACTTTGCACATATCGAATAGCAACATTCCACAGGACAGTTTCCATTTTGAATCACTTTTTGTCTCATTGGTTCTCGTCTTCTGACCTCCTATACAGGAAACCATGAATAACAACCATGAGATGTGACTGAGGATGTGTCAATCATTGTATTAGCAGGCATAATATCCATAGCTGATGGAGTAGGATTGGGATCTGGTGATACTGTATAAGTGGAACTAATGTTTGAGGCTAAACAATGAACACCTAATGAATATTAAAATTTATTTGAATGTGTGAAAGATTATGATTATCGTGTATAATTTAATGTGACTGATGATGTTAATTCAGCCAAGTACTCTTCTGCTCCTTTTGCGATATAATGCTTTGTTTTTACCATTGAAGGAAGATTCATGATCGACAAAAAAAGTATTTTGAAAATGTAATGTCGAAAGACTGTACAACAGGGGTGCCCAAGTCCGGTCCTCGA
This sequence comes from Corythoichthys intestinalis, assembly GCF_030265065.1. Lineage (NCBI taxonomy): Eukaryota > Metazoa > Chordata > Actinopteri > Syngnathiformes > Syngnathidae > Corythoichthys > Corythoichthys intestinalis. The sequence continues at coordinate 30,924,695 of NC_080400.1, forward strand.
GAGCCCCTATCCAGCTTGTTTTCCATGTTTCCCTCCTTGAACACACCGGAATCAAATGTTCAGCTCATCAGCAAGCTCTGCAGGAGCCTTATAATGATCCTGATTATTTGAGTCAGGTGTGTTGGAGGAGGGAGAAATGGAAAACAAGCTGGATAGTGGCTCTCGAGGACTGGACTTGGGCACCCCTGCTGTACAACAACAACAACAACAAAAGTATCAGGAAAACCTACACGTACTTTACTAAGTGAGGCATATTTTTCCATGTGTTTTGTTCCAAATTGTTTTTTTTTTAAACTATATTAATAGATGATACAGTTGACCCTCATGATACGAGCACAAACCATTCCATGACCAAGCTCCTAACCGTGACATTACAGAAAACCACAGCACAACATGAACAAAACAAAACATTTCGTGTAAGTCAATTTGGGGACATGGTTCATTCTCACTTGTGAGACCAAACGATTCAGATGCACTACAATACAAAATTCTATCACCGGAGAAAAAGAGGGTGAACAGCTGGTGGGCAGATAGGGGATTCCTATTGATTCAAGATGTTTGTATGCCACGTAATGGGATGCCGAGACACTTGGGGAGTCAAAGGCTAGGTTCAAACTACAGGTGTTAATGCACAAATCCGATTTTTTGCCAGATGTGTTTTTTTGGCGTGCCCGTTCCACTGCCTTCGTCCATTGAGACCGTTCAAGTATCATGCATGCGCACTAAGGCTAGGTTCATACTACAGGTCTTGATGCACAAATCCAATTTTTTATCAGATCTGTTTTTTTGGCGTGCCCGTTCAGACTGCCTTTGTCCATTCAGACCATTCAAGTATTACGCATGCGCACTAATTCGCAGTCCGACACGCGCTGAGCAAGACGACCCGCATGCGCAGAAGCATAAAAACAAATGAGCACACATGCTGGCTGTCATCCGTCATTCCAGGGAAATCATATTTTAATTTTTAAAAAGAGGACACAAATAACAGACATAAACAATCCCAGTTTAGGCTTATAGTCAAAGTATATGGATCGATAGCATGCACGCGCTGTCCGTGCATGTCATACACACATACGGGCAGTTTGCCCCGACTCTCGGCCGTGTAAGCAATGTTGAAATATTGCTTATATGGAGCAGACAGAAAACCGATCATTCTCAGGCTTATCCTCAACCCATTTATATTTTCTTTATGACTGTTGTCAAGTCCGACCCTTCCTAAAATGCCGTGTTCAAGGCAAGCTAGGTGTTAATAACGCACAGCTGCACCGGTACCGTAGCATCTCTCTCGCTTTTTGATGACGTAATTGCTGCATGAATTCCGACTGAAGAGACTGGACAGTACAGACCGCCACGACAGTCTGGAAAAATGTGGCCCAGATCGGATTTGAACCACATACGAAAGTGACCCAGATCGGATTTGAAATGGTCCAGTTCTATGCAACTTGTCACGTTCAGACCGTCAAGTTACTGCCTCACTCGAGTCGGAAAAACACGAAAAAATCAGATTCGTGCATTAAGACCTGTAGTATGAACGCAGTCTAATTCGCAGTCCGAGATGCGCTCAAACCCGCATGCGCAGAAGCTTAAAACAAAAAAACAAAAACATAAAACAAATTACACATGCGACATGCTAGCTGTATGTCATTCCAGAGTTATATGATTGATGATTGATTTCCAAAAAGAGGACACAAATAACAGAAATTAATAATCCCTGTTTAGTCTTATATTCACAGTTTATATGGACTGATAGAACGCATACACGCACACACATGAGCCTTGACGTGTGTGCGTGAAATGACGAAAATTGTGAAAATTGTAAGGCTTATTCTTTTCTTCATTTTATTTTTTTTATGAATGTGGTCAAGCCCGCTTCGTGCTTAAAAGCAGAGTTCAAACTAGGCGCTAATGCCTACATGGCTGCCGTCCTCCGTCTCTCTTGCTCTTTGCCGACATAATTGCTGCATGAATTCCGATTTGGGAGTCTTGACAGTTCAGACCGCCAGTCACGTTCTGAAAAAATGTGGCCCCGATCGGATTTAAACAACATATGAAAGTGACTCAGATCGGATTTGAAATGGTCTACTTCTATGCGACTTGTCCCGTTCAGACCGTCAAGTTAATGCCTGACTCGAGTCGGAAAAACACGAAAAAATCGGATTCGTGCATTAAAACCTGTAGTATGAACCTAGCCAAAGTGAAGTAGAGCGCTCGCATGCCAACTTGCGGAATGCCGAGGCAATCGGACATGCCAAGCGAGAGTGGCTTTTCTGGATTTCGCTCGTCTGGTGAAAATCTGCGCGCATAATGAGCATTATTTTCTCTTGTCATGACGCTTGTATCGTGAAAAATTAGTCAGGTGAGGTGCCTGAATCATGAGGATCCACTATACCTGTATATAACCCCTTAAAATAAATGCAAATTTAAAATACAAAACACTAAAGTCTATTGACATTATAAACAAAAACTGTAGGAAATTATTATTATTATTTTTTTTCAACAATAGCTTGATTTTCTATATTAGAGGTTTGATTTATAAAAAGCATAGCATACTGTAAATGTCAAATTTTTGTACTTGGATAAAAAGAACAATCAGTGCTTAGAAAGAGAACAGTTACATGCTGTACAGCTGTAAATCAGTCAAAATGTCAGAAATGTTCTCATATGTGGGTGTCCAAATCATTTTACTGTTAGTGTGTGAATCTTTTCCTTCTAGGACCATCAAAAATTACTGTTCAACTATGTTATTGCAAGTGTGACGGTAACGGTTGGGTACTTGTTTTTCATTGGACAAAGACTTGGGGACTGTTCCTAAAAAATTAAGCAAGAAGCAACAATGATCTTTTAGGTTAGCTATTAAGAAAGTTCATATATTAGTATTTAAGACTGTGAAACCAAAATTCACTTGCAGCTTAAAATAATCTTCATAGTTTTATTCAATAAAGCCGATACCCTTTAGTTTCCATGGCGCATCTTATAAATTTGTTCCTTCTGTTCCCAATTCAAGAACACAAAGAACATAAAAATCAAGGTCTTGGTGAGGAATATTACTCATTTTTCGCTGCCACGCATCTGTCGAAATCCTGGACGTGAGGCACATGACGAGGTGAACGGGTGTGTTGCCTAGGAGACGCCATGATGAAAAAGTACAGCCATTCTTTGGCATCAACACCTAAGCCCCACCCACAATGGAGGAAGTGTGTGTGTGTGTGTGTGTGTGGGGGGGGGGGGGGGGGGGTCACAGGTTGTGTGAAGGACAGCATGATTTTCTGTATGAAAATTTGTCTTCTTACATTTCTATATTTATTGACATAATCCTCCATCAATAAATAATGAGGGCGGAGAGTAGTCGTGACTGGCAGAGATTGTTGCTGCAGCCTTGCATCTAGTGAAAAAAAAGCACCAAAACTCAAACTCAAGTAATTCTTTGTATTGGTTTATTGTGTTTGAAATAGCTATAAAAGTAAGAATTACAAAGCCTCGGGAGCTATGTGGCAAAACACTCTTGCAGCATTAAATAAATAAAGTGCTTCATCCTGATCCAATGCAGCGGTTGCGTGAAAAACATGGTGTCGAGAAAAGAACGACAAGTACGTTGTTTTGTGCGTCGTTTAAATCAAGGTCAAGTAGTCACAGCCAAACGAAGTCGCCCACGCAATGCCATGCTTGGTCATTGTCTCTTTCTTTTTTCCTTCACAAACTCCCTAATGGTGTTTCTCCATTACATTTGCAGCACATTGGGGCAAAAACGCAGCGGCTTCTCGTGGGAATGCGCCTCATGAACATGCATGAGGACGTATAAGCTATTATCTCCTGTGCATGCACAAAAACATGTGTTCTCAATGCTACAATGTGTAGATGTGTACAATGTGATTTCCTGTAAGAAGTGAAGGATATATTTTGGCAGGTTGGCTTACATGTGCGCCCACTTTTTTTTTATCAAGTCTTGAAAGGCGTTCCCACGTCATTCCCCTTTACAGCTGCAGTGGGCGCACTGCTGGTTAGTTTTCTGCAGGCAAGCAGCTGGAGAGCGAACCTAATAATTAAAGGAGATTAATATTTTTGTAGACCGTTGAAAAACAAAGATGTGCCTCATTCACCACTAGATGTCAGTATATGATCACATGCAGATAGAGAGTTCAGCCTCACCTGGGCTTGGGCTCGAGGGGGCCTAGCTGACTGGTTATCTGGGTGGTTGGGTGTCCATGGCCCCAAGCTTTGATTGGAGTAAAAGTCCATTGGGTAGACTTCCTTCCAGTCCGTTTCCTGGAGGGCCACCGCTGCCTGAGACAAGAAAAGAGAGAGGCAATACAATATAGAGACCAAGATGTTTGCAATGTTATTTTTTGCTCCAGCAGAAAAGAATTTTGATTTTTTTTTTTTAAAGTGTAGTGTCACTCTCTCTGCAAAGAGACTGACACTACAGACAAGACAGGTGTCAAAATATGGAGCTTGGAGAACAGGTGCCATTGTTAGGTTGTGCGCAGTTGAATAGCAGTCCAGCAGCTGTTAGAGAACAGAAGCAAGAAGGAGAGCAGGGGAGGTGTTGCAACGAGGGTCAATGAGTTTTTATTGTGGAAATTTTACTATCAGGAAAAGACAAGCGGAAAATAAATATTCATTCCATTCATTATTGAAGACTGTTGCTCTTTTAATATTATTTTTTTCTGGTAAAAGTTGTCTTAGAAGTACATTTTCCCTCAAAATTACTATGTAACAGAGTAAATGTTACCACTAGACATGTGCCGGTATGAGATTCTGACAGTATGATAACCTTAAGCAACGGTTTCACGGTATTGCATTTACAGCTCTAAAATGTGTTACTTTGAGATATCTGGGTTAGAAAAAAAAATCCTTTGAACAGGATTTTTATTTTTCAAAATATGTTAGTAAATTGGAACATAAGTATAATTTTTAAAAAAAATCATCACAAAAATAACTCTTCCAAATAAAATGGAAATAAATGCAGTCCTTTAGGTGAGTGTAAACCCACAGCCCCATCCCAAAACTATTACATTCAGAACAAAAATAATTGAATTCTTTTCCCTAAAAAGCACATGTGTATGACTCGCATCATATTTACATTATACACACACACACACTCTTTTTCCCAACACAGACTGTTGCCAGAGAAAATAAAACAGATGTTTTACCACTGCTAGACACACTAAACACGCTAGAATTAACTCTCGTAGCTGCTGGGAAATGTTAGTGATAGTGTTTACGAACTTTTAATTTTGTAGAAATGCAAAATCATATTGGAGGCATTGCCTCCTCAGCAACCACCCTCCACAAACATGTTTTACAGGTCGGTTGGCCCTCCTCCTCTAAGCTGCGACTGTCAGTAAATTTTCTGTAACCAAAGTATTCCCATCACCAGCGATTTTGTTTGCTTTGATGCGGGGGGGAAAAGATCAGGAGTTTCACCTCCTCTAGCCATCGTGTAGCACAGCTGACTCACTGAAACTGAGCAACAACCGGTGGGGGGAGGGTTGTGTTCAGTTGTATTTATGACTTATTTATATTGAAATGCCAGAAGAAGACGGACAGCTACAAAGCGTCTCAGAGAGAGAGAGAGAGAGAGAGAGAGAGAGAGAGAGAGAGAGAGAGAGAGAGAGAGAGAGAGAGAGAGGGAGCGAGACACGGCTGTGAACCTACATTCATTGTTTATGCTTGTAAAATATCTCTACAGAAACAACGCCTGTGTGTATCATCTTTTCTGTTGCTGTTGTGTGTTTTCCACCCGCGATCGGACACTTAGAGCCAGTTGTGTGGTTGTTTGAATGATGTGCTAATGCTAGGGAACGCATGCTAACCGTTTATGTCATCGCTGTAATAGCACCTAATTATCATTTATTTACGCTGATGCGAACTTGTTTGGTATCGAAATTCATTCAGCAAATTATGCGGACGTCCAGCATCGTCATTTGGGAGTTTAGCTCGCTGTATAGCCAGGACAGAGCCGTAGCGTCCTGGTGAGGACAGTATATTTGCATTTCGTTGTTCATGCATCATCATACTGTACACTTATTCAGCATGTTATTTTCTATTGTATTTTTATATTAAATTGCCTTTCAAGATTATATACTGTATCTGTTCTATGTGTTGGATTTTATCAAGTAAATTTCCCCCTAAAATGCGACTTATACTCCGGTGCGACTTGTAGTCCGAAAAATACGGTACCTTAGGGACGGTAAGACGGAAATTTTTTGCTGTTTTGAAACCTTGACGTTTTCATACCACGGTACACCTTGAAACCAGTAATCGGCACATGTCTAGTTACCACCCACCTCTGCATTGCATATATACATCAAAAGGTTCTATGTTTGTTCAAAGAAAATACTTATTTGAATGTATGGTGCTTGTACTGGTTTGAGGTGTTTTGTTTAACAAATTATTTACTTGTCATTGAGTTTCTAAGATTCCCAAAATGTGTTTCATACGGCTGTCATTGAGTAGTTACAAGATGAAGGTGAACGATTTTGTGCAAAGCTAAATGAGGATTGTTCAGACTTGTGTTCTCTCTACCAGGTGCCATTTTCAATGCCAAAACATACGCTTGATTTATTTGAATGAGACCAAGGTCACTCCTGCCTCTCTGTTTTCTACTCTACATAAAGATGCATCTAAACAAATAGTTAAAACTCATGTGAAAGGAACCAACTCAAAGCAATAATTTCTCACAATCTCATGTTTTCCCCATTACTCTCTTCTCTGTCCTTATTTTGGCACCCCTCTCCATCCTCTCCTCTTCACTGCGCATGCTAGCTTGCGCCGCTAATCCCCGCTCCGACAAGAGAGCCGAGTGCGTCTTATTGACTATAAATATAACATGAGAGGCCCTGAAAATAAGTGCCCCCGCCCCACCAGTCCCTCGTCTCCGGGCTCACTCCGCCCTCCCGGCTCCTTTCCCTCCCGCTGCTGTCATCTTTCTAAATGCCATAGCACTAGTAAAAGCACTCACTAGCAAAAGACTATTGTGGGATACTTCCCTCAAACAAGCGCAGCTTTAGATTTTTTAATTTTGCAGATGTTGTTAAATTTTAAAAAATGGCTACTTGGGACAGAGGAATTGGATCTGACACATGAGTGGAAAAGCAAGGCACTGGATAATGAGAGGACAAAAAAAAAAAAAAAACTCTTCCTATTCAAGGTAGTGTGTCCCTTCAGAGACATTCTACAATTGTGTGTGAATGAAATAATAGCTAAGATTAAAAACCATAACAACCATTCTTTTGTCATTATTTTTTTGTGGAGGGCTCGTTTTATTTTATTTTTTTAAATATAGCAACAGAAGCCACCAGTATTGAAATGGACCTTGTTGAGAAACGCTCGCGCTCCCTTTTGACAGCAGGTAGGAGCGGCGAATGGGCAGCCGGCAGGGGATGCTGCACCTTAGCATGCAGCCGCGAGCCCCCCCCCGAATGAATTCACTGCCATTTAAAAACACTTTGGCTGCGCTTAACAATGTAGCTGCTTAGCTGGCACAACAAGGCATCAGTCAGCGGTGCCACAAGACCCTTGTGGGCGTTTAAAGAGCTGCGGGCGGGCAGCTCATGCAATTGAACGGCAAAAATGAGTGGGTCATTTACCTCATAGGGAGACAGTAGGGGTTTTGAGAAGGCAGAACCCCAATCGATGGACAGCCGTGGACACGCAATTTGCACCCACCTGCAGCAGAAAAGGCACAAATCAACGCACTGGATAATTATGCTGTCACAACTGATTTGTAATAAAGCAATGAAGTGATTCAAAAAGAAGTGAGGAGGCACTCTTGAAATTGCTGTCAGAATTAACAACATTTGTGTTTCCAGCCACTGTAAGAAGGATGAATAGCGATGAGGTAATTACTCTAATTGTAGCTAAACAATATTATATGACAATGGTGTATGCCATAAAGCAAGCAGCACATTTGAAGTGTTTTGTGTGGCAGGGTTCCCAGCATCCTCTTCGAAGATGTTTTGTGCCAGAACAAATGTAATACAGACCCCCTAGGGCCATGACAAAGGTGTCATGCAACTACAGTGATACCTCTACAAACAAAATTAATTCATTCCAGGACCTTGTTTGTAAGTCGAAATGGTCGTATGTTGAGCAGGTTTTTCCCATAAGAATACATAATAATTTCATTAAATTGTTCCACAGCCCAAAGACCTAAACTAAATCCTTAATACTGTTGGTACTATTAAAAATGGCAATCACACAGAGCAAAGCAAATAAATTATAAATAAAAATCGGTATAATAATACAGTAAATAAGAATAATTATAATAGTTACTGTAATGATGTAACAAATTGGACTCTATTGAGGCGGAAGTGTTTTGCGTACTGTACCTGAATGCACCGCGTGGCTGACGTGACCGTGAGAAAGGTGCGGTGGAGATTTTTTCTCTTTTATTGTTCTGTTGTCATTAGAGTCAACTGCTGCTGACAGTGGGCGTTGTGTTGCAAAAGTTCTGAAAGAAATTATTAAAAACCTGACGAAGCTGGCGATTTCTTTGGTGATATTACCACAATAATAATACTACAATAATAATTGTCACCTTAAATTAAAAAGATTAGAGAACAGCGGTTGGACGAGGACTGTCGAGAGTGTAGACATTCTACGGCCGTATTGTCAAGCCAGTTCACGGATGCGCACACCACGCTGATGTTTTTCAATCATTTCCATCTTCATTTCAATGGTAAGCGTCACCTTTTTCATTTTTTTTCACCACCTGCACTAACATTCTTGGAACCCATGTTGATTTCTCTCACAAGAAAATCCGCTGTGCCTTTGTCTTGCGGGAAAACAGAGAAACTGCAGCGCTGTCATAAATTTTACGTCGGATGTCAAAAAGATCGTGTGCTGAAGCGATCGTATGTCGAGGTACCACTGTACTTGTAACTTGATGTTTAATCACAAAAGCTAATGTTTAATGAAGGTTGGAAAGTTATTAAGTGGGACTTTAAATGAATTTCACAGATCACACTTCGGAGTTTACCCCAATACCCCAAATTTGGAAGCAGGTATCCCAAAAACATGGGCAATTTTAAAATTGAGAAAGCTGTTTTGTTTAATGTGGGTGAAGCATGGTTGGATCATTATTTAGAAGACCTATTAATATGAGGTTTCACAAAACCGTTTACCATTAATTCATTCATTGCCAGCTGTTTTCGGAGCAGAGTTCCACCTACTGCCAGCTGTTTAAAAGCATATTTAATGATCTTTTGGGACCCATGGAAAATTCAGTTCTGTGACCATACAAACACCAAATCTGCCAAAAGAAAGTGCAGCAGACGCTCTTATTTCACAAAGACAAAGAGATTTTCAACTTTTTCATTCTTTAGTAATTAGCATCAGAACTTGGGTTGGTTTTACCAGTGTTATGACCAGAAAAGGGAGTAACTGGATTTTTGTTTGCATTACTCGAACACACGGAATACAATTAATCAGGGAATAGTATCATTTCTCATACAGTATTTACTGTGGGACTGTACTGCCCTGACACACCTAGTGTAGAATAGATAGCACACCATAGTTTAATGAAAAGAAGCAGAATAAATACACAATGCCCTCTTATCATAGAAGCCCAATGTGTGCGCCACGAGCAAGATTGACGCACTAAAACTTGCAAATCAGTTCTGCAAGGACAAAGCGCTCTTTGTCCGACAAAAAGTAGAGCCAGCCCGGATAACAAAGTTGATAGCAGGCGCTTGGGACGTCAATACCAGTGTCGGTCGCTGTGGCAACCACATCCCATCCACCTAACCTAAACAGCCCAAAACCGGCCAGAGAGAGATGATCACAAAGCAACGCCCGGACACACCTTCAGCCGGCCCACTACATCACGGACTTACAAACAATGGACACTGAGATAACACAGATTTTGCTGCTCGGAAACATGTAGCCTTGTTTTGGATCCAGAATTGTCCCTCCGTCATCTGTTTTTGCCTTGTTTTTGACCATTGTCGACGAATAAATTGTCAACCTGCTTTCGGCGAAACATAGAGTTAGTACAAAGGGTTAACATCAGAGATGAATGCGCGAAATTCCGCCTTCCCGATTGGCGCGCGCGAAGCAGCACCGGCAGAGCGGCACTTTGTTTGGCTGTCGCTGTTTCCGTGTGGCTTGACTGGGGAGGCGAATTTCAACAAGGGGTTAAAAGTTAAAGCAACACTTGGTGACTTTTCAACCATTACAAAATATATTCATAACATTTGTGATAATATTGACTGAAAAGTAGTTGAATGACACCTCTTTAATACCTTGATGGGGTCTGTATCGCTTTCACCGGCACTAATTAACTTTGAGGAGGGTGGCTTGAACCCTGCCACACAAAAAAACTACAAATGTGCTGACTGCTTTACGGCATACGTCACTTCTGCATTTCCCCATTCATTATCAAGACGGAGGTTGATGCGAATGCTTTCGTGCGAAATCTGCAAAGATGGCAGAGTAACAAGAGACAACAAAAAAATGTCTGAGGAGGGAAAAAATGGCAGGCTACCAGGATATACAGAATAAACATTGGCCCGGCTTTCACTCGCTGGCGTGACTAACCCCCCCCACCGACCTTGTCAGCGCTGACGAATGGCGTACAGTACGCAGGCTATTTTTAGACCGTGACGTCGCATCGTAAAGCGGAAGTAAAGCTGAAGTGGGACATTATAGACCCGCCCTCGCATAGACGCAACGTAATTAGTGCTACTTTTCTCCGGTAATCTTTCAAAAACGAATATGCCGATCACGCATTGCTTTTTTTGGAACTTGTAGAAACGACTCTTGACATTACGACACATGAGGATGTTTTCTTCATACGTTTCCGGAAACCAAAAACTCGGGAGCAAAAAATGTGAAGACCGAATCAACTTGCGCGGACTTTAACACCAGTTCGGCGAATCCATTCACGTTTCATATGCAGTAAACATTATGTTGGGTTGGCATGGTCTTTCAGAGGACAAAGAGGTAAGCCATTTTTATATTTTTAACTTATTTTTTTAGCGTAACGTTGTGCCGTACTGCTTCTGTCTGACAATGAATGACCTGAAAAGAATTACAATGGTATCTGACTGCCACTGTTACCGTTTCTGTTATATATATATATATATATGTAAAAAAACAACTTTAGTAAGGGGGAAGTGTAAATAAATTATAGGATTAAGATGTGTTATCAATGAAAAAATTAAAAGTGTTCGTTGGCTGTCACTGAGTAGCATTTGCGATCGCTACACAAAGCTAACTAAATTACCCCCAAGAACGGTAAGAGACGTAGGACAACCAGAGGATATATAAGACAGGGCTGATGGTAAAGGACAGCTTGTTGAAACAGGAGAATGTCATTGTCAGTCGCGTCGATAAAAAAGCCAAAGCTATGCTTAGGTCAGCTCGTTTTTTTCGTCTTTTTCAGCCTTCGACACTAAAGCCATCTCTTTAACTGAACATTTTTATGTTCTTCCACATCTTTGCCAGTCAATTTGGCACCATGCACATCATTTTCGGAGAGAATTGGTAGGTTTAGCTCTGTAAACATCTCCTTCGTACACGATTTCCATTCATTTCCCATTAGGGACAAACGGTGGCTTGTCCCTACTTAGCAACAGTAGCTAATGTCATGAATATTAATGAGCGGAAGTGACGTGTTGCTTGCTGTACGCCATTCAGGTAGGGTGGGGGGTTAGCCACATGCTTGCTAACCGACCAAAACTGAAAAGCTTCCAAGTGTTTCTTTAAGAGAAGCTTAAATTTCACAGACAAGCTGCCAAGATACTCTTCAACGAACAATCCTTAAATAACATACTTAAATACATTTGTAAGTGGTTAAAAACTGTTGGAATCCAGTGAATGCAACTGAATATCAAGAGTCTTAATTGTGAATATAGCTACAGTAAAATCGCCAAAATTTAGGAATTACACAATATTTCCCAATTCATATAAATGATGAATTTGTGAAATTTTGTCAATCAAAAGCTAGTAGTATACAGTTAAAAAAAATGAAGGCAATTTTATCTAAACTCCATTATGATGCAGAGATTGTTATGATGCAAATACATCTCAGTCAAACAAGCGGAGTCACAAGACACCAAAAATCTTGTTAGGGAGGTGTCTGTGTCCACCCTCACAAAAAGCGGCCCTGCAGCCCTCCCTACACCTGATCTCAGGCATCTGTTTGGTGAGATGTGTCCTGATTAGCAAACAGCAGCGCTACACAGTGTGAATGCTGAGGCATTCAGGGGATGAGTGATGCCGCAAAGAGTGTAGGTGAAAGGTAGGGGCATTAGGGGGCAAAAATACAGTAAGAGGAAAAAGAAGATGTTAGGTGAGCACAAATTAAAGAGAGAAAAAAAAAGCGCCACTGAGGTCTCCATGGAGGTAGCCTACATACAGTAGAAGGCTGACAGAGTGGAGGGAGGGAGTAAGCAAGACTGGTGGGTGTGGTCTGTGTATGAAAGATTTGAGGAAGACACAGATAGTGTCAGGAGGAAGAGCAATAAAGATGAAGCAGATGGAGGCCAAGTTGGTGGGGTAGGAGGCAAGGGAAAAAATGAAAACAGGAAGATTGTCTGAGAGAAGAATGTTTACTCTTGAAAATGCATGAGGGGATCTGAAGGGGGCAGCTGGAGGGAAGAAAAATGAAAAATATTAGGGGGAAATTGGAGTAGGAGAAAAAGAATAGTGCAGGTTAGCTAAATCTGATCCTTGGGTTCAATTTGACTGAAGCAGCCCACTCTTGTCCCAAATACCAATGATGGAGCTCCAGCTATTGACGAGTATAGATGAAGCACTATAAATAAAGGCCAAGGAGATAAGGTAGATGCATGATGCTGCTTAAAGGAGGAAGAGATGGAGCAGAATGGGAGGAAGGAATAAAAGTCCAATCGCTTAAATGTCAAAATTGCCTATCTGTCTCGTTTTCCATTTGCCAACTTTGGCAAAGTTTCTGAGCGGGTGAATTGATTGCACAGTTGACTTCAGCTCGACTCTGCTCTCCGTCACACAAGTCCAGCCTCTGGGCAAACACGTGGCATTTTCCTATTTTCAAATTCATTTTTACCCCCCCATTTCAAACGTCTCCACTCCCTCCCCTGTAATTTGAGAGCCAGCTGAGTCACACACCCTTGCACCAATTGACTTGCTGGAAATGAAACCTTTAAATCCATCCGATGCGGTTAGTACAGTAACTTGGAACCACTGATGTGGCCTAATTCACCACTAAAGACAAGCATCTCAGAACTGGAATAACGTGAAAAGGTTTTAATCAAGTTCTTAAGTGCAAGCATGAATTTCATCACATACGTAAGTTGCATATAGATGTATTAAATGTTCGCCAGAGGGCTTAAAGAGATTTTAAGCATGGTTTAAAGCAGAAGAGTAGTTAAACAGCAAAGCAGGACTCTCACCAAGTCCATTGGGTGAGGAATGAGAAGGTCAAAGAGGGACGTCAGACAAAGCAAAGAACCAGGGGTTATTTTAACAGACTGAGGTCCAGCTTTGTACAGATCATATTGATTTTGAATATTTGAACTGTATAGGTGATTAACTGCAATACTGGTTGAAAAGAGGGAGTGTTTAACTGTTATATCTCATGGACCAGACTGAATACCCAGTGTGCAATGAGGAACAAACTTTGGCACTTGTGATGTTCAGTTCATAAAATGGAGACTCCGGCATACAAACATAAAGAGGATAGACCTGAAACACTGAAAATATAACATTTTGCACGTGTACACTTGTCTTAAGGGAACTGAGGAAATGACATTTTGGTTCTATATGCTTTTTTTTAATGTTAGTAACTGATGAACAACCTATGAAAATAATTCACAGTTTAATATAGTATTATAAACAGGGGTGCACATAATTTTTTTGCCCAGGTTCTCAGAGGAGGACCTGGAGATGTGACTTAGTCCTCATTGAGCTTGAGAGCCGATCCGCCTGATGCGATAAAATTATGACAAGCTTTACTTAGAGCCAATTACCTTTAATTAATTATATAAACAATTAACGCTTGATTAACATCAACTAGCACAACAAAATTGCCATTACTTTGAAGTGAAATGTAAAAAAATAAACATAAAAGCACTAATTCAAAATAAAGGGCATTCATATGCGGCTCTCACATTAACTCCAAGCCTTTGTAAAAGTGGGATGTCCTCCTCATAAGAGCTCATTGAACGTGCATGTTTAGCTTTGTGAAATGCGGGCAAAAACACGTTTGTCAGCGCATGGCGCTGTTCTACAATAACTTTATTCCGCCACTTGTCCATAGGGTGAGTGGGGTCCTGTCTGACATCGCTAGTTTGATTAATTGCCACATGCTCTGTTTTTTTCGTGCTTTTCAAAGTTTGGATGGCTAAAATTCTTTGACCCTACATAAAATGCGCTGCTCTTATTAGCGACATTGGGATTCTCACGGCAAATGTTGCACCACATTTCCGTGCGAGCATCATTTGCTTCTAGCTATGGTACCTCCTGCAGCCACTTTTCAGCAAAAGTCCTGTTTTTTCGGTAGCTCCGGTGATGTCTTTGTCGTCTGTCTGTCTTTTGACGGGGGTGGGGGAACACGGAAATAATTACTCAGTTGGGCCTGCCTCTTTGACATTTTGAGAAGTGATTTTCCCGTGTCCGCCGCAAATACAGTGGTCAGCTAGGCCTGTCGCGATAACAAATATTAGTGTGCAGTAATTATTCTCATAAATTATTGCGATATGCGATATTATTGCGCCCCCCAATTTTTTTTAACCAATTTACAATAACAACAATAAAAAACAACAATATTGATACCGCACAGCACCACAGAATAAATGTGTTAAAAAAATTTTTTAAAAAAAGAGAAAAAAAAATTGCACTTAATAACTTAAGCATTTAGGCAAATGAAAACTTTTCCCCGTCATAGCTTCTGCAATGGTGTTCCATAGGGATGCAACGATACAGTTAAGTCACGGTTCGGTATGATTTTTGATACGGGGGTCACGATTTTCGATCCGATTCAATACATTTAATGCTCCGTAAAAAAATATAACAATTATATTTTTTGTTTCGTTTTTTTTTTTTTTTTTTTTGCTAGCGAGCAAAAATTAAATTGCCATCATATAAACATGCATTTTAGTGCATAATATTTACTGTATGTGCTTACTTCTTACTGTTGTTGATGTTTGTACAAAAGTGCTGAGAACAATCTTTACTGTTTGTAAAGTGAGGCAAGGCACACTGTTGATTGCTACAGCTTTCTTAGCAGCTAGGTTTACTACATGAGCAAGACATCCTATTTGTGGTCCGAATCCATCTGTGTCACGTACTGAATTAACAATATTTGCAACATTATCTGTAGTCACTAGTATGGAATGATTTGGCCTTCCTAACTTCCATTCAGTCATGACAGTTTAGAATTCATCGATGTAGTATATGGACTACGTAACCCATAATCACTCTGTGCTCACGTAGCCAATGGCATGGGACGTAGCACATCTAGAGTGCCATTTCATGATATCTAGTGTGTGCGCGCATTAAAAAAGTTAACAAGCGCCGCTGAAGTCACGTCTGCTCATTACTACACAACACCAGCATATGACACAGCGCTCTTAATTTCAGTCAGCTGTTTATTGTCAAAGCGAGGTTGTTCGTAGCAGCCTAGTCGGTAACAATGTTTTGGCAGACTTCGTTGTAAATATCCGGCGTTGTGCCGAAAAACAGCCACCCGCGTGAAATGTCACTCCTGACGGGAGCGCCCACACGTCAACGACACCGGCGTGCTGTAGATGGTCCACAGTCACTCCGGAGCACTGATGCGGCCGGTATACATTAAACAACAGGATATAATGGGAACGATTGGCTCCGGCGCTAGTTTTTGCCGGACTTGGAACGAAGATGCATTTTGCGCAGTTGGTAACGAGGAATCCGAACTTTTAACACCACGTCTGCCGCACGCGCGCACGCACGTGCACGCGAGGCGATAAATCGCAGCGGAAAAATTACCGCCTTCATTTTTATATATCGCGCGATAAATGGAATTATTGCATATTGCGACAGGCTTATGGTCAGCCATTGGTACGCAAAAGCGTATGGAAGCCGTTGAGGGCCAGCGCGTTTGTCTATGTCCGGTACGCATGCGCGCATGTGGACCACTTATGTGCACCCCTGATTATAAACTATATTTCTGCATAAGTCGCCGTTGTTGTTCACCTCCATTCTTACTTTCCTGTTTGAGCCAAATAAAAAAAAAGGAAAAAAAAATAAGACGAACTAGGCTAGGAGTGAAAATTGAAATGAAAATGTAAACAACATGAGGGAGTACTATTTAGTTAGTCATGTTCGATGGTGTTTCTGTGGTAAATGTTCGAATTCCAACACAGATGTAAATGCCTCAATAGCAAGGGCGTAGGTTTGCATAGTAGGGACATAACGCTACCAAATTTTCAGGATGCTTAAATTATCACTACCAACTTTTAAGCAACTTTATTTGCATTTTATAATGAGTTCAGTTATATAGATCATTTAGATTGTCTTCCAATATGTTGTAAAGATAGAATTAACCCTACCATTCTTTCATTATTGAATTATTTTCATTATGCTCATCATTATCCTCAGACGCACGTTTGATTGGCCCACCCACCCACCCACACACACACACACACACACACACACACACACACACACACACACACACACACACACACACACACACACACACACACACACACACACACACACACACACACACACACACACACACACGCCAGTCAGTCCCAACACAGAAATACAACATGTCAACAACATAGTGCTTCCTTACCCCATTTGAAGAGGGGGGATATTAGAAGTTTTGTTTCGGCCAGCTGCAGCCAATGTAGGTAATGTAAAAAGACATCAATGTTGTGGAGGTGGGAAACACCACTATTTTTCCTACTGAAAGTCCGACCTGCATCAGCGTTAGCATTACATTAAACTGTGTGAACTTGCAAACCAGCAAAACTTGAGTAGGAAGCTGCTTAGAGAAAGAGGTCCCAACACGCAGTCTGTGTTTCACAGAAGAGCGTTGACAGTCAAAAACAACAAACAAACAAAGAAAAAAAAAAACACAAGTTGAAGCTTTTCTTCTTGTAAACGGCCCTGGTTTAGAAAGAAAGAAGGCTAGAGCATGTTGTGACTATACACTTTTGAAACTAACTACGTGTTAGTGCATTTCATTTTTCAATTAAAATGTACTTATTTTTTTAATTATTTAATTAAAATGATTTTATTTACAGCCTATGCAAACATTTTTTCAGATAATCGTACATTTATCATAATTGAGGTAAAAGGTTCATCCCGAGTTAAGATTTTTTCCATAATTGCTCAACCCACTGATGCACTTTGGCGATGCTTGTGGACAAAAGCAGTACTGTTTTACCTGAAGGCTCTAATTTTATTTATTTTTGCTAATCCCCGACTAAGACGTTTTTTCAGTTGTATTTTATATTATATATGTATTTATTTAGACGGACAATGTTGAGTGGTATTAAGACAAATGTTTATTTTTTTTGCATTTCTGGATAGTTAAGAGATTATGAACAAGTTTGTATTTATTGCGTTCGCTAATATAATTTATATTCAAATATTGCAATTTAAATTTGCTAATGAAATAGACATTTATTCTGGAAGTTTTAAAAATATATCTTGAATAGTTTTTGAAAATAAAGGTTGGAAAAGAACGATTTTTCACTTAAACCAGTACACATGAAAGTTAGTATAAGTCAATACAGATTTAATTTGCATTGATCATTTAGCCTATCAATTATTTGGGTTCATATTCGTGAGAAATGTAGCCCTGACCCCCGTCCACACAATCTGTTTAGTCTTATTCATGCACCGTCCCCAACAAAAAGTGTACATACCATGCTGTTATATCCACTTTAGGGTTTTTGGCTCAAAAAGAAATTGATTACGGGGACTTTTGGAAGAAAATACATTTGGAAACCTCCATCCACTACTGAAGAAATACGCTGCTCAATTTCAATTTAGAACGTAGCATAGCTACGTAGCATAGCTCACACAAACTTCACACTGTCAATGGACCCATCACTAAGTCATGCCCCCTTCGAAAACTCTGACAACCCAAGGCTCTGTCAAATTCTCTCAGTGACAGTGACTGAGAGATCGAATGATTTATGGACAATAGACGGCCCTGGCCGTTTAATAGTTAATTTTCTGAGACTCTTCCAGTCAGCTGATCGTCGCCTCCACCAGCTGGCTGCTTCCCCTCCCACTATGACGAAAGCTGATCGACGCAGGATGGACCGACGACGTCGCCGCCGCTGATTGGCCAGGAAAAAGGCACCAAGCTTCATAAACCTGCCGCTGTCAACGCTCTATGAGGTCGCATTTGACATCATTCTGCCGCGGTCCTCCTCGCCAGCTGTTTGCTCGCCATTCACGCTCGTTTGCATTTGATCGCTAGTTTGATACACTCCCGCTTTTTCGGTGAGGTCTTTTGTGTTTATTCGTTATTGGATCATTTTTGTTCACCACCGTAAATAAGAGCACTGAAGCAAGTAAGGGTAAGTCGCCATTTCTGTTTAACCCGTTTTCTCCTGTTTTGTATAGAGTAGGAAGTTAGGTTGTAAGCTGTCTTTTCTTTGTTCCTTTTACATGATCAGGGTTTAGTTAGCGGGTTGGGTTTAAATGTAGTTCCTTTTGTTTGTTGTTTTGGCCTGGGCTTACCCTGAAGTCACACTTTGTCGGCATTCTGTACAAATTCATTGCGAGTTTGATTGTTGTGTAAATAAATTTGTGTCCACTCGTACATTTGTGTGGCTTGTTTTATGCTACGCCCTTAGCGAGCCGTCCTTGGGACGTAACACATAAAAAACTAGGAGTTTGTTTTTTTGCCATCTGCGCTCTGCTCATCTACAATCTTGCTTTTGTTTTAAAGCTAGTGTGGCATTTCTCCAGGGTGACCTCTTCTTTCTTGACAAGGTTTTTGTCTTAATCGGGGCAATAGTGTCAATTACAGTCATAACGCTGGAACTGAAACTATTTACAAGTTCTTCCACTGGAGCTGTTGTAGGGGTTAATGGTGAGGCATAGGCCTGTGTGAATAACGCACATGTGTTATCACAAATGTAACGATTCCTAATCACCTCTGTTTCCCTTTTCAGAGGATGGACAGGGGTGGTCATTTCAAACACAATGCAGTAGTGATCAGAAAGAGCAACATCATTCGCTGTAACTAGGCTTTATGATATAAGCATCTAATGTATCTAATACATCGATATCATCCCATAATATGCAATCCAAACGGCAACAAGGGTTTAAAAGATAATGGACAGCATGCTAGTAAGTTAGCCTGCTGTGTCCATAATTCTCACGCTAGCGTTTGACTGAAATGTCTTTTTGTGGCTATTCCGGTAACTTGAGGTGAGAGCATGAGAGAGCATACTTAAAGATACTATGATTTTAACGAGATATTATTGCGTACGTACTTTGTTTCGATCCAAAAACTTCGTGTAGCATGTATCACCGAATGTCAAGACACAGCTGTGAACGGCCACAGCCGGACTTTGTGGGGATGTTATGGGTGAAACACGGTATTATAACAAGGGTCGCGATGCAGAAGTCACAGACAAAAAGGAGCGGTCGAGATTTTCTTTTTCAAATATTTACAGTGGGGCAAATAAGTATTTAGTCAACATGGAAAAGCGCTATATAAGTATAACACCATTTACCATTACCACTAATTGTGCAAGTTCTCCTACTTGAAAATATTAGAGAGGCCTGTAATTGTCAACATGGGTAAACCTCAACCATGAGAGACAGAATGTGAAAAAAAAAAAAAAACAGAAAATCATATTGTTTGATATTTAAAGAATTTATTTGCAAATCATGGTGGAAAATAAGTATTTGGTCAATACCAAAAGTTCATCTCAATACTTTGTTATGTACCCTTTGTTGGCAATAACTGAGGCCAAACGTTTTCTGTAACTCTTCACAAGCTTTTCACACACTGTTGCTGGTATTTTGGCCCATTCCTCCATGCAGATCTCCTCCAGAGCAGTGATGTTTTGAGGCTGTCGTTGGGCAACACGGACTTTCAAATCCCTCCACAGATTTTCTATGGGGTTGAAATCTGGAGACTGGCTAGGCCACTCCAGGACCTTTAAATGCTTCTTACGAAGCCACTCCTTTGTTGCCCTGGCTGTGTGTTTGGGATCATTGTCATGCTGAAAGACCCAGCCACGTCTCATCTTCAAATGCCCTTGCTGATGGAAGGAGATTTTCACTCATAATCTCTTGATACATGGCCCCATTCATTCTTTCCTTTACACATATCAGTCGTCCTGGTCCTTTTGCAGAAAAGCAGCCCCAAAGCATGATGTTCCCACCCCCATGCTTCACAGTGGGTATGGTGTTCTTCGGATGCAATCCAGTATTCTTTCTCCTCCAAACACGAGAACCTGTGTTTCTACCAAAAAGTTCTATTTTGGTTTCATCTGACCATAACACATTGTCCCAGTCCTCTTCTGGATCATCCAAATGCTCTCTAGCGAACCGCAGACGGGCCTGGACGTGTACTGGCTTCAGCAGGGGGACACGTCTGGCAGTGCAGGATTTGAGTCCCTGGCAGCGCATTGTGTTACTGATAGTAGCCTTTGTTACTGTGGTCCCAGCTCTCTGTAGGTCATTCACTAGGTCCCCCCGTGTAGTTCTGGGATTTTTGCTCACCGTTCTTGTTATCATTTTGACGCCACGGGGTGAGATCTTGCATGGAGCCCCAGATCGAAGGAGATTATCAGTGGTCTTGTATGTCTTCCATTTGCTAATAATTGCTCCCACAGTTGATTTCTTTACAACAAGCGTTTTACCTATTGCAGATTCAGTATTCCCAGCCTGGTGCAGGTCTACAGTTTTTTTTCTCCGGTGTACTTCGACAGCTCTTTGGTCTTGGCCATAGTGGAGTTTGGAGTGTGACTGACTGAGATTGTGGACAGGTGTCTTTTATACCGATAATGAGTTAAAGCAGGTGCCATTAATAGAGGTAACGAGTGGAGCCTTGTTACACCTCGTTAGAAGTTAGACCTCTTGACAGCCAGAAATCTTGCTTGTTTGAAGGTGACCAAATACTTATTTTTCAATCTAATTTGGAAATAAATTCTTTAAAAATCAAACCGACTTTTTTTTTTTTCTCCCCACATTCTGTCTCTCATGGTTGAGGTTTACCCATGTTGACAATTACAAGCCTCTCTAATCTTTTCAAGTTGGAGAACTTGCACAGTTGGTGGTTGACTAAATACTTATTTGCCCCACTGTATCTTTTTAAACCTTTCATTTCAATTTTTATTTGTTTGGATCGATTATTTATCATCTGAAATACTGGGGAAAATGCGACAGTAACAAAAAAAAAAAAAAAATACAATTAAGCAATAGTTATGCAGCAGATATCTGTGACCTATTTCCAGATATTATTTTTTTCATTGTGACGTGATTTGTTTAAAAGTTTAAAATATGCATAATTTGAATAAATGTTTTAAAGTCTTTTTTTTTTTTTTTAAACTAGATTAGAAATCAATAAATGATTCTAAAAGAAGCTAAAAATGATAGACTAATAATAAATATAATTACTTACCATCTTTTTATGGCTGGGTTGAAACAAAAGCAGTTGTGCAGTGTCTGTAAACGGGGGTCTCCAGGGTAAAACTGACTAATTAAAAATGGTCCTGGGGCATAATGCGCCATGAAACTGCAATGGCAGCATATAGACATATTATTCTATCAAACACAACAGGTCTTTTGGCTTAAAATACAGCAGTTTATTTTAAAGAGGGGTGCAAGAGCAGAAACAGCTTTTTCAGCCTTTTTCGTGTTTTCCAGCATATAGAGAGTGTTCTAAAATGCATGACCCCATTTCGTAGGCCAATAATTGTGACAATTTTCGTTAGAATGACCTAAAATTTTCACAGCGCGTGTGTAAACGTTTCAAGTTTTTATGTGTAACGTTTGGCATTTCTATCTTTTCAGGTTAAGAAATTCCGTTCACTTCAAAAGACAAGGCATTTTGCGTGTTAGAGTATGCTCGGACTCAGTCACCGAAGACAGTGCAGCGTGCCTTCTTCACAAATTTTGCAAAGAAGGCACCAACTACAAAACAAATTAGGACTTAGCACCAACAATTTCAAGAAATTTCAGTGAGTTTGGCACGAGTTCAAATACTGACTCAAAGTGTGCAGTCACAGGCGGCGCTCATATTGAACATTTATGAAAATCTGTCATAGAACCAACAAATAGTTGTACTTTTCTTTGTAAATTTAACCAATAAAACTTAGGACCTTCAACATATAAAGTGTATTTAGTTTTATTAAGATCCATTAAGTAGTTTCCCCAGATATGGGCATTTAGAATGGGGTCAACCATTCTGGAACACCCTGTATATATATACACACACAGACATATATACATACAGTATATATTCACTATTTTGCACTGTTGGTCTGCTGTATATAACCCGTTTTGATCATAGTATGGGTAAAGGCCAAAAACGCCTATGAACATACCTGGTGTTTGTGTTGAATTGTCAAATATAAAACTACTCAGTCTTATTTTTTCTGTTGAATTTTTTATCCTAACAAGTTGAATAAATATGATCAAGCTTCAAAACCGTTCGTCGAGCATGTTTGGTTGTCAATGGGCAGTGTTGGTAATCTTTAAAAAAATTAATTAATTACAGTTACAAATTACTTCTCCCAAAAAAACAATTGCATTAGTAACTTAGTTACCTGAATGTAAGAGTAATTAGTTATTTGGCAAAGTAGCTGGTGATAATATTCATGTTTTTTTTTTTTTTTTCCCTCAAAAACAAAAACAAAAAACCGGTCACATAATGTGGACTTTAAAGGGTTTTTGGGACAATTGACCCTAAGCCCAATTCTTTACCCTAAACTTAACTAGACACAGGGTTATTGCGGATATTGCGATAACTAGATAGTAACCTTTGCTACGTGTGGAATTCATTTATTGTTGTACAGTTACGTTGTTAAAATTGCTCCCGTTATTGTATTAGTTCCCTTCTGTCTACTTTCAACATTAAGTTTTAAAACTGTTTCATCATTTAAAGATAGATTTAAGTCAAGATTTTGCCGATTTAGGAGCATTTTAGATAAAAAGTTAGGTTCGCTCGGAAGGTTCTCTACAGCAAAGCCTTTCTGAGAAGACTACTGCTTTAAGATGGCGGCTGTTTACAAACGCATCTAGATCTTTATACATGTTGCTAATGCCGCTGTGTCTGTCATTTCCATCTAGTTCTATATATATGTGATATCTACCGTAGCATCATGTGGGCGTAGTTTGTAGGCTATCGGCTACAGTCAGGTATTATTCACGCCACCTACCAGTGCGTTTACAACGGCGTCACAACTCCCTTGCCTCCTCCTCACTCCTGCTCTGCTCTCTCGTCTCCGTGAATCCGTCCTCTCGTGTCATTCAACCAACATAGTAAAGCATAGTAACGCCCGCCTTTCCCGCCTCAGTAATGGTAACGGCATTGCCAAGATAAGTAACTAATTTGATTACGCCCTACGGAAAAAAAATAACGCCGTTAGTAACGCCGTTATAAACAACACTGTCAATGGGACATCAATAATACAAATTTTGATGAAAGATTTTGGAATTTTTTTGGTCTTTTTGGGTCCAAAATGTTGACTATACTTGGTCAGTGAAGAAAACAACAGTTTGGACAAGGCTATGGTGTCCTGAAAAAGGGGACCCAACCAGGGCGTTGTGAACATTTTTTTTTTTTTTTTAAATATAAAGGCAAACTCAAAGGCCTGCAAATTCAGACAAAATAGGCTCAGGTGTTAAAAGGTTTAGCTCGTTAGAAGATATGCCTTATTAAAGAAGCATTTTGCTCACTTAAGATTTTCTTAGCCCAGTTTTTGCAGTGTGGTGGCATATTTGCCACTTGTCTGTGTTGATTCTGCATGTTCTCTCTGTGCTTGTGTGGGTTTTCTATAGGTACATAGTCAAATTACATGCTTATTTGGCATCCAAAAATCGTCAACACCTTAGTTGACAGCGTGAATGGTTGTTTGCCTGCATGTGCCCTACTATTAACTGTGGAGTGCAGTGCTTCTTGCCTATTGTCAGCTGGCTACAGTGTAATTGTGACCGCAAATAGGATAAATGTTTGATGAAGGATAGAAGCTTTTTTCAAGAAACCCAAAATACAGTTTCTACTTGCTACTTTCACAAAAGCTGCGAAGTGGTGGGGAAAGTGAAACAGAAAAGGAAAAGTATTTTAATTTATACATGTGCAATTATGAAATGAAAATTATGAAAATTATGAAAGAGTGAAAGGAACTAATCAGAAATTAGCGTTTATGCTCAAACCGTTTGGAGAGCTTTAACCTTAAATGGAAACTGCAACATTTAGTGCTGCTTCAACACATGCAGCACTCGCCGCCTTCATTACTGACCCGTAACTCCAGCAATTAGGCTTTCGACCCTTGCAAAAGGAGGTGACGTTCACAGAAACAGCTATTTAATTGGGCTGTTGTCAAAACCGAAAACAGAAGAAGATAAAATGCCGCAATGTACAAGGTGGTGTGGCGGCAGTCTAGTCAAGATAACCGTGTGTGGCGAGCAGATATGTGTATACAATAACATAAAGCCTGCTTGGGGATAGTCTAATTACACAATTAAGAGAATATGATAATAGCAGTTCTCTATATGAGTTATGTGGGTGTCTACATAAAGGCATAGAAAGCCTGGACTGGGGCTCTGTGCTCTATCAACAATTCTCCCTTGCTTCCATGCCTCCCACAAGACAACATGACTGGATTCAGCATTTTGCAAGAAGCCCGCTGGTTTGTTGTGTCGATTGTAGCAAGCCTCACACATATTCATAGGGGGACGATGTGAGGTGGGAAAAGACAGCCGCTGAACAATTTCCAGCTGAGCTTATCAGATAAGCCAAAAATAAATTCAGGCTGTGTGTCTGATAAATTTAAGCGTGCAATTATGAAACACTGCTGTCAACAGCTTTTTAACATATTCACTGCCACCGACGGCAATAGACATCAAGCTGCAGATTGTTTTCAAAGCTTGTATATTACAGCTGAGATACCAATAGGGATGTCTCGATCGGATATTTTTGCACCCGAGTCCGTGTCACCTGATTTTGGGAATCTGCCGATAGAGTCCCGATCCGATACCGTAAAAAAAAAAAAAAAAGTTTATTTTTATATTTCATTTAAACAGAAGTTCCAAACATGTTATAGGACTGTACTTTTTACAATACTTCCTTTTCCACTTTCTCCAGGAGTGTTGCGGAGTATAAAACATAGATATTTTTGTATCTTTTGGCAATATAATTGTATTTCTGGATTATTTTGTTACTTTTTTGCCCTTGAAAAGTGAAAAAGAATATATAAATTAGGCATGAATGAATATTGGGAAAAAACTATCATCGCAGGTTTTTGGGGGGTTGCGATATTATATTGCAATATTAAAACTAGAAAAATTTTCATTAGATAACTTGAATAGCTCTGTTTGAGATAGGCCTGAACGATATTGGAAAAAATTAACATTGCCATATATTGCCTAGGCTCCACACTTACTTTTTGCATTGGTGCGCCTAACTTTTTTCAGCACAAAATGTAGGCGCACCAAATTTTCATTGCATCATCTTTAACGCCATGCTTTAAATCAGTCTCCATAACATTCATATACAGTGGGGCAAATAAGTATTTAGTCAACCACCAATCGTGCAAGTTCTCCTACTTAAAAAGATTAGAGAGGCCTGTAATTGTCAACATGGGTAAACCTTAACCATGAGAGACAGAATGTGTAAAAAAAAAAAAAAAAAAAAATCACATTGTTTGATTTTTAAAGAATTTATTTCCAAATTAGAGTGGAAAATAAGTATTTGGTCACCTACAAACAAGCAAGATTTCTGGCTGTCAAAGAGGTCTAACTTCTTCTAACGAGGTCTAACGAGGCTCCACTCGTTACCTGTAATAATGGCACCTGTTTTAACTCATTATCGGTATAAAAGACACCTGTCCACAAGCTCAGTCAGTCACACTCCAAACTCCACTATGGCCAAGACCAAAGAGCTGTTGAAGGACACCAGAGACAAAATTGTAGACCTGCACCAGGTTGGGAAGACTGAATCTGCAAAAGGTAAAATGCTTGGTGTAAAGAAATCAACTGTGGGAGCAATTATTAGAAAATGGAAGACATACAATACCACTGATAATCTCCCTCGGTCTGAGGCTCCATGCAAGATCTCACCCCGTGGCGTCAAAATGACAACAAGAACGGTGAGCAAAAATCCCAGAACCACACGGGGGGATCTAGTGAATGACCTACAGAGAGCTGGGACCACAGTAACAAAGGCTACTATCAGTAACACAATGCGCCGCCAGGGACTCAAATCCTGCACTGCCAGACGCTTCCCCCTGCTGAAGTCAGTACACGTCCAGGCCCTTCAGTACACATCCAGGCCCGTTTGCGGTTTGCTAGAGAGCATTTGGATGATCCAGAAGAGGACTGGGAGAATGTGTTATGGTCAGATGAAACCAAAAACTTTTGGGTAGAAACACAGGTTCTCGTGTTTGGAGGAGAAAGAATACTGAATTGTATCCGAAGAACACATTACCCACTGTGAAGCATGTGGGTGGAAACATCATGCTTTGGGGCTATTTTTCTGCAAAGGGACCAGGACGACTGATCTGTGTAAAGGAACGAATGAACGGGGCCATGTATCGAGAGATTTTGAGTGAAAATCTCCTTCCATCAGCAAGGGCATTGAAGATGAGACGTGGCTGGGTCTTTCAGCATGACAATGATCCCAAACACACAGCCAGGGCAACAAAGGAGTGGCTTCGTAAGAAGGATTTCGAGGTCCTGGAGTGGCCAACCTCATTGAAAATCTGTGGAGGGAGTTGAAAGTCCGTGTTGCCCAACGACAGCCCCAAAACATCACTGCTCTACTGTAAAGGAGAGCTGCATGGAGCAATGGGCCAAAATACCAGCAACAGTGTGTAAAAAGCTTGTGAAGAGTTACAGAAAATGTTTGGCCTCCATTATTGCCAATAAAGGGTACATAACAAAGTATTGAGATGAACTTTTGGTATTGACCAAATACTTATTTTCCACCATGATTTGCAAAAAAATTGTTTAAAAATCAAACAATGTGATTTTCTGCTTTTTTTTTTCTCTCTCCACATTCTGTCTCTCATGGTGGAGGTTTACTCATGTTGACAATTACAGGCCTCTCTATAATTTCATGTGGGAGAACTTTTACAACACAATTAGTGGTTGACTAAATACTTATTTGCCCCACTGTAATTCATATGAGTGAGCCCACTCAAATTCACTCACGCTTTTACGTTCTCGTTGCCGGGAACAGCCTCTCACTTACACAGTGAGTGAGTTGGCACAGCACAAGGCCGCAAGTTTAACGATGATTAACACATTTTTGCCTTTGATCGTAGAGCTACCGGGGCTTCTCTGGCCAGATCAAAGTTACAAACCTGTCAGTCATCGTTAACATTAAGTACCAAACATCAATTGCACTGCTGACAAAGGGGCAGTTTACTTGGCGACTCTGCGACACAAAGACGCAATGACTGAGTTGCGGACTCGCCTCGCGTGCATATGGTGTAGGCGAAGACGAAAAATTCTGAATCCTACCTCCAAAGTGGAAGAATCCGATTGCGGGGGGTTGAGGGGGGTTCCTCGGCATGCATATCAAAGGCTCCTACGGCGCGAGACCGCGTCGTTAACGTCAGCACTCGTACACGTCACATTGGGCGTACGCAGCGGTGCTACTAAACATTAAAAACAGCAAATATGGCGGAATGTTGGCTTTAATTTACTGTTTTAACAATATTTTTAAATTAAAGAATTTGAACGTTTCAATTTTTGTGCCTTTTTGAGCGAAAGAAAAATGACATTGCTTTGAGTGGGCGGGCATATTTTTTTCTGGGCTGAGGGAGCTTGGTGGGGTCAAAGTGCATCATTCTCTGTCGCCCAGTAAATCTGCACTGCCCCTTAGGGCCTGGCATGAATACTACATCGTTTTCATGTGGAATCGCGACATTGTTCAAATGGAGACGCAAATGCAAATGCAAATTTGACATTTTTCGTATTCTCGAAGAGTCACCATGTAAACGGCCCCAAAGATGAACAATTTGGTATTGCTGAGCAGGAGGGTGGGTGAGAGGCTGTGGCGCTGTATGAGCATGAAACAGAAAAAAATTTTTTTAGATTTAAAACCCGGTCCTTTTCACCCAGTTCTGAAAAATGGCACGACCGGCCCAATTTCTGATCACGTGATCAGATCGGGACATCTCTGGTTACTTACATGAAAATAAAGATATAGAACCAACATCATTTTACTTGGAGTTTGCTTTAAGAGATGGTAGGAGAAACTGGACTGGAATTTGAACAGATTGGATGCACATACACTTCATGAACCATCACCAACCCCCACCTTTGAATCATTTATAAATCTGTAAAATATCTGCAACTTTCATTTTTTTTAAATTAATTTAAATGTTAAGAGCTGGACTGTAGCATACGGTGTTGAAGTTTTCATCACACTCGGATAATCAGCTGCATGTTTTAATGACCCATAGGCCTATACACTATATCATCATCATCCTTAGTGTGCGTAGCATACAAATTTAGGAATTCTTGTTTTTTTAACTTAATCTCTCCTGATTTAACAGATGAAAGATAACACACAAATCACACCAGATATGCTCTGGATGAAACTGGACAATATGTCACTGCTTCATGGTAAAGGCAGACCATGAATAATAGTCCTGACACTGTAGCCAATTTATCTTCTTGTTACCAATTAATTTCATGACACCAACGTATCCCTCAACTTCACGCAGAGTTTTGTCATGGCAACAGATTACAACTTTAAGGTGCTTTGTGCAGCATAACTGCTCTGAAAAAATGCTATTCTTTAAAAGAACATTGCTCAACATGTATTGTGTGGTCCCCACAAATGCAACAAAATCAATGAGTGACTGCATTTTGTCACATTCTCTTTCCTTTTACTTAGTTGAACTAGTGCGTAGGTACATTGCATTTTTGTTCGTTAAGTGGAATTTTGTAAAACGAAGTTTGACAAACACTGCTTAAGGACACAACTATCTTAAACACAAGAAGTAAAAGGCCAGAAAATAAAATGAATGTATCATAGAAGCAATAGGAAGACAAGTGTTGTATTTAGTAAACTAAAGAGAAAAGTGGTGACCTTTTCAAAGTGAGTATATTAAAATCATCCATGCATGAATTCTCGTAGCGGCACAAAAGGGAAAAGGCCACAATGATGCATTCATCCGCAAGCCTGTAAGCTGTAAGTTGTATTTTTCAGCAGACAACATCATGATATGTGCTCATGTTCTAATCAGAATTACTCAGTCATCATAATAATGTTGCATAATAACAAAACTATGTGGTCCTGAAATATTTGCATTAGGGCTGCAATGCACAATTATTTTTAGAATCAATTAATCGGACAATTAATTAAACAATTAATCCGATAAAGGGCACTTTTTTCAATGAGCTTCAGAATTTAACTTGAAGTTGTTTTAGGCATGTTGTAAGTAGCTATTAATACAAAATGGATGACTATTTCCATCAAAAATAATATTCTATTACAGCTTCCAGACTTAACTGTCGTCTACAATAGTACTGTTTTAAGTTCATAAAACTTGTTAAAGTTTTCAATAAAGGTTCTGAGTATAAAACATTTCTCAGTGCAAAAATCATACAAAAGTCCTGTTCATTTAAATTTGAAAAAAAAAGTGCCGCTGATTTACATTTTTTTCCTTGTGGGCAGAGCCCTGACAATAATTTGTGTCAATGACTCATTTATTTTCTTTGAACAAACTAAACAACGAAATTGAATAAGAAGGAGGCAGACTGTAATGAATCTGTAATGAATCGCTAACTAGCTTAGCGCTCCATGCTAAGCAGTAACGTCTCATCAACAAAGAACACAAACAATACAGTTGGCTTCAGTTACTCACCTCTGACGGAGGTACACTGGATGTAACAACACAAAAGACAATCTAACTCTCGACACTCAGAAATATTATTAACCCTTAGATGCATAAGTGGGTCAAAAATGACCCGGTAAGGTTGTTTTCTAGAAATATCTTCAGAATGAAAAATTGATATCAATTCATATTCCAGGTATTCCTCAAAAAAGATGTCTTTGATATAATGCCATTCAAATTTTCGATGAATTTTTTATACATTTGAAGAAATTTAGGTCATTTATGTATTACGGTACTACCCTAAGCTTCCACAAGTGGGTCAAAAATGACCTACATGCATTTTCTATGAAATCCAATGGGAACCTTTCATTCTTATCAACTTTGGCTGTCAGGAATAAATTAACCGTGGACCACACAGACTAGGTATGTAAAAAGTGAAGTTAAGAAGATTATTTAACACAGCAAGAGCTGATACATGTACTGTATTATGTCCATATAGTATTTTGTGTGTGTGTCTTTCATGACTCTTTTTATTATTATTTATCAACAAATTAATCTACTTCATAACTAGCTAGCTAACTAAGGCTAGGTTCATACCACAGGTCCTAATGCACAATTCCGATTTTTTTGTCATATCAGTTTTTTTGGCGTACCCGTTCAGACTGCCTTTGTCCATTGAGCCTGTTCAAGTACCACACATGTGCTCTAACCGAGCATTTTCAGACTTATCCTCAACCCATTTTATTTTTTTATGACTTTTGTCAAGCCTGCTCCTTCCTTAAAAGGCGCTTTCAAATTAGGCGCTAACGCTAATGCACAGCTGCACTGCTACCGTAGCACCCGGTCCCTCTCGCTCTTTGCTGATGTTAATTGCTGCATGAATTCCAATTTGGGGGACTTGACAGTTCGGACCGCAGCCCCATTCTGGAAAAATGTGGCCCGGATGGGATTTTAACCACATACGAAAGTGACCTTGATCGAATTTAAAATGGACCACTTTTATGCGACTTTCCCTGTTCAGTCGAGTCGGAAAAACACGAAAAAATCGGATTCGAACCTAGTTTAGGTTAGCTAACATTACTGTATATACAGTGCCTTGCAAAAGTATTCGGCCCCCTTGAACCTTGCAACCTTTCGCCACATTTCAGGCTTCAAACATAAAGATATGAAATTTTAATTTTTTGTCAAGAATCAACAACAAGTGTGACACAATCGTGAAGTGGAACAAAATTTATTGGATAATTTAAACTTTTTTAACAAATAAAAAACTGAAAAGTGCGGCGTGCAATATTATTCTGCCCCCTTGCGTTAATACTTTGTAGCGCCACCTTTTGCTCCAATTACAGCTGCAAGTCGCTTGGGGTATGTTTCTATCAGTTTTGCACATCGAGAGACTGACATTCTTGCCCATTCTTCCTTGCAAAACAGCTCGAGCTCAGTGAGGTTGGATGGAGAGTGTTTGTGAACAGCAGTCTTCAGCACTTTCCACAGATTCTCGATTGGATTCAGGTCTGGACTTTGACTTGACCATTCTAACACCTGGATACGTTTATTTTTGAACCATTCCATTGTAGATTTGGCTTTATGTTTTGGATCATTGTCCTGTTGGAAGATAAATCTCCGTCCCAGTCTCAGGTCTTGTGAAGATACCAACAGGTTTTCTTCCAGAATGTTCCTGTATTTGGCTGCATCCATCTTCCCGTCAATTTTAACCATCTTCCCTGTCCCTGCTGAAGAAAAGCAGGCCCAAACCATGATGCTGCCACCACCATGTTTGACAGTGGGGATGGTGTGTTCAGGGTGATGAGCTGTGTTGCTTTTACGCCAAACATATCCTTTTGCATTGTGGCCAAAAAGTTCAATTTTGGTTTCATCTGACCAGAGCACCTTCTTCCACATGTTTGGTGTGTCTCCCAGGTGGCTTGTGGCAAACTTTAAACGAGACTTTTTATGGATATCTTTGAGAAATGGCTTTCTTCTTGCCACTCTTCCATAAAGGCCAGATTTGTGCAGTGTACGACTGATTGTTGTCCTATGGACAGACTCTCCCACCTCAGCTGTAGATCTCTGCAGTTCATCCAGAGTGATCATGGGCCTCTTGGCTGCATCTCTGATCAGTTTTCTCTTTGTTTGAGAAGAAAGTTTGGAAGGACGGCCGGGTCTTGGTAGATTTGCAGTGGTCTGATGCTCCTTCCATTTCAATATGATGGCTTGCACAGTGCTCCTTGAGATGTTTAAAGCTTGGGAAATCTTTTTGTATCCAAATCCGGCTTTAAACTTCTCCACAACAGTATCTCGGACCTGCCTGGTGTGTTCCTTGGTTTTCATAATGCTCTCTGCACTTTAAACAGAACCCTGAGACTATCACAGAGTAGGTGCATTTATACGGAGACTTGATTACACACAGGTGGATTCTATTTATCATCATCGGTCATTTAGGACAACATTGGATCATTCGGAGATCCTCACTGAACTTCCGGAGTGAGTTTGCTGCACTGAAAGTAAAGGGGCCGAATAATATTGCACGCCCCACTTTTCAGTTTTTTATTTGTTAAAAAAGTTTAAATTATCCAATAAATGTTGTTCCACTTCACGATTGTGTCCCACTTGTTGTTGATTCTTGACAAAAAAATTAAATTTCATATCTTTATGTTTGAAGCCTGAAATGTGGCGAAAGGTTGCAAGATTCAAGGGGGCATAATACTTTTGCAAGGCACTGTGTATATATATATATATATATATATATATATATATATATATATATATATATATATATATATATATATATATACATATATATATATATATATATATATATATATATATATATATATATATATATAGATATATATACAGTGCTGCTCGAAAGTTTGTGAACCCCACAGCGATGGTCAGATTTTTTGTAAAAAAAACTAAAATAACCTTATTAAATGTTAAGTTATACCCAAATCCACAATACTGACATTCCAAATAATGGACTGAAACAAAAGAAATAGTTATATTGTCATTCTTTATTTAACAAAAGTGGTTGATTTAAGAAAAACTCAGATATCATGTGTGCAAAAGTATGTGAATCCCTTCAGTTAATAGGATATTGCGCCTCCTTTTGCCGAGATTACCTCAACCAAACGGTTTCTGTAGTGACTAATCAGCCTCTCACATCTACTTTGGGGGATTTTTGCCCATTCTTCCTTGCAGAACGCAGTCAGTTGAGAGAGGTTTGATGGGCGTCTGGCATGAACTGCTCGCTTCAGGTCCCGCCACAGCATTTCAATGGGATTTAGGTCAGGACTTTGACTGGGCCAGTCCAGAACACGAATCTTCTTCTTTTTCAGCCATTCCTTGGTTGTATTGCTGGAATGCTTTGGATCATTATCATGTTGCATGATCCACCTTCTGCCAAGCTTTAACTTCAAAACAGATGGCGTCAGGTTATGTTCTAGGATTTGACAACATTCCTCAGAATTCATGATTCCCTGGACTATGTGGAGTTGTCCAGGTCCTGAGGATGAAAAGCAAGCCCAGATCTTGACATTCCCACCTCCATGCTTCACTGTTGGGAGAAGGTTCTTTTGGTGGTATGCAGTGTTGACTTTTCGCCAGACATGGCGGTTTTGGTTGTGACCAAACAGTTCAATTTTGCACCTACATCAGTTGATGAAAACTCTTTTTAATTTGGTCTCGACAACACAACTGTTAAAAAAACAAAAAAAAAAACTACTGAATTGATTGATTAGGAAATCAGGTTGAAATAATAGAAAATTCCAAAATGTTGAGGGGGTTCACAAACTTTTGAGCAGCACTGTATATATATATATATATATATATATATATATATATATATATATATATATATATATATATATATATATATATATATATATATATATATATATATATATATATATATAGTGTGTGTGTGTATTTATTTATACAGCTACATATTGATCTATTGAAAACACTACTCTTATGTTTCCTTATCCAAAATGTCATAGCTCCAAGATTTACAGCTGAAATGGACCTACAGATGTTGGATGATGGAGAGGCAGTGACGGGGTTGGACTCAAGTGTCCAAAATTTCTAATGATGAGGACCCAGACTATTGTTCAGGTGGCAGTGGCAGTTGTCCATCTGCAAATCCAACTCAACAGGATCAATCTGACTCAAGATTCCACTTATGTGTCCTTTGAAGAAGAAAGTGTCCAAATGATGGCAAACAGAATGAGTTGGTAGGGCTCTTACTAGAGAGAATTACCTCCCAAACAGGGCAGAGCACAGAACCACAATATCCTCAGAAATCGGTCAGTGCCTCCACAAGGGCTTAGCACCGCTGTCTCACCAAAAAGATGCATGGGAGCTCTTCATCATTGATGATAAAATACAAAGAAGGATAAAGTCTATTGCTGTTCTGTTTTGTTGTTGTTGTTTTTTTTGTTTTTTTTTTAAATGTTAATTGAATCATGAAGATATTTCAAGCTTTAAATCATTCTTGTGTGATCCTAAATAAAATACTAATTAATATACAAGTGATTACTCTTCACCAATATGGCATAAAAACACATTGGTTCTAATATGGGTCATTTTTGACCCACTTATGGAAGAGTGTAGGGTCCAGTAACTTGTGCATCTAAGGGTTAATTCAGCAACCCAACCTGAGTGTAGCAGTGAACTCTCTCGCTCTTGCTCCAATCACTGGCGCGCGCAGCCTCGCGTTATACACACGCAAGGACTCAAACGGGACAGCTCATAGCTGCTGGCAAAATTCTTTTTATCACTATAAAATTCACTGGCAACTAATTTATTAATCGGTTTTAATTGATTAGTTGTTGCAGCCTTAATTTGCATGCACACAAGGAAAAGGGTATGATTGTGCCATTTCCTACACACTGCTTTGTTAACTAGTGTGTGTGATAAGAGATAACATGAAAATTTAAAAATTGCACACAATTTTATTGCCAAGTAAAATTTGTTCGATAAAATGTGGCATTTTAATCCCACAGGCTATATTCTATTTACATTTCCACTTTGAACATTTTGTGGGTCCCATACATACATTGCTGTCCATCTGCCACTTTAAGAAATCTATTGTTAGTGACATTACTAACATTTTGTCTTACCTGCAAGAAAAATATTTAATTACAGTTTTGTATGTGCTCTA
The DNA here is from genome assembly GCF_030265065.1 of Corythoichthys intestinalis. NCBI lineage: Eukaryota > Metazoa > Chordata > Actinopteri > Syngnathiformes > Syngnathidae > Corythoichthys > Corythoichthys intestinalis. Next base: position 30,959,816 of record NC_080400.1, read on the forward strand.
TGATATTGCAATGTCAATTGAAAATTTTAGTAATTTGTGAGGGTAAATGCTGAAAAAGTGCTGCAAGATCTACATCTATGCTAAAATATTAGCTCTTATTTGAAGTTCAGTTTTTTTAGTGTTAATTGGGGTACATGTGCTCTACAATTGGTAGTGTGTTACTGTATGCGTGTTTGCTTATCATTACTCACGCGTCGACATCAGGCAGTAGATCCAACTTGCTAGGGAAAATCTCGGACAGAAGAACTCGAGTGAAACGCCTGCCCAGCGACTGCAACCTTGATTCCAGGTGCTACACCGAGAGAATGGAGTTAGAAGTGGCGTGATTTTCTCTTGGGTTTGTGACACCTAGCCACTTATTTTACAACACTTTTGGCAGTCGGATTTATTTCTATTTAATGTCTCATCCAGCAAGATACCGAGAAAAAAAAAAAAAACAGACTAGCAAAAGAGATCACCAAAAACAGGTGGATGAACCAAGTTCAGATTTGTTACTTTGCTGAAGTTTTGTAACTATACATATACTGAGATGATATTTAGAAAGTCCCTCTAACGCTATTTTGGTTAGATAAAAATGTGGATGTTTCCGTGTTTGTCCATGTGAAAATCTTGCATTTTCTTATCAGATCATTCTTAAAATATTATCTGGCACTCCACTTCTTAATCTCTACAGATCAATAAAGCAGAGAAGTTCAACCCTTGGAAATCTCCCTTTAAACCTCCTCCGTGTTTATGCGAAAAAGTAACCTCTCCCTTGCTGGCGGCAGAAGGAGAAACACCTTCTGTCTCTGATGGACTCTATATGTGTTTCACATAGTCGATTAGCATATGTGCTACAGTCGATCATACGTTTAGTGTCAAGTGAGGTTCAGGAGTATCTGAACCATGAATGTTCCAGATAGTGTCAAGCTCTGTAAAGTTTGATAATGAGTTATTCAAAGTGAGGGCATTGAAGAAAGGTGACACAGAAAGTCCCAAAGATCGGATGCTAGTTAAGAAAGAAAAACTTTCAACTGACGCACATACTTAATAAATAATAATGTGACAAGTTCACATATCATAACTTTTTTTGAAAAAACAGCCAACAATATGCTTCAATTGGATGATATATTTGTTTACTGTCTGTTTTATCTTGAACACAAAATAGAGATTTCCCACCAGTGTTGGATTCCTGGCCTGTGTTACTAAAAATGTCAAACTATTGTGCGGCAGGCCTTAGGAAACGAAAAACTGCTGAAACAAACAAACAAAAAAAATGCACACACTTACCTCCAGAACTTTTGGGTTACCCTGACGGCCCAGCGTACCTAAAATGAGACCCCATTTCTGGGCTGAGCGTGCCTTGTCGATGGCCTCTTGCCTTAAGGCGCGCATAGCCTCGTGGTTGTAATACTCCCTGGAGAATACTTTACTGTAGGGGTCATACCTACACACAGAAAAATAACACAGAATATTGCTCATCGACAAATGCAAACAACTATTGTTCAAGTACCTATCCCATGGACCAAAAGTGCAAGGCGAGATTAAAAATCCAATCATGAAAGCACATCAAGTATGACAGGAGTTTGTGTAAATGCGAGCTCCTTCAGAGTATCTAATCTGCTTTCCATGGATCCAGGGCCGTCACTTGAGATTAAAATCTTGTTTTGTGACAGAGACCGGCAAGCTCTGCAGCCGTGCATATACCTATAACACAATTTCACTTTGCATAAAAACAGCAAGTCATCAAAATCACACATCCTTACCAAATGTTATCAGGACTTGGCGCTACATCAAGTCCACAATTTTGACTGATAGTGTCAGATACGGTGTATTAATTTCCCAATGGTTACAAATGTTTGTGATTTGGAATGTTGTATACTTTGATTATCTTGAATAATATAAACGCAGATTTTTTAGGCAGGTGTTATGCTGGGTCTCATAAATTTGCAAGTGTATCTGATGTCTTTTTTATGCACAGGACTTCCTTTAATGCCATTATTTCCAGTGATTTAGTTTTACATCCTTTGGCTAACTACAAATTATCAAGCAAACATTTTTTATAATGTCACGTTACATTTACCATACCTGTAGGCAGGTATATCTGGATTCGCTATCATGATCGACTCCAGGTGAAATCTTCCATCTCCCAAATAACTACAGAAATACAGAAATCAATTGTTAGAAAAAAACTCAGGAGAAAACAATTTGTCTAAAATTCAATAAGACATTAAAATCAATGTCCTCCTTCTCTGTGGGTCAACTTGTTACGGAAGACTAAAGGCCTAGCAGGTCTCAGGCCTCGAGCGTAGGATCAGCCCAGTTCTGCTGTTCGGGGAACATGACCCCTAACGATTGGAGCATGCTGTTTACAGAAAATGCAAGCCCTTTCAATTAACCCCTGGCCTTCTAGTGGGGATACAGCAGACTCAGAGCGTAGGCAGAATGTACAAACACAAAGAATACTGAGGCATGTAGGTGCCTGAAAACACAAGGCAAAGCATATCTATATATATATACACCACAATCCTCTCCAGAGAGACTAGGAAGCACTTCACGCAGCATATAGGAATGGAAATAAAAATGCATCTTAATTTGATTGGTAAAAAAATTAATTAAAAAAATGCACTAAAAACTCTTTATCATTCACAATGTGCTGCTTCCCTGGAGAGAAGAGTTTTTTCACTCTATCCATGGACTGACATTTATTAGTTCAAGCCACACACGAGAGAGTCCTTAATGATAGTGTTTGGCATTTGAGAATTTGTGGGTGCAGCGTTTCACATTGCAACAGGGATTGGACATATTGCTGCCATGAGTTGTGTGCCTCAGAGGAAAGGGGCTTGAAAATGGCTCCTCGCAGACTATGCCAGCAGGTAAGGCTGCACAATATATACAAAATATACACGGGTGAAAGTGTATGGGAACGGACAGGAACGCAGTTCCGGTATAAGATTCAGGGCCAGAACGCAGTTCCGGTATAAGATTCAGTTCATCTTTTCTGAAACAGCAAAAAAAAAAAAAAAAAATCAAGATCAAATCTTTTAGAGCAAGGAAAGAGTCAGGGCCCAAGTACACCAGATGCATGATCGTTGCGGTTCCGTTCCGGTTCAGTGTTGACTGCGTGCCACGCAGTACGTCAAAAACAGGCAAATCATACCGACTGCGGTCCGCCAACTCCGTTCCCTCGTGAGCGCTTGCGTGATGGCGCGCTATAATGTGCCATTTAAAACAACAAAAAACACAGAGTCTATACTCATCAGAGAAGCAGAGAGAGAGCACATTTTTTCTTTGCATATTGATATTTTAGTTATGTCTGTCTCTTAATTCCAGATTGACTGCATCGTGTTGAGATTAGGGCTCCGTGTGTGGGGAGAAGGGGGGCGGGGCCCTATTCTGCCCTTGTTGTCGGTGGGTTTATATCTTTGTGCACATTTAAAATTTATGGTACATAACATCTCAAAGAGCTGTTATAAAAAACTGTTAAATAATCTGTAATATTTATAAAATGGATAGCGAATTATATACTAAATTAACTAAAAAGCAGCGTACTTGGAATTGGCGTCTCAACACTGCAGATTCCTGTGCCCAGCGCAAATTGTTGGTTTTTCTATGAAAAGTCAAGTAAAATGTAGGAAAGAAAGAGAAACGTCTTGAATAGACCACCAGGTCGAAACTTGCGGGTGTCTCTTTATTCTCTTTCGTACTTTTCCCCCTCCACTCTGTATACAAACTGACATTGTGTGTGCGCCGGGCACGAGAATTTCTGCAGTGGGACTTCCGGATATGCTGCTTTTTTTTTTTCGCTCAAATTTGTCAGCACGTCGTGTGTTTGATATCATTGCCAGAAAAACACACGTAATAGGATACCTTGCAGCTTCGCTTTTAATGCTGTCCTTATAATAACGATCTGCTGCATCGTATATCACTTTGTGACTTTCCACCTCCATGATGAAGCGCTCATCATCCATCTTCGCCCGTGTTTAAACTGTGATTAGGCACCTGGGCTTTTGACGTCAGGCCCAGCTCCGCCCATTTTGTTGGATGCGTGTCCGGCAAAAATAGAAAATAGCCTATACCATCCGGCGGGCATGCGGCACGCCGGAGGTGGTTCGCAGTCAATCCGGAGCACTGACGCGGCCGGTATACGTTGAACAATAGGATATAATGGGAACGGATTGCCTCCGGTGCTATTTTTTACCGGAGTCGGACCGGAACCGCAACGATCATGCATCTGGTGTACTTGGGCCCTTAAGGTAGCCTATTTATCATATTTAGTTTATTTGCTCTGATGGGGAGGTTCAGAACATCTTAGCTGTAAATGTGCACTTTGGATTTTTATTTGTTCATTTCAATGTGTACTTTGGATTTTTATTTGTTCATTTATGTAAGGCTACTTATTCATTTCCTTGTGATTTATAAAAGTCAATGTTTGGGCGATCTTCAAAATATATTCCATTTCACTCTGCATAATATAAGTCATTTGTACTTATTTTTCTGAATGCATGTTACTCATATTTTTATTATTAAAAACAACAAAAAGTAAATGTTTACATTTTCTTCAATTTTAATATACATCCTATGTTCTTAAGTAGTTAAAATTGAGATTTGGCATTTAGTATGTGAGGAAATGAGGGAAAATAAAAATTTGGAAATGTAGGTTGGGGTTATAGCAGTTTTTTCTGTAACTTTTATTTTTCAAAACATTGAAAAAAATACAATTTTGATAGAAAATAAGTTTTTGTATGTGTTATTGAAATAACTGACCAAAACAGTTTTGTCCCCCCCCCAAAAAATAAATAAATAAATAAATAAAATAAATAAATACAATTTCTGGCTCCGTGGCGACCTTCACGTCGCGCAGTTCCAGCAAGAAATTCTAACCACTTTCATCCCTGAAAACATATCTTAATTACCGTAATAGCAAATGCATATGCATATTGCACTGAAATGCGTAAGATCAACACATTCACGTATGTGTTGTATGCAAACAGCACAGCATACACTTTTGTATTTTGGTATCAGTCTTGAGAAACAATAAGTTGTGAGCTATCAGCATTGCTAAGTACAATTTACACTTGGCCATAAAAAATGGAAAATGAAGCAGCGGTAGAATTAAGACTAAATGGTTTATGTTAAATTCATTCTTGAGTCTTCAGTCAAGGTTGCGGGTTCCCACTTCAAACAATATTGTTTCAAAAGGGTATGGGTCTTATCCTCAAGTCTTTACCTGAAAACATGTCCCATTAAGAACCTATAGCTTTTTGTGTGTCTGTCTGTCTATGTTACAAGAAGGGTTAGGCATCCAGCATTGCGCACCGATGGGACCCGGTTCTAACACTCCGGTTCTCCCGGAACCGTTTGAATTTTTCAATTTCGATTCCATGCCATTTTCAATGCCCTGAACGCTGAGCAGAAAAAAATGCTGCAGAAAACAACGAAGAAGAAGCCACAAAAAGTGCGTGTTTGTGCATTGCAACTTGATTACAACCATGGACATGGTGCAGCGGCACTCAAAAGTTTGGCTTAACTTTACACAAAAAAAAAAAAAAGACCAGTCAGCTCAGTATATCATGCAAAGGTGGCTGCACGGCCGGCTTCATGGAATATCGCCTAAGTGCCAAGTGCAAAGCTAGCCGAGTGCTACGTAGTTGACACGCTGCACCATTAGAAACCATCACAAAGCATCCTAGCCAGACGCTCTCATCTCTTCCTCTCCGCATTATACGTACACACTCCTACAGCGCCACTCACTGGCCTAGCGTGTATTGTCACAACATAAACATTGCATGTGTCTGTAAACACAACAGAATCGGTTTTACAAATAAGGAAACATTATTTTGCCTCATCTACATCAAATTACAATTAACAGAAGAATTTTTACTAATGCTTCATTGTAACTCTCAGCTAAGGTACATGTATAGAAAAAGAATATAAGTAAATGTTTTTTCCATGAGCTTTTGAAAAATAAACATCTTTGTGAAAGTGCACTCGTGTGGAATGAAACTTCAGAGTCGAGTTCAAAGACTGATATTTATATACAGGTTAAAAATAACACTGAGAAGTTCATATAATTTATAAATTTAATATTAAGTGTATTAATAATAAATAATAATGAATAATAATTTTAAATTCATCTAAATAAAAATAATAATAAATTTGTAGAAGACATTAATATAAACTTATAAATTTTCAAACTATAGATTTTTTTACCCTGCCTTTTTTTTGGGGGGGTTTGGACCCTGCTTCTTAAAAGAATCGGAATCGAGAATCGTTCGGAACCGGAATCGAAACATGGAACCGAAATCGGAACCGGAATGGTTCAATTTCAAACGATCCCCAACCCTAGTTACAAGCACACACCAAGAGCTCTCAACGACTGCATTACATTACAAAGAGCAATGATTGTAAAATGGACCTGAGCATTTCCTATGTTCCCTTTCTTCTCTTTGCTTGAAAACATCCAAGGCTCTAGCATGTTTACAATGTGAACAATAAGCCAGCTGCTCTTCAGCGACAGATATCCTCAGGCGTCACTCACTTTCAGAAGCTGCTTTTGCCCATACCTCACGCTCCTGAGTCCTGACAATCTCCGCCCTACCATCAATAATTAATTGCGATATTAAATGTGCTCTTAGTATACAGTTATTTCCTATTACATCATGAAATAATCCTATCTTTGAATTCACATTTGTATATTGGACAAATAGAAACCAGAGTCTGACTAGAGGAAGAGAATGGAAGTGGTTGAACCCGATTTGAATGAATCAATTATACATTCATTATACATCACACTGTAAAAGAGCAGCTAGAGATACAATGACAAATAAAATCAATGACGCGAAAGCCATAAATGCACTCATTAGCCAAATTTTTGCATGTCCATAGGAATAAGAGATACACACAAACCCAAGTAGGTAAAAAAGCCGAAACTCATTGTAGAAGTATAAAATAAATAAATACCTTTGTAATTATTGCAATTATACAGCCTTTGAAGGGCCCAGCCATGTGCTGTCAGCATATCCTGGATATGCAGGTGTAAGCATAAGTAGAAAGAGTTAGGCAATCTGAGAGCTCAAGACAGAAGAGCGTACCAAATGTCAAACAAACCAATCGATTCTCCCTCCCATCACACCCCTACACACATCAAAGCAAACGCACATTGGATTAGTAGGTGAAGCACCCTAACCCTTCCACTTCTTTTCATCGCACGCCCAAAGACACGTGGGTGAGCACATCCTTGCACACACGAGCATCGACACACACCTTTGTACTTCCCGGGGCCTGCTTTATGCATATACAGCTAAGCCTGGCCTTGTCCCGTTAGTATAATCTTATGCTCTGGGAAGATTTCATCACATCCACCTACAAAGAGCAAGCGATGAACCTTGACATTTTTTCACCTGAGGAAATACCAAAGATCTCATTGGGACGAACTGGATGTGTCCACACACATACTGGACTGTGGCCTTCAATCGTTTTTATTGTGTTGACAGTAGGGGTGCATTTGTTGTATCTACTTTGTCTTTATCTAAAACCAGGACATTTAAATTTATATTAGCGGAAATGCACCAGTGTTAATCATTCAGTAAGTAGTTTGTTTTTTTAACATGGGCAAATATGTTTATCACTGTTTCCTAAAATGAAAGCTGAAAATTTAAAAATGATTAAACACACTTATCAGTCTTCTTTTTTTTGGAGGTGAGAAGCTTAAATTCAGAGAATTTGGATTTTTGGATTTATTTATTTAGTTATTTATTTTTAAACTTTATAAGGTACACCTTGCTAGTTCCGCATTGGACCCCATTATGTCTTCAGAACTGCTTTAATCCTTTGTGGCATAAATTCACCAAGGTACTGGAAATATTCCTCAGAGCGTTTGTTCCATACTGACATGATAGCATCACACAGTTTTTGTAGATTCGCCGGCTGCTCATCAGAATGCAAATCTCCTGTCCCACAACATCCCAAAGGTGCTCTATAGGATTGAGATCTGGTGACTGTGGAGGCCATTTGAGTGCAGTGAACCCATTTATGTTCCAGAAACCATTTCGACATGATTTGAGCTTTATGACATGGCACTATACTGTATCTTGCTGGAAGTAGCTATGGATACACTGTGATCATAAAGGGATGGACACGTTCAGTGACAATTCTCAGGTGGACGTTTTGTCTTTTTTGGACAATTATCTGTAAACCCTTGCGATGGTTGTGTTTGAGGATTCCATAAGATCAGCTGTTTCTGAAATACAGTGGTACCTCGACATACGATCGCGTGAACATATGATCCTTTCGACATCCGACGTAAAATTTGACTTGCCATTTGTATCGACATACATATGCTTGAAATACGACCATTTTTGACAGCGTTTCAATTTCATAGTTTTCCCGCAAGACAGAAGCACAGAGGTTTTTCTTGTGAGAGAAATCAACATGGGTCCCAAAAAGGTTAGTGCAGGTGGTGAAAAAAGGAAAAAGATGACGTTTACCATTTAAATTAAAAAGGAAATAATAGAAAATTATGACCGTGGTGTACGTGTGAGTGAACTGGCAAGACAACGCGGCTCACTGGTTCATCACACCACCACCAACATCTACAGAACATGAAAAGCGAAAGTAAAAACTTTCCACTCTACCACACCTCTCTTTAGTCACACGATGTGTTCAGAAAAAGCATGCAAAACACAACTGCCACATTAGAACCAGATAATTTGTTATTATTACTGCCTGTATTATTATTATTATTATTATTCCGATTTCAATTTATAATTCATTTGTTTTACTATGTGTAATTGCTTTTAGTAATCGTACCTGCAGCATTTATTAAGGATTTAGCATAATTTTTTTGGCTGTGGAACAAATTATAATTTATTCTTATGGAAAAATCCCGCTCGACATACGACCATTTTGACTTATAAACCAGGCCCTGGAACAAATTAAATTCGTATGCAGAGGTACCACTGTACTCAGACCACACCATTGGGCACCAAACACCATGCCACGTTCAATGTCACCTAAATCATCTTTCCTCCCCATTCCGAAGCTTGATTTGAATAGCAGCAGATCGTCAACCATGTACAAGCCTAAATGCTTTGAGTTGCTACCATGTAATTGGCTGATTAGAATTTTGCATTTATGAGCAGATGAACAGATGGGCCTAATAAAATGGCTGTAGGTGCAGTTGGTGGGCTGAGGTTCACTAGCATAATACATCACTGCATACACCCCTCCAAAAAAAACCCCACTTATAACAAACAAAAATTGAAAATAATTATTGATTACTTGGAGTGTTTTGGAAAAAAAAGTATGTAAAGAAAATGCTATTTAAATTGAGAACTGTTTAAAGAGTGGGGAAAAAAATGTATAATACCATATTTCTTTTGTGGGCGGGAAAGGAAATTTATTGCAAGGACTAAAAAAAAAAAAAAAATAGTAGAAATGTTGATGTGTGCTGATTGCAGCCACAGGTGTCTGTGTCTTGTCTGCCTCTACTGCAATGTGCAGCGTTATTTTTAACTCTGGCTGCCTTACACGACCAATAATATAAAACAGGCACTCAGTCATATCTACTTTTCACAGCTTGCTATGACTGGTCTGATGTCATCCTGATTATTCCTCGAGTGACAAGGTGGTGGCGGAAGTAATAATGGGAGGGGAAAGAAGGGATACTATCTTTGGTTATGCAGATATATATCTGATGACTGATAAGGTGAAAACAATGTGGAGACAAACAACATTTCTTACATTATGGCACTGACGTTGCGGTCTAAGCGAGGAGAAGTGCATCCCAAAATTTCCCCTGGTGACAGAGGTCGACACTGTGGGACCAGCACGTCGTAGTCAGGCTTGAGGGCTGCACTCACTGCCTGTGATTAAAAAAAAAATCACAAACAAAGCATGTTTGCTCAGCCTCTAACCTTTCACAAATATGCTCAAAGTAATTTGCAAAACTGAACATTTCAACGTTCACTGTCCTCCGCTGCGAGAGAATGCACAACAATGTTGTGACTATGCGTGGCGATCACTTGTTCATTAGCATGCACATCCCATTAACGCTACCATCGGTTTTATGTTGCCACATAATAATCAAGTTGCCTTGCATGCAGACATATTTTTTCGCACAGGCCAGCAGGCTTTTATCATTGTTCATCGAACCCCTGATTGCCTTATTTTGTGCACAGATTTTCTCATGATTCTGCCTTTGACAACCCCCACAACTTCCCCAATGATTTCTCTTTATATTCAATACCGGAGAGGGACAAAAAAATAAGAGCAAGTGGTAGAGTGAAGCCAAAAGCAGGAAAAATGGGATATGTATGCTTATTATACTGACTGTCAGGATTAAAATAGGGCAGTGATGCAAAAGATGGAGAAAGAAGTCAGAAAAGATTACACTGGAGATGTGATCCCCAAGTCCTTCTCGCTTGGTCATTAATGACTTTGCTCCTCTCCATCACAAGACTGCCAACTTGATTTTAAGGACGGATGTGTCATGAAATAAATCGCCTCTTCGACTGTATATTAATTGAGGCAAAGTGAGAAGATGAGAGCGCCAAGAACAAATTAGCTACAGTGCACGGAGGATGACGGATGAATTGAACGATTAAAAGCTAATTTAAGGCAGTCAACAGGGAATAATGTGAACTTTGAGCTTCACCCACCCATACTGCAGGATCTCTTTGGCAGCCTACAAAGCATGAGTTGGAGGCGGAGTTCATACAGTGAAAGCAAAATACACTCGCACACAGGTTCTTTCAAACATACGATTATACCAAAAAAAAGGACCCACGTGGCTGGGTGTTTGGAATTTAAAAGCAATTCCATTAGGGAAAACCTTAGGTATGTGTGCAATCCATAACAGCAGAAATATAGAACAAAGTTTAATAGAGCAACAATGCATTATTTTTCTAATGCCACTACTTTTGTAAAGAGAAAGAAACTGAGCTGTCTGCAGTGTATGTCAGCTTTCAAACCCCCCCCCCCCAAAAAAAAATAAGAAAAAAAAACACCTTATAATACATTTCTCAAACCCACACTTGTACTGCAGTTGGATAGAAAAGCGAAGGCTTCTTGACAAATTAGCAGAAAGATATGCAGAAATATTATGCATGCGAACAGATCGTCTGTACAAATACTTCACTCATTGACTGCTTTGACAGATTATCCTGTAGCGTAAGGTCAGCCTAAGTCAAACATTTCCATCTTCTCAAACATTGACATGTTGTGATTTCAGTTTCAAATAATGTAATAAAAATGAATAATAATTATGTTGGGATGAATCATTCTTGCCACACTCTGCTAACTAGGCAGCTGTAAAAATCAAGAATTAAGAGCCTTCTTGTGCATTTCAATTTCGGAGGTTCAGTCAAGGCCTTTGGCACCAGTACTGTATTATTGAGCTACATCTTTCTTTTAAACAAACCACTTAATTTCTAATTGTTTAGAGCCTTGTTAGAATATTATGTCTTCTCTCGATAAAGAGTTAAGTGAATGAAACAAACTTGCTCATGAGCCTCAAAACACTTTCAAGATGGATATACAGTTTATACCCAATTTTTTTTTAGAAATGTTCCAATTTAAACTGACACGTTGAGTTAACCATCTGTGATGGTTAACTCAACATATGCTCTATGTTCAGATTAATGCCGGTAATGTTTGTGCAGAAGATCAATTAGGTGGCTTTCAAATTGCTGCCTACTGCCAAAACCAATCAAGATGAAGACATTTCTGGCAGTTGTCCTAAAGGTACTTATAAAGAAACATGCTTTTCTTAACCCTTGTGTCTTTGGTTGTGCTGATAACTCAAAGAGGCACATAAACTGCTCACAAAGTGTTGGTGGTATTCGACCTCATTAACATACCTCTTCATAACATGATTTGATATGCCTGTTCAACTATAATTACATTTAAAGATAAAGAACTGGAGTTTAAAAATATAACCTTACACATAAATATAACCTATAAAATTTTGTATGCCTGATCATGTCAATAGCAGAAAGTCAGCCCATTTCACCTGAAGTAGAGCATATACTCGTATTTATCCCCAGACTGTCCAAGATATTTATGCATTATTATTCAGTAGCAGAGTATGCAACGGTATATTTTATAGAAAATGCAAGAAAGATGGTATTTTTCCATTGTATTTTGTGTCTTCAAAAGTTGACATTCTAGAGGTGAGGGTAATCCGCCCAACAGCGACATTTTACATAATGTGAGTAATTGCTGCCATTTTACAGTATCAAATGTTTTGTGATCAACAGCGGTTTTAGAAAACGTCAGAGCCCATGTCTGCTCCTGACACCGGAATTTTGGCAATGAAAAAAGGGCATATTGACCAATTAAGAAACTCTTTAAAATGCCCATACCCAGCATGAAGTCACAGACTCAACTTTCTTTTGGCTGTGTGACAAAAAGGCCCTCCAGTTGGGATCACGTTCTCAGATGGAAGTGAAGCCTTTTACTGAGCTGTGTTATTATCTCCGCTGGAAAACAGAGCATGGTTAAGTCATCGTGAGGCTGGTTGAGTCAAAGGCTGAGTTCATTCCTCTCGATCAAAATGGAGATGGAATCAAGGCTGAACTCTATGGTGCGGTAATTGCTACTCGTCAGAAAAAATACTTTGAGAGGCACTGCCGCTTCCAAGTCGACTATTCAATACACCTAGTAGACAGCCAGACAATGGTTGGGACAATCCAAAAGGACAGCTTTGGATACAAACCATGCTTCGCAAATCGAATCAGAGAAATCCAGAAGGTCGGCCCAGTGGACGCTTGGAAGTGGTTTGAGGGAGGCCTTAACATTGCTTATATCGACTCCCTGAGGAACTGATAGAACACTCAAAGTGACAGACTGGGCCCGAGTTCCTCAGGTGGCCTTAAAGCGAGTGGCCAGTAAAGACTGCAAGTGACATCCCTGCTATGGTCACCAACGAGAACATCAATAGACTTCAAAGTTTACAACTAAGGGGCCGCTTGATGAAGCCTCCTGACCTTGGCTGCCCGGGGATCATTCCACCTCTGTCAATCCCACGGGTGCGCACCATGGCCCTTGTACACCTCATTGAACCTGGAAGGTTCAGTTCCATCAATGGGCTGTACGGGACTGTTGCCTGTGCTCGTCGGGCAGTCGAGGCCTGCTTGGGTGGCAATTGCAAAGCTACTTTCAATGGAAAAGCTAGACCCAGTCTTACAGCTTTTGACAGAGTGGATGATTTCCAATACTCTGCCCTTGAAGCCCAGGATGGAGTTGATTTCTAGGACACAACTCTGGATCGACTATTGGTCCACACAGATGAGGGCACCGGACTCTCACTCTGCAGTGGACAAATCCTGTCTTGAAATGAAAGCAAAGCTGCTATAGACAAGCTTCCGAGGTACTTCCGCTTTACTTCCGCATTACTGCAAGCGACGTTCGTTTTTTAAGTTTTTTACCATTGACTTCAATGGCGCTGGTGTGGCATCACTCACTAAAAACCCTGAAAAAACACAATTTGGAAATACTGCATCCTTCTGCCATCTTGACATGGGATGACAACATTAAGAAATGACCGAGGGTAACCAAATAAGTAAAATATTATCGTATTTTATTGACTCTATGGCACTGGAAGGAAACGCCATGAGGAACCTGAAAAGCTCCAAGGCATTCCTGTACCGTGGCGGCCGTGGCGCAGTTGGTAGCTGGAGTTGTCCTTGGACTGAAGGGTCAGCAGTTCGATTCCCGGCTACGACTGCCCACTGTCGAAGTGCCCTCATTTGCCCCCAAGCCGTACCCCAGTGGGTTGGCAGCCCTTGTGCAAGGCACTGAACCCTAATTTGCCCCCAATGGGTTGGCAGCACCTTGCATGGCAGCAGCACCATTGGTGTGTAAATGTGTGCTAATGTAAAGTGCTTCGGGCATGGTAACCATGTAGATAAATGCGCTATATAAGTACTGTCCATTTACCAGTTACCTCCACAGCCACAAAGTTGGATGTGTCCTCATACACGAACACAGGAATTTTGTCTTCATGACGGCAGATGTAGAGCCAAGTCAATGCACCGTACCACAAAGCATGGGTGCTGGTAACAAAGGAGGGAGACGTCGAAACTGTAGGCTGTACATGTATTGTGGGTCCCGGCGTAGGTGTAGTCATGCTGCCGCTGTGTTTTGGATGGTATGTGCTCCAAAAATTTGAAACCTAAAATGTGAGGCATGAAAAGCCTTTGCTATTGATATTACGATGATTGTTATTATGAAGTTTAATCATTTTTACTACAACTACTGCTGCTAGCTTGTTGCTAATCAGTACGTGTAGGATGGCACCACAGAAATGCAAGTGTAACAAGTTTTATTGTTTGTTTGTTTACAGGTAGAAAACGCTGTTAGGCAAGGGAAGATAAGTTAATTTGCGTAGCAACAACACTTACTGCACGTTGATGGACATATATCGAGACTACGTGCATTTTACCCGGGCGCTACCAAGAGGCTGGGGCTAGAGACGGTGGCTCGCCATGGGGCGGACCGTCAACTCGAGCCTGAGATCCAACTTCAAAGTTTTTAACTGCAGTTTTTAAAGCCCGTCTGGATGCCACCAAGTGCAAATTTTCAATATCTGCAATAAAAAAAGAATGACATACTATTTTTGTTTATATGTACATTTTGGTCACTCAAGTGGTCGGCGTATCAAACTATATCTCACGTCAACACAGGCTAACAGGTTATTATAATTTTGTCCACGAATGATCTACAAAGTGATAAGAACACTCATACAATCTTATCTATGTCTCAGCTACGTCGTACAGAATCCATTTTTGGAGATTCCGTGGGTTCCTCTGGCTTGATTTTGCAGTTTTAACTTCGTCAACACACTGCTAACTTCAATCGCAACTCATGATGTTTTTTCTAAACCGGAAGTTCGAAACCTATACAATCAAAACTGGCCACAGTAATAACCCAAGAGGCTCATGAGAAGAACCACGAGAATGTTGCAGCAATTCTCTTAGATACTCAGAGAAAACCCTGGATCATACAGGGTCGTCGAGTAGTCGAGAGTACATTCACTGCTAAAAGCAAAGAGTTAAAGTATGCCAGCAAGTGATGAGTGACCTCCCGCTGGAGCGCACATCAGGGGCTGGCCCATTTGAGAACACATGCAAGGATTTGTTTGGTCCCAATGAAGACAAGGACCCAGTCAAGGAGAGAGTAAGGTAGAAGGTCTGGGGAATTGTTTTCTCCTGCACGGCTTTGAGGTCGGTTCATGCTGATGTATGCGATGACCAGTCCTCAGAAAGTTTTCTGTTGGCATACTCCTGCTTCGTTGCTCTGAGAGGGCATCCACGCAAGCTACTGTATGGTCTGACAATGGGACATACAGCTTTAGCCTCCTGTGCTGTCTACAATGTCTACAATCTGCTGAATACCTTGCAGCCAAGAAAAGGACAGACTGGGCATGGTGCTTCTACCCCGCCAAAGCACCCCATCGGAATGGGGCAGCAGAAGCTGCTGTGTAACTGATAAAAAAGAGCCCTCACGAGTCTGACAGGAGTGACAGACTCTCTCATCTGGGGTGAGTTCCAGACACTAAAGTTCCAGGCAGCCAACCTGACAAACGAGCGCCCAGGAGCAAGAGGAGTCAATCGATTCCATCGCTGCCAATTCTCTCATCCTCGGAGGATCCTCAGTTGGAGGAGACAGATGTACTTTATTTAGTCACCCACTCCTGGCACAGGGTAGGGAACATCCACAATATTGTTAACATATTCTGGACTAAATGGAATGAACTAGCTGGTCCAAATGTCTTTGTCAATTAGAACTGGTATACAAATGAGAGAAGTGTCAAAGAAGGGGACATTGTCTGGATCGTGGACCCCAATGCTATGAGAGGGCAATTGTGCTTGGGCCCAGGAACAGCCACAAGACCAGACAGGCATGTAAATATCAGAGATGTCGAGGTCAAGGTTTGTGTCAGCCTCTCATCGACGAACATTAAAAAGAGGCAGGAAAAGTCAACAACTCCCGCCAACCATCATTTTGCGAAGGGACTTATGGCGGCTGGTAGTGCTGATCCAGGCATAGACTCCAGCTCCAACTTCAGAGATCCAGTCAATGCCCCACCCTTCGGCCAAATCAACACCTTTTTATGGCTGGTTGGTGCAGGCGGATTGCTGCCACCATGCCTGCACAATGCACACAGTACATACACGAAGATGAGCATCCACACACCATAAACCCACTCACCCTGGCACGCATCACCTGCCAGAAGGTAATGATTGACTCTGGGACTATGCTGTTTATCAGGAAGTTGTACACAGCACTACACGATTAATTAAATAAATAAAATAAAATACCGTTGAGTTTATTGAATTGGTGTAACGAGGTGGGATGTTTTGATCTTGGTGTAAGTTCCTTAGATGGGACATCTGGAACTTAAGTTGGAAGTGTTGGATTTACCTCAGGTGTTAGGATGGGGCGGCGCAGCCACTGACAGGTGAACATTTCTATGAAGTATAAAAAACGCACCTGTTTGATTTCAGTAGGAATCACAAGCATTTGTCACCAGCATGACCCAACTGGCTATTTCCTGCTATGTGATTCAATTAAAAAAAAAAAAAAAAAGTGCATGGCGAGTAACCTATCAAACAATGCTGACTGATGAACCCACCCTTCAGAGGGTCGTTAATAACATAATTAACTGAACAGTAAGTGATTCAAGTTCTTATACAATAAAAGCTGTGTGTGATACCATTCCAGTGGTCCATCACCTGCAGTGCAGCCACAAACTGAATGGTGCTGACAAGCGCCAGTGATTCTCCGGCAGGGAAGTTGAACTTGACCGTGTCAAGGAAGTGTGCGTTGTCCATCTGAATGTCCACAAACACGTAGAGCATCTTAATTCCGGTGTTGGAGTCTATGGGGACTGTAAAGATGAAGACAAAAGAGAGGTGGATGAATAATTCAGCTGGTCGCGTCAGGTGAGCCTGCGGCACATACACTATTGATGGGGCCTCAAACATGAGTGCATAGCATATGTTCATGAGTACACAGGCACCCTTGTGATATAATGGAGGTGAACGTTGCTGTGTGTGAGTAAAGCCGATGCATGGCATTCCATTATTAAGGAAGGTAATAGATACACACGATTACTATTAATGTAATTAATTTCACAGTTCATTTATGGTGCAATCGTGCCTTGAGGAGCTATCTTAGACGCTTTGGGTGACTTGAGAAGGCAGGAGTCTAAGAAAATGGCATTACCATGAGCACTGATTATTGCAACTATTCGTGCTTTGGCGCTTCATTTAATTTGCAGATGCGGAGCAAACGTGTGCTGTTATTACAACAGAGTCACTGACCCCTCACATTGCATGCTGTATGAACTGGTATTTAATGGACTAAATTATCACTGGAGAGAGATAAGAGCAAAGTGTGACAAACGGGAAAGGGCACAAATACTGTACACATTAAAGGCCTGCGAGATATGGATTGTACTCAACAACAGAAATCAGCTGTGATGTAATAATGAGAAAATCTTATTAAAGTGAGTTGGAAAAAATGATAATTTAATTTGGAAGAGGAAGGGGGAACATCAAATAAAGTTTAAATTCCGTGTACTATAAAGACAAGAACAGTTTGTTAGCAAATGTGTGCTTGAAGATCGAGAGTTATTGTACAACAGATGTGATTTATGTCATTCCACCTGAGCAGCAAAGGATGAGGAAAGGGATAGATATGGGGTTTAAAAAATATCCTACATGAGTATCCCAGGACTTCAATATATTATGAGGGGAGGGAATGGGAGTTTAGAGAAGTTGAGTAGAATCTACAATTAAGCTTGCAGCTGTCAATTGTTTATAGGCACTGTCCAAAGGTAAAGGGCAAACAATTGATTTGTGTAGCGGTGAAGATGGCAGGCGGCTCTTAAGATGCTACAATTAGAGACGCAGTCAATGAGATGGACAGAACTCGCTGACCTTATCACTGTGGATATCAAAGCTGCAAAATGTCCACCTTAACTTAATCATCGTCTGTGATTAGCCGCAGATTGCTTGCAGTCTATCAATAGTGAATTCTTAAAATTCTGGGGATGGTTGAAAAGGTTGACTTTACACTTGGTTAGTGATTTTGGGGTGGGGAATGGAAAATATGATTTCTGATTATGTGGAAACAAGACAAACAACCCAACGAACGGCAAACAAATGAACCAACTCGATCAGAAACTACACAAAGTCAGATTTCAACATCGAATGACAACCTGTAAAATTACTAGACAGCAATGTTCCCTCTAATGTTTCATGTGTCTGAGCAAACACACAAGCTCTCAGAGCACACTGCCGACCACAGTGAGCAACATCAGATGTGTACACAGAGGCCACACAGCAGTATCACGTTTATTCAAAACCTTGGATCATAGCATGCTACATGGCTTATTAAAAGAATGAGATTACAGCAATTTTCAGTAGTTTAATTTTAATACAGTATAATTGATTTGGCCCACTTAAAATGAAAAAGACAAAGTTCTCGTTTTTCATGAGATGTATACTATGTTATATTTGAGAGTCCTGCTTTAACCATAGGGTAAGGTCCAATTGTGGCATGGGTGAGTTAATAAAACAATGAACAACCACAATGTATCACACTATATCACCCCCACATTAAAACTGTTCCGACAATAAGGACACTCAAGATTCCTATTCTCTGTGTCTGAGCAGCTACACTGCAAAAACACCTTATTAAAACTAGTTAAATTCCCTCATTTTCAGTGTAAATCTACAAGAAATAAGTGAAATTATCTGCCAGTGCTTCAAATAAATGTTTACTCTAATTTTTTGAAATAAGAAAAATAGTTAGTGGAAAATTAGTTTAAAATATATTTTAAGCATTAAATTTGTATATTTAATCTTTAAAAAGCTTTGAAAGGTCAGAAACATTCTCAATTCAAGAAAAGATATTGTGTCGGGGCAAGGTAAGCAAAGTTGACGTGGACCAAAACGCGACCCGGAAACAGATGGAGTGTGAAGTGATATTTATTGTACTCAGGAAAGTTGTTTAGCAGCTGATGGGTTGAATGGTCAATGGCTGTGGCTATGGCAGCGAGGGCTTTGATGGGTGGGTGTCCTGGTGGCAAAAAACAGAATTAGTTGAGAGTTCAAAGACAAGAGTCACAAACTACAGGCTTAGTTGGCTGATGTACCAATGGTGACTGGCAGAATCATCTGGCACCTGCTTGCTGCCCAGGCCGATCCTTATGAGCAGTGTTGGTTGTTGATAAGCTACAGGTGCACTCCGAGGAGTAGCCAAGATTGAACTGATTCCATACATCAGAACAGGAGGTGTTTTAACAATAAAAGCCAGCTGAGGGGAGTGTGGGCAAGGACCATCACATATTGTTCAAAACATTATTTAAAAGCATTTTTCTAGACACCTGTCGCTCATTGAGTTACGTTGCAAAATGGTACAGAAAACAATTTTGTTGGTCTAATTACCTATTGAACTAAATTAGTTCTAAAATTAAATATTAATTAATACTGTAGAGCTTGCAAAGATTGGCAGCGGAATGTTGCTTCAGTAAATCAGCAGAGGAGTCAAACTCACTTTTCTCCACCAATGGGAGCGTCGCGTTTCCATTTCAAAAGCACCAATGGGAGCGTTGCGTTGCCGTATCGAAAGCACCAATGGGAGCGTCACGTTGCTGTATGGAACGCACCAATAGGAGTGCCGCGTTGCCGTATCGAACACACCGATAGGAGTGTCGCGCTGACATATCATTGCACCGCTAACAGACAGTAGTCCTATTGGCGCTAAAATACGTTTCTGTAGAATTTTATTTTTCTGCGCTTCATAGATTTTCTTGTGCGCTGAGTGTGTGCAAGCAGTGCGTGATTGCGCCCACACGCAGCTTAAAGAGAACATTGCTAGACAGGTCACTTAAAATGACAAATCTAACATTTAAAATGGGGTAAAGAAGAGCTTTTCTCAGGAGTCTTATAATGGAAATTGAGTGCATAACAGATCTCAAATTGCAAGAAACTCTTGGTGAGTGCAAATTTAGAGTAAAATGAATAACTGAGCTTCTCTCATTCAGATAAATTTTACTAATGTTGATGAGCACTGAAATTGTTTACATGAGCAAGGAGAAATGTATCTTTTTTTTCCTTTTTTTTTTTTTTTCTCCTACATATTCGACGATTGGTGAAACAGAAGGTACTACTTTACAACGTGCAAACGGGTGAAAGCAGTTTTACCCAACGGGGAATGTTTAAAACATGTAAATGAAAAGTTGACGTCCTCACATACACACACAACACTGTAATTGTGTAATTGTAGAGACCAATGGTAACTTGAATTTAACTTAACCCTGAAAGACCTGCAGCATGAAGCGATTATCAGAGAATCCCACAATTTGAAAAATAAGGTCCTAATGAAACCTTTTTTTTTTTTTCAAATTTGTAAAAAGAGATATCTAAATGAATATGTGTAATAAGCCCTCTAATATCTATAACCCTAGCTAAATCCTGTTTTTTTTCTTCATAGAACCTGCAGATGCATGTGTTGACTTGCATCCATCATTTTTTTTTTTTTTTTTTCCAAAAATAAATGTCAAAATTCGGAACTACTCTCAAAATCATGAAATTTTAGGTGTATCAAATGTGATACATTTGGCAATAAAGGATTAATGATGTTTTTATCAATTCATAATCAAAATATAGTTACCAACATTTATGCAAGTTGCTCTTTGTACTCTTTCATATTGAGCATTGGAGGAATATGACACATGAAAATTGTCTTTGGATTGCAAATAGCATTCTATTTTTATTTGTTTTTTGTTGTGTCTTTTTCAGGAACTTGGTCTATAGCTGGAGGAGCTTCATGACGATAAAACACAAAAGATGACAGTGACATACAAAAGGGGAACGACAAGCGCGAACATTAAAGTGGAAGACAGTTCCTCTATGAGTCACGGCGTTTTTGATCTCACACAGGTGTCTGACACGATGTGCACGTGACGTCCTCGAGAATGAGTGGTAGGGTAGGTCAAGAAATGCACAATAATACACAGCAGCTTTAATCAAGATGAAGGGAAAATACTGCTGATGGTGAGCATGCATCTAAATTAGAAAACGAACAGGTTCCCTTGAAGCAAGGTGACTATTTTCTGAAGCTAATCCGCTGTTATTAATGGCAAAAAAGCATCCATTTGAACTGAGAAGACTGGGAGCAAATGATAAGATTGTACATCTACTGCCACCAAATGCAGTAAATTCATTTAAAACACATTTATTGTGGCTACTGTACTCTTTGGTTGTTTATAGTGCTGTGCTTATTCAAAAATGCAACTGGACACAAAAGGTCTTAAGGAGACAGACAAAATAAATAAACAAGGAGGATAATGATACAGAAACATGACTGAATATAGAGCTGAAACGATTACTTGAATAATTCCAGTAACTCAATTTTTAAAATACGGTTTCCCGTATCTCTATTTCTGAAAGGTGGCAACCCTAGCTGCAGAAAATATTGGCTTTCAAATCAAAGAAAAAAATGTTCCTGCTGGGTTTTACATACAGCAGTTTCTCCCATCTTAGTTGTAAACATACACCTGTGTTAGGTTTTGTGTTTGTTTCGTCATAGTGTGACTTGTTCATGTGATTGCTCATTGATTTCACCTGTTGTGCCTGCTTCTTGTGTATCCTCCAATCTGCTTCCTCCTGTGTCACCCACCTGTGCCTCGTCTCATTACCCCGTGTCTGTGTGTGTGTATATAAGCTCCCCATTTTTGTTGTCTTTGTTGCAACATTGTTCATGGTCATGTCAGCGTTTGTATCCCTGCGTGTTCCTGTACCTTCGTGCTTCATTTCACAATAAGTTGATTTGTTAGCCTGACTTTTTTTTGTCTTAGAGTTTTGGATTCCCTGCTCATTTTTTTTTGTTTTTTTTTGTTGACTATTATTAAAACATTTTTGCACCACGCCCGTGTGCCTCGCTTCTGCTTTCCCTGCGTTTGGGTCCACACCACCTGCCTGGCTGAGAATCCCTGACACACCTGCATCCGTAGCGCAAATCCGTAGCATACTAACAAGTGAAGCGCATTAATATTCCTCTGGCTTTTTCTGGTATTTGGAAGATGTAGCGATCTAACAGATCGATTTGGGTTTCCTCACCTGTTTGGTAAGAGAGAGAGAGACTGGGACGAAGAGTGAAGGTCAGACCCGAGGTGGAGGACATCTCTAAAGTATGATTCATTGGGTCAATGCCATGTCTAGGCTCCAAAAGGTCTAATATGCTTGCAATACAGTAGTGGCATGTATCGTTGTATCCTAATGATTAGTACTTCTTGCAGCCTGCACTGTCTTCTTCAATGTGATACCACTTGTATGATAGTGTTGTGTATAATACTGGTTAAGTGGCTGACTGTGTGGAATTGCTTGCTGATTAATCAGTCTTGAAACAATTGCTACTATATACTAAGGATGCTACTAGGTGTGTGACAAAATATCAAAATGGTGATATATTGTGATACATTGTATCCCAAAAGGTTATCGATATGCTCTTGTCAAGAATCGAGATATCGTTTTATAAAGGTGTCAATGTTAAAAAAAAAAAAAAAAAAAAACACACACAAAAAAAAAAAAAAACATTTAGTTGCTACCAAAATCTTACACCATAATAGTATCTAGGTTGACTCTAAGGCTGCCAGTGACGGTGCTCGACGCCCAATCCATTTAGACTGGGAACGTTTGCTCATTCAAAACCAGAGCATTCACAGTCATTCGGTCCGATTTTCGGGGCATTTACAGGTCACTTGCTGTTCATTTTAAAGCATTTACAGGTCATTTCCTGTTCTGTAACTCAAAATAAACAGGAGTGACCCATAAAATACCCCAAAATTAACAGGAAGTTACTGAAAATCATCATGTAAATGACGTTAAATGGCCCAAAATTACCTCATTGCCTGGCATTGGCTGCCACTGACGGCCATAGACGTTCAATCCGTTTGAAGTGGGAGGGATGGCAGCGAATGAACGTTCATTCACTGCCACCCTCCCAGTTCAAATGAATTGGACGTCTACTAGTGATAAACTCATTCCAATTCACAGCAGACCTTTTTTTTCTGTTTATTAGTTCTCTGTTGAATATCCTAGAATGATTTCCAGACCAATGTATCGATAATCGTTGTATCGCCATATCGTCAGATCATCGTTATTGTTAGCTTTGTATCGCAAATCGTATTGTATTGTGAGGTACCAAGAGGTTCCCACTCCTAGATGCTACAATACTCGGTTTTATATTAAACCGTTCGATACGTCCTCTTCGATTCAATACGCAAAAACATTCGATGTAAATGAAAAGCTCCCAAAATGTATTTTCCGAATTTATTTTTGTCGTCTTTCTCGCTAAATGTCCGGCGCAGTTTGCCTTGAAAAAACAAACTCTGCCACTTGCAGCCGATGAATTTAAAAAAGCCATGACTGAATGGAAGTTAAGCAGGCCAAATCAATCCATACCAGTGACTATAGATAATGCTGCAAATATTGTTAATTCAGTACGTAACACAGATGGATTCGGGCCACAAATAGGATGTTTTTCTCATGTGGTAAACATACCTGCTTAGAGAGTAATAGGAATCAACAGTGTGCCCCGCTTCACTTAACAAACAGTTAAGATTGTTCTCAAAATGTCTTCAGATCAGTAAGAAGTAAGCACATAAATATTATGCACTGTAAGGCATGATTATATGATGGCATTGTTATTTTTGCTTGTCAGCCAAATTAAAAAAAAAAAAAAAAAAAACTTGTATATTTTTTGTTTCAAAGCATTAAATGTCTTGAATCGAATCGAAACTCGTATCCCTCGTATCAAAAACCGTACCGAACTGTGACATAACTGTATATTTGCATCCCTAATATATACTGTACTACTGCTATAATACTAGAGCTGGGAATCTTTGGGCACCTAAGGATTCGATTACGATTACGATTCAGAGGCTCTGATTCGATTATAAAACGATTATTGATGAACCCCCCCTCTTTTATTTATTTATTTATTTATTTTTTTTATGTTTTGTACATTTGTTCCAAGATTGTTCAAAAATCCTCTCAGGCTAAACCAAACTACTATTTCAGTATCAAGTTAACATATAACAGTAAACAAATATACAAAACTAACAGTATAAAAAAAACTCCAGTCCCCATTCTGCATCAGCAGCTTTAAACAACATTCAATTAATTTAATGTTGTGAATCAACTGTTACAGTTGTTAAAATTACTCCCATTATTCCATAATTTCCCTTCTGTCTACTTTTGTCAAAGTTCTAAAACTATTTCATCATTTAAAGATAGATTCAAGACAAGATTCTGCCGATTTAGGAGTATTTTAGATAAAAAGTTAATTAGGTTCGCTACAACAGAGCCTTCTAGAGAGGTCTACTGCTTTAAGATGGCGGCTGTTTACTTACGCCGGAAAGTCTGTCATTTCGCATCTGTTCAATAATACATGTTTAACACTGACGTCATTTTGCATCTAGTTTTACATATATATGATATCTACTGTAGCCGTATGTTTGTAGCAACTAGCAACTGGGCGTTGTTTGTAGCGGTTGTCGGCCGCAGTCAGGTATGATTGTTTTTTTTTTATCTAGCGGCATGAGTTGAACATGATATTTACTCTCTGTCCGTTCCTCATTGACTGTGTTTTACTTCCGCTTTACCTGGTATAATTTAATTATCGGAATTTGTATATTTGTGAATCGTTCTCGAATCTTCCACGGCCGAATTGCGAACAATCTAAGAATCGGAAATTTCGCACGCCTCTATATAATACAAATATATCAAGGGACTGAGACAATCCATTGACTTTTGTGAGTAATCTAAATGAAAAAAAAAGACTTCTTTTAGACTATTTTAATGAATAAAAACCATAATTTAGTCTGGGCACCCTAGAAACAAATGATGCATCATTGGGGACCGCTGCACAAAGGCAAAATTGCAGCAACGAGCACTACATTTTGTTCTTTATTTATTCCTTTTCAGGCGTGACCAGGGGTGAAAGTGGCTAGAATTTCTTGCCGGAACTCCCCGACGTGAAGGTCGCCATGGAGCCAGAAATTGTATTTATTTTTCATTTAAAATCGTATTTTTCAATGATTTTCAAAATAAAAGTGAACAAAAACAGCAAAAACCCCAACCTCCATCTCCTAATTTTTATTTTCCCTCATTTCCTCACATACTAAATGCCAAATCTCAATTTTTACTACTTAAGAACATAGGATATATATTCAAATTGAAGTTAATGTTAACATTTACTTTTTTTTTTTTTTTAATAATAAAGATTAGGGGTGTCGAACGATTACAGCTTAAAAATTAATTAATCGTAATTAATCGCAATTAACCGCAATTCAAACCATCTATAAAATATGCCATATTTTTCTGTAAATTATTGTTGGAATGGAAAGATAAGACACAAGATGGATATATACATTCAACATACGGTACATAAGGACTAGGGCTGTCCCAAATGACTAATTTTCTCCCGATTAGTCAGCCGACTATTTTTACAATTAGTCGACTAATCTAATAATTAAAAAAAAATTTTTTTTTTTTTTTTTTTACTAATTTAGCAATGACATTTTTGTTGACGCTTATCAATTTACAAAAACATATTGGAACACTTAAATTATTTATTAAAGTACAAATAAACACGTAAATAACAATAATAAATCACAAATAAACAATGAGTTCAAATGCTGATAGAATTAACTAGTGCAAAAGAATGGAATGTAAACAGTCAGAACACTGACTTCGCCTTTCCAACATGATTAAAAACAATTCTTAAAAAAACACCTAGCATTAATAGTATAGCATTGTACTATATATAATAGTATTATAATAATTATTCATTGCCAATCAGATTTTTCATCAAGGGTGTCATTTTAAAGGCTTAGTGTAGAATCTGAATTCTGAAGTATGTGGGATTAACTTCAGAAATCGCTATTTATATGACGAACATGACATGCTTTTATTTTGAAATGTTCACCGGAAGTACGTTCGCTAAACCGCTAACTTCAGCTTTACATTCCGAAAAAAAAAGCACTTTTTGTCATTGCATGTAGTGTCAATAATAGATTTTTTTGGTCATTTTTTTCGTTTGCAAATGCTGTTAACAAGCGATTTTTCATGTCTGAAGTGTCACCTTTTAACCGCAAGTTTGCTTTCACGAGAAGACTGCCAAAGTTTTATAGCAGGCTAAAGTAAGTTGCCTTTTTCCCCCATTCACCTCAGTGTAGCAGTGCTAACGTTACAGTGTTTAATATAGATGTGTTTTCTTATTTTGTATGTCTGAACTTTAATTCTGCAGCGTGTTGATAAGAGAAAGGAACTCGAGACTCATATGCCATCAGCACGCACGCACCAATGTATGCAGCACGCACCAATGTATGCACGCACGCACGTGCGCAGCTATAAAAGGCAGCCGTGAAAATTACCGCCCTCATTTTTATTTGCTGTGCGATAAATGGACTCATTGCATATCGTGACAGGCTTAGCAACTTCAATAAAGCATGTCATTAGTTAGTTAGATTGACTTACAAACTGGGTGACGGCGCTTTGGGTGTTTATTCACGGCCGACGTGCAGCCAAGCTTGGCATTGAAGAGACAGGACACAAGAGTGTTCCCTCCTTTGTTTCTTTGAAATAAGTCAATGTTTTGGACACTCTGGTGCACTTTTTTGGCTTTGTGCCGCTTTCCCCGCTTGCCTACAGAGCGTCAAACATTCTGAACTTTCCACGCATATATTTTTGAACCCTTCATCAACCGTCGACGGGATGTTGTGCTCGTCGACGGGTTTACGTCATCGATGACGTCGACGATGTCGACTAGTCGGGACAGCTCTAATAAGGACTATATTTCTTTATTATAACAATAAATCAACAAGATGGCATTACCATTATTAACATTCTGTTAAAGCGATCCATGGATAGAAAGACTAGTAGTTCTTAAAAGATAAATTTTAGTACAAGTTATAGAAATTTCATATTAAAACCCCTCATCATCTTTTCGTTTTAATAAAATTTGTAAAATTTTCTATCAAAAAATAAACTAGTAGCCCGCCATTGTTGATGTCAATAATTACTTACACAATGCTCATGGGTGCTGAATCCTATAAAATCAGTCGCACCCAAGCGCCAGCAGAGGGCAGCAAAACACAACAACTACACCTTTCACTGTACTGTCATTTTAATCTGTTTGAGCGGGGCATTTGTGCGTTAATTGCGTCAAATATTTTAACGGGATTAAAAAATTTTAAATTTAAAAAATTAATTACCGCTCGTTAACGCAATAATTTTGACAGCCCTAATAAAGATAAGAAAAATAAGTACAAATGACTTATATTATGCAGAGTGAAATGGAATATATTTTGAAAATCGCACAAACATTGACTTTTTTTCAATCATAAGGAAATGAAAAAATAGCCTAACATAAATGAACAAATATAAGTCCAAAGTGCATATTGACAGCTAAGATGTTCTGAACCTCCCCATCAGAGCAGATAAAACTAAATATGATAAATAAGCCTCCTCAACTCTTTCGTTGCTCTTAAAGATTTGATCCATTTTATGTTGCATTGCCCTTCTGGCCTTTCGCATGAATTCAAGCGTTTTTTTTTTTTTTTTTTTTTTGCTCTTCCAGAAAACATGCACATTTGAACCAATCAGAGCTAACCATCTCTGCTGATCACATGTCAGTATGTCAGCCAATTGAAAGGATAAATGAGTCCAGACGTTTTGCTTTGCTGCTTGCATTCGCACATTGGCGTGACTCATCATCGTCAGACTCAGATAACTGCAGCAGCTGGGGAAACCTCCATGCCATCCGTGGAATAATATCAATACTAAATATTGGTGGAAACGGATTACGCTACACAAACACTTTATTATGCTTGTTGTTAACACTTGTGTATGTAAATCTGATGTTGGTATATTGTTCGATGTGTGGCAGCTTGGCATTTTTTTTTTCTTAATTTTTTTACATAGCGGTTTGACAGTTGCTGTCATATTTTCGGAATCAAAGCACCGTGTACCGGAACAGGATTCCGGCCCTGAATCTTATACCGGAACTGTGTTCTGGCCCTGAATCTTATACCGGAACTGCGTTCCTGACCGTTCTGGCCAACTTTCACCCCTAGGCGTGACAGATCCAAACGTACAGCATTAATTTGTGTTTACATTCAGTTTAACCCAGTGCTTCTCAATTATTTTCTGTCACGCCCCCCCAAGGAAGACGTAAATGTTTCGCGCCCCCCCCAAACTCTCTGCCGCCACTGTAAATAGTATCATTTGTCTATAAAATTACTATTATAAATACGCATCTGCCTAACATTGTGTCCTTTTTTTCTAATAAAGAAAAAAAGTAACATAGATCAACTTATAATAAAGTATAACTTTATTAACATTGTTTTGTTTGTAACAGAGAATACTTAACGTGCATCAATTTGCCTGATTAAAAAAAAAATAAAAAATCACATCCAAACTAAAAAATACACTCAAGGTACATTTTTGACCATTTGATACAGAAAAATAAAATGTAATAAAATCAGTAAATAATACCAAATTAAAATTGATTAGAAACATTCACTCATGAGGACAATGTGCCAAAAAATTAGACCGAAAAAACAAATCTGAATAAAAGGGGAAAAAAAGTGTCCTTGGACAGGACAGTTTTTATTTTTGCTGCTCACAGTATTTGCCTCCTTTGCAATGGTGTGGAGTTATTTTGCAATTAGCATGCTAACAATGCTCACTGGCTTACTGATATAACACTGACAAAGCAGGACGATTGTTGGCAATATTCGGCACGTTTTCACTGAAAAAATCAAGCGGCTTAACAATGAGATTGGGGTCTAATGTCTTTAAGTGGCGTCTTAATTGATTTGGCTTCTTGCTGTCTGCTATAATTATTTTTAGACACAGTAAACAGTGGTCTTTCATCATCACCCACTGTATTAAAAGTCAAAGCTAAAAGGCAAACGGCACGAAAAAAGCGCATTCACGGCGGCCGAGGTAGAACCGTAGGTGAGGGCAGTCGTCGTGACGATCCCAAGCCGAAAATGGCACTTCTCGGGCGGCGATGTGAGAACCGGACAAGACAGTGGGCCGCTGCGTGAGTGAGTCCGGTCGGAAAACGGCTTTCGAAAACGGCGGTGGCACACTGCTCTTCATATCTGTTGTCTGTGTGTGCTGAGTGCTCTTCCTTAGTTCAAAAATACTGCGCGCACTCTGAAAATGAGAGCGCCACTGCCACCTACTGAGTGGATGTGCAAGTACACTTTGTTCCAGTACGGCAAAAAAAAAAAAAAAAAACATGTTCCCCGAGGTCACATGCGCCCCCCCGGCATTGCTCTGCGCCCCCGGGGGCGCGCCCCACTATTTGAGAAGTACTGGTTTAACCCAAAAAGGGCTAACGGGAGAGGCCGAAGCTTATTAAATCCCGCCCCCAGTATACCATAGGACGCAAATTATCGAATAACAATTTTGACATTTCAGATTGTGTGATGATTACAAGGTTTTATTTTATTTTATTTTATTTTTAAAGGAGCTTATAAAATTAAAAAGAGTCCTCCAAAATAATGTACATTTTCCTCCAGTCAAATAATGTGTACAGAAAGCACTAAAGACTCACCAAGACAACTGTGACCATAGTGCACCATGAAGTCAGCTCCCAATGCACGGGCTGTGAAGTCATCCAGGCAGCATGCCCCGTATGTTACGTCCCCCATCACGATGGTGTCCGCATCTGTGAACCTGCCGCACATGCACAAATGAACACTAATGCAGGCCAAGCAGAAATTATGCACCCTCCTGTTACCTGCCAACCATCACGAGAATCAATCCTCACAGCTTGTGATAAGGACAGAGCTGAATAAGATCAATCGCAATTCACTTAAGAGTGGACAGAAATGTCCAAATAGTATGTGACATAAATCAATGACTGAGTCACAGCATATCAGCGAGCTTTTTCGAGATGGTGAGGGCATGTGTAGGGAACAAGATGTCTGCTGGTTCGACATGTCCACAAAGCCACATCAAGACAGGCACATCTGGATAGTCTTGCAATTTCATTCAGTTAACATTATGCTCATTCTTTGCAGTTCCAATCAATAAAGTGCTTCCTTAAATTATTGTTTTACTTGGCTGTTACATCTTTCGTTGCCTTAACCAATGCACGTGCATCTAAATAAGTTACAGAGCTTGACGCAGTAATCAATTAGTCAAATATTTGATCATTAGGTATTCTGGGAGTATTACTTGCTTTATTATGCTTTCAGGCATTGAAGGCAATAGGAAAAGATTCAAGTGAAACAGAGCGCTGTTGAACCAGTCAAGTGAAAAATATAAACTGGTGCCATCTTGAAGTTATTTATTTTTATGCTAAATATGTATTTGACAAACAAAATATTAACACGCGTACCATGTTTTGACCAGTGATGGAACATTGTATGGCAAATTAAAAATGTGTGTGCTTAGTTCAACCATTAAAGGGAAGAAATGCATTTCCCGGATATGTGTAAAAAGCCAATCGATTAAGTTAAGAGTCGTCACCAACATTGAGGAACTTTTAATACATAATTCTCTTAAGAACCTAAAATTATTGCTTAAAGCATTTCTTGCCTGTAAAGCTTATTAAGGTTTATCATAGTATGAATTTTGACAATTTTATCTTCTCTAATTGAGGTTCTCCCGTATTGATCAAGCAAGAAAATGAGGTGTACGATACACTTGTCGTTTTACAACACATTTAATTTGTTTAATAAAGGTGAGCAAAGGTGAGTTTGTATTGAGCACTATTACATTCAGCAGGAAAGAAAATAATTCAGACGGCATGCTTTATAGTGTGTGTGAAACATGTGGGCCTTATCTGATAGAACAAAAAACATGATGTGGTTCTAAATGTACCTAAGGACCTATATCTGTTAAGAGCAAATAGCCCATCACTACAGGAAAAACAATAGCTTTTTTCATTGCTTTTTATAGGTATATAAAATGTTATGCCAAAACGTAAAGATTAAGTATAATGAATCAAGTCTGAGAGGAAACGGTAGGTGAGAGCCAGCCAGCCTGAGGCCTTGTTAAGGAGGTAGATGAGGGGGTGGTTGTAAATGGAGCTAGTTGCCTGGTATTTGCGTCTTTATTCTGACAGAATCAGGTAAAAGAGCGGGCGTAGAAGAGAGATGAGACAAGGGGGCTTAGGGAAAGTAGGCACGCGATAAACAGACGGGGCTGCACAGTGCACTTTGAGCAATCTGTATAGATACCGACAGACTGTTGATAATAAGCCTCCTGCTGCCCAATGTTTCACACCTGCATCCACTCGCCGTGTTTGTCCTAGGTTCTGTTCCTCGCAAGGGGTTTCAGTAAAGGTTTCTATTTCGCTTTCACCCTCTCATTCTCTTAGACGTAATCTGATTTGCAGCCTCTTGGGGATCCTTCTCATCATCAGTTTTCGCTACCTATTTTCAGTGTACCGTCTTCTCCTAATGGCTACTCTCAAGTCAAAGGCAGGGCAGCTGGGCCCTGCAATCCCCCCCCCCCCCCCCCCCCCCCCACACACACACACACACCGACTCAACAGAAGATAAATATTTGCCTTCAAAATTGGAATCACTTACCCTCTCTATTGTTGTGATTGTGTCTATTTTGTGTGCATCACGCCTACTGCAGGGGATAATTACAATCACCAAACCTTTTCATTCTCTTCCTTCTATTGTTCTGACATCAGACTGTTGGCGTATGCCAGCACAATAAAGTACTAAAACAGCTGCTGTCTATTTATCAGACACATTTACTTTTCTTCCTTGAAGTAACTCTAAACGCTTGAACAATTTCTAATTTACCCTTTAATGACACTGCTTCTGGAGCAACTGAGTTCAATAACTTGCTCAACAACACTCCGAGAGTTTTTATTTAACTTTACCTTTAACCTACAGGTTAGAAGATAAGCACTCTACCTCCTGAGCAATGCGACCTGCAGTGCATCCTTCATTTTTGTTTTTAAAGTCGGAATAAGTAAGTAAAGTAAAACACTAATATTAAAGTATAATAGATACCACCATTTGAATTTCTCACTACTTGTGGAAATACAGTTTGGTATCTATTTAAAAATTGAACATGTATCAGTAAGCCACTGCAGAGCTTGCAGAATAATGCACAAGCATCCAGTGGTGCAGGGAAGCATTGGATCTTATCAGTCATTTATCTGCCAGATATCCCGTTCTCATATTTTTTCAGCTGACGCTGAATATCATGGTACAATAGTGACTGTACTAAACTAGCAGGGTAATAAGCACTATGAATTCGATTAAGATCCTGATACAAGACATTCGGTGCTACTCGGACATGGCAGGTAATTACTGAACCACGCACAGTCCTGCACCCCTATGGGCGAGGAGATAGAGTGAAAGACAGTGTAAGATGGAATGGAAAGTGCATCGATGTTAATCAGATCCCTTTCAAAATGTGTCTCACGCAGGAAATACTCCACGGCAATTTTTCAATGTATAAGAAATAAATTTGAGGAAAATGTCATAATCTTTTTCTTATCTCCGGTGTCAGACGCTTTAGAGTTTTATGTAGGGTTTTACTCATCGCCGAGCCAACTGAAATGTCATTAAGATCTAATTAAGATGTCAGAGAAGCTTGTGAACTACATAACAACTCTTCCTAATTAGGTCTTCAGTGTAAGTCTCAATATGGATGAGAAACTACCAAATGATTTGAATCTTTGTAATAAACTCCACTGCCACAAAACAAGTCGGGAGCAAGACCAGTGTATTCCATGGATGCACATGCATTTCCATGCATAAAGATTCAAGTGTGAGTAAACTGAACCACCTCAGTACAGAAATTGATAGTGACCAAAATAGCTTGTGGGACTAAATTAAATCACGGGTGGAAGCAGATGCATTAAAAGCAAGCGTGAACTTTTTGGCACCATGAACCATACTCCATGGAGATGGCACAGTAAGCAAAAAAGAAAATTGTTTTAAACACTTGTGATCAGCCCATGGACACCTCCACTACTCTTTAAAGACACTTAACACTTGGCAATGCAACATTAGGCACAAATACCTTCCTTACTATTTCATTTACTGAAGAGCTGTATTCACAATTCTGTCTTTAGAAAGATACCTACAGTAGCAGTCAGTTGTTTAGAACCCAGCCAAAGCAATGCTGAGTTGTGATGTATTTGTATTTCTTTGTCCATCTGTTATTCAGGAATGTAAATTACCATTTCAAGAATATCAAGCTTGCATTTTTACTAATGCATTAGCGGTGACATTTTCATTCAGTGTCAACTGAAAGATGAAAATTCCTTCATGTTTGTGTGAAGAAATTAGGGAAAACGTGCTTTGTTGGTAACCCAAATCTAACCTTTGCAGACAAATACTAAAAACATCTAACATCTTTGTGACAGTGTAAAAAAAAAAAAAACATTTTGGGCAGAATTATTGAAACAGCTCTTGTTAGTGGGCTCACTTAACCAGAAATCAATGCAACACACTAGACTCATTCTAATTTGGATTGTAATGCTGCCACATTATTAGAATGACCTTTGAAGTAATGCAGATATATAAATCCTGTCAGAACAACCCCATGTTTTCGCAGCAGCAACATATTTGTTCAGCACACAAGCAAATGAGTCAAAGTCACTTATGTTGGCTTAGCATATTCTCCCAGTGGATGAGCAACTCTCCTTCGGGGCTCCACTGTAACTCCAAATCAATGCAAATAGTAGTAGGATGCCAAATGTTTGAAATATTGGAAATCAATTCAGCTTTTCACTCACAACATGCTGGGATGGACGCCACCGTAAATTAACCAGATGGTTCAATCTCCTGCAGCGACAAATCAACCATTTATTGTATGCATCCAGTGTAATTACACTGTAAAAAGGCGTAATTTTGCAATTTTCTGCAAGAATATATACTACTTTGTTAGATAAAAAACATTTGCATTTGGAGCTTTGAGTATAAATGATGATACATTTTGAGTTGTTGAACAATAATTATTAGAAAACCATTCAATAATTGCCAATTATGTGCTACAGAGTCAAATGAAGAAAACACTCAATCAGCTAGAGTCAATCATGAAGATAAATAACTTTATTACCATGCCAAGGGAACATGTTTTAGACACTAATGAATTTCTTGGCTGCCATTGACGGCGCTAGACGTCCGATCCATTTTGACTTAGAGCCTGGCAATAATCAGTTTCAGTTTATTCGCACATCGTCAAATACAGTACGTGATCATACGCTAGCAGTTCACAAGTTAAGATGGACGAATAGGACACTCCAAAGAAGCTATTCAAAGCTTTT
Organism: Corythoichthys intestinalis; assembly: GCF_030265065.1. Classification (NCBI taxonomy): domain Eukaryota; kingdom Metazoa; phylum Chordata; class Actinopteri; order Syngnathiformes; family Syngnathidae; genus Corythoichthys; species Corythoichthys intestinalis. The sequence goes on from NC_080400.1 coordinate 30,994,139, forward strand.
AGCAGGGGCCCAAATATCCCCATCAATCATAATGAATTGGACGTATAGAACTGCCAATGACATTGAAAGATGAGTTTTCACAGCCAGTCCACCCAGATTAGATGAATTGGACATCTGTCGTTTTCAATGGCAGGGAATAAATTAAAAACCAGACTTATGATTTGAACTTACTGGCTGCCACTGACAGCGATAAACGTCCAAGTTGGAGGGGCGACAATGAATGATCATGTTTTAGTGCAGTCTATTGGTGTCAATGGCAGCCAATGAGTTAATTTCACAAAGCATTCTAAAGTAGACTGAGATACTAATTTTGCAATGCTCTATGAAAATGTGAATAATTTGAGTTACTCTGAGACTTGTTCTCCATGGCAGCAAAGTGACAAGCAGGTCAGTGAGGTGGGAAAAGGTGCAGCAGCACTGCTAACAGCTCAAATAAGCAGGTGTGGGAATTTGCATACCAGGTCAATGGGACACCATCCCCCTTGGCTAATCTTTTATTCAATTACATTTCAGGTATCAGCAACCATCTACTTGCTCTACTTTATGTCCCTGAGTGAGCTTTTGGCAGCGGACCTCAGCAGAGGAGAATATGTTTATTTTGACATTGCACTTCATTTCCGTAATGTTTGCCATTCGGCAGCAGTTGCTTCTGTTTTGAAGGGCATGCGTCGCACACTACCTGTAGGTAAGCGAGAGACTTCCCCCTCTGGTTGGTTGATTGCTGTTAGTAGACAGAAATTATTCCGCAAGCCCTTCTCCTACTGGATGCCCCTTTGGACATCATCTCAGGTGAACACTTTCTAACTCGAGTGTGTCGCAGCAAACACCCACCTGGCTACCTTCTATACTCATAGTACAAGCACAAAGACAAACAACACAAACACTTAAAAACACAGCAAAATGCTACATTTTGCTTATCCTCGCATAACATATCCAGAAAAGCAACAAGTCACATTTGCATCCACACCGAATGAGACTTTATTGTTTACACTGCTTAAGAAACTGTGACAAGGGTCCATATCACGTCCCTCACTTGTTGGCACCATCCTCACATACTGTGATTCAATTTGACATTCAATAACACAAAGTCCCATATACTGTACAAAGTTTAGTCATGCCATTATAGCAGCTTCTCTTGGTATCGTGAGCCTATTGCATTCAAGGGACACTTATTGCATTATTAAGCATTAGAGTGTGATCTACACACTTAGATGAGCGCTGGTGACACGGAAAGAGGGCGGGATGGTTGAGGAGAGCAGCAATGTTGTATTTGTTAAAGGGGATATTGCATCTTATTCAGGCATATAGTATCATTTTAAAGCACATTTAAGTAACAATTTTACCTTGAGTTGATTTGTGAAAGCTGTATATTCATATGCACGACTTAATAGAAAATTCTCAAAACATAGCATAATGACTGTCTTAAACAGCTGGAAATGGGATTCGTCTCATTAAGAGCCCCCTTTATTACGTCATCTTCCAAACGTACACATCAGACTTTTCATTTTTGAAGCTGTGTTTTGAGCAAATTAGAGAAAGTTCCATTTTAAAATAGTGTTTTTGTAAAATGGCAACACAAAATATAGTCCATCAGTTAGCGCTAAACCTCTGTGGTTGAAAAACAAAAAAAAAAAAAACAGTCCAAATACAAGGGTACAATATAATCCAAAAACATATAAACCTGATGGCAATATGTGCTAGGTTACAGTATTCCTTTTTCCAAACAAAGTCTGACCATTTTTGATAAAATGCGTGAACCTTTGAAAGTGTGAAAAGAGGGCACCTTTTTTTGCTCCAAATATCTATTTCCTCTTCAACATTTTGAAAACCAGTTGATTAAAACCATGCAGCTGTGTGCATTGTGCTTTGACTTATGACCCAGAGTGCACATTTTTTTGGGTCGTTCCCGATGATTGCAGAGCAGTTTTGTTGATATTGGCGTTATTTGTTTCAGTAGTGAGTAATCTAATTAATTTTTTTACCCATCTTGCAATGCTGTTACTGAGGATGTGAAGGGTCGCGTAACAACAATTTGGTTGAATGAAGCGCGGGTTGTCGACAGTTGATTTTTGTCACATATTAGCTGCCTCCTACCTGGAGAGACCAGACCGGGAGGGGGGAAGAGGGTGGTGACGGCCTTACAAACGCGATGGTGATTGGCTAGGTGGGCGGCTCACGCCCTGCTTGACTGCACGCTCTGGCAAACATAACAAGACAGCTATAATGGTGACACGCCAAGGAATTTCGAAGGTAGCGTTCTCAAACTTGAATTATTTTCAATCTTCAATATTGTTACTTTACGGAAAATTTAAGGATAGTGTTCTGCTTATTGTGCAGTAGGCCTAACATACAGCTTGAAAGATTTGTACTGGGTAATGGTCAGTTTACAATTGTGTTGTCTTAACAGACCAATATATTTGATCCAAATAAATACCTAATGTTCTAAAACACTGTGTATCGTGTTTTTTTCTCCAATCAGTTAATATCAACATCTTTGATGTGAAAGATTAAAGAATTTATAATGCAATAACGTGTAGAACATGAAAAGTAACGTCAGTTACTTTGCTGTGTAACAAATAATTGCGATTGCTACTTGCAGAAAACCATTTGGATGTGTTTTTTAACGGAAGACCACATAAGCAGAACTTGATTAAAATTACTGAAAAATTACTCTCTTCTACTGTATTTTATTACCATCCTTTAGTGACACTACCCATTTTAGAGAGTGAATATTTAAATATGTAAAATGTGAAACACATCTCACAGCAGTCACTAAACATCTGCCAGGAATATTTGCACAGTGAGAGCTTGCAAAGCAGCTACTGTAAATTGAAGCTTAGACAGATGTTTTTGGTAATGCCATTTGATAATCTCTTAACAGCCCTCCCCGCCCCAAAACAAGATCATTACAGCCATTTTTGTAAGTGTATGCTATTTGCCGTAGCATTTGTCCAGCAGGCTAAACCAGGGGTTTCAACATAGGGCCCCAAATTTGACAGCGAAAGATCCTAAAAGACTGCTAAATAAAATGAGGGAGCATTAAAGCGTTATTAGAACTACACAAACATTTCTTAACAGCGTGAAAGCTGAGGGAAGAACCTAAGAGATTTAAGAATTTGGAAGAGCAACCAAAATAGTGAAATTCCATGAATAGAGCAAAATAGCATTTAAAATACTAGGAAGTAAATAGGGCTGCAAATATCGATCATTTTTGTTATCGATTAATTGGATAAATGTCACTTTTTTCAATTACCTTCACAATTTAAATTGACATTATTTTAGGCATGTTGTAAGTAACAATGAAAGCAAAATGGATGACTATTTCCTTCAAAAATAATATTACTGGCTCCTGACTTAACTGTAGTCTACAACTGTACTTTTTTAAGTACATAAAAATGGTTAAAGTTTTAATAATCGTTCTGATAAAACAAAAATAATTTCTCAGTACACAAATAAGAAAAAAGTCCTGTTCATTTAAATAAAATTTAAAAATGCTGCTGATTGACTTTTTTTTTCTTGTGTGCAAAGCGCTGATAGAAATTATGTCAACGATTCATTTATTTTCTTTAAACAAACTAAAAAAAGTTCTCTTTATCAAACAGTTGTTTATAAATACAATCCAAATCCAATTTCAAACCACATTCTCTTGTATGACAATTTTCAGTTTGAATGGGAGTTTGTGTTGAAAAGAGACTAAGCTGTCATATGAATTTTTCAGTTTGAATGGGAGTTTGTGTTGAAAAGAGACTCTAAGCTGTCATATGAATGGGTTTATGTGTGTGGTTCCTTTATAAAAAGAAATGAGACAACTTTACTAACTAAGAATAACTCAAGTGCTAATATGCTTCTCCAAAACACAATACGAATGGAGACTTAAGACACTGATCATCATAATCGCTGACTAGCTTGGCGCGCCGTGCTAAGTAGTAACATATCAACAAAGAATATAAACAATACAATTGGCTTCATTTACTTTCCTTTGACGGAGGCACACTGAATCTAACACAAAAAACAATCTAACTACTGACAGTTTTTAATATTACTGATTCAGCAACCTAACCTGAATGTAACAGTGAACTCTCTTGCTCTAATCACTGGTCCGCGCAGCCTCACAACACACATACAAGGACCCAAATGGGATTGCTCATATCTGCCTGCAAAAATCAATTATCAAATCTGTTAGCAACTAATTTATTAATCGATTTTAATCACTTAAATTGATTCGTTGTTGCAGCCTTAGAAGTAAATATTACAATACATATACAGTAGTTCGTATTACTTGATCAAAAAAGGTAATGTCTATATCCTGGTACTACAATTCGCAAGATAAATAAAAACATAAAAATATTGGCAGTCATGCTCTGACATTACTGTATTTATCAGGCGCAGTGCTTATTGCTTTTTAAGTCACGCTCCCGGCTACATGAAGTATGATAAATAATAGTTATGATTATGAAAGCCCTTTTTAGTTGCAATTGATGAGGCCACATCCATCTAATTCATCTTTCGCTCATCCCCAAAGCTGATGCCCAACATCTGTCACTCTGCTAGTTCATGTCATTTTGGCTGATACTGCTTATTTTTTTCTCATTTTCTGCTACTTGTCAAATTTTTCCTTTGTTTCCCATTTTATCTGTCATTTAAAGTCTGCAAACGGCAAGTCAGATTGAATTTCCCCCTAATTTTTAGCAGTATGCTGCCGCTTTTCTTCTACCTTCTTCACACAATCAGATGCGTACTAGTTGAAACAATGAATTGCATCCCTGTAGAATAAAAATAGTTATGTTATACTTTTCGATGTAAACTCGTCCTGCATGTGCGTTGTCAGCGCAACCGGGGTGATAAGATGTTTTAGAAGCATATGCTTAAGTCTGATACTGTACATTTCACTGGCCATGCTAATCATATATCCATGATTACACAGAAATTGGGATGGCTCTATCCAAACCAAAGTGATCACGGCCAAGCAATAGTGTAGAAGGTGGGAGCGAGAGGAAAAAGATGCTGTACAACTTTCAGCACTGAGCACGACTTATCGCTCACTGTTGAGAAGAGGGTAAAATGTGTTACATCATTGCTTCATAAATGGGAAATCAATCTTCTAACCAAGATGCCATCTTCCCTAGCAGAATGAGATACAGTGGCTTTTACCCATGCCCACTCACTACTATTGCTGCTTCTTATTTGGAAGCCATGGGACAGACTTTAAGAATTAACAAACACAAATATCGCATTTTTTGCATGGCCTTGTCCAACTTAAACAACACATGTATCTGTAGATGAATCTACAGTGAGCCTTCGTTTTTCGCTGTTAATGGGGACACTCCCCCCGCGATAATCGAAATCTGCGAAGTACAGGCGGAGCTTATTTACATTAAGAAAAAAAATATATGGCGGAAAACACTCAGGTGACTTGAAGTTCAGCTCTGAGACCCCCAATTTAGCCAACTTTCAAAATTGTCCGATATGCATGTGTGATACATCATTGGAAAGCTTAAAATTTCAACTTTCTGGGGGAAGAAAAATTTTGAGCTGGAGGGCATTTAAAAAAAAAAAAACATTTAAACAGAAAAACCCTATCTGGAGGTGAGAGCACGCGAGAACAGAATTACAGACGCCATGACTTTAACAAGATATTATCGCGTACCTACTTTGTTTCGATCCAAAAACTCCATGTAGCATGTATCACTGAGTGTCAAGACACAGCTGTGAATGGCCACAGCTGGATTTTTTGTGGATTTTATGGGTGAAACATGGTCATATAACAAGGGTCGCGATGCAGCAATCACAGACATCAAGGAGCGGTCGAGATTTTCTTTTTCATATATTTATCCTTTTAAACGTTTTTTTTTCTTCAACTTTTTTAGTTTGGATCAATTATTTATCATCTAACATATCGGAGAAAATGCGACAGTAACAAAAAAAAAATAGAATTAAGCGCTAGTTATGAGGTCGATATTCGTGACTTTTTTACATACGCCATTTTTGTCACTGTGACATAATTTGTTTAAAACTTTAAAATATGTGAGTGAATAATTTTTTAAAGTTTTTTTTTTTTCTAAACGAAATATGGGACACCAATGAATGATTCTAAGCTAAAAACGACAGACATTTTGAATAATAAATATGATTAATTACCTTTGTTTTATGGCTGGTTTGAAACAAAAGCGGTTGCGCGACGTCTGTAAACGGGGGTTCTCAGGGTAAAATGGACAAATAAAAACTAGTTTGGGGGCTTAATGTGCCATGAATCTGCTATGGCAGCATATAGAGATATTGTTCGATCAAACACAACAGTTGTTTTGGCTTAAAATACTGCAGTTTCTTTGAAAGAGAAGTGCAAGAGCAGAAACTGCTTTTTCAGTCTTGTCTGTGTTTTCCGCCATATACACACGTATATTTTGGTGTGTTCAATGTATTTATTCAGATTTAGCATTGGAAAGAGAGACATACAGTAGTGTGAAAAAATTAGGACACCCCATGAAATTTTCAGTTCTTTATTAACAAAGGTTCACATATCAATGTCCGATTTTGTTTTTCTTTATCTCTGGAAAAGACCGGGCATGAAAATGGGTCAGCAGTTAAAAAGGTGAGAAGGGTGTGGAGGAAATATGTTCCGCTAGGGCTGTCCCAAACAACAAATTTTTCTCCCGATTAGTCAGCAGACTATTTTTACAATTAGTCGACTAATAATTTTTAATTTAATAATAAAGCAATAAAATAGCAATAGCAATAACATTTTTGTTGACGCTTATTAATTCACAGAAACATTTTGGAACACTTAAATTCTTTATTAAAGTACATATAAACATGTAAATAACAATAATCAATCACACATAAACAATGAGGTGAAATGTTGATATCATTTACTAGTGCAAAAGAATGCAATGCAAACAGATTCAGAACACAGAATTCGCCTTTCCAACATTATTCAAAACAATTAAAAGAAATATAAAGTACTGTGCAAAAGTTTTAGGCAGGACACCTGCCTAAAACTTTTGCACAGTACTGTATACATTTTTTTTTTAATTATTAAATTTATTAGGATCATGGAAGCTTCCACTTGGGGAAAATATATACATACAGTATATCCTGTATATACATAATGTAATAAAAATATACAATACTGTGCAAAAGTTTTAGGCAGGTGTCCTGCCTAAAACTTTTGCACAGTACTGTATATCTAGCATTATTATTATAGTATACTACTATATAAAATAGTATTATAAGAATTATAATACTATTCAATCATATTTTTCAAAAAGGGTGTCATTTTAAAGTTATTCTTAGTATAAAATCTGAATTCTGTAGTACTATTGTATTTACATACAGAATTATAGTATTAATTCTGAAGTATGGGCGATTAACTCCAGAAGATCATTATTTATATGAACGTGGCATGCTTTTATTTTGATGTGTTCACCGGAAGTACGTTCGCTAAACCGCTAACAGCTTCACACTCCACAAAAAAGTGCTTATCGTCATTGCTTGTGGTGTCATTCAGATTTTTTTTTTCTGTGGTGTTACTCAGATTTTTTTTCTTTCATTTTTTCGTTTGCAAATGCTGTTAACCAGCGATATTTATTGTTTGAAGTGTCACCTTTTAAACGCAAGTTTGCCAAAAGACTACCAATGTTTTTATAGCAGGCTAAAGTAAGTTGTCTTTTTCCCCATTGGTCTCAGTGTAGCAATGCTAACGTTTACAGTGTTTAATATGGATGTGTTTCCTTATTTTGTATGTGTGAACTGTAATTCTACGGCGTGTTGTTGACCCATAAAGATCTGGACACAACAACTGGAGTCTCATATGTCATCTACACGCACGCACAAATGTATCCACGCACGCAGTGATAAAATGCAGCCGTGAAAATTACCGCCCTCATTTTTATTTACCTTGCCATAAATGGACTCATTGCATATCGCGACATGCTTAGCAACTTCAATAAAACATGTTGTTAGTTAGTTAGTTAGTTAGTTAGTTAGTTAGTTAGTTAGTTAGTTAGTTAGTTAGTTAGTTAGTTAGTTAGTTAGTTAGTTAGTTAGTTAGTTAGTTAGTTAGTTAGTTAGTTAGATGGACTTACGACCCCCCCCTAAAAATTTCCTCCTCGGATCTACACAATTCACGTAGGTCACCCTTTTTGACTTCAAAATGGCGAATTTCGCCAAAAGTTGAGTGATTTTCATGCTTGGAAGAAAGTGATTTAATTGCAGGTAAACAACAAAAATTAACATTGTTTTATTCATTAAAGAATTAATCGTGGATTCTATGACGGTAAGCTGGCCAGGTCCTGCTGTAGCAAAGCATCCCCAAACTATGAAACTTCCACCTCCATGCTTCACAGTTGGTATGAGGTTCTTTTCCTGGAATGCTGTATTGGGTTTATGCCAAACATGTCCTCTGTTCTGGTGTCCAAATAATTCAATTCTAGATTCATCGGTACAAAGAACATAATTCTGGAAGTCCTGGTCTTTGTCTACATTCACTCTGGCAAACTTCAGTCTGGCCTTCATGTTCTTTTTGGAGAGCAAAGTTTTCCTCCTTGCACACCTCCCATGAAGGTTAAACTTGTGAAGTTTCTTTCTGAATGTAGAGGCATGCACTTTGCATCAACAGTAGCAAGAGCCTTCTGTAGGTCCCGTGATAAAATTTTAAGGTTTTTGGAGACTTCTTTTAGCATCTTGTGGTCTGCTCTCGGGGTGAACTTGCTTGGACGGCCAGACCTGGGCATGTTGGCAGTTGTTTTGAATGTCCTCCACTTCTATACTAATTTCCGGACAGTGGAATGGCTTATTTTATATTCTTTTGAAATCCATTTCCAGACTCATATAAGCATTTACAATCTTCTTTCTGAAGGCCTCAGACAGCTCCCTCGATCTCACCATGGTGTTTTCTCTCACTTCAACAGTCAGGGGCACACCAAACTAAATGTGAGATTTAAATAAGGCAAGCCTGCTTTAAAACACTGGGTAATGATCTTCTAATCATGTGCATCTGATGTGATACCCCTGTGTGTGATTTCAGCCATTTTAAGTGGGATTGAATGTGGGAGTGTCCTAATGTATTCCTCAACAGAAATTGCATTTATTTAAAATTACATTTTACAGAAAGTTATTAATAATAATAATAATAATTCCATTACTGTAATCTCTCAAGATTGATAAAATTAATATTAAATATCCATATGACCAAATATGTTAGAAAACACACAAGCTTCCATAGGGTGTCCTAAATTTTTCACATGACTGTATAAGACGTGGTTTTTACCTTTTTTTCCCCAAAGTATAATTCTTTATTAAATGCTTAATTGAGGGAGCCCTCTCAAATCCACTCACGCTGCTTAGAACAGCACAAAACACACAATCGCTAGAGTTTAACAGGCTAAACGACTCGGCGCCTTTGAAAGATAGCGCTCCAAAGCTTATCTGGCAAGATCAAAGCAGCCCCGTTGTGTCTCATCACTTTAACAAGCTGCAGCTGCCTGCTGAGCAAGAAAAGCAGCAGGAGGGAGAGTCACAGAGTCGGGACATCTCTATAATGTACTGTATTTAGAGCTGAAACGAATACTCGAGTAATTCGAGTTTAAAAACTAATCTGAGTAATTTTATTTGCCTTGAGGAATGGTCAATTTTGCCAGCTCTTAGAATCACATTTTGCCTGGACTATGTTGACGACTATGGACAACGCGCCGACGTCACGTACATACAGGAAGAAAACAGCGGTAGCGGATATATTCGATTTCAATCATGCATGGATATAGAGATAACGCAAAGAAGCCGACGAAAGCCAGGAGACATGCACCAAGAAAAGGCAGAAAATGTCAAAAGTGTGGGAGCATTTCAAGCTGGAGACCAAGGCGAACACTTTTTCATGAATTCACTGTAATACACCGCTTGCATAACAAAACCCCCACCTGGCCCCGGCTACCCGCGGTCCCGCCAACACTTTCACACACTCGGCTGGACCCTATGACCGATGACAGTCCCTGAAACCCCGATCGGGCACCACAGCGCGACCCCCCCAACCTAGCCCCCGCTCCACCGACGGCAGCGCGATACTCGGGATACAAGGTAAAATGAAGTTAACGTAGCGCTATTAAATAAGATTAACGTTACTTTACCTTACTAACATAATGTTAGCCCTGCAAAGGGCTAAGGAGTACTGTCAATGCGTGGCTAATGTTCCTTTCATATAGGCTTTATTTAATCTATGAAAAAAACACAGCGTTGAGGGTGTAAAATAAAAAATAAATAAATGTCAGTTACAAGAAGTAGTATGGTGTGATCAATGTTACCGGAGGGAAAAAATATCTTATTTTTTACTTTATTTTATTAATATCACGGGTAGACAATAAGGGAAATTAGCCACTGGCCATGGTCAACGCATCAGTTATTGATCCCTGTAATCACTAAAAAGAACAATTTGCTTAAATAACATATATTTTTAGGTAGATTTCATGAAAAGTGCAGCAATACGATGCAAAAACATGAATCTAGTGAAAATAATACTATGAATTCCATAATCACATCCATAATCATTTCATAATCACTGCAGTATAGCCAACATTTTTTGTCGGGAGCTCCAGGGCGAGGCGGGCCCGCGGGAAAGCTCCACACCTCGACGAAGCTTTCTTGTCTTCCCCTTACCGCCCCCTGGAAGTCTCCCCCGGCTCGGTTGTTGCGGCAACAATTTAGAAGTCAAAGAGATGACTAAGGCAATTATGGCTAACGGTTTTCAAGCTAGACCGCCATTATGATGTGATTATTTTCTCTGTAGTTACGGGAATGAATTATTACGTTATGTTAGGGCATGTCGTGATAACAGATTTTAGTAGATATATTAGATATATTATCTCATGAATTATTGCCGATATGTGATATTATTGTTATTTTTGTAACCAATTCAACCACAATACATCCTAATAAATCACCCATTCAAATGCAATAAGTATTCGTAAAAAAAAAAATATATATATATATACTGTATGTATTAAAAAATTTCCATGGGCTCACCACCTGTTGGAGGGGGCAAGGGGGTCGGCTATATAGGGATTGGGCGGCAGCCAAAGGCCGGGGCCTTGGCGGTCCGACCCCCAGCTACAGAAGCTTACTCCTGGGACATGAAATGTCACTCCCTGGCAGGGAAGGAGCCCAAGCTGGTTTGTGAGGCAGAGAAGTTCCGACTAGATATAGTCGACTCACCTCCACACACAGTTTGGGTTCTGGTACCAATCCTCTCGAGAGGGGTTGTACTCTCTTCCACTCTGGAGTTGCCCAAAGTGAGAGGCGCAGAGCAGATGTGTGCATACTTATTGCCCCCTGGCTCGGCACCTATACATTGGGGTTTATCCCAGTAGACGAGAGGGTAGCCTTCCTCCGCCCTCGGGCGGGCGGATGGGTCCTGACGGTTTTTTGTGCTTACGCACCAAACAGCAGTTCAGTGTACCCACACTTTTTGAAGTCCTTGGAGGATGTACTGGAGAGTGCTCCCTCTGGGGACATCCTCGTTCTGCTGGGGGATTCAAACACTTACAGTGGGGAGAACAAGTATTTGATACACTGTCAATGGGTTTTCCCATAGGCAGTGTATCAAATACTTGTTCTCCCCACTGTACGTGGGCAATGACAGTGAGACCTGGAGGGGCATGATGTGGAGGAACATCCCCTCCGATCAGAACCTGAGCGGCGTTCTGTTATTGAACTTCTGTGCTCATCACGAAATTATCCATAACAAACACCACGGTCAAACATAGGGGTGTTCATATGTGCACTTGGCACCAGGACACCCAAGGCCACAGCCAGATGATCGTTTTTGTTGTCGTATCATCAGATTTACGGCCGCATGTTTTGGACACTCAGGTGATGAGTGGGGCGGAACTGTCAAATGATCACTACCTGTTGGTGTGTTGGCTCCAATGGCGGGGCAAGATGCTGGCCCAAAACGTATTGTAAGATTCTGCTGGGAACGTATGGCAGATTTCCCTGTCAGAAAGAGCTTCAACACCCACCTCCGGCAGAACTTCTCTCTTGTCCTGGGGTAGGTGGGAGACTGAGTCTAAGTGGACCATGTTCCGCACCTACATTGTTGAGGCAGCCAATCGGAGCTGTGGCCGTAAGGTGGTTGGTGCCTGTCGTTGCGGCAATCCCCTAACCCACTGGTGTGCCATCAAGCTGAAAAAGGAGGCCTAACGGGCCTTTTTGGCCTGTGGGACTCCGGAGGCAGCTGACAGGTACCAGCTGGCCAAGCCAACTGCAGTGTGGGCAGTCGCCGAGGCAAAAACTCGGACATGGGAGGAGTTTGGCGAGGCCATGGAAATCGACTTCCAGACGACTTCGAAGAAATTCTGGTCCACCATCCAGCGTCTCCCGAGAGGAAAGCAGTGCACCATTAACATGGAGATGGTTTACTGTTGAACTTGACTCGGGAGGTCGTGAGTTGGTGGGCAGAATACTGCGAAGACCTCCTCAATTACACCGAAAGAACAAGATTGCAGATACAAGCGGCCGAAATGGTTTTCCTTCGCCGGGTGTCCGGGCTCTCCCTTAGAGATTGGGTGAGAAGCTCGGTCATCCTGGGGGACTCGGTGTCGAGCCGCTATTCCTCCGCATTGAAAGGAGGCAGTTGAGGTGGCTCGGACATCTGGTTCGGATGCCTGCTGAACGCCTCCCTGGGGACGACCCAGGACATGCTGTCTGACTATGACTATGTCTCTCGGCTGGCCTGGGAACGCCTAGGGATCCTGCCGGAGATGGTTGAAGTGGCTGGGGAAAGGGAAGACTGGGCTTCCCTGCTAAAGCTGCGGCCCCCGCGACCCGACCCAGCGGTAGATGATGAATGGATGGATGGATATTAAAAATAATATATCTTTAAATAAAACACACACAAACACAATGCATAACAAGTTATTTGAAAGCTAGCTAAGTGCAGAATATGAAATAGGTGAGAAACCCAATGCCATTTTTGTTCTCTGCCAATTAGAGCTCATCAAAGGTGTTGAGAGTATTTGATCCAAAATGACTGTCATATTGTCCTGCAAAGTGCGCATGTTAGCAAATTTGAAGCCATATTAGTCATTGCCAATCAAGTTTTACATAACGGGTGTCATTTTAAAGCTATTCTTCAAGTACAACTTGAAGTATGTGAGATTAACTCCAGATATCCACATTTTACATGTTGAACATGAAGTGCTTGTATTTTGAAATATTCACCGGAAGTATGTTAGCTAAGCCGCTAACCGTAAGATTTACCATAGAGGAAAAAAACAAAGTGCACTTCTCTTTTCGTCGAGCAAGTGGTGTCAATAATAGATTTTTTTTTTTTTTCCCCGCATCGTTTGCAATTGTCGTAAACCCGCGAATTCGAATCAAATAGAATCGCCTTTATTGTCATTACTTCATGTTTGAAGTGTCACCTTTTACCGTGCCAGTGGTTGGAGCATTCTGGTGGTCCTAACGATTTTAAAAGTATATCTGGCCCACCGGGCCATTTATATACTTGACCACTGAATATGACGTATAATGTTTTTGGATAGTTATTTTGAGATTTAGGGTGTATGTATGGGTACTTAAAGGGTTAATTCCCACTTACGGGAAATTTGGGTTATGTCGCCAGCGTAGGTATGTAACTCGTTCGTAACCTGTGGACTATCTATATTTCTGAAAACCATCAGTCCAGTCATGATGTCACATCATCACAGGTTTGTGTCAAAACAATATGGAATTTAGAAAGCCTTCCGTAACAAAACACCAGGGAATATCAAGGAAAATGTTATTATAAGAACACTGATTGCATTCTGAATCCAGCCTTCTTTGTAGCAGTGCTGCAAGTCAGCCACGGCAACATGAGACAATGACAGGCTTGATACCTTACATCAATCAAATCTTTGAAAATATGTGCTAGTTAAAAAAATATGTACAGGTACATACTGGCACACAGACACTTGCTGTTACAATACCAACACATTTATTGTAGGCTCCGGCCATTCTCATTCCTAATGGTAGTCTTGACATTTACCCTGGGAAGCTGTACAATGTGGCTGTAGAAATGATGCAACCAGTTGTCCAGAATACAGATGGATCTATTTTGATGGTAGGAGACGACTGTGGCGAATGATGCCTGCCTGAGGAGTGTGCAGACAGTCTGTCCCTTGATTTACCGACACACATTGCCTTTGAAAGGTCTGTTACTTTGCCCATCATAGCGCCCATGTTTGGTAGCCATTGAGGCTTGGTCATGATGGAGGGAGACAAACAAAAACAGGTACAGTATGTCAACTGGACTGTGGAGACATTTGTTACGTTTTTTCCAAGTCTCCGGTCTGTAACTCAACCCAGAGACATTTGAGCATACAGTGATCTCTCGTGACTTAACGGTTCATGTTCGCGGATTCAGTACATCGTGGGCTTTTTAAAAGTATCACAAAAAAAAAAAAAGGGTAGGAGAGGTCTCAAATAAGCAAAAAAGCAAACAGGGAATCTAGCTGTGACCCAACATGGGCAAAAATGGCAAAGTTCAAGCCGTGGCTGTACCACACAAATTAAGGAGAGTGTTAAGAATTGTGCACCTATTATATTTAATAATCATAATTGTATTATTTTTACCTTAAATTGTAGTGGTGAAAAAGGTTCACTGACTATAACCTGGCATATTCCTTATCCAAAAAAGTACAAAAGAGATGGCGTATTTGCATTGAAAGAAGTATTTTTCATCTCACTGAAACAAATCCTTATATGAATTTGCATTAACAATCAGAAAAGTAACTCCCACAAAGACACTTCAGTTCGAACTGAAGTTGGATAGACTAATGTAAATTTGACATATTTAATTCTAAATGGGTAATCCATTGAATGTGTTTCAGAATATGGACCAGGTCAGCATGATGTCAAAGATGGCATCCCAGACTGATGAATGGGGAGTGCTGTGCCCTTGCTTAAGCCAACTGTTGGCCATTGCGTTGACAGGGCCCATCTCAACACTGAACTGTTAGATTTCTCTGCAATGAACAGAGAAAGACATTTGATCAACTGTACATTGTACAGAACTGTACAATGTAAGTTAGAGATGCTTGAGTGTCTTAATTTCCTTGGTCTCATTTTTTTCTTATTCCTGTGTGTCTCAGCAAAAGCCGAGGCCCTATGGAGTACAGTCTGTATCCCCAACAATCCCAGTGGTGATAAACAACAAAAAAGGACTAGATTGGTGAGAAATAAAAAACGCTCAATCAACTCTGCCGACCTGTTAAGCATAGTATGCCATTCCCAAAACTCACCAGTGAATCCAGTCTGGGATCTCCAATTAGCTCTGCTAAATATCAGATCTTTAGCTGGCAAATCTTTCTTAATTAATGGTTTTATCAGCAAAAATAACCCTGACATGATGTTCTTAACAGAAACTTGGTTAAGTCAAGATAATAGCACAAGAGTTCTGATTGAGTCAACACCCACAAACTTCAGTTTCTTACAAACTTCGATTTCTTTAGTGTGCCAAGAACCCATAAGAAAGGAGGTGGGGTTGCAAGTCTAATCAGGGACAGTTTTCAATGCACGAACATGTCATGTGGTCAGTTTGATTCCTTTGAATATATTGTCATTCAGCTAAAAAGCCCTTGCAGAGCCTGGGTAACAAGGCCACCAAAATATAATACAATGTTTTTTGATGAGTTTACCAAAATACTGTCTTCTGTCTGCATGGACTTTGATTGTGTTGTTTTAGTGGGTGACTTTAACATTCATGTTGATAATCCTGAAGAAGGATGTGCTAGAGAGCTTTGAAATATTTTGGATGCATTTGGTTTATCTCAGCATGTCGCAGTTCCAACACACAACAGAGGGCACATACTGGATTTAATAATATCCAAAGGTCTTAACATCTCTGAGGTTACAGTGAATTATGTTGCTCTTTCTGATCACTACTGCATTATGTTTAAATTGACCACCCCTGTCCATCCTCTGAAAAGGTAAACAGAGGTGATTAGGAAGTGTTACATAAATGATAACACTTGTGCATTATACAAACAGGCCTATGCATCACCATTAACCCCTACAACAGCTCCAGTGGAAGAACTCGTAAATAGTTTCAGTTCCAGCGTGATGACTGTAATTGACACTATTGCCCCAATTAAGACAAAAAACTTTGTCAAGAAAGAAGAGGTCATCCTGGAGATGAGCAGAACGCAGATGGCGAAAAAACAAACTCCAGTTTTTTTTTGTTTTGTTTTTTTTTGTTTTTGTTTTTTTTTCTATGATATCTACAAAGAGAGTCTTCGCAAATACAACCAGGAACTGAAAAATGCTAGACAGTCATATTTTTCAGAGATTATTTGTAGAAACACCACCAATACCCGTACACTATTTTCTGTTGTTGACAAACTGCCAAACCCACAAGCATCAATACCACATGAATTGGTATCTGAGGTGTCCTGTAATGATTTCGAAGCATTCTTTACACACAAAGTACTAAAGATTAGACAGACTGTGTGCAACTCCAGATTAACAATTGTTACAATAAATGCCTTCCAAAATGTCCCCCACGTCAATCTTAGACAGTTTAGCCTCTTGGACAATGCCACTTCAACAGAAATTGTGTCAAAATTAAAGCCCACAACATGCTGCCTTGACATCCTTCTTTCAAACTTTTTCAAAACTGTTTTTCATTCCGTAGCCCCAGATTATAGCCCTTCAGATTATAAACATGAGAGTTTCCACAGGCTTTAAAAACTGCAGTTATAAAACCTCTTCTAAAAAAAACCTAATCTGGATGCCTCAACCATTAGTAATTATGGACTAATATGAAATCTGACATACCTGGGGAAAATTATTGAAAGGGTTGTGTTCGAACAGATCCAGGTTTTTATGATGCAAAACAATCTTTTTAACTCATTTCAGTCAGGATTTAGGCCACAACACAGCACCGAGACCGTGTTTATCAAAGTCCTAAATGATATTCGTCGGAATACCGATGCAGGCAAATCATCTGTTCTGCTACTATTGGATCTCAGCACCACATTCGACACGGTTGAACACAAAATACTACTCAGCAGATTGGAACAGTGGGTAGGGTTTACTGACACTGTTCTTCAGTGGTTTACATCTTATTTACATGATAGGGATTTCTTTGTGTCAATCGGAAACCATTAGTCAAAACGAACCAAATTCACGTGTGGAGTCCCTCAAGGGTCAATTCTTGGACCACTCTTATTTAACATCTATATGGTTCTTGTAGCTCAGAGCATGGAACAGTATGGCATCTCCTCTCACGCCTATGCAGATGACACACAACTTTACATTTCTGTGTCCCCACATGATTATAGTCCCTTAGTCTCCCTGAGTAAATGCATTCATCAAATCAATGAATGGATGTGCCAGAATTTTCTCCAGTTGATCATTTTCAGGCCAAAAAAGGAAAGGTCAAAGATAAGCACATAAGCATAACCTTAGCACAATGTCACTTACACCTACAAATCAAGTCAGAAATCTTGGCGTAATTATTGACTCAGACCTAAAATTGGATTGCCATCTAAAGTCCGTCACTAAATCTGCTTATTACCACCCAAAAATATGGCCAGAATTAAGGGGCTTCTCACTCAACAAGAATGGAAAAACTTGGAAAAACAGCAGATTGGACTATTGCAACGATATATTTACAGGTCTTGAAGGTCAGGAAGCTGCAGCTAGTACAGAATGCTGCAGCCAGAGTCCTCACAAATACATGGAAACTGGACCACATTACACTGTTTTTGAAATTATTACACTGGCTTCCAATGAGTCAAAGGATAGACCATAAAATACTACTGCTCGTCTACAAAACACTTAATGGCCTTGGACCAAGATACATGCTGGATTTGTTATATTCCTATGAAACATCTAGACCCCTAAGGTCATCTGGAACCGGTCTCCTGTATGTTCCAAGAACAAGAACCAAGCAGGGTGAGGCAGCATTTAGTTATTATGCTCCTCACCTCCGGAACAGGTTACCTGAAGGGCTTAAGAATGCTGAAACTGTTAGCTCCTTTAAATCAGGGCTAAAAACTCTTGCACTCTTGTTTAGCACAGCATATCCATAACTATCTATATATTTCAATTCCTCGTGCTTTATCTCCATTGCTGATTTCAATTATTATTAATAGAAGTAATATTTTTTATTTTTATTTTTTTCTTATTCTATTCGTGATTAAATGTGATTTTTATATATAATTTTATTTCCTGTTTCAATTGTCTTTGTTTTTACATTCTACTGATTAAATGTGATTTCTATGATCTTCATGTGATGTAAAGCACTTTGAACTGCCTTGTGTTGAATTGTGTTGTATGAATAAATTTGCCTTGCCTTGCCTGTGTAGGTGAAGACAGACTTGAGGAAAAGGGGAACCATCTTGTAGCATGCGTCACATTGACTATAAATGGACCACCTATTACTGATTTCCCTTATTTTTGTGTGTGTGTGTGCAGGAAAATCAAGTGTTCCCAGACAGGATGCAAACTTTGCAAATAGAGCTTTGTTATGGTTCTTGGAAAAAAATAAAATGTAAAAAAAAAATCGGATTTGTCATTAAATGAAACAAATTCGCCGCGGCACAACATTATGGGGTTGTCCGACTTCAACGCAGCCCACCACCACCACAGCTTCAAAAAAGTCTAAGGGAAACCCTGTATACTTGATTATACTGTATATGACATATTCGAAAATAAACATCTAGATTTACTTTGTAGTCTTTTAGGCTGTTACAAATGAAAAAGTGGATTTGGGCCAACTCTAGTTAAAAAAGAAAGTCAATATTATTTCAGTACAATCATAAAAAGATGCCCAGCTTTTTTGTGCTACTTTATCGTTCTTTCTGCAGTTTTTGGCACTTTTACAATTCCTGGGCACTTGTATTTCACTGATGGAAAAGCATCACATTCCAAAAGGCAATAACTGTACGACAGAGAATAGGCTCAGGACTGACGAGACAAAGTACAAACCTGCCAAGACTGTAGGACGTTGTTTGTTTTAACAGTTTGTAGGCTAGCTGAGGGGGACTGAGTCAGAGTAGATGATACAGAGATGAAGATTTGTCAAAACAAATTTACCCTTAAGTCAATGTGTATTGCATCTACAATTCTTATTGAGAATGTGACTCCATCAGCTCAGACTATTATAAATTTTAGACACTATTTAAAATGAGGCTGTGCAATGCTTACAAATGGCAAATGTCTGAAATATTACATAAGAATGAAGGCCAGGGCTGTGGGACATGTCTATTATTATTTTTTAATGTAGGTCTTCTTTGATAAACTCCTAGATTTTTTTTTCCCAACAAAAAGCTGTTAACTGCTTTTTACATCACGAAGACTGGGAGATCACCACTAGTATCCCTGAAGGGATTCAATCTGAAACACCAAGCTTATTGAGCTCTACAGTAAAATGTAGTAAATAAGTCAATGACCTTAACAAATCTACTGTTTTGACCTCATCTTAAACGGTTACCAATAAATTGTGATTGAATGGCATTAAATATTGAAAATCATTTCCTATAGAAATGGAGACAAAATGAATAGAATAAACTGCAGTTTTAGATGTCCCCAAGATATATTTTGAAGTTGTGGGCGAGTGTTCAAAACTAGCGCGGCGGTATAAGTATACAGCAGGGTTCACTAAATCCGGACCTCTGAGCCACTTTTCCTGTCGTGTTTTCCATGTCTCCCTCCCTCAACACACCTGAATCAAATGATCAGGATCATTATCAGGCTTCTGGAGAGGTTGCTGATGACATAATCATTTGATTCAGATGTGTTAGGGGAGAGAGACGTGGAAAACACGACAGGATAGATGGCATCGAGGTCCAGTTTTGCTGAACCCTGGTATACAGTATGTTGTCAAACAGCACAAGGCACTAATTCTCAGACAATTCACATTTTCAAAGCAAGCTCCCCTCCCAAGAGTGTGTGTGTGTGTGTGTGTGTATATATATATATATATTATAAACACATGGCGAAAAAAAAACACTCAGGTGACTTGAAGTTCCGCTCTAAGACCCCCAATTTGGCCAAATTTAAAAATTCTCATATATGCATGTGTGATACATCATTGGAAAGCTTAAAATCTAAATTTTGGGGGGGAAGATTTAATTTGAACAGGAGGGCATTTAAAAAAAAAAAAAAAAACAGAAAAACCCTAACTGGAGGTGAGAGCACGCGAAAACAGAATTAAAGACACCATGATTTTAACGAGATATTATCGCGTACTTACCTTGTTTGAATGCAAAAACTCCATGTAGCATGTATCATTGAGTGTTAAGACACAGATAATGGCCACAGACGGATTTCTGGGGGATTTTATGGGTGAAACATGGTAATATAACAAGGGTCGCAATGCAGAAATCGCAGACATCAAGGAGTGGTGGAGATGTTCTTTTTTATGTATATTACCCCTTTAAATGCCCCCCCCCCCATTTTTTTCTTTGTTTGGATCGATTATTTATCATCTAACATATCGGAGAAAATGCGACAGGAACAAAAACAAAAATAAATAAAATTAAGCTATAGTTGTGAGGTAGATATCCGTGACTTATTTACAGACACCATTTTTTTCATCGTGACGTAATGTGTTTAAAATATGCAATTGAATAATTTTTTACAGTCATTTTTTTAAACGAAATTTTAGACATCAATTAAGGATTCTAATTTAAAAAAGACATTTTGAATAAGAAAAATAATAACTTACCCTCTTTTTATGGCTGGGTTAAAAGAAAAGCGGTTGCATGACGTCTGTAAACGGGAGTTTCCGGGGTAAAACGGACAAATTAAAAATAGTTTGGGGGCTTACTGCGCCATGAATCTGCTCTTGTAGCATATAGACATATTGTTCTATCAAACACAACAGTTCTTTTGGCTTAAAATACAGCAGTTTATTTTAAAGAGGGGTGCAAGAGCAGAAACTGCTTTTTCAGTCGTCTGTGTTTTCCGCCATATTATGTGTATGTATATATATATATATATATATATATATATATATTATTGCTGCCAAAAATAGCACGTTATTAACGCGTTAACGAAAATCAATTTTAACAGCGTCATTTTTTTTAATCGCGAGATTAACGTTCATTGTGACCAAGTGGACTTGTCGTTTTTCTCAACTGTGGCCACTGGTTGCAACGTGAGAAAAAAAGTTGTAACCCAGAAACAAAACAATAGGCACGCGCCGCGCATGTGCCCCACCCTGCCCGCCGCGAAAGAGCAGGCTGCCCGAGCGAAACGAAACGGAAACGAAAACAACCCCAAACGGAAAATGGAGAAGTCCAAGGCACAGCACGCGCCGGAGCAGACAAACACAGCCGCGCCCACCAGAGACCAACGGACGCCCCCCAGCAATGACAACCACCCCGGGGCCACAGCACATTACCTCGACCCACTGTGGGAACCTCAACCGCATGGTCCGACCGCCATGAAGACCGAAGAGAGGCACCCCAGCGACACCGCCGCAGCGCATCCCATGCAAGTAGCCAAAGACTGGAACACTGAACACAAAGCGGTCACACCGACCACCGATAGTGCAGGCAACTTGACCACTGCGGCCTGACAGCTTCCTTTTGAACATTTGCCGTGCATCACACACAGTGTGCACCGAGCAGTCACGGTTTCTTTACACAACAGCCCATTTGACAGCGCACTGGCAAAACGCCGAAAAACTGGACACCTCAAACACAGCCCAGCAAATCCGTGGAGCCAGAGCAGCAACAGACCGCACACCAACAGAAGAAAGAAACGCCCACACAGGAAGTGCCAACCAGACGGAACAGCACCCCCGAAATGATCAAGCATGTTCAGTGGAACACGGGACACCCGAGAGACGCGCCGGCCCCCCACCCAACCAACGTCGCAACGCCAACAGCCACCGACAGCAGCGCAGGTAACTCAGTTTTTCCATGCCATGTGCTGATCTGTTAATTTAATAATCAAAGTAGATACGTTTCAGAACAGTAATGTTAATGTGTGTGTGGGAGAGGGGGGAGGGTGTAGAGAGGGGGAGAGAGAGAGAGAGAGAGAGAGAGAGAAAGAGAGCTCTATGTGACTAACAACACTGTAGAGCTTCTTTACATTATTGCAGGTACGTGTCTGAACTTGTGTGAGATATTGCTTGAAATGTGAATGACTGCTCAAAGTGAGAATGGTACTGCGAAATATAACACTACATGTAGGAGCCTAAATAACGTTTTGTTAATTATTCATGTTCGTTGTGAATAATTTGTTTTGATTCAATGTGATAGGCTTGTGATTTATTTATTTGATTTATAAAACGAGCTGTGACGTCACGTTTTACGACGTAGGCGGAAGGAGCTGTGTGTGCGGCAGGTGCGCTAAGGCATAAGGAAGAGAGCCACACAGTTTTTTTGACCTCTCTCTCTATAACGTTCTATATTTCTCTCTTTTACGGTCAAAGTGGATAATTTTTCATTTCCTCATTATTCTCTCTGTTTGCTCTTTTGTTCACGTTTTGGATATCGCTCTGTGGAGTCGTTTTTTGTTGGATTAAAGGATTGAACTCAATACAAACAGTGAGAGTGATTTTTGCCGCTGTCCGGCGGGCCTGGGAGGAAACGAGGAAGAGAGCGTCGAGCTGGGGCCTTTTTTGTTGGTTGGAACCTACATTGCAAGTCAAAAAAACTCGCTCTTTGTGGATTATTTGTGGATTGATGCAAAGTGGGACTGCCTGCGCAAACGGATTACAACGTTGGAAGAGAAAAAGAGTCGCGCCGCAGCCGTGGACGGCTGACGCAACAAGTAGTGAGTGCCTGTACAACTACTTGCTAACTAGCTTTGCCTTGGCTAAGAGGCGAAAGTACGACGCTGCAGTATCGTTTGACATTCCTATTGAACTTGTGGAACTTTGTGGAAGTCTTGATTCGTAATGGATGAACAAGATTGTGAAAAATTGACAATAGGAATGGATACGAAATTTGTAGACGAGCTCAAAGCTAAACAGCTAAAGACACGCAGAGATAAGCTAGCGAACTTGGCTCGCATGAAAGGCCGCATCGAAGAATTAATGCAAGATGATGCTAATATCGACGTTGTAAAAAATGAGCTTCGTGTGAACTTTAGCGGAATGCAGCAAGAGGTTTTGGACATTAATGACAGCCTTAAGAAATTAATGACTGAAGAGGAGCTTGTGGATGACAAAAATTGGTTTTGTCCCAAAAACAAGTTATTGGATGACTTCTTTTGGAAATGTGAAGAGTGGATGGATGAAGTTATCGAACGTGCTTCACCAAATGAAAGACGTAGCAAACAAGTGCCTGCAGATTGTAGGTCTACGTCAACAAAATTGACCAGTAGGAGTCGATGTAGATCATATCATAGCAGAAGTTCGTCTTCGTCAGCATCCTCAATTAGATTAAAAACAGAAATGGAACGTGCATCATTAAAGGCACAAGCTGCAGCTTTACAAGCAAAATTGGAAATTGAACAAGAAGAAGCTGCATTAAAACAAAAGGAAGTTGCATTAAAGGCAAAAAAGGAAAAGCATGAAATGCAAACTGCACTCGCTAAGGCTGACGCAATGATGGAGGTGTTGCAAAAGTTTGAAAACACTCAAGAAAACGGTGGAATTAAGGTGGTTGAGATGAGCGGTAGACAAGACTCAAATGCAGCCGTTCAATTACCGTTACCACCTATCATAGCAACATCAAGCATAACACCCGACGCACCTACGACTCCAATTCAAATGGCTGAATTATCAAGCACGGAAAATAGAGAACAACATCAACCAGTTCTTAATGGGCTCTGCCAAGCGATATCTCAGCAAACAAGTATTACAGAGTACCTTGTGAAAAGTCACAAAGCATCCCTACTTCCCGAACTTGCTATTCCAACATTCGAAGGGAACCCTCTGCAATACAAATCATTTATTGGTGCCATTGAACATGGAATTGAAAGCCGCACTGTGGACAATCGTGATCGGCTTCAATTTATGCTGCAGTATACAAGTGGACAGCCACATGAGTTGGTGAAAAGCTGTATCCATATGGAACCAACAGCAGGATATGCTAAAGCAAAACAAATGTTGAAGGAGTTTTTTGGTGACGACTTCAAAATAGCTGAAGCATACATACAGGAAGCTGTGGAGTGGCCAACAATCAAGCCAGAAGATGGCGTTGCACTTCAGTCGTTTGCATTATTTTTGACGGGCTGTTCAAACACAATGACAGACGTCAACTACATGGAAGATTTGGACAACTCCGCTAATATAAAGGCGTTGGCAAACAAGCTTCCATACAAGCTCAAGGAATCTTGGAGGAAGTTCGCATGCGATTTGCAAGAAAGAAGCAAAAGAAGAGTCAAGTTTAAAGATTTCGTAGACTTCCTGAACAGACAAGTTAAGTATCTTCTGCATCCGCTTTATGGGAATATAAAGGAGCTTAACTCAAACAAGACTGATCCCATAAAGCTGAAACCAAGATCACAAAACCCGGCGACATTTAAATCAAAGAAAGTGTTCACGACGGTCGTAGTGTCTCCTAGAACGGAAAATGACAAACCAGCAGTATTAAAAGCGCAACCTGTCCGAGTGGATGCCAGTGGCAAACCTTGTGCCTTTTGTAACGGAGAGCAACACAGCCTCACAGTCTGCAAGAAGTTCAAGAGCAAGCCACACAAAGACAAAATTGACTTTTTGAGAAACAAAGGGCTGTGTTTTGCGTGTTTGAAACATGGTCATATGAGTAGCAGCTGCAAACAAAGGCTTCAATGCCAAGAGTGTTTAAAACAGCATCCCACAGCGCTACACGTTGTCCATAAAGACTCCAGCGAAGAACCTGCGAAAGACAACAGTGAGCAACAATCTATTTCAAGTGCCCTCGTACAATCAACTGAAACATGTGGCGTCACCGGGGCCGGTAAAGAAGATTGTTTGCTCTCGATAGTTCCAGTCTGTGTCAAGGCGCAAAGAGGAACTAAGACAGTGACGACCTATGCATTTTTGGATCCAGGCAGCTCAGCTAGCTTTGCTACGGAGTCACTGATCAACCAATTAAATATGAATGGACGCAATGCAAGCATCGCATTACGGACAATGGGAAATGATTCAATTGTGAACACACGCGTCGTGACAGGTCTGGAAATAAGCAGTTTGAATGGCAAACAGTTTGTCGAACTTAAGGAAGTGTATTCACAAAAGGTCATTCCTGTAGCTGTGGGAAATATTCCCCGTCAAGAGGATATTGATGAGTGGCCTCACCTAAAAGAGGTAAAAATCCCTACTATTCAAGCTTCAGTTGGATTACTCATTGGAGTAAATGTTCCAAAGGCAATGGAACCGCTGCAAGTGATAAACAGCGTGAATGATGGACCATATGCCGTGAGGACGATATTAGGTTGGACAGTGAACGGACCACTTAGAAGTGGAACCGAAAGAACTCAAGCAAATCAACTGACAGGAATTACTGCAAACAGAATTTCAGTGGCAAGGCTGGAGGAGCTTTGGCATTTGCAGTTCAAGCAGGACTTTCCTGATGCTGGACAGACTGAAAGTTTGGAGATGTCCAAGGACGACCATCAGTTCATCCAGATGGTCTCTCAATCTACAGTACACCAGGAGGGTCACTACAATGTCTGCCTTCCAGTGAAAGACAAGTCGTTGTGTATGCCAAACAACAGGGCAGTAGCGGAGCAACGTGCAATAAACTTAGGGAAAAGATTCACAAGAGATGTGAAATACTTTCAGGAGTATGTTGCATTCATGAACAACCTTCTCAAAAAGGGATATGCGGTGCAACTCAAATGCAGTGAGCACAAACCTGTAGATGGACGAACTTGGTATTTGCCACACCATGGAGTAAGACATCCGACCAAGCAGAAGCTGCGTGTTGTCTTCGATTGTGGCGCCAGCTACCAAGGAACATCATTGAATGAGCAACTTCTGCAGGGGCCTGACCTAACAAGTTCATTGTTGGGAGTTCTCTTAAGGTTCCGACAGGAATCCGTGGCGGTCATGGCGGACGTGGAAGCCATGTTTCATCAAGTTCGAGTGAAAGATGAAGACACAGATCTCCTCAGGTTTCTCTGGTGGCCTGATGGGAACTATAAGATGGATCTAGTCGAGCACAAAATGCTGGTCCATATTTTTGGCGCAACTTCATCTCCAAGTGTCGCTACGTTTGCACTTCAAAGGTGTGCTACAGACTTTGCAGCTGAGTTTGGAGAAGAAGCAGCGCAAACTGTTCATAAAAATTTTTACGTCGATGATTGTCTCAAATCAACTTCTGATGAAGACAAAGCTATCAATCTGTGTGCCAAGTTGAGAAATATGCTGGCAAAAGGTGGATTTCGACTTACAAAGTGGTCGAGCAACAGCCGGAAGTTTCTTAACTCGGTCCCAGAATGGGAG
Organism: Corythoichthys intestinalis; assembly: GCF_030265065.1. Classification (NCBI taxonomy): domain Eukaryota; kingdom Metazoa; phylum Chordata; class Actinopteri; order Syngnathiformes; family Syngnathidae; genus Corythoichthys; species Corythoichthys intestinalis. The sequence goes on from NC_080400.1 coordinate 31,020,498, forward strand.
CGGGCACAGGGATTTCAGGATTTGGACTTGGACAGGGACTACTTGCCAATGGAAAGGACATTGGGCATCCAGTGGTGCGCCGAATCAGATCAATTCAAGTTCAAAATCAACCAAAAGGAAAGACCACATACTAGAAGAGGCTTGCTGTCCCAAGTGAGTTCAATTTTTGATCCTTTAGGCTTTCTTGCACCAGTAATACTGCCTGCTAAAAGGATTTTGCAAGAATTGTGTCGACAAAAATACGGCTGGGATGAAGAGCTGCCAAATTCAGTGGTCTGCAGTTGGACAAAATGGATTTCAAGTCTTCCACAGCTTGAAAGGTTTGGAGTGAACAGATGCGTCAAGTTGAAGCAATGTGACGTGCCAGTCTCAGCGCAGCTTCATCACTTTGCTGACGCAAGTGAGGACGCCTATGGGACAGCGAGCTACTTGCTGCTACAGTTCTTAAGTGGCGATGTTCAGTCCAGTTTGGTCATGGCGAAGACGAGGTTGGCACCCTTGAAGTCTCCAACTATTCCCAGAATGGAATTGACCGCAGCCACAGTTGCAATAAAGATGGACAAGATTCTAAGAAAAGAGCTGGAGCTGGAGCTACAGCAATCAGTGTTTTGGACAGATAGCACAGCTGTACTAAAGTATTTGAACAGCGAGTGCACCAGGTTCAAGACGTTCGTCGCAAATAGAGTGACAGCGATCCTGGAGCACTCACAAACTTCTCAGTGGAGGTATATTAACACTGCTTTGAATCCCGCTGATTATGTCTCCCGAGGACAAACTGTGGAAGCGTTCCTGCAAAATGAGTGCTGGATTTCTGGACCAAAGTTCTTGATCAAACCACCAGATCAGTGGCCGAAAAATCCAGATCCAGCAATGATAAAAGTTGATGATTTGGAGGTCAAAGCGGTAACTCAAGTGAACATCATTCAGGCGCAAGAGGCTGAAGAGCACATGGACCAGTGGATGAAACACTACTCATCCTGGAAAGCCTTGAAAAACGCCGTAGCCTGGTTCCTGAAGTTGAAAACCTTGCTAAAGGAGCTAGCGGAAAAGAGAAAGGATTTAAGTGCATTAGGTGAGGAAAGCAAGATGAGTGCATTCAAGAAAGCAGTCAAAGGAAGGTGCTTGTCTTGCAATGACTTGGCTGAAGCGGAATTGGAAATTGTGAAGCATTGTCAACGCCAAAGTTTCAAAGAGGAATTGGCTATGCTACAAGAACACCAAAGAGTGAAGAAAAGCAGCTCGCTCTACAAGTTGTGTCCAGTACTCCAAGATGGTGTTATGAGAGTTGGTGGAAGGTTGAGCCGTGCAGCGATGCCTGAGGACTCAAAGCAGCAAGCCATCTTGCCCAAGAGTTCGCATGTCACGAGGTTGGTGTTGAGACACATTCGTGACATCACAGCTCATGCTGGGAGGAACCACATGATGGCTATTCTACATCAAAGGTTCTGGATTGTTGGAGCTGTTGGAGCTATAAGAAGGACTTTATCCAAGTGTGTTACCTGCAAAAGGCTCCATGGAACTACAGGTCAACAACTCATGGCAGATCTACCATCCTGCAGAGTACTGCCTGACGATCCACCTTTCACAAGGGTCGGCGTTGATTACTTCGGTCCTTTCCAAGCAAAAAGGGGACGAGGACGAGTAAAGAAATATGGCGTAATCTTTACGTGTCTTGCAATAAGAGCCATACATCTGGAAGTTGCGTCTTCGCTTGACACGGATGCTTGCTTGAACGCAATCAGAAGATTTCTGGCAAGAAGAGGACAAGTCGCGGAAATGTATTCGGATAACGGAACCAATTTTCATTCAGCGGACAAGGAAATGAAGAAATCAATCAAGGAATGGAACACAAGCAGGATTGAAAAATACTTGCAACAAAAAGGAATTCAGTGGCATTTCAACCCACCAGCAGGATCTCACCACGGAGGAAGTTGGGAACGACTTATTCGTTCAGTGAGAAAAGTCTTGAACGTCACAGTCAAGGAACAAGTTTTGGATGAAGATGGTCTACAAACTTTGCTTTGTGAAGCCGAAGCCATAGTGAACTCCAGACCTATCACAAAGGCATCTTCGGACGTCAATGACTTGGAGGCTCTCACACCCAACCACCTGCTGCTGTTAAAGGTCAAGCCCGATTTGCCGCCAGGATTGTTTCATAAAGAGGACCAATACACCCACCGCAGATGGAAGCAAGTACAGTACCTCGCTGACATTTTCTGGAAGCGCTGGTGTAGGGAATACCTCATGCAACTCCAAGAACGTCAACGATGGTCTACGCCAGGAAGAAACTTCAGCATCGGAGACGTGGTGCTGATCGTAGACGACACATCGCCCAGGAATTCATGGCCGCTCGGACGGATTGTGGAGACTTTTCCCGGAAGAGACGGACTTGTTCGTCAAGTTCGAGTTAAGACGAAAACCAACGAGCTTCGTAGGCCGATAACAAAGCTATGCCTTCTACAGGAAGCAGAGCATAGTTAATGAACATATAGACAATTTGTTGTTATAGAATTTCCAGAGTGTATTATTTAGGCACCTCTATTTAAGTTTGGACTTTTAGGTAATTGTTTCATTGTGGTGATAACAATTAGGGGCCGGTAATGTAGGAGCCTAAATAACGTTTTGTTAATTATTCATGTTCGTTGTGAATAATTTGTTTTGATTCAATGTGATAGGCTTGTGATTTATTTATTTGATTTATAAAACGAGCTGTGACGTCACGTTTTACGACGTAGGCGGAAGGAGCTGTGTGTGCGGCAGGTGCGCTAAGGCATAAGGAAGAGAGCCACACAGTTTTTTTGACCTCTCTCTCTATAACGTTCTATATTTCTCTCTTTTACGGTCAAAGTGGATAATTTTTCATTTCCTCATTATTCTCTCTGTTTGCTCTTTTGTTCACGTTTTGGATATCGCTCTGTGGAGTCGTTTTTTGTTGGATTAAAGGATTGAACTCAATACAAACAGTGAGAGTGATTTTTGCCGCTGTCCGGCGGGCCTGGGAGGAAACGAGGAAGAGAGCGTCGAGCTGGGGCCTTTTTTGTTGGTTGGAACCTACACTACATATTGCTTTCAATTAAAAAAATGCACAAAGCAAGCCTATCCACTTTTCCATGTTGATGAGAGTATTAAAATAATTCAAGGGAGATTTATAATAGATAAAAAGTTGTGCTCAATGTGCGCAATTAATCGCGAGTTAACTATGACATTTGTGCGATTAATCGTGATCAAATATTTTAATCGCTTGACAGCACATATATATATATATATATATATATATATATATATATATATATATATATATATATATATATATATATTAGGGCTGTCAAACGATTAAAATTTTTAATCGTGTTAATTACAGCTTAAAAATTAATTAATCATAATTAATCAAAATTAATCGCAATTCAAATCATTTATAAAATATGCCATATTTTTCTGTAAATTATATATATATTTTGTCAAATAAATTGTTGGAATGGAAAGATAAGACACAAGATGGATATATACATTCAACATACAGTACATAAGGACTGTAGTGAGCATTTCACTCTACTGTCATTTAAATCTGTCTATGCTGTCCTCACTCCGAAGCGTCTACTTTTTCCAAAGCTAGACAGCTAGTGAATGACGCCTTAATAATAATACTTCTTCCTTTTTCAGCTGATTTATTAATAAAATGGCCTCAAACCATTGTCCTCTTTAGACCGTCGTAAAACTAAAAAAAAAAAAAATAATACACAAGCATTGCATTAGCAACAACGTTAGCTTAGCACACTATACGGGTTCACTAAACATAAACAAAAAGCGTCTCATACAAAAAATATAACATTTCGCTTACTAACATAATATGTACATTCTTTACAGCAACCATACTTATGGACAAATCTTGTCCAAGGATCATATAAGCACAACATTACAACGTAGGCGTCAGCCCGAGATGTCGTGCAGCCATATTGAACTGGCAAGAAAACAATAAACCATGTCGCAAAGCGACCACAAGAGTTCGCTGTTAGACAGCACAAAAAGCCTTGCTGTAAAACTTACCAAAAGGCAGAATACTGTCTGAGCGGGACATGTGCGTTAATTGCGTCAAATATTTTAACGCGCATTTTTTGGCTGGTGCGATTTATACTCAGGTGCGACGTATAGTCCGAAAAATACGGTACTACTAAAATTGACTGTATTATAGCCTGTTGAATTCCTGCATGAAGCTGAAATATTCCCACCATTCCAAATAAAATAAAATAAATAAATTAATATGCTCTCCATATAGTCACAAAAAATAGTGGTTCTTTGTATATATTAGGGCTGTCAAAATGATTGCGTTAACGGGTGGTAATTAATTTAATTTTTTAAAATCACGTTAAAATATTTGACGCAATTAACGCACATGCCCCGCTCAAACATTAAAATGACAGCACAGTGCAATGTATACTTGTTGTGTTTTTTCGAGTTTTATCGCCCTCTGCTGGCGCTTGGTTGCGACTGATTTTATAGGCTTCAGCACCCATGAGCATTGTGTATGTAATTATTGGCATCAATGGCGGGCTACTAGTTTATCTTTTGATTGAAAATTTTACAAATTTTATTAAAACGAAAACATTAAGAGGGATATAAAATTTCTATAACTTGTACTAACATTTATCTTTTAAGAACTACAAGTCTTTCTATCCATGGATCGCTTTAACAGAATGTTAATAATGGTAATGCCATCTTGTTGATTTATTGTTATAATAAACAAATACAGTACATATGTAATGTATGTAGAATGTATTTATCCATCTTGTGTCTCATCTTTCCATTCCAACAATAATTTAGAGAAAAATATGGCATGTTTTATAGATGGTTTGAATTGTGATTGATTTCGATTAATTACGATTAATTAATTTTTAAGCTGTAATTAACTCAAATAAAAATTTTAATCGGTTGACACCCCTAATATATATATATATATATATATATATATATATATATATAGAGAGAGAGAGAGAGAGAGAGAGAGAGAGAGAGAGAGAGAGAGAGAGAGAGAGAGAGAGAGAGAGAGAGAGAGAGAGAGAGAGAGAGAGAGAGAGAGAGAGAGAGAGAGAGAGAGAGAGAGAGAGAGAGAGAGAGAGAGAGAGAGAGAGAGAGAGAGAGTGTGTCACTGTTCAGGTGGTGATCAACAAGGGAAAGAATACTCCCTCACCCACATTTGCTTTTTACCTTCGAAAAACCTTCAGGTGTGCAATGAATTGTTTTGGGATGGGAGTGGCTTGAAGCATATGTTCCAGTCAGACATTTCTTTGTAGCATCCATAGGATTCGAGAACCAAGAAAAATCATCATTTAATGCCAAAACAGTCTCCAGTATTTAAGCATGTTGGCTACTCTCTTTGCTGTCATCCAAGCAGCAGCACAAGTATGTTTATAATGGTATATTTTGAAGCTCAAATGAGACAGCTGACACCACCCAAAACAATAAAACATATGGTACCGTGACAACGCATGAATCATTGCCCGTCTGCACAGACGATCGTTTATCCTGAAAGCGCTTTGTTTACGTCTTTGACACACTGACAATGTCAAGACCAAAAAATGGAAACCAAGGAATTTGAAAAGCGAGAAAATCAGATCAGGAGTTGTTTGCTTGGCAATAAATCAAGGTTTGCAAATCACTTTATCTTGACAAGATTATTTAGACTTCAATCCCATGTGAGAGTTGAGTGTGCAATTTATAGTACATGGCTTCATTCAAGAGGCAGGATTCAGCTAGCAGTGTCAAAACAACTGACATGGCGCGTTAAAAAAAACAATATAATTAAAAGCAACATTTGCAGTGGCAAGGATTCATCTAAAAACATATGATAAAGTATATAGTACTTGTGCATATTTAGTGTGTTTTAAGTGTCAACTCTAGCTCAAAGCTTGTCTGTAGTAGGAATTAGCAGACCATCCAATAAAAGCTCTTTAATCTGAGGGCAGTTTAGCAGTCTTTTTTTTCCACTGGTTTCTGTGGACCTCTGGCTGCTACGAGCAGTAGGGAATAGAGCTTGTCTTTTTCCAGTATATGCTGGGTGCCAGTTGGATTAAAACCCATAGGTTACATCACTGCCTTGGGTAAGACGCAATTTCATTGTGACTTCACTTACGGTAAACCTTTTATATTTCCTGCCAATAAGATGGTCAAGAGCTAGCGTTCCCCGATATAAAAGTTAGAAAACAAATTAAACCAGTTATCGATAGGTTTCATAGGACTTCTCTACAGTTTATTCACTATGTGTAAACATTAATTGAAAACCTGCACTCATTTTGATTAGGGTCATTCTGAAACTTCTTTCTCAAGACAGCTGTTATCGTGCATCTACTTAACAGGCAGGATGAATGGTGAAGTTCCCACTTCAGGTTTATCAGCATTCGCATCATATTGAAACACTTTCCACTTATCAGATAAAATAAATGCATCCAATGCTACCCATGGGATCACGGGGCATGATGACTTTACAAAAAGAGACAAGGTAGATTAATTATATTTTAGGAAGAAATAGAGCTCCAATCACACTTTATTGACCTGTAAAATTTAGACTACTGTATTTTTCGGACTATAAATCGCAGTTTTTTTTTTCCATAGTTTGGCAGAGCATGCATCTTATACTCTGGAGTGATTTATGTGAGATTATTTCCGGTCAGGCAGACTTCTCTCTCGCTGTTTTAAAATATATATTCATGTATTTATACTAAAACGATGTATGGATGTTAAATAAAATAAATAATTTGGATAAAACAGAGAAGGCGCTGTGCATGCCTGCGCACTTGAACGCAGTGGCTCTCTTTTCAATCTTCCCCTCCCAGCGCCTTGCGGCATCCTCCGCGAGCATCCTGGTATTTCCTTTCCGATATGGAGCAGCTATAGAAGTGAAAAACAAATTAAAGACAGGGGAATTGAAACATCCCCGCATTTCCTCCTTCTCCTGAGTCCTTCACAAATAAAGCATAACATTTAGTTTTGGGATTTTTTTTTCAGGCTCGTGCTTACAAATAAAACATAAAATGTTGGGTTTTTTCGGGCTAGGGCAAGCAAATCAAGTTAACTGATCGGGCAAAGGCCGCGTCGGGCTTTAATACGCACAGGCCGGTCGGGTCAGGCTGGATTTTTTAGGCCCAATCTAACTTCTAGCGTCATGTAATGTTAGCATACCGTACACCTATTCGGCCTGTTGTTCTCTATTGTATTTTAAATTGCCTTTCAAGATGACATGTCTGTTCTTGGTGCTGGATTCTATCAAATAAATTGCCCCCCAAAAATGAGACTTATACTCCGGTGCGAATGTTTTTTTTTCCCTTTTCATTGTCCATTGTTTGGCTGGTGCGATTTATACTCAGGTGCGACGTATAGTCCGAAAAATACGGTACTACTAAAATTGACTGTATAATAGCCTGTTGAATTCATGCATGAAGCTGAAATATCCCCACCATTCCAAATAAAATAAGATAAATAAATAAATATGTTCTCTATATAGTCACAGAAAATAGTGGTTCTTTGTTTTAAACAGCAAACTCTACCAAATGCCGTTTGTTGTTAACAATATCAATAACACAAAAGGTTGTTATAGCTGATTTCACAATGTAAAATTTCAGTCATACCAAAGTACTGCATAGGTGTGGTATTCCACGGGCATAGCACAGTGATAGCTCAGAATCAGAAAGTTAGAAGAAGGAATGATAAAACCAAAGCCTAATCATCAGAATGTCCCTTTTTGATGATAAGAATAGCTGCATGGCGAAGACACGAGTGATCAAGGGGTGATAAATCAGGAAGATGTATCAACCCCATTTTCAAAGCTACGTTAATATCATGTTAATTCATAACATTTCAGTTTTCTGACCCTGAAGCGAAAGAGTCAAATCTTTGTTATCAAAGTTTCCTGTAAAGGATCAAATATCCACTGAGCTTTAAAAGTTCATGGAAGCACTGGCCATTAAATCCCCATATCTGATCCATCTCATAAACAAGTTAGTATCAACTTAACATCTATAAATGGAACTCACTCTGGGTGTTTAATGACAGCAGGCATTTTCTTAAAGAGGAAACTTACTAGGCAGCCTTCCTGTTAAGCGTCGGCCGACAGAAGCCCACAGGGACATCAGGAAAAAGGACAACTGAGCAGTTATTATCTGCATATTCCATCGTGGGCCTCAGGTGAGTGCTTAACAGAATGTGTGCCTCCTTTTACAGCCATTTTAATTTAGCACAATGTAGGCCAAACCACAGGATAACCAGAAGACAAAATATTATGTGTGGAGGACATTAATATTGAGGCTGCTTTCACTGAAGGAATGAAGAAAACAAAAAAAATTGTTTCCATCCAAGTACTTCTACGAACTAAAACTAGATGTAATGAATAAGAATAATATCTCCTTTCATCTCCAACTCTAACCAGGATATGCAGTCTATGCTATGAAGGCTGTTCCAAACCAGCATAACTATGTCTCATTTTTCCAGAAAATCAGATAGAATCTGTGAGAGGGAATAAAGATAACGCTTTCGCTCGATTAATGACTGCAGAGCCGCCTGGCATGGTTTAAGTTCCAAAGCCGTCGGCATGACTTTTGCTCTTTCCACTCATTGGCATACGCTCAGATATCTAAAAGCCACCTAAATACATAACTTCCTGGGCTGCAACATACCTCTCGATGATGTCTGCGATGACACATGCAAATAACTGCAGGCCCTCTGGAAGCTGCAGAGCCACTGGAATTAGAAAAAGAGGCAAACAAAAAAGAAATGATACACTTGTGTTTTGAGGGATGGCAACTCAATATTAAATAAGTGTGCAGCAGCAAAGCTATTCATAGTCCAGTGTGCACCACTGGCAGGGAATAATGACATTTCAGAGAAATTTCCTCTCTGTCACACCAGCGATGTTGGTTTATTTTACAGGCTGATGGACTGTTGGAAATATAGTGTGAACCAATAGCCACAGCTTTATCACAAGGCTTTTCCTCTCCTGTCAGTCTGTGGCTGAGAGTGCACTACTATGCTTTTTCATTCATCCATCCAATCATAATCGCTCACATTTTGCCATCATATCCATTGACTGGATTTGGTCTTGAAATCAGTTGCCAATACAGGCTACATTGTTGCTTTTTATTAAACTAACAAGGCTTAAAGCAAGCATTAAATATGGATGAACTGATTTATAAACTTCTGATAGTCCTACTGATGGTTTCACATGTTTACAAATGAGGGCCATCCAATCTCTTGACGCACCGCCCAGACTGAGAGGAACCAATAATGAAAAACATTATTCTGGTTTCATGTTAGCGTCAAGAGAGAGATTTTAATAAGGCAGCCAAACCAACTTGGCCGTCATCATCCTTTGCATCCTGATAGCAGGCGGTGAAGTGCTGCTCTTTCCACATGCATGCTAATTTTAGGAAGGATTACACAAATAATGACTGTGTCCAATTCCTGCAAGATTTACTAGTGTAAACATGGGGGCCAGTGATGCATGAAAGGGGCACTACCTTTAAAAAAGTAGTTGGTACCTTAAAGCAGTAATGTGAAGTAATTTCATAACATGCCAAATAGGGTCACAATTAAAGTAATTAAACATTGTCCAACAAATAAAGCATGAAAAAATAATTTATATGTTGTATATTTGACAAAATAATCGTGTTTCTGAAGTTCGAGCCTGAAAGGGGACGAACCCGGAAGTGATACGTCACACCGGGAACAGCGATGGCAGCACCATACATACGGCCGCCATACAAAGCCCTTCAAACAATGATTCAAACAGCGATATAAGCGATAGATCGAGCGCAAGGGAGGAGATCCAAGTTTTTGAAGAGTTGGAGGAAGAAGAGGAGGTTGGAATTTTATGTTGGACCTAACATGTATTAGCCAGACGCTGATCAGGATGCAAACAGTGTGCCTAGACTACCTGACATGGAATGGATACAAGACCCATTGAGATTACAAGATTGGTAAGATATAGGCTGTTATTATTTTCATGATTTGAAGATGCAGGCATTTGCACATAATTTTATGTTTTTGTCTATCTGATGACATTGTTAAAAAAATAATAATCAGACTTCATGTTCATTTTGGCAGATCCGGCAGCTCTCGTGCATATAAAATAATAATATAAAAACGTTGGGGGGAAAGAAGGAGATAAGTCGTTGATGGCTTTCTCCACTTGATTGTGGCAACAATAAAAAAAAACAAAATAACAGCAGACTGCCGCCACATTTGGCCGCAAAGTTTTCTCGCTGATCTCCTCCTCGCCTCCTACCACTCCAGCGTCTCTTAAACGGATCGTGCATAGTGTCTTGTTATGAACTTTTTGTTTACAAATGTATCGAACACACGACGTACTGACAACTTTGTTTCTTTATTAACAAATGGAACTAACAGTACAACACAGCTCGGGGCTCTCGGGAGAAAGTGGCGTCTAATGGCGTGAGGAAATGTAGTTTTTTCACACAAGCGAACAGATTACAAAGCACCACTTCAGTGTTGCCCCGAGACTACATTTCCCATGATTCACTGCGTGACCTGCGCGCTCGCTGATTCGCTGCCAGACATTAAAAGCAACACTTGTCACCTGTCAGCAGCTCTCGTACAGTAAAACACAAACTAGAAGGCTATCATGCGATCACCGTGAAAGAAACGCCGAACCGTACAAATGCAATGCAATGCTTGAAGCATGAAGGTAGAAATACATAATACAAATACAAATAAATGTGCACAAACCCACCGGCGGTGTGTGTCTCTTAAGGCAACGTGACCGTGAATTACCGCGACGCCGACCCGCTTATATGCACATCCACACCCCTTTCCCGATTGACAGTGGATTAACCCTTTCGGACAAGATCGTAGATGACGCACAATTTAAACACGCTTAACCTAGTGAACGCAACAAAAACTATGATCGGGGATTGCCACGAGTTAACTTTCGGCTAACGCTGCTAGCTTATACTGTTCATTCCACAACAGTTGGCAGCTCTGCTTTGACAAAGTCATCAGTCATCTATCCAAAAATCACACTTACTTTTTGGCAAATCCTTCATCATAAGCATACCGGTTAAGGAAGCAGGCATCTTCAAAGTGTTTGCAGCAGAGAACACTACTCGATGATGGCGTGAAATTCATTGCGAACGAAAGATGTCCATTTACGTGTCCTGCTATCCTTTGGCCACTCATACAACTTTTCGTTTGAGTGAGAACAAAACATCGCCACACACCGCCGTGGCGTCTTACCGAGAAGCAATGCAACAAACAATACTGTTCTATGGCGGACTTCCCTCGCACTTCCCGGTGTGACGTAATTTCCGAAGATTGCCGAAGAAAAGCATTTTCGTTGTCAAGGGCGTTGCTATGGGTTAAACAAAGAATCTGGAAGGGTTGTGTTAAAAAAAAAAATAACGAAAATATGCTTATAACTGTTTAGCCATTGATATTATTCAAAAACATGGTTGGCCAACCTTACTTCACATTACTGCTTTAAGGAAAAATGTATTAAGTATAAAAATGATAAACTTGACTCTGAACCTGGAGTTTCTGTGTATGATGCCACAATAGAACAGATCAGTGTAATACAACCAAAAAATTTAATTATTAGATCCTTGGAAAGGATTGCAGGCAACTCGTCCTGTGTGTGCAATGTTTGTGCTTAAATATGGTAAAGTTAGGACAGCAAAATAAAAAAAAATTTAAAGTAAGCCGCAAAGCAGCCGTAAAAATAGAAGGGCATTAAATAACCTATAAGTACTGAATTTAATTAATAATATGGAGATAGCAATGTACCAAATACTTAATAAAAATTGTTTATATGCAGAATGCTTTATTTTAAGCATTATTCCTGCTTGTTTCTTTTCAGTTGAATCCTTTCTATGGTCAAAACAACCTTCTGACAAGAAAGAAGTTCTCTGAGTGTTCAATCAAGGCGTTTGGACAAATCGAAGATATCCACACATGCTGAATATTAAGGGCCACATAGTAACACAATAGCTTTAAGGCAGGAGACAGTACATCTTGCATTGAGACAGAAAATGGACAGCAGAGAAGGTTCAGCACGGACACGATCTTCGGCCTTGCATGCTTCAGCAAGGTCAAAGGCTTCTTCCTCCACTGAAGCAGCGGCTGCCAAAGCTCGCGCAAAAGCCGAGGCAGCCAAAGCTCGTCTGTCTTATGCACATAAAGAAATGACACTCAAGGTAGAGAAAGCACAACTCGAAGCGAAAATGGATATGCTCTCCCTGCAGCAGGAGGCAGCTGCAGCTGTAGCTGAAGCAGATGTTCTGGAAGCTGCTGTTGAAAACAGTATTCGAAGCAGCACCAATCTTCATCTTCAGCAGTTGTTTGAACCTTCAGTTGATAAATTAGAGCGGACAAAAGAATATGTCAACCAGCAGGTAAATCAACCACTCCAAGAACCATTGACATGGAATGAAACACAGCGCTACGAATCACCAGACGTTTACGGCAGTCAACAACCACATCTCCAAACAGAGAACGGTGAACCAAAGGAATGCTTTTTATCCACAACATCTGAAAGCAAACCTCCACCATCAAGAGTCACACAAGCCACTAGTCCATATTCAGCAAGCTATAGCTCTTCACATCATCTGGTGGCCAGCCGTAAACCTCATCAGCCTACTCATGACCAAGGAAAAGTGGCTGACTTAGCTCGATATCTAGCTCGCCGTGAGCTCTTATCAACAAGCCTGATGAGGTTCAATGATGATCCATGCAGTTACAGAGCATGGAAACAGTCCTTTGTGAATGCAATTAGAGACCTCAACATGACATCCAGTGAACAGATGGATTTGTTGGTGGCATGGCTGGGAAAGGAATCAGCTGAGCACGCGAAACGTATTAGGGCTGTTCATGTTAACTCTGCAGACCGAGGACTAAGACGGATATGGGATAGATTAGAAACCTGCTATGGCGCTCCTGAAAAAGTTGAATATTCATTGTTCGAACGAATTAAAAGCTTTCCCAAAATTCCCAGCAGTGATTATTCAAAGCTTCATGAGCTGAGTGATTTCCTCATAGAATTGGAGGCAGCCAAGGCGGATGGAGACCTGCCTGGTCTTACTTATTTGGACACAGCGCGAGGAATAAACTCTTTAGTTCGAAAATTACCGTTCAACCTACAAGAAAAATGGCTAACTGTGGGAACAAACTACAAATTACAACACCATGTATCATTTCCACCGTTTGATGTTTTTGTTGACTTCATTGAAAAACAAGCCAGAATCAGAAATGACCCAGGTTTCAAATTTTCAGCAGAAAATGAAACCTCCAAAGAAGACAAAACCCAGTGGGAGACAATGCACCACGATGATGTCTCAATTCACAAAACTAAAGTTTTGTCTTCTGGTTGTTCTACCGCTAACAAACCACACTTTAGGGCTAGTGATCCTGACAAACAGTGCCCTATCCATAAAAAACCTCACATGCTCCGAAAATGTCGGGCCTTTCGTAAAAAGCCACTGGAACAACGCAAAGCATTCCTCAAAGAGAATGGGATGTGTTTTAGGTGCACATCTACCCAACACAATGCAAAGAATTGTAGAGCCATTATTAAGTGCACTGAGTGTGACAGCGACAAGCATATCTCTGCACTTCATCCTGGACCAGAAGCAGGGAACCAGGAGCTAAGCCCTCCTACACAGCAGGGCGGGAAGATAATTACAGAACCTTCAGCAGAAGTCAATGCATGCTACACAGAGGTATGCTGTGGTGTTAGTGATGATGTATCCTGCTCAAAGATCTGCCTTGTTAAAGTGTATCCGAGTGGTCATCCTGAAAAAGCCTTGAAGGTTTATGCAATCATCGACGAGCAGAGCAATATATCCCTTGCTTGCTCTGAGTTTTTTGATGTCTTTAACATTCAATTCCCATCAGTTTCATATTCCATCCGAACCTGCTCTGGAATGACAGACACCACGGGGAGACAAGCATTTAATTACAAAATTGAATCCATGGATGGAAGACTATGCCTTCCGTTACCAAGTCTGCTGGAATGTAAGGATATTCCCAATAACAGGTCAGAAATTCCAACACCTAATGCTGCAGCCAAGTACCCTCACCTTGAATCTGTTGCTTCCCTCATCCCAGAGCTGGATCCAAATGCGTCCATCATGCTTCTCCTTGGGCGAGACATCATCTCTGTCCACAAAGTGCGCAAGCAAGTGGATGGACCACGTGATGCTCCCTACGCTCAGAAACTTGACTTGGGATGGGTGATAGTTGGAGATGTATGCCTAAAAGGGATTCAAAAGCCATCCACGGAGAATTCTTTCTGCACTAGAGAAGAAACACGTACCACACACTTCAATCCTTTCCCAAATGTTTTTCAAGTCAAGAAAAGAAACAGGCAGTTTAACAACCCTAATCAGCCAGATGCAATCATCTCAAAGGAAGGTGTGGAAGATGATGACTTGGGCATGAAAGTGCATGATCAGTCCAAAAATAGGAACAGAGTAAGCCTATCAATTGAGGGCATCACATTCCTGCAAACCATGAAGAGACTTTTGAAAAAGAAAAATACATTTAGATTGGTTGCTTCATTACTATTTAGGACTCCACGGACAAAGCTACAAGACAGCAAAGTTCAGGCCTTGAATCATTTTTCTCCACTGAGACCCAATTTCAAACGAAAGAAGTCAGTGATGAGATTTTCAGCTTCTTGCAAAACAAAACAACAACAAAAAAAAACTTCCAAAATAAACATGCAAAAAAGTGCTTAACATATACTGTATGTCTCCTTTAAAGGACTTTTCACACTGTGCAAAACCATTTACTGTGTATGTAGTGATGGGGCAGGACCAAAGAATGAAAAGTTACATGGTGTCAAGGCACATACGTGTGGCAACAAACTTTATAACTTTGCAGTGAAAGTAGTATCTGACGTTTTGAATTTTTTCTTCATGTATTTTGAAATGTGTATTGTCTTTGACCCATAAGTCCTAAGAAAGCGAGTGCTGAAGAGTCCCCACTGATTTACAGCTTGGCATGGGAAAAAAACTAGGGCTGTCAAAAATATCGCATTAACGGGCGGTAATAATTTTTTTAAATTAATGACGTTAAAATATTTGACGCAATTAACGCACATCCCCCACACAAAGAGATTACCGATAAAATGACAGCACAAGTCATGGCCACTTGTTACTTGTGTTTTTTTGGAGTTTTGTTGCCCTCTGCTGGCGCTTGGGTGCGACTGATTTTATGGGCATTGTGTAATTATTGACTTCAACAATGGCGAGCTACTAGTTTATTTTTTTTAATTGAAAATTTTACAAATTTTATTAAAACGAAAACATTAAGAGGGGTTTTAATATAAAATTTCTATAACTTGTACTAACATTTATCTTTTAAGAACTACAAGTCTTTCTATCCATGGATCGCTTTAACAGAATGTTAATGTTAATGCCATCTTGTTGATTTATTGTTATAATAAACAAATACAGTACTTATGTACAGTATGTTGTATGTATACCGTAATTTCCCGAATATAACACGCACTTTTTTTCCCCAAAATCAACTTGTAAACTCATGGTGCGCATTATAAACGGGTACATGGATGGAGACAGAAATATATATGTATTACATATATATATAAACCGATTTTTTTTCATTGACATGGCCACGTTGTGTTGAAGAAACGTATGCGGCGACCCGTTGCCGACCATTACGGTACGTGACGTCACCATTTTGTTTCGGTAATACTTCACACTAATCGGCCGAATGATTTCGTCTGTGTTAAATTCTTCTTTTTTCACTCTTCATAAAGCACAGAATTTAGTTTCTTGAACTCATTTGAGTCGACGTTTATTGCAGCTCCACAATTCGGAGCATAACAAATGTAAGGACACACACTTCCTGTGTCCGTCAACTATATCGGTCCCTCGGGAAACTCAAACCCAAATAACAATAGTTCAGTAGTTTTACCGTATCAATCCATGGAAGAAACATTTATTCAACATGAGGAAACAAGCAAGTTATACAGCAGCCTTTAAAAGAAAAGTCACATCCGTTTTGTTTTCTCCTAGATTCTGGTAAGTTGGAGAAGTTGTCAAATCATATTATTACCGTAAATATTGTCAGTTTACGGTAATGTTTTGAACTACCAATGTGCTATGCTTGTGCTGTGTTTCACCAGTCAGTAAAATGACATCTCTGTATCTGTACACGAGCTGTTTTCTTGTATTCTTCTATTTATTGGTGCTAAAATTAGGGTGCGCGTTATAAACGGGTACAATAATTTTCCCCAAATTTTACAAGTAAATTTGGGGTGCGCATTATACACGGGTGCGCCTTATATTTGGGAAATTACGGTATATCCGTCTTGTGTCTTATCTTTCCATTCCAATAATAATTTACAGAAAAATATGGCATATTTTATAGATGGTTTGATTTGCGATTAATTCCGATTAATTAATTTTTAAGCTGTGATTAACTCGATTAAAAATTTTAATCGTTTGACAGCCCTAAAAAATAACACAAGTGCATGTAGTTGCATTGGCGAAGCGGTATGAGCAAAGTACTTTTATGAAGGATAAGGAGGGGACAAAGGCAACATCAGTATAGCATAGTATGTTCATGAAAAGATAGAGATTGTGGAAGTGAGAAAAGCGTAGCAAAAAATGGCAAAAAGGAAGTTTGGAAAGATGTTACGGTAAAACTGTTTATTTCCTTGCATTCTATTTTATTGTTTATAACAGTAAAACACTGTAAAGAAATGTTGGTGTTGTTGGGGATGTAAGCTTGGATAATTTACGTTTCCCTTCATTTCAATGTGGAAAGTTGATTTGTAATACCAGTGATCTGTGCTTTGAACAAAATCATCATGGAAAAAAATTAAACTTACAGTATATGTCAAGCCATTATTTAGTCATTTATTTGTTGCGTGGAGTGCGGTTTGTGTTTTTTCACCGTTGATGTCAAACCTGCACTTGAAGTAAATTTGGGGGATTTATGTGAGGCGGATGTTGTAGCTCGTATAAGTATCTGGTCTTGTGTATCAGGAGGGTTTGACCAGCCAGAGTGAAAGTGGGCCGGAACGCCGTTCTGATATACGGTGCTTTGACTCCGAAAATATGACGGCAACTGTCAAAAAACTGCAGGTCTGCCACACACGCATCTCATCTCCAAGAAGAAAACAATCTACCAACATCAGATTTGCATACACAAGTATTAACAACAAGCATAATAAAGTGCTTGTGTAGCGTAATCAGTTTTCACCGATATTTATTATTTATTTATTCCACGGACGGCATGGAGGTTTCCCCAGCAGCTGCATTTGTCTGAGTTACGTCAATGTGAGCATGCACGCAAAGCAAGCCACCCTGGACTTAGTTGTCCGTTCAATTGGCTGACATACTGACATGTCGTTAGCAGAAATTCTGATTGGTTCAAATGCGTATGATATTTAAAAAAAAAAAAAAAAACAGCTTGTTGAATTGATGCTTGAGGAGACTTATTTATTACATTTTTAATTTATTTGCTCTGATGGGGAGGTTAAGAACATCTTACCTGTCAATGTGCACTTGGAACTTATTTTTGTTTATTTATGTTAGACTACTTTTTCATTTCCTTATTAAAATAAAAAAAAAAATCATGTTTGCGGGATCTGTGAAATATATTCCATTTCACTTTGCATAATATAAGTCATTTGTACTTATTTTTCTAAGTGTATGCTACTTATATCTTTATTATTTAAGAAAACAAATATTAATTTTTACATTAACTTCAATTTTAATGCATTTACTAAGGGTGTAACGGTACATGTATTTGTATTGAACCGTTTCGGTACGTGGTGCTCGGTTTCGGAGCGGAGGCGTACCAAACGAGTTTCTGAGGTAAATGGTAACCCTTACTTTTCAAGGTCGATAGTTGACAATTAGCCATCTTCCGACGGAGCCCACCTCTCTGGACTGTCCGTCAGGCCGCCGCGGCGGGGCGGGCCGAGCCGAGCCCAGTTCCCCGGCGGCGGGACGAGACACGATTTTTTTTTTTTTTTTAACCGAAATGACCCGAGAGCCAAAGCCCCAGATTAAAAAAAAATAATAATAAAAAAAATAATGCAGTTTTTACGACCACCACTCTTAATGAAAAACATGCCAATCACATCAGTTTCAACACGGACATTTGGACAAGTGATGTCCAGTTAGCAAGCTTATCATGACGGCACAGTTGTTAGATGATAATTTAAACATGCAGAAAACAAAGATAGCCAGTCAGTTATGCATTCGGTATGTAAAATGACGAGCGGTCAGATGACTTTGTAAGGCTGCCTTAGTTTTCGGCTGAACAAAACTCAGGCACAAAACAACACGCACGGGGTTGCGAGCTCCAACTCCGTCCAAATAGTACTGCAGTTTAGCTGCTGTAAAGCAAGTGTCGTGAGTGCCGCAAATGTAAACAAAGCGCTGCAGAATGGATACATGACATCTTGCTCTTTTGAGTTAATCATTTTCACAGTGTGCAACAAAGCATGTAACATTAGCAATCACTTTTCAAATTATCTAACTTATTTGTCTGCTCAATTACAGTCACAGGAGATAATAAAAACTTATCGGCACTTATTAACATTTATCAATTTAAATATGCACATTCCTGTTGTAATGAAATAACAATAATATTCTGTAGCCACAAATATTATTCAAAATCTCTCCATTTTTTCTTTTTTTTTTAAGGATTAAGTTTAATAATTTATTGCTTAAAATAAGGCTGTTAAGCTTATTTTCAGCTAACTATATTTCTTCCAAGAAATCTGAGAGCAATACACTTGAAGCGCTGGCAGATAATTTCACTTACCGGTATTTGCAATAGATTTACACTTAAAACTGACTAATTTTAAGGAGGTGTGTTTTTGCAGTGTAGTAATGTTATATATGTTAGGAATGGCTTACTTTTAAAGGCATTTTTGTGCAACTTAGGTATTTACTCTGTAAGTAATTATTGCCAAAAGTTTACAATGACACAATGTCAGACAATGTCATTATTTAGATGTTGGAATTTACTACTTGTTCATATTTGATGTTGAAAAAATAGAGCAACACATTTTATTTTTGCACAGTAACATTTTCTCTTGTGTATACTTTAATTTTTTACATAAATCTTTTAATAGAATTATCAGCTTGACATTATCTGTTATCAGTTGGAATGAGGAGGAAATTATCGGTTATCGGTATCGGTTGAAAAATGTATTATCGTGCATCACTAATTTTGTTTTCTTACTGTACCGAAAATGAACCGAACCGTGACCTCATAACCGCGGTACGTACCGAACCGAGAATTTTTTTTGTGTACCGTTACACCCCTACTACATACTATTTTCTTAAGTAGTTAAAATTGAGATTTTGCTTTTAGATGTGAGGGAATGAGGGAAAATTAAAAAAAAATTAAAAAACACAAGGTGGAGGTTGGGGTTAACTTTTATTTTGCAAATCATTGAAAGAAAATCAGTTTTATTTATGTGTAATAGGAATAACTGTGCTAAAAGCACTTTTCTTTGCATTTCAGTTGTTTTAGGTGGTTTGACCCCACCCACCCCTAAACACATAAACTAAAATAAATAAAAATTCTGGCTCTGTGGCGACCTTCATGTCAGGGAGTTCCGGCAAGACATTCTAGCCCCTTTCTAGCCTGGATCCAGCAATTGAGTCTGGCGACCGTCCAGCGGATCAAATTACCAGGGCGGAGCAAGCCATAGCAAACAGACTGCGGAGTGGACCAATCAGCGACGTGCGGACATGACGTTGGTAAAGCGAAAAGAAACTAGCGCGAGCGGAGAACGAAGAAGTTTATTCAACATGGCTAGCACGAGACAGACTGTTGTCAATGACTTGTGTCGATGTGTTTTTATAATTTAAAACTGATTTTACCGCGGATTGGAACATATTCTCGGCTCTCCCTTTCGCCATCTGTGTTGTTGTGGAGACGACTTTTGACGCGCAAGAGTGACGTTGTTCGTTAAGAGCACATCACACAAATAATCGAATATGATTGGACGGATGATTTCGTTCGCCTCGAGAGGCCATTAAGGAGCTGGGTCCCAGACTATTCTCAGAGTGTTTGAAAAATACAGGGAGAAGTCTGGCTGTGCCAGGCAAGCCACTTTCACCCCTGCCTACACCATGTTTTCTGTTTTCTTGACTTTTAACTTAAGTCCATTGCAATACAGAATACCCCAATAGAACATATAGTACAAAACAACTACTCACCCTCTGTCATATATCCCAGTTCACTAAGTCTTAACTGCGTGAATACTTTCAAATGAGCAACATCCACTGCACCAATGTTGTCACAGGGAATTTTGCCCACCCTCCCAAGATGCTGGCAGTGGCAGCATTAAACAATAAAAGCGTAAAATGGAGTGATAGACGGCTTGAGAGATGGAGCAGAGCCAAACGCAGGGGTGAGAGTGCTCCGTACCGCTGAAAAGGTTTAGGGGTCACTTGTCGACAGGGGAAGACAGGTCATTACATGAGAAAGGGCACTTTTATTAGTGGAGAAAGGTTTCAGAATATACGCTCTCTGCAGCCGACAGAAGTAAAGAGCCTTCTCTATGTAGCCTCGAACAAAAAGGTGAAGCGGATGCTACAGGTGAATTGAAGCAACATTTTACCAGACTCCAATTAAGTGTCTAATTCCATACTCCCGCAAATTAGCAGTCTTTGTGGGAACCTCAACATGACCAAAACTCAACTAAAAATACAAAAATACAAAACTGTACTTTATCGTGCTTAACTGTGTTCTTGCCAAATGAATGATTTAAGATGAGACTGTCAAGTGAGCTTATCATTTGGCTACCTCAGTTGTGCAAGGACCTTGGAAAACAGCAACTTCCTGTGCATGCCACAAGCAAACACAAACACGGCATGCTTTCAAGGATGTAGGGACACTCCAGGGGTGCTTCATCTATTTGCCATCTAATGTACAGTGCCTTGCAAAAGTATTCGGCCCCCTTGAATCTTGCAACATTTCGCCACATTTCAGGCTTCAAACATAAAGATATGAAATTTAATTTTTTTTTGCCAAGAATCAACAACAAGTGGGACACAATCGTGAAGTGGAACAACATTTATTGGATAATTTAAACTTTTTTAACAAATAAAAAACTGAAAAGTGGGGCGTGCAATATTATTCGGCCCCTTTACTTTCAGTGCAGCAAACTCACTCCAGAAGTTCAGTGAGGATCTCTGAATGATCCAATGATGTCCTAAATGACCAATGATGATAAATAGAATCCAAATGTGTGTAATCAAGTCTCCGTATAAATGCACCTGCTCTGTGATAGTCTCAGGGTACTGTTTAAAGTGCAGAGAGCATTATGAAAACCAAGGAACACACCAGGCAGGTCCGAGATACTATTGTGGAGAAGTTTAAAGCCAGATTTGGATACAAAAAGATTTCCCAAGCTTTAAGAATCTCAAGGAGCACTGTGCAAGCCATCATATTGAAATGGAAGGAGCATCAGACCACTGCAAATCTACCAAGACCCGGCCGTCCTTCCAAACTTTCTTCTCAAACAAGGAGAAAACTGATCAGAGATGCAGCCAAGAGGCCCATGAATACTCTGGATGAACTGCAGAGATCTACAGCTGAGGTGGGAGAGTCTGTCCATAGGACAACAATCAGTCGTACACTGCACAAATCTGGCCTTTATGGAAGAGTGGCAAGAAGAAAGCCATTTCTCAAAGATATCCATAAAAAGTCTCGTTTAAAGTTTGCCACAAGCCACCTGGGAGACACACCAAACATGTGGAAGAAGGTGCTCTGGTCAGATGAAACCAAAATTGAACTTTTTGGCCACAATGCAAAACGATATGTTTGGCGTAAAAGCAACACAGCTCATCACCCTGAACACACCATCCCCACTGTCAAACATGGTGGTGGCAGCATCATGGTTTGGGCCTGCTTTTCTTCAGCAGGGACAGGGAAGATGGTTAAAATTGACGGGAAGATGGATGCAGCCAAATACAGGAACATTCTGGAAGAAAACCTGTTGGTATCTGCACAAGACCTGAGACTGGGACGGAGATTTATCTTCCAACAGGACAATGATCCAAAACATAAAGCCAAATCTACAATGGAATGGTTCAAAAATAAACGTATCCAGGTGTTAGAATGGCCAAGTCAAAGTCCAGACCTGAATCCAATCGAGAATCTGTGGAAAGAGCTGAAGACTGCTGTTCACAAACACTCTCCATCCAACCTCACTGAGCTCGAGCTGTTTTGCAAGGAAGAATGGGCAAGAATGTCAGTCTCTCGATGTGCAAAACTGATAGAAACATACCCCAAGCGACTTGCAGCTGTAATTGGAGCAAAAGGTGGCGCTACAAAGTATTAACGCAAGGGGGCCGAATAATATTGCACGCCCCACTTTTCAGTTTTTTATTTGTTAAAAAAGTTTAAATTATCCAATAAATTTTGTTCCACTTCACGATTGTGTCCCACTTGTTGTTGATTCTTGACAAAAAATTAAAATTTTATATCTTTATGTTTGAAGCCTGAAATGTGGCGAAAGGTTGCAAGGTTCAAGGGGGCCGAATACTTTTGCAAGGTACTGTATGTCCTGAGTAGTTCTTTGTTTTTGTGCGCCTGCCTTACGTAATATTAATAGATAATTTAAGACTTTGGCTAGTTATAGACCGCAGGTATAAATGCACGAATCCAATTTTTTCGTGTTTTTCAGACTCCAGTTAGCCATTAATTTGACCGTCTGAATGTGACAAGTCGCATAGAAGTGGACCATTTCAAATCCGATCTGTGTCACTTTCGTACGTGGTTCAAATCCGATCTGGTCCGCATTTTTCCAGAATGTGGCGGTGGACTAAACTGTCAAGTCTCCCAAATTGGAATTCATGCAGCAATTACGTCAGCAAAGACAGAGCAGCACGCAAGAGGGCAGCGATGTAGCTGTTCAATAGCGTTAGCACCTAGCTTGAACTCTGCTTGTACTACACAGGAGGCTGGCTTGACCACACTCATAAAAAAATACAATAAAGAAAAGGATAAACCTGATAATTCTCAGTTTCTCTGTGCGCCAAATGAGCAATATTTCTGACGCACATACATAAGGTAGAAAAATAAGGCTTACAGTGCTGCTCGAAAGTTTGTGAACCCCACAGCGATGGTCAGATTTTTTGTAAAAAAAACTAAAATAACCTTATTAAATGTTAAGTTATACCCAAATCCACAATACTGACATTCCAAATAATGGACTGAAACAAAAGAAATAGTTATATTGTCATTCTTTATTTAACAAAAGTGGTTGATTTAAGAAAAACTCAGATATCATGTGTGCAAAAGTATGTGAACCCCTTCAGTTAATAGGATATTGCGCCTCCTTTTGCAGAGATTACCTCAACCAAACGGTTTCTGTAGTGACTAATCAGCCTCTCACATCTACTTTGGGGGATTTTTGCCCATTCTTCCTTGCAGAACGCAGTCAGTTGAGAGAGGTTTGATGGGCGTCTGGCATGAACTGCTCGCTTCAGGTCCCGCCACAGCATTTCAATGGGATTTAGGTCAGGACTTTGACTGGGCCAGTCCAGAACACGAATCTTCTTCTTTTTCAGCCATTCCTTGGTTGTATTGCTGGAATGCTTTGGATCATTATCATGTTGCATGATCCACCTTCTGCCAAGCTTTAACTTCAAAACAGATGGCGTCAGGTTATGTTCTAGGATTTGACAATATTCCTCAGAATTCATGATTCCCTGGACTATGTGGAGTTGTCCAGGTCCTGAGGATGAAAAGCAAGCCCAGATCTTGACATTCCCACCTCCATGCTTCACTGTTGGGAGAAGGTTCTTTTGGTGGTATGCAGTGTTGACTTTTCGCCAGACATGGCGGTTTTGGTTGTGACCAAACAGTTCAATTTTGCACCTACATCAGTTGATGAAAACTCTTTTTAATTTAGTCTCGACAACACAACTGTTAAAAAAACAAAAAAAAAACTACTGAATTGATTGATTAGGAAATCAGGTTGAAATAATAGAAAATTCCAAAATGTTGAGGGGGTTCACAAACTTTTGAGCAGCACTGTATGTGTGTGCGTAATGTAAGCCTGTCGCAAAATGCAATAGTTCCATTTATCGCACGGTAAATGAAAATGGAGGCGGTAATTTTCCCGCTGCGATTTATCGCCTCACGTGCGTGCGTGCGCGTGCGTGCAGCAGATGTGCGGCGGACGTGCTTTTAAAAGTTCAGCTTCCTTGTTACAAACAGCGCAATATGCTGTGATGAGGATTCACTCTGTTTTATTAACTTCTGGGTATGTTTGTTTTACACATTTGAACCTAGGCTAAGGCTACGTTCATACTACAGGTCTTAATGCATGAATCCGATTTGTTCGTGTTTTTCCGACTCGAATGAGGCATTAATCTGACGGTCTGAATGTGACAAGTCGCATAGAAGTGGACCGTTTCAAGTATGAGCTGGGTCACTTTCGTATGTGGTCTAAATCCGATCTGGGCCACATTTTTCCAGAATGTGGCTGGCTGTCTGAACTTTCAAGACTCCCGAATGGGAATTCATGCAGCAATGACGTCAGCAAAGCGAAAGTGGCAGGCAGGACGGGAGGGCGGCTGTAGCTGTGCATTAGCTTCTAGCTTGAACTCTGCTTTTATGCACGAAGCAGGCTTGAACACGGTCATAAAAAAATAAAGGGAGAAAAGGATAAGCCTGACAATTTTCGATTTTAATTCTCTGTGCAAAATGAGCAATATTTCAGTATTGCTTACATGACCGAGACGGGGCAAATTGACACACCCACGTCATGTCAAGCACACAAGTCAAGGCTTAGTATGTGCGTGCGTGTATGCGTTCTATCAGTCCATATAAACTTTGAATAAAGGACTAAATGGGGATTATTAATGTCTGTTATTTGTGTTATCTTTTTGGAAATGAAAATATGATCACCCTGGAATGTCATACAGCTAGCATGTGTAATTTGTTTAGTGCGTATTGTTAGTGCGTATGCGTGATACTTAAACGGGCTCCATTGACAAAGGCAGTCTCAACGGGCACGCCAAAAAACCAGACATGACAAAAAAATCGGATTTGTGCATTAAGACCTGCAGTATGAACCTAGCCTTTGTGAGGCCAAATTTTTGTTACTGCCACTTAATTATTTTCCTCTGTTGTTGTTGAAGTGCAATTGTTTGTGTTACTACAACTTTATACCTCTGTGCCTAAATGTTTAAGTTATTGAAGTGCAATTTTATCTTTCCTTGAAAAAGACATTTTATTTATTCTGTGTTTCTAAGCGGTTTTGATATTGTTGTTTTTTACTTAAAAGAGGCATGGTGCATTGTTTTTAGTTGGGATTTAGTATTTTTTAAATTAAGAGTAAACGTTTATCGCGTTTAAAGAGCATATGACACGAGAAAAAAAAGTCTTAAATGGCATTATTATGTGAATTAGAATCATATTTTGAGACGATTCGACTATATACAATAATTTAGCAAAACACAGATGACGAGAAATTAGCCTTTTAATCTGCCGGTTAGCCACGCCTACCATTATAGGGCTTTAGCGTCCCCAACAGGTGGATGGCGTCAGCGGTAGACTGGGCTCATTGATTTTACTATTCAGCCCATTGAGGGGGAATTATTCAGAATGAGGAAAACGCGACGAAGGAAGCCGCAAAATGTCATTGTTTCAGTCTCTCTACTCCAATATTTTTACAGGATATTCTTTTTATCCAAGTATTTTTCCCCAATAGCAATATAAATGGCTTGAGAAGGACCAGTCAGCCCGTCGAGGGGGAACTATTCACAACGAGGAAAACGCGACGAAGAGAGCGGCAAAATGTCATTGTTTCTGTCTCTTTACTTCAATATTTTTACAGGATATTCTTTTTATCCAAGTATTTTTCCCCAATGGCTTGAGAAGGACCAGTCAGCCCGTCGAGGGGGAACTATTCACAAAGAGGAAAACGCGACGAAGAGAGGGGCAAAATGTCATTGTTTCTGTCTCTTTACTTCAATATTTTTACAGGATATTCTTTTTATCCAAGTATTTTCCCCAATTGCTAAATAAATGGCATGGTCATGACAAATAACAGTCTTGTGCTGAACGGAATATGAAAGAATAAAAATGCATTTATTCAGGACGACATGGCAAAATTACTCCATAATGGTCAAAACTGTCGACTTCACCTTTACTGTCGCACCTCCCGAACTATATTTTATGACACTTAAATCGGACATATGTCATTTCCCTTCCCCGGCTTCGGAGAATGTAAAGAAACCAGAAGGCGTGACAGCTAGCCGACATGCTAACCCGAACCGAGTGATGTTTCAAAGCGGAAAATCACACATAACTATCCTGGATTATTTGACATGACGACCCGGTTGTCTATTGTCGTCGCGGATCGGCAAACCGCCCGGCGGAGAGCAATTTACAGTTCGTTCCCCGGAGGAGGGTGGCTGGAGTTGTTGTGCAGCTAACGTGCTGCTGCTGCTAATGAGCATTAGGACAGCTTTTTACATGCCTATCAATGATCAAACGTAAGTAGTCCTTCATTTAAAGGAAGTTTGTAGTGTTTACTTTGTAATCGCTGGATTCGTATTTGACATAATACAAAACAAGATGTTTACTCACTTCCTCGTAAGTCCAATGCTCCCACAGTAAATATCCACGGT